>NC_087462.1:22260538-22882186 GCF_036321535.1 Camelus dromedarius
TGCTAACCCCCCTTGGCAAAGGTGATGGCTTGTCACTCTGTGATTATATCAGACCTCACCTTAGCAAACTAGAGTAGGAGAGACTCTCCCTTAATGGCTTTGAAGAAGTAAGCTGCCATGCTGTAAAAGTGATCCACGTGCAGCCTCAAGGAATGGTAGTGGCCTCTAGAAGCTGACCACAGCCCCTGGCCAATAATAACATAGGGGGCTCAGTCCTTAGCCATAAGGACACTGATGCTGCCAACAACCTGAGGGAATTTGGGAATGGATTTTTCCCCAGCTGAGCCTCCAGGTAAGAATGCATCCCCATCAACCCCTTGATTACCGCCTTGCAAGATCCTGAGCAGAGGACCCAATTAAGACATACTTGGATTTTTGTCGATTCTAAACTCTAAGATCATAAATGTTTGTGGTTCAAAGCTGCTAAGTTGTTATACAACATGCAAAACTAATACACAGAGCTAGGGATGTTGACTGCATGTTGAAAACAGCAGGCAACAAGATATATATTAAAATATGTGTTGCAAGAAATGGGCTTATGTGATTGTGGGGCCTGGCTGTACAAGCCTGGAATCCTGAGAGCAGGGAATCAGAAAAGGCAGGATGGAACGATTTGCACAAGCTGAAGCCTTCAGTTCAGAGGCAGAATTTCTTCTTCTACATGGAAGTCTTGGCTCTGCTCTTAAGGCCTCTCAGTTGATCAAATCAGGCTCACCCAGAATATCTAGGGTAATCTCCCTTGCTTAAATTTAACCGATTGTGAATGTTAATTACGTCTACAAGATACCTTCACAGCAATGCTTGATTCGGCAACCAGGCACTGTAGCCTAGCCCAGCTGACACACAAAACTGATCATCACAATGATAATAATTAGTGAGCACAAGTGTGGTAAGCCACTGATGCTTGGAGTGTGTCTATTACGACAGTCAGAGTCCACCTTGACTAATCTGAGTGAGGAGTCATTCTTCCAAGCCTCAGTGTTTACTTCTGAAGAATGGGGATAAGAATGTCTAATTCCTGAGGCCATCTATACCCCTAATCAGTAGAGACTGCGGGGCCTCAAACGCCTCTGGGCCCCTTAGCAGGATAGAGATGGGTGTTCTTCTAACCAGTCTTTGATTCTACCACAAATTACTCTGAATCTCTAGTGTGTCAGCATCCCTTTGGCTACGACCCTGCCCCAGATCAAGCCACTTCATCCCTCACCTGGGCCTTGATACTTGTCCTAACCGGTTCCCCCCCCCTTCCAGTTTACCATTCGTACTGCTGCACGGTGACCTTTTTATGCCCAACTCTGACAATGCTATACCTCTTACTAGTTATTTCCATCGTTCTTTTTTTTGCTGGTATGTAAAACCCAGAACCTTTTTCTCAAAAGACACTTGAGACTTTACAGCTTACACATTTAGCCTCATCGTCTATCACTGCCTCCCCAGATATCATGTCTCACATTTACTCTGCCCACACACAAGTCTACTCCTTTATCCTAGTGATACCCTACCCTAGCATATTTGTATGCTTTTATTTAAAGTGATTATGGTTATTCACTTTGATGTCCCTAATAGAAATAATATGCATTATTTCCTCTAATTTTCACAACGCCACTTTAAGGTTGAATCTTTATTGCCACCAGCTACTAAGTATCAGATCTGACGTTCAGACACAAGCCAGTCTAACTCCAAAGCCTAAACTCTTAACCCCCATAGCAAACTGCTCTTAAACCTTCATATCTATAGTTCTCTGCTTGGGATTCCCAGTCTCACCTCCCTAGCTCTTACCTCTTTCATCACCGAAACCCCTTCTCATCCTTTGAGGCTCAGTGCAAACATCACAGTGCTGGCAGAGATTTTCCTGTCCACCACCAGGCATCTGTGTTTCCCCCTCCCACAGGTAGCTGTGCTTCTCATTCTAAGAGCGCATATCACACTAGCATGGCTTCTCTTTTCCTGAATGGACCTTGGCTAATACATATTCCATCATCATAAGAATCCAGAAAGCAGTGAGAGCTTTAATATTGCTCTACGGGTCCTTGAAAAGTTGATCAACAGAACTGCCAATTAGGCTGCAGATGCTGCAAAACCAGCCACGATCTCTGACATTGGTCAGCCCGATTCTCCCTCGTATCCAAAAACAATAGGTCAAATGAATTAAAAAATTACATTATGTTAAAAAAAAAAAAAGAAACGCTAAAAAAATTTAAAAAAAAAATTACATTAAGTCCTACATGTAAACCAAAGAGAAACAAAGGTAAATATTGTAAAGCAATAGGAGTGAGAGTCATCACTGAGAGTGTCTTGTTATGTGGTTAATAGAAGAAGTTAGGGGGTTTCATAGTGCCCAAATCCTCCCTGGGGGAAAAAAAGTTAAAGGATGATAGTCAAACAGAAGAGTCTATCACCTCTTTTAAGAGGGATCTCAGTCCTGCTCCCCAAATTCCAAAAGTATCTTCCACAACAGAGACACTGGAGGGAGAGACAACACATAGAAGGCTGGAACTCCAGTCCTGAAGAGAAGGAGAAATTCTTTTTCATAAAGCAATGGGAATATTATATTGTGTTACTACTGTTTGCCCAATATTCTGGTTTCCCTCCCATCTTTGCAGGGGGATTACACATCCATACACACATCTCCATCCTGCTGAACCATTTAACTTGCTTTTGACAATGACATGGGGCCAGAAGTGGTGTTTCGCACTTCAGGCAGAGCTTTTAAGAGCCTAGCAGAATTATGTGTGCCTCTTTTCCCCTCTACCACAAAACTGGATCTGTCCCTTATAGCAGCTGTTCCGTCACCTGGATATCAGAGTGGAGATGCGGCTGAACTGGGATAAACATATTGCAAGAGCAGGTAATAAAACTTTCTTGTGGCAAACCACAGATGTTTGTCACAGTCAGCCTGTTCTCCTAATAAAGAAATTAGTTCCAAAAGTGAGGCTTCTTCAGCAAACTCTGCAATACACAGCATTTGAAAACTGGAAGGATGGCAGTCCACATAATGCATTGGTGAAACATTTGGTTAAACTCTCACCTGCCATAATTTAGAAAACATATAATCCCCTCATGGGCTTGTGACTTTAGTCTAACACAGAACTTTAGCAGTGTGCCTTGATTTCTCTTTATAGCATGTGACAAAATAATACAAGAAAGAGATAAGACTAAAAAGAATTGGCCAATTTTTTGTCAAGACTAAAACATGATAGGGAATCCAGAAACTCAAGACCTTGTGTGTTTTGAAGAGCTGCTCCTTCTTAAGCCCAAACAGAAAAGGAAAAAACTGAGGTCTTTGGGTGGCTAAGCTGATTAAAACTTGGCCTCTTAGGAAGGGCCGATTCAAGAATTTCCCCATCACACATCGCATTAAGCCCTCTGAATCAAGTTGGAGTCTGTGCCTTTTTATTAAGTTGCCATGTGTGTACACATATTGTACCCACCTTGAGTGTGAGCAGAAACTATAAATATAATGGGGTATCACTCCCATGTCTTAATCTATATGGCAAAGAGATATTATAAATGTAACTAAGGTTACTAATCTGAAGACTCTGAGTTTATCAAGAAGGAGGTTTCCCTGGGTGAGCCTGATAAACAGGTGAGCCCTTAAAAGAGGTTTGAGAGACTTGAAGAAAAAGAGAAATTCTGTTTCTGGCTTTGAAGAAGCGAGCTTCCACATAAGGATCTGAGGACAGCCTCTAGGAGTTGAAACTAACCCCAGCAAGAAAAAGTTGTGGGTAAGGTATAGCTTAGGAGGGAGGGTGTAGCTCAGGGGGCAGAGTCTAATTCAGTGGGGGAGGGTACATCGCAGTGGTAGAGTGCTTGCCTCCCATGCACGAGGTCCTGGGTTCTACCCCCACTACTGCCATCAAACAAACGAACAAATCTGATTACTTCCCCCCATCAAAAAATTTTAAAAAGAAAGAAGAAGGGAATCTCACTCTTACAACTATGTGGAAATAGATACTTTCAGAAACCACACGAACTTGGAAGAGAACCCCAAGCTTCAGAAAGGTATATAGCCCTGCTGAAACCTTGACTCTGGGCAAAGTACCCAGCCGCACCATGCTGAGACTTCTGACCTATAGAATTATGAGATAATTGTGTGTATTGTTTTAACCCAGTAAGGGTCTGCTAATTTGTTAGCCGGCAACAGCAAACTCATGCGGTATCTAACACGTCTTTTCAGTTGGACCAAAAAGCTCAGGGGAAAGATCCTACAGGTGTGTCTCTTTCTCAGAAAACCAAGAAATTCAAGATACCCACAGCTAAATATTCAGAGAAAGTCATGTCTCAAAAGGAATTGTGGGTGCCACTGGCACATGTTGGCTGAAAGATACCAGCTAAGTTTTTGAGAGAGTTTTAAGTCAAAAGAACCATCATTCTTGGGGAGAAAAAAAAAAAAAAGATTGGGACAGTGCAACCCTTAAAATGACCTGTGGGTCCTCAACCTTCTACAGGAGGGAGCAAGTGAGGAAGTTACTCTGTTTCCCATTAGGATATAATCTTCAAAGTCCTCTTCTGTTGCATCTAAAAAAAGATAAAGGAAAAGAGAGGATATCCCAGGAGGTGAAGGTGAACAATAGACCGAGACTGTCCCGTCCTCAGCTAGAACTCTCGTAACATCTGTCATAAAGAATTATAGCATAGTTATGGATGCCTACCTTTCCAAATAAGAATATTTATTGAGATTATCCTATCTCTGTTTCACCACTGAATTTTGTGTAGGAATAAACAAATGACGTGTATTTTTGGTTCATGGATGTGCGATGCTGTTGGTGTCCCATCCCTACCTCTCATTCTTAACAATTCAGTACACACCCACTGAACTTGAACTATATCATCTGAATTGTTTTACCTGAGGGCTTTCTCTGCAATCCAGGAGTGCTGAGGAATCAATCCCACCTGGGAACAGCACTCAAAAAGTAATTAATGATAGTCAGTGTATACGTATCCAAGGTTCCACGTTTTTCAAGCGGAGTAATACTGGGCGTGTGCCTTCACTGGCTCCCACAACTTCTCCAATAGGATTTAACTTCAGCTGCCCATGGCTTTAATTGGCTACCTTCTGTTCCTTGTCTCATTTTCTCAATCCTCTATTACTGTTTCCTTTACTTCCCAGAAAAATCATGTGCACTCGAATCTCTAAGTCAAGTGTTCCATTCTAAGGAAACCCAACAATGACAATTGCTCTCTGGATCCAGGAGCTACACATCTGGTAGAGACCATGCAGAAATTGCCACACATCCTACAGAGATCCTGAACTTTGAGTTTGAAGCAGTGACTGGGTCAGGGGTGGGGGTACTTTTGAGTTGTCTCCCTTAGGGAAGAGTTGAATGTTTCTGCTTGACTTAGGGTAAAGGAATGGTGTACGTAGTGACTAGAAGAGTCAAATTCCTCACTCTGTGTTTCCTTTTCCTGTGGGAGGATAATATATCCCCATTCCATTGAAATTAGAAGTAAACTTATAAATAAACCATTAGGTCCCTGATAATGCGGGGTAGGGGAATGACCCACTTCCTGGGGAAAGTTTTTAGGGTCAGCTCATGATCTGCCGTATTGCTTTTTCTTTCTGCTGTACAATTGACAGTGTTCCAGACAGGGGTTTTTCTGCCAGCTGGGTCTCAGAGTAAAGACTTAGAATACAACCTGGCTGACTCAGGATAGATAGTAATAAACCTTTGTTCTTAGAGGACACTGAGATTTCAGGATTGCTTGTTACCATGATATAAACTAGTCTGTCTTGACTGATACAGTGTTCCCAAACAAGAATTTGGGAAAACAAAGAGGACACAAATACCTAATGAAAGATCAGACTGAACCCATGCCACCATTCACACTCTCAGAAAATTAGGAGACTTCAAAGAAGAGACTTCAGCCTCTGTGATTTGGAAAGAAAGACAGTCAGTGCTCCATGGCTATTTAGAGGAGCAGCAATCATAGGAACAAGAGGGCAAAGCAAAATTATGCAAAGGCCCTCACTGAAGAAATTCAGGAGGATTTTTTTTTTCTCCCCACAGATGGAGTTGTAAGTAGGCAGAATATATTATCACGGGCAATCAGAGCACTGTTGCCAGTAATTTTAAATGGAACTCTGGCAAGTCAAGTGTGGAAAGAAGAAAATCACCATGAAAACCTCTTAGTGATCTCTTATATGTTTTCTAAGGTCCCAGGATCAGGCATCTGTATAGGATGCTGACTCTAAATTAAGCAAAAAAAAAAAAAATTCTGTGTAGAGATATTGGATAATTCCTGCATCCCAAATTTAGCTAGAGAACTGGGTACAGATGCTATGCAGCCAAGGACAATTTCTCCAAGTCACTGTATATTGTTGACCCAGTAAATACACCAATTCATAGCTGCCACTACTAGGGAGAGACTGCAGCTTACACTGCCAATATTATGGGCCATGTCAATAGAACTGAAACTTGCATGAAGCTGCAACCCATTACCACAAAAAAATTTGGCATAATCTTGCCCGTTTGGTGGCTCTAGCTTGTCATTCAAAGTCAGGGGTATGGTCCATTTGAAGGAGAAATCCAGTGCCATGTAGAGGTAAGAAAAAGAAAATCTGGCGCTATATATATATATATACACACACATGTATATACACACATACATACATACATATATAGTGAAAAGTGGACTCTGTCCCAAAGATGTGAGAGTCTTCAGAGGAAGGAGGTTCAGATGTTAGGTGAAAAAGAAGAATGACAGACATCTCCTGTATGACCACAGCCTTCAGCATGGAGAGGCACTGAGGTGAAAGGATGTAAAAAGGACACATTATGTCCCAACTCCTCCTATCTTAGTTGTGTGCAACTTCTTATCTCTGGGCCTCAGCTTCTCAGCCATAAAATGAGGCATCACTATCTGATTCTATCTATCTATCTATCTATCTATCGATAGATCGATCAATCAATCGATCGATCTCTAACAGACCCATCCCATGGGCATTACTGGATTTTGTCTTCAAAAGTCACAAAACGTGACCATGGGCCAGTGGTAAGCCGCAGACACGCTTGGATTAGACCACCATGCTTCTGAAATGTTTGAAAATTATCAGCACTTAAAATATTATAAACACCTATGTATTAATATTTAATATTTGTTTTATAAGTTGAAATCAGATGGTCTGACTGGTATTTTTTATGGATATAAGTGGTATCAGCTTTCACCGTACTCTCCTCATCCAGCTTCCCTAAAACCATTTCCCTACTTTTCCTACCTGCCAGTGTAACTTTCATATCTATGACACAAAAGGAAGCATCAGAAGTGCCTGAGTTCAATGCCCACTTCTGCCACTTTCCAGCTGTGTGACTTTGGGCAGTAACTTAACTTTCTAAGGTTTAATCTTCCCATCTTTCAGAATGACTGTGACTAGCCTTTGTAATCGAACACTATATCAAGGAAAAGACAACACAACCTCTTTGTTATCAAGCCCTCAGTTGTCCCTCCAGCCACATCTCCTGCCACTGTTTTCCTTCTTTTAGCAGCACTGAATTATGTTCTCTTTTACATGGCCATACCTTTACATAGGCTGCTCCTGCCTTCTGGGTTGTCTTAAGTGGCACCTCCTCCGTGAAGCCCTCCATCTGGGTTGGCTGCTTTCAGTAATCTCAAGGCACTCTGATTCTTTATGCCTTGCTACCATTTATCTCACACTTCAACGAGTTATCTTCCTATGTCCCCACGAAAATGAGTACCTTCGAATGTGAGGTCTTACGGCATGATCTTGGGGAAAATAGATAAACTTGTTTTCACTTATAAATGAGCTACTTGGGAGAATTTCAAAATCATATTAATGAAAAGATGTTACAGAATAATACATACAGGACAAATAACAATATTAAAGTTTTTAAACATGCAAGAATATCGTGTATATTTCATAAATATGTGCATATGTGGTAGGAGTAAAAAAACTATGCATGAGAAAAATAAATGCAAAATGTATAATAATTGTTTCCTGGAGAAGCTAAATGGAGCATGCAATGGAGAGGGAATGTGTCCTGTTATCTCCAAAAGGCTACATCTTTATTGTAATATTTTGTTTCTTAAAAGTGGATGGTATATTATTATTTATACTTTTGTATGCATGTTGACTATTTTTAAATGAATTCTAAAAGGAAAATAAAGACCATGGGATTTGGAGTAAGAAATTTCCTGTCTCTGTTACTGTCTATGAGATCCTAGACAAGCTACATTTTAAGCTTCAGATTCCTTATGCACCAAATGGGAATAAATAATTGTTTCAAGGGTTTTGTTTAAATTATAAGAGATTACAGCTATAAGATGAGTATCCAGAGCAGGGTCTGGCACAAATCAACTGCTCAGGGAATGTGTGTTGAATAAACGAGTAAATATTAAGAACCATATAAGATATTTTAAAGTGCTTCCTGGGGAGCTTACTTACTTAGCATACTGATGTCTTTAAAGTAAAACATCCTAACTGTCTCATCTGTAAATACCTGAGTGTGGAGAGTGGAACAAATGTCAAGACCTTGAAATGTTTTCTTCCCCTTCAGGGATCATCTTGAATGTTTAAATATCCATCATAAAAATAAAACATGAGCCCTTCAGCAGAAGGATCAGAGTGTAAGGAAGAGGAATTTCAACCAGGAGGTGCTGCCTCCCTGGAGTCCCCTCCTGCTGACAATCACTTCCCTTCCAGCCTTGATCCAAACTTCTTCAGAAACTCACAGAGCTCCAGGCAGTCAGCATTCACCTGTATTAAGTACACTCCGCTCTGCAGCGTCTTCCATTTCGTCCTCGCTGATGAGTCATCTCAGCACCAAGGACAGCTCCCCGGCGCGATGATCCTGTGGTACCAAAACTGACCTCCGCTGGCTCCCAAGTCTTTTGAGGAATATTTGGTCACCAAAGCCAGTTAAGGCAGCCAGAACTAACCTCTGCAGTTCTCTGCTAACTTCAGTAACAAGTAGCTGGAAGCCATTTCTTGACGGTTCTTGAAAAAATCATGAAAACTTGAATTTCAACCACAGTGAACAATTCATTTAAAACATTTTTTTCAACCAGATTGTGTGCTAGGCCATGTTCTGCAGGGGAAGAACGATTTTAAAAGTAAACATCTAAATATATAAATACACGTTTTTCAAGAGGAATCAAAGAAGATGCGCTACGTAAGTTTGGCTGGCAAACAAAAGGCAATCTGAGAAGCTAACATTGAATCTGGACTTAAAGGAGCTGGCCATACAAAGATTAGAGAGAGGGGTACACCCGCTGAAGAGAAACGGTGTGTGTAAAGGTCTCGGGAAGGGAACAAGCTGGTCTCTGGGGCAAGATTTTTCCATAAGATGAAACTGAAAGGGCAACAGCTCTGAAGCCAAAATGAGGCTGCCCTGTTAGAGAAAGAAAGCAATGTGGCCTCGAGGCTTTCAGCAAGATGAAGAAGTCACACGATGAGGTCAGAAAGGGTGGCCAGGACCACAGCAACCAAGGCCATCAAGGCCATGGTTGAGAGTTTGGGTTTTATTCTACAAGTGATGAGAAGTGGTTGTAATGACCTAGGCAGGGAAGTGGTAAAATCAAATTCATGCTTTAAAAAGACCAAGTTTGCTGGTGTTTGGAGAATGTTTCTTCCCTCCTAAGTCAAATCAGGGTGTAATATCTGCTGATACAGCCTTTTAAAAATTATTTGATACCAAACATGGGAGCCCAAACAAAAGTGCCAACTCCCATCACCATCGGCCTCAGTTTCCACACCCAGAGTTTCATGGGACAAGGACAGGCCAGCTCTGGGTTCTCCCTGCCCGGCCCTCCCACACGCCCAACCTCAGGCAGCCTCCTTGGAAATCCAGCCTCTGGGCCCACAGGGTCTTCACACCTCAGCTACTCCTGCCGAGACAGCTTCAGCCAAGCCATGGTCCCTGAGCCCAGCAAGCCTTAGCTCTGTTTCTCAGAGCTGAGCACAGAATGGCTGAACCCCTAATCCTGCAAGAACCTCTCCCCAGGGGCCCAAGGGAGAGGGACAGGCTTTCCCCAGCACTGGCTGCCTGGCAAGAAAAGGAGAGGACCTGAGTTTATCAGCTGGGCCTCTCATGAAAGATCTAGAAGGAACCATCGAAGGATGCCCAATTTGGAAAAGATCCAGCGGCAGTTTTTGGGAGAGGTAACAAGTGACCTTTATTCTCTAGCTTTTCTAAGTCTTGGTTTCCTCCTTAAATGCATGGAAATTAACCACTTCCTTGCAGGACAGTTATGAGACTTCAAGAACTAACGTACAGAAAAAGCACCTGTATAATGTCCAGTACACAAGCACACATCAAAGGATTGGCATAGAACAGCTGTTACAGTACATTCTATTTTACATTATTAAGCAGTATGCATTTATTGAATAAAAATTAGATAACACAGATGAATACAAAAAGAAAAAGCCAGCCACAGCCCACCATCCTAAGATAATCATCATGAAGCTTTTTGAGAGGACCTTTAAAACATTTTTTAATGCATGCACCCGTGTGTGCATCTATAAAATGCATTAGCAGATGCAAAAACGGTATCAGGTCATTAGCAGAGGCTGTTACTGTAAAAGCAGAAAAGTCCACATTTCCCAGAGGACACACTAGTGTCCGTGCACATGTGTGTGAGCTTAACTTTGCCCTCTGCCCCATGTGATTTGGCGTTAGACAAAAACAGGTCAGTATCCACCAAAGACAAAATTCTCTGCATTTGCCTAAATGTATTCTCTGAATTTACCTAAACACCAAAGTTCAAGCCTCATGAGGTTCAGTTAGAATGACTCTTGTGAGCTTGCTTGGATGGAGGCACCAAGTTCCTTTGACAGCAGGTAATCTTGCAGTGCAGATTCATGTGAGTTTGGTGAGTCTGCTGGCGGGTGGAGGAGCTTTGGCCTTCCCTAGGAGTAAACCTCCGGCATCAGGAATCACTAGCAGTCCAGGAGACTCATATTTATTAACACTCACCGTGGGGAAGGCACTGTCTTTCTTGCTTTATGTGGTACTTGCTCATTTAATTCTTGCAATTTGATGAAGTTTACAGATGGGAAAAAGGAGGCTGGCTCACGCTATGAACTCCATCTGGGACCCTGGGCAACACATTTAACCTCTCTGAGTCTCCAGTTGCTTGGCTGGAAGAGGAAGGCAGTAACCCAACCTAGAAGTGCAACCAAGGAAGACATAATGTACATACAGTTCTCAGTACAGAAAGGGAGCTCAAAACACATTAGTTGTACTTCCTTCTTTTTTCAAAAAGCCCTTGGCAAAATTTTAACTCTACTCACCACCCTAGTCTCCCAGACTGGAAACATAATCAATTTAATCAATCAGTTGTTACCTCTCATCCTGGTGACACATGTGTTTCTGTCTCTTGCAGCCTCATTGGCAGGTCCCAGGTGCCCGGGCTGGGACCACGCCAAGAGCCGTCAAGAGCAACAGCCCAAGGTTCCCACGACCTTGGAGCGGACCATTTCCTGGTTAATTTCCACCTGTCTGCAGAGGCTGTTAAGAGCTGGGGAAGCAGAAAACTCCCAGAATCTGACCAGAGATTAAAAGCAGCTCAGAGCTCATCAAGGTCAACCAGCGCAATTTACAAATGGAGAAACTGAGACCCAGAGAGGGACCTATAATTACTTCAACTTTGGAAATTTTTTTAACTTTGGGAATCTGAGGAATTTATTTACTGAACAAGTATTTGTCCCTTCTAGGCTCCCAGAAGTTCAGGACTGATAAGTGATGGTGTTAAAATAATGAGGCCATGGAGCGGTGAAAACTCCGTAGCCTTATAGCCATTCATCTCTCCCAGCTCCAAACTGGAGAGGACCCCAGAGCTTTCATGTGGGGGGATGCTTGCTTCTCTCTATCCCTACACTGTCATGGGACGGTGAGAAGGGAGTAGAGAACAGGTTTGGTGGAAATCCTGTCTCCAGCCCATCCTCTATAAACAAAAGCCCCTCTTACATAATGTACACTTTTCCACAGAATGAGTGCTCTGAATGTGCAAAGCCTTGATCATGCGGAGCGTCCACTAGACTGAAAATACAGCAGTTCTCCATGCAGAACCAACTTGCCTCCCCAAAGGAGAGACCATTTCTCATTCCTGCCATCAGTTACCTAGGGAAATAAGAAGGATCTCCAGACTGAGGAGGGGTGGGGGCTAGGGGGCTACCCCTGTGATTATACTGCCTGGATTCCCCAGGCTTATTTTCCTGGGTGTTTATCACTGTGCCTGGACTATCTCTGCAAGCTCAGTGGGCACTGGGTCAAGCTCTGCGCTGGGTGGAGACCGCACCATTAAAGGGGGCCAGTGGGGTCAGAGCCAGAAACACCAAAGCTGGAGCTTTTGTCAGATCCTTTGTGCCACTGGTTCTCCCTGCTGAGTGTTCTTCCATCCAGGGAAAACTTTGTAGTGTTTGGGGGGGTTCTTTTATTGAAAAAATTTCCTTCAGTCTCCCAGAAACTGAACTTCTGTAACAATAAATGGGGTAACCCAATGCTGAAATAAAAGCCCCAGGGTGGAGGGGCTAATCGATTCTGGTTCCTTCTTTCCCATGGTATGTCACTAAATACATCAAGAGCCATAGAGAAAGACCCAGGAAAGCTAATTACCACTGATAAAAAGAACCAAGAATAGATTAAAAGTGCTGTGTACTTGGGGATGACCCACATTACACACATCATCTAACTGAACCCTAGAAAGGTGGGAATTACTACCATCCCCGTATTACAGATGAGGAAAGCAAAACTCCAAGAGATGAGGTGGCTGCCCAAGGTCATCCAAGGCACAGCTGAGATTCAAACAGAGGTCTGACTCCCTTCCAGTTCCACGCTTTCATCTCCTCTACAGGACTCAAGATTAGAGCCCCCAAACTAGCATCAATCATCCGTTCCACCCTCACGTGGGGCTTTGTCAGGGATATGGAGCCCAGGCTGGTGGATGAGACCACGCAGAAGCCACTACGGCCAGCCAGCCAGCTGTCCTCTGCACCAGCCGGAGCCTTTGTGCCTGCCAGTGGCAGAAATCTCGCTGCTGTTTCTTCGCTAGCTCATACACATCAACTCCAACCTGCCAGACGAGTGTGGGCGTCGACAAGTTAGCTCCAAACTCCAAAAAGTTACGTTGCCTCCACTCCAAACCCAGCACTGCAACCCCAGGCATTTTGTTTTTCATCTTCATTTTGCAAACTCAATAGAAGCAATGCTGGCAGTGCATCCCTGCCACCTGCACAGGTTCTGAGAAGGGGTCAGCCTGGCCCACCTCACCTTGGATGACCCCCAAGTCAGCATCTTGGCCCACAACCTCTAGGGCTTGGCTCAGAGGCTCCGGAAGCCTCCTGCTGGGACCGACCTGGGCACCTCTGGGCCCAGCTGGGGACTCAACGTCTTGTTCCACAGAAGTGGGAAGGTAATCAGATTGTGGCCTCTGGGCAAACAAACCTGCTGGGAATCCCAGCTCAATTTTTAACTAGCTGTGTGGTATTGGGAAAACTGCTTCAACCCTTCAAACGTCAGTTCCCTCATCCTCAAAATGAGGAAAAGAATAATTACATGTAATGAAGAGGAAGTGACCCGAGGGAGTAAGTGAGATGATGTCTTGCCTGTGGCCCACACGACTTAACTATATTGTATATTACACTGTACGAGAACAAATTAACACTATTATTAATAATTAATAATCATTCATGATTGGGTCACTTACTCCTCTTCTTAACCAGAAAACATCCAAGGATCCTTCCAAATCTGCTATCCAGTGGGCCTACTAGGAATCATAGTCCACCACATGGGGTCCCGTGGAGAGTAAGTGAGCCCGTGAAGGCATGAGAAGCACCTGCAGAGCTGGCCTGTCACAGGCAAGAGGCAGATGTGAGGCCCCCCGAGAGGCAGCATCACTAGCAGTTATGAGTCTGTGCTCATAAGGATGTGGTCTTCCTAACCAGGTGGAGGTGTCTTCACGAGGACAATTAAAGTGCCCATCTCATGAGGCTGTTTAGTACAGACAATGCAGACACATGGTAAGTGCCCTCCCACAGGCTCCAACATTCAACCCATTCTCATCTCTTCCCACCACTATGGCTCCTGCCACTCTGGCTGCCAGATGCCAGCTCTTCCCAGCACCAGCCACCCTTGCACACTGGGGTCTTCCTGCTGGCCCCTGTTCTTGTCCACAGACATAGTCCTTTGGGGGTGCCTTAATAACCTTCTTTTTTCTTTTTTTTTTTTTAATTGTTCTTTTAGATTCTACTGCAGTGAACCTCTTAGTGCACTCAGCTATTCCTTTCATTAAGTTATTTCCTCAGAGAGTAAAATTATTAGATAAAAGGAAGCAACCTTGTTTGTCTTTTTATCCATCTTACTACTACTTTTCAAAATGTGCTGTATCCATTCACATCATTATCCTCAGGATGCAAGTGTGTCAGTTTTACCACATCTTGACCAGCACTGGGTGTTATGATTTTCCCATTTATTTTATTTGTTTCACAGGTGAAAAACAGTACCCTATTGTTTAACTTTGTATTTCTGTGACCATCATATGAATAATTACTCTCATGAGTATTAATTCTTTATCTCTGTTACACCTGGGATATAATAGTTCAGTATTTTTAAAGGATTGCTTGAATCTGAGTAATTCTGATTTGGCTAGCGTTGGTAATGAAGAAAGCCCTACTCTGAATATTATATTAGCCCAAACTATTTTAAGCATTGTGGTCTGTGTCTCTAAGAGCTAGTCCCCTTGCCTAAGGCACTTTACTGACTCTTTTGGCTTCCTGTAGTTTCTGTGACAAGAGCCCTTGTGCCTACCACATGGCATCTTGCCCTGAATCCTCCTAGCTGGCATCTTGGAATCCAGAGTCATATGGCTGCCTCCACCATAGCAGGACCATGCCTCTTAATCAGCCCAGGTACCTAACTCTAGAGGAGAATTTCTGTCACATACTCAGGTGACTTAGAAATCCAACCAGGGTTGATGCCACCACCACCTTCTCCATGTGAGGATGTAACATGCAGGATTAAGATTGGATCAGATTCTCCAGGTCCAGCTGTATTGCTGCAAATGGCATTATTTCATTCTTTTTTATGGCTGAGTAGTATTCCATTGTGTGTATATGTGTGTGTGTACATATATAGAAAACAAATTATGGTTACCAGCGGGGGAAGAGGAGAGGGATAAATTAGGAGTTTGAGATTTGCAGATACACACTACTATATATCTAATAGATAAACAATAAGGTTCTACTGTTTAGCACAGGGAACTATATTCAATGTCTTGTGCTTATAATGATAAAGAAAATGAAAAAGAATATATATATGTATAAAAAGATTGGATCAAATTAAGAATCCTATCTCCAACACCCACTGTGTGGGTGACCTTGATGCCTCTCTTATCTGTTCCTCATTGCTGAAGTAGACATAAATCATATACTTAACAGCACAGGTTGCTCAGTAGGAAAGATGATGTGGCCAAAACAAAGGGAAAACAAGGGCAGAGACTTGGGAGGTAGATGGTCTTGGGTTCAGATCCCAGCTCTTCATCTATTCACTGTGAAGCTTTGAGCAGGTCTGAACCTCAGTTTTTACATCTGTAAAGTGGGATGTTATCTTCACCCCATTGGATTGTGAGGCAGACTAAGTGATAAAACATACATTCAGTGTTTTGTGCTCTGCCTGGCTCATACGTGAGCAATAGATACTAGTTTCCTTTCCCGCCTCTTTAAATGAAGATAGATTCTCTGAGAATGACTTCACGAGGCACCAAATACATTTTAAGTCTCAGTCGCAACAAACTGACCCTGAGGGTCCACTGGGGGCAGACCCTTCCCTCCTGGAAATTCAGTGAGGATGTATGCCACTCGTTGACACCCTCTGCAGGACTAGGAAATATGCGGGAGAAAGATTCTACACAGGTCCTGCCCTCCAGAGACTGCCAATCAAGGTACTTAATGTGTCCATTCCCTGCTGACAGCCAAGATCCACAATGATTTTGAGTGCATCAAAAGTAGCCAGAGAGCCTGCTTAAAAGAAACACAAAGCTAGATTCCCCAGAGATTCTGACTCCATAAGTCTGGAGCCCAGGATTCTGAATTTTTCACAAACACTCCCCTCCTGCTGCCAAGGTATTTTTTCGTGCAGGTGGCCTATGGACACCTTGAGAAACGGTTTCAGGTAAAAGGTAGCACCTTTTCTTCCCAGGCATCCAACAAATATGTACACCTTGTCTGCCTCTCACCTGCACTGAGCTAAGGAGGGGGGCCAGCTGGTGACCAGGCAGACTCCATTTACTACCTGTGTAAACTCAGGTGCGCTGGCTTCCCTTGCTGCAGTGGCTTCATTTGTCAACAAAGGCGTTAGAATCTGCCTTACCTGGGAGAGGATGCCTGCCTGCAGATGAAGAGTTACTGCACGGATGCTCCTTAGAGCAGTGTTGGCAAGGAGAGAACACCGCGTGTGAGCTACTGCAGGTCCTCATTTCTCTGTCTGAAACCCTGATGCCAGACACGTTACGGGATGCTTGGATGTTAAAAAAGTACACTCAGGAACAGTCCCAGAGGGTTCTGGATTGCAGTCCATAATTAAACATACTAATAATTCTACAGAAAGACAGGGATGTCATTCTCAGTGGAGTAGACAAATTCTCTCAAGTTTTGCCACTTAAGGTAGGGGTCAGGAAACACCTCTGTAAAGGATCAGATAGGAAATATTCCAGGCTTCTGAGGCCAGAGTGTCTCTGTCACAACGGTCGCATTCCCTGACACGTGGCTTACTGTGTTACACAGCCACTCTCTGTATCCAGAGCTCTGGGGATCTGGGGGTTCCGTGGAGAGGACGGTGGACCCACGCCATCATTATTATCACATCATTGCCTCAAATCAAAAGTTCTGACAGGCTCTTCTCCGTGCTGACGATTAGCAGAAAACCCAGAAAACAAATGTATGTTTCAACACCACCCACAGTTCATTTAGTCAAGCAAAAATCTTTCCCCAAAACATGGTTTCAAAGAGAGAAGGAGTTAATAAAAAGTGCCACGGAGAATGTTATCAATGCCAGCCCAGAGCAGAAAACCACGGGGACCGGCAACTGAATTGCAGGGAAATGTACAAGTTCTATCATGTCTTCAAAGGCATTGCAAATGGCTATGGGCTTTCAGGGCACCTCCCGAGGGCTCTGGGGTTTCAGCTGCCTTGGGGATTTATATTTTAATATAACCAGCTCCTTCCTGCAACTCCCAGAAAAAGAAAATTACTTGACAAGCGAATCCTGGTCATGAATTTTTGGGGCAGAATCATGCAGTATATTCTGAGACGTGCACAGGGTCACTGTCGGTGTTTCACTTTTACGTAGCTCTGAATTATCTGAGCACCTTCCTACGTGGAACAAAGTCCCATTTTAGTTCAGAGGGGGATTATGGGAGGAATGCCTGTGAAATTCCAGGAGATTCACAGAGGATGAGCACAACATCCATGTGGAATCCAAGACTGAATTGAGTCCTTGGAACAGTGGTGCTGCTTTGAGAAAGAAAAAGAAAAGAAAAGAGCAGTATGAGTGTGTATGTATGTGTGTGTGTGTGTGTGTGTGTGTCCTTTTTGGTTAGAGGTGCCTGGTGCTGTCTCAGAGCCTGCTAGTCAGTCAAAAAAATAGTCTTGAACTTGAATTTAGCTCCACCCCCTACAAATGGTGTGACCTTGGGTGTCAGTTCCCACATCTATACAGTAGTGATAATGCTCTCTTTCTCATTAGGTTGCTGTGAGGATTAAGTGACCCATCATTTGTGGAGCTTCTTAGCACGGCCCCGGCTCGTTTTATTTCATTTCACTTCAACCAACATTCGTCCGGTATCTGCTATGTGCCAGGCACCCCGTCAGACCTGGGGATTCGAGGATGAGTAGGACAGAAATGATCCTTCTCTCTGGGAAATTCGCAGTGCACTGGACGAGTGAGCATGAAACACACAGAGAAATAAAAACATAATCTCAAAATGTGAGAAGCACAGAGAAGGTTTTCAAAAATAGGGTAAGATGAGAGACCGTCAGGGTGGCAGAGGTGGATGCCCGGGAGAGCCTCTAGGGAAGCGTCAGGGTCCTGCAAACCTGACGGGTAAGCAGGAGTCAGACAAGGAAGGTGGTGACAAGCAGCTTCCCGGCCACGGGAACCGCAGGTGTCTATGTCGTGATGCAGGAAGATACCAGAACGTCCCAGAACCTGACAGCGTCATCTGAGTGGCGGCAGAGCTTTCTCCAAAAGTGCGAACAACCTGTTTCTACTTCTTAGCCTGTGGTTGGCACTTAGCGAACAGTATTTTTCTTTTCCTCTGGTGTAGCAGTGCACAAGTCTCAGCTGTACCCTGTGAATAATTTATGCCTATTTCCATTAAAATCAATAGCAACAGCTTCGTGAACTCCCAGGACGAGCTCAAAAAGTCGGCTTGGCTCTTAGGCATGTAGCTGAGCATGTCCTAAGGTACCGCTGGCCTCGGTCTTCTCCTCCCATCACTTCCTGCTTCCCTACCTCCATCCCTGGCCAGAATCCAGAGCTCTGCTTCCTGAGCCTGGGAGCCCGTTCCCCCACCTCTACTCCTACCGTCCTCCGACTGCCTTCCCTCCTGTCCCCCCACCGTAGGTGCTAACTTACGCATCAACGCCCAACTCCGGGGCCTCCTCTTTCAACCTCCCCCGACCTGTCCCCTGTGTCTTCCCCTCTTCTCCGGTTTCAGCTGCAATGTCACCTCAAGAGGGCTCCTCTTGGCCATTCCAGCTGTTGTGAACTGCATGTTCGTGTTCCCCCCAAATTTGTGTGTTAAATAAGTTCATGGGTTGAAGACGTAATCTCTCCACACACACCCCACCCCACAGTGTGATGTCTCCTAAGGGGGTGGAGCCTTCGGAGGTGACTCGGTCAGCAGCGGGGGGAGACTTCCTGATGGGATGACTCATCATAAGCAGGGTTTGAGGTATTGAGATGGAAATGCGACATGGGACAGAGTGTGGCTTGGGGGGCCCAGCCCCCCATACCCCAGCTCCATCGCCTGCCACCTGTGTGACTAGTGACTTCCCCACTGCGCCTCAGTGTCCTCATCTGTAGAAAGGCAACAGTGATCATACCAAACTCACAAGCTTCCTGTGAACCCCACCCATGGTAGGTGCTCCCCCTCTAATGGTCACGCCGGCCCCATATTGGCCAGAGGCAGAGAGACTCTCATTACAAATGTCCCAAAGACCAGCTCTCCCCATGGAGAATGGGGTCTCGGTTTTCCTACCTTTAAGGAGATGAGAAAACAGGCTGGACCAAGGGCCTCTTTCCTGGGCTGCCCTTCCACAGACTGATGAAAGGCCACCTTGCTCAGAACAGGGACCAGGCTTCAGTGCCCGTGAAAAGCGGGGTTCAGACAGGGAGCCATCTGACAGCTGTGGCCTTAAAGCCAGGATGGTCCGAGTCACCTGCGCCCACCAGGAGACCTCCAGTGAGGATGCTGCAGCGAGAGTCTATGGTGTTCTCAGCAGCCCAGCAGCCGCCCCATTCTTCACTGGTAAGAGCATCTTGACTTTCCTTTAAGGAACCTCTTACTGAATCTCAAGCCTTGTGGTTTCTCCAGGGTGACTGGCTTAGAATGGGGGCACGAGCCAGACCAGTTCAGTGGGACTCAATTCCAGAGCTTTCGTTGGACTCACTAGGAACAAAAGCCCTAACCTTCAGTACCTCTGAATGTGACTGTATTTAAAGAGCTGATTAAATTGCAGCGAGGCCATTGGGGTGGGCCCTAATCCAGTCCGGAGCTGCTGGCTCTGTCACCGCAGGTCTGCTCTGCGGGGCAGGGCTGGTCCTAACCGGCCAGAGCAGTCTGCTGAGCACTAGAGATACCCCAGACTCGCTCTGGGTCAAGGGCCACAGGAATACACGGCAAAGCGGGGCAGAAGAATGTCTCTCTCTCTCTCTCTGGATGAGAAAGGGACCCCACCTAGAGCTGCTTGGACCCCAAGGTGTTACACTGACAACTGTGAAGGCGCCTTCCTTTTCCCACTACAGCGCACGCGTTCTCTTGCTAGAATCCAGGCGTGCGTCCAGGCAGCTGGTCCAGGGGCATATGGAGTGGTGGAGACCTTGCCGCCCAGTCTACTTAAGGGCCTCACTTCCCTGTGATGACCAAGACTCAGTTACTGGTCAACCACTTCAGCCACCTCTGGTACCTTCCTCCCTCGGGGTCAGTTCTCTGCAAAGAGACTCCCCCAGCCCCGGACAAATATGCTGCAATCAGGCAAGACCCACCGTCTCACCTGAGCAGCCACAGGGCGAACCGGGTTCCCACGGAATTCCCATCAGGATAATCCTCTCAAACACTACCTTTAACAATGTTTCACTAATCGAGCACTTGCTCTGGGCCAAGCAAGTGTCTGGGCCCAGGGGAGACCCAGTTCCATGCACATCTCACAGAACCCAGCTTAAGTGGCCCAGGGGCCTGAACCAGGACCGCACAGGCAGTGATGGCAGAGCTGGGCCGCCCGGAACCAGCCTTCCTCCCTGGGCTCTGTGACCTCCAAGAAGAGAATCTCCCCAAAGGCCCCCAAACCACACGCTTTGCAGAAGGCTTCAGCTAAACCAGAAAATTATTTTTGCTTTTCCTGCCTATGCTTTGGCTTCTGCCCAGTTTCCTGAGTATGAGTGGATTCTGGGAGAATCAGGACCACTTTTAGGATCTAGATGAATGCAGGAGCATTTGAAAGTAAAATGTGAATTCGGGGCGGAACTACCAGTGCTATTATCTAACCTTCAAGGCATAAAATTTGCAAAGGAGCCTAGAAGAGTAGTGGGGAAGTGGAGTTAGCATTGCAAACGTGGGCTCCTGTTGGGCTCTGAGGCCAAGCTCGGGGCCTTTGACAGGGTGCTGGGTACCAGTAGCAATTCACATTGTGATTGGATCATTGATTCCCATTATTCAAACAAGGATGTCAACCCTCCACAGTGGGCTCTGCATTCCACAAGCGCAGTGTTTTCTGGGCCAGGCCCCCGTGCCAAGCATTTACATTACAGATACGAAGTGGCCACAGTTCCACTCTTAAGGATGACGTGGTCACAAACACAGAGGCAATGGATGACGGAAATGACAGAGGTGCCGCTAGCTGAGGTCGCCTCTAGTTCAGGTGCCACACTGTCACTTTGCATGCACGGTCTCCTTTAATCTTCCCAACCTTGCAAGGTGATTCTATTATGCTGCAAGTCATAGAAAGGAAATTAATTCTGAGAAAGATGCGATCATAACCTGCCGGAAGTCACACAGCCAACACGTGGGGAATCTGGACTCCTAACCAACCCAGGTCCATCTGACTTCAGGATCCATGCTGTTAAGTGCTGCTCTTTCATAATCACAGAGCAGCGTGTAGAGGGCTGTACCAGAGGGGTGGACAGGGTACTGTGGGGTGCGGGGAACATGAGGAGGTGGTTCAGTGGGAGACGTGAAAGGGAGAAGTGGAGGGAAAGAGTGAGTTGGAGAAAAAGCGTTCTAGAGGAAGTTGCATTTGAGCTCAATTTAACAGAATCCTGGTGAGTTTTAGGGGTGGACGAGGGGTCAGGCTAGCACTCCAGACAGCAGGAACAACATGAGCAGAGACAGATCTTCAGGGTGCAAGGTATCAGCAAGGGAAAACAAGTCACTTTCCATAGATGGGATGCAGGTGAATGCAAGGGGCGTTTGCTGCAGGTGAGGCTGGCCACAAAGTCAGGGGCAGAAGGACCTTGAATGCTGTGCTGGGAGGTGGGGGCTTCATCCTTGAAGGAATGGGAAGCCACTGGATGATGTAAAACATCAGCAGGACCTGATCAGGGGTTTTGTTTCCTGGAAACTTCACTCTGGAGCATATAGAGAATGGATTGATAAAGGGAAGAGAGGATAAGCTATGGGGACGTTCAGGGTGGGGAGACGTGTCACAACTTCTCAGGTCTCCTAACTGTTGAACTGAAGTCTTCTTCTGAAGTTCATGTGCATCACTTTCTTGGGGGAAATATGACACGGTCAGAAAGATCCAAATTACCTCCAAGAGAAATAACTTCAATGGTCTGAGAAAAAGATTCCTAAAAAATACCCAGCTTCATTTTCCCAAGACTATACGTGAGGCTCAGAAGTGACGGTGGCCCAGGCAGAAATGAAAACGCTGTGGCAATTCCACAGCAAAGTCGAGCTCGGTCTGCTGCAGACGCGGGGAAAGCGTGACCTTTTAGGCTCTGCAGAGCCGTGATAACAACACATGCTGCCCTGGGGATACAGGAACGATAATCTCCCCCAGAGATCCAAGGGTCTGAAATAGCATTTTCCTGGCTTACTGTTCAAAAAACCTGAGATTACGGCTCTGGGCTCCTCTGAGAGCTGCCAGAATGGTGTCTGTCATATTTTGTTTTAAAACACTGGGAATTTTGTAGCTTGCTGATATGATGAGAAAAGTACTGGCTTCTCAGAGACATCATTTTTTTTTCAAATTGCATTTCTTATACTAGGTCTAAGACATCTATCACTTCAAAGGACTTCAAAGGGGAAATCAGAAGAAAAGAAAACATGTGTTTTATAACCTGTCCAACCTAAGAGAATCATTTTACACATGCAAATTCCTCCCCCACTGTGCCCGGTGTGGACATATTTCTTATTAAGTTGTCATTTTAGAAGATGCAAACTCTTTGGAGGGGAAAGAAGTTGCATTGCACGTCTTCCATTGCATAGCATTTCCTTGGGAAACATTTCAGGGAGACAAAAATAAACAAAAATTAACAAAACATGAGCTTTGGAACCAGAAAGGCCCCAATTTTGCCTCCCATTAGCCACGTGCACTGGGGCACATGACTTCCTGTCCCGGGTTTCCTACTTTGTACTAAGAGCGTAAAGAGAACACTGCTTCACTGGATGCTGCGAGAAGGAAACGGGATGATGGCTCTGATGTGCCCAGCACGTTTCCTGGCTCAGGTCGAGCATCCACCAAGTGTCAGCTGGTGTGACCCAGCCGCTATTATTATTGAAAGATTAACTTTTTATCTCAAGATAAAAGTAATCACCTTCACATTAAAAGGTTTAAAAGATAAAGACATGCTAAAAGAAAAAATTTTGACCGTGTATAGCCTCGCTGATCCAAATAATACTGTGCAGATTTTTCTGTTACACCTTCTTATCTTTTTTTCTACTTAAATATAGTTGGGCATAGAGAGAAAAAAAAGTTTCAAAAACAGGATCATACTGTGCATTCTTTTCGTTAGTGAGCTCTGTAGCGGGAGACTTTATGAAGGAAACAAACTAGTGAGAAGCGTCACCTCCGTCACTCTGGACTGAGTGTGAACAGTATGAGCATGTGCCCAACGTAAGCAAGGGACCCGGGGTCCAGAATTCCTGATTTCTTTCTGAACTAGCAGCCAGCCATCTGTGCAAGCTTTCAAAGAGAGGGGTCATGCCTACATCCCCATCTATCATAAATAGTAACCACTAACCCTTCGCAGCAGAGTTCTGATGCTAATTTCCATTTTCTTCTTGCTAAGCAGTCGGTGAAACCATACAGGCAGATGAGGTTAGGAGACTGTTTCTGCTCAGATCTGTTGTGGTCCAATGTGGGTCTTGTCTGCTTGGATTTCTGGGTTTGCGGCAAAGTTCTGCCTGCCTATGCACAACACATCTATTCTGAGGTGCTTCTTTCTGCTGTGTCCCTCAGTTTCCCTTGCTATTGGCCATGCTCAGAACCCCTCTAAGTACAACCACCTTGAGTCCCTCCCTAGGGAGCTCTGCTTACTCCAAGGCTCTCTGAAAAATGCCTTTTGCTATTTAGTGATGATCTAGAAATGGCAACTCTGTCCAATCTGGAACTCTGCTCTGAGCCTGACAAGGATGACTGTACTCCACCCCCTTCACAGAGAAAAGAAACTTCCCAACTGAGGTCCCAGGTGGAATCAGATTCCCCCTGGGGAATCCGGGGCTCTACAAATAAAAACAGGCTGCCCTAGAAGTATCTTGGGCTTTGGGTCACCTCCAAAAGAAATGTAAGTACAGCTAGGAAAGCCTTGAAAAGTAAGGCAGGTCTGTTTTCCAAGACCTCTTAAGGAGCGTGCAAAGGGGAAATTACATGGCACAAAACCAAGCAAGATTTCCTTTAAAATCTCTTTACCCACCGCTGTCTCCAAAATCCATCGCTCCTAGCAACTGCATCTCTCTTCCTTCTTTCTTTCTCGCCCCCACCTCCCAAAAGGCTCCCCCTTCACTGATCCTTCTCTTCACTCACCCTCCCCTCCCACAGCACACAACATTTTCCAAGAATCGGAATGAATGCCCTTGCTGATGAAGATCCCCATGCCATTTGCCATCATGAATATCCTCAGAAACACATGAAAAGATATGGAAATCGGATACTATAAAAAGAAACAGGGAACAAAAAAAAAAATCTTGGAAAGAGTAGAAATTAAAAACTCAGTAGCAGGATTGGAAGATAAGAGTTGAGGAAATCTGCCCCTACCCCCAGAGCCCCCTTCAAAATAAAAAATAGAACAAAGATTTGGAAGATATTTTTAAAGGGGCCCAAAAAGCCCAATGCTCAAACAGTAAGAGCTTCAGAAAGTAAAAAAAGGAGAGAGAGAGAGAGAGAATAGATGGCAAAAAAATCTTCACCAAGAAAATTTCCCAAATAGGAGAGTCCAGGTCGAGAGAACCCATCACCCAAGGACCCGCACAGTGGATAAAAATAGATCAACGTCAAAGCACATAATTGTGAAATTTCAGAAGTTCGGGGGGAAAAAAATCTCTCTCAAGCTTCCAGCAAGGAAATTGTCACATCCCAAAAGATCAGGTGTGAGAACTGCTCAGACTGTTCAGTACAAACTGGAAGACAACAGTGAATGTCTTCAAAGTTCCAGAGACCAGCTCTGGCAGAGAATCGTGGAGCTGACCAAAGTGCTGTTCAGGATGAATATAGATGAAGAACGTTTTCAGAAAGGCAAGGTCCCAGGCACCCCCGTGCACCCGTTCTTAGGAAGCAGCTTGAAAGTGCGCTGCTTCCAAGGGAGGTGGCAAGCCAAGACAGAGGAGGGCAGGCTGCGGGGCACAGGAGGACGAGTAGAAAACCCACGGAGGGTCGGCGAGGGGAAATGGCAGGAGGCAAGCTGTGTGCCCAGCACGGAGGGCACCCGCCCAGCATGGATGGGGCCAGAAGCTCCCACAGAGGGATTCGGGAAGACGAAACCCACAGACAACCTGATGCACGTGAACACCTGAAGAGGAAGGCTTCGCTCAGGCTTGAAGTGGCCACAACTACATAGAAAAACAAGTCAACGCAGTAACAACGAATCAAGGGGGGAATTTTTTTGGCTGAAATGCATTACATGAGTCAGCCAGAGGAAAAAACAAAATGTCTGCAAAGTCAATCCAGGACAACATAGCAATATTATTTACCTTTGATTTGAAAGGGAAAAGGCAAGCTTAAAAATGTCCATACTCAGAAAGTAGAATGTGGTTGCTGGGGGGCTGAGAGGGAGGCGAATGGGGAATTGGCATTTAATGGGGACAGACTTGCAGTTTTAAGAAGGTGAAGATTTCGGGAGGTGGATGGTGGTGATGGGGGCTCATTATAAAGCAATTTCATGCCACTGAGCTGTCCACTTGAAAATGGTTATGATGGGCAATTTTATGTTTGTGTTTTTTACCACAACAAAAAATATTTGGAAAAAAATGTGGAGGTTATCGTTTTTAACCAGTACCGATTTCAGATATTTTAGTCAATAACAAGGTCTTCGGCTGTTACCTTCTTTCTCATTCTTGGTCTTGTTTCCACTTTCTGCTTTCTATGAATTCTTCAGCTTGCCCGGCCAGTCCTCAGGTTGAGAATTAAATGCTCCACTTTTCTTAACCACTCAGTCAATTTTCTGGCTTTGTCTTTGTGGAAAATAAAATGTCTCATCAAGACATTTCTCAGCCGAGCAATTTTATTTGTGCACTCTGTAAAAATAAATCCACAGACCGAAAGTGAGGGGATGGGGGAATGCATGGATACAAAGGAATAGAGTAATGCAGAAAAAGATATACCGAGAGAAAGAAGGGCAGGGCAAGTGGAGAGCATAATGTGATAGAAATAGATTCAAATAGAGGCCATTTAAAAATACAGAGATGCTCACATTGTATAAAAAAAAACCACCTATATTCTGTGTTATGAGACATTATCATGGCGCAGCAAGGTTGAAAATACAGTGAAATAATATTCTCAAGCTGGAGACAGATAATTTTCTCTCTGAAGAGCCTGCTAGTAAATATTTTAGGCTTTGCAAACCAGACGGTCTCTGTTACAGCTACTTACGTCCCACTGTCGTGGGAATGCTGCCACCCACAAGAGTAAAGGAATGGCTGCGGCTGTGTGCCAATAAAACTTTATTTAAAAACTCAGCCATCAGTTTGGATTTGGTTCACAGGCTACAGTTTGCTGAACTCTGATCTAGTCCCAGGACATCACTCCGGCCTCTCCCACTCTCTTCTTTCCCTGCTCTAACCTGCCCAGCTTCACCCCAGCTCTAGTCGCATCAGCCTTTCTGTTCTTAAAACCTATGAAGTCTTCTCTCATCTCAAGATTTTGCTTTTGCTGTCCCCTCTGTCTGGAACATTCTTGCACTTGACTCACGTCCTCATTTCATGCAGAAATCTACTCGAGCGTCACCTCCTTAAAGACGTCTCCCCTGATTCCCCACCTAAGATACCAGCCTTCCGGGTCACAGCATCCTCTCCCTTCTCAGCTCTGATTTATGCTTTGTTAGTGAGCATCGCCTGACACATTACACGCCTACATCACACACCTGCCACTTCTTCAGTTCTTTTCTTGTTGATACTCTGTCCTCCCAACCTAGAATGTAATTTATGTGAGCAAGAGACCTGTCTACTTTGCTATTGCTGCCTCACCAGTGCCTCAAACACTTCCTGCTACACATTATCAGAGCTAAATAAATATTTTTTGAATCTGTGGGTAAAAGAATGAACCAATATCTTCAGCATTATTGGTATGAGAAAACTTCCCTCAATGAAGGAGTCATACGTTCTCTTAATCTCATGACTCGTCTAATTTTCCTTCATCAGTGATGTCATGAAAAGGGAAAAAAAAGGCCCATCTCCCACTTTTACAAGTAAATGGCACATAAATCTCTTCCCCTAGGGGCAGGAGATTTCTTAATCTGTTTAAGCACTGCTGATATATGAAAGATAAAGCAAACTAGTTCTAATTTTTAAAATAATTGTTTTTAAAGATTGTTCTTTATAGAATTTTGTATCAGCACATGTGAAAGACCCCTAAAATCCCCTCATCCAGCCCCCTCTCCCCAGAGGAGACAATGAGCCCAGAGAGGGGAGGGGATCCCTCAAGTTCACAGAGCAGGAGGGCGAAGGCGCTGACCGGCATCCTTACAGACAGTCAAAGACATTTGCCTTTACCCTCCAAGATAACACACTGTCAGAAGTATGTCTTTTTTTCATCCTGAAGGTAGCGTTTGTAAGACAACGGATCCAGCTATTAAGTGTGGAGCTTCGGTGTCTAATGGGTTCTTCCCTGCCTCTCAGTTATAAATAATCAGAAAATGAATACACTCCCCACACCTTTTGTTAAAAAGTCCCAGTTGCATGTGAAATTATTTCGATCTTTCAAACAAAACTTCTGGCTTTGGAGTTTAATTAGCTAACCCTTAGCATCTCACGTCAAAATTAGTTGTCTTTCCAATGTGGGTGCATCGTCACTCATGTGTTTACCAAGGAGCATCTTCCGTCCATTTTCAAATCATTCTCTTATTTTGCGTATTGGAAGCAGAAAGTGCTTCTTAAACCTTCTGCTGCTCCTTTTCTCAGCCCCTGCCGAGGCAGGAGAAGGAAACCGAATTTACCGAGAAGCAACGATCTACTCCGCCATGGGCATTTTGTTGACATGATCTCATTTAATCCTCACAACGCACACACACTCCCATTTGAGGGGTTTATTTTTGTTTTATAGATAAAGGAACAAGACTGGGAAGAGATAATTAGTTTTTTTCAAGGTCGGGAATGGAAAGCAAACAGAGGGCTTAGAATCAGACAGACCTTCGTCCAAATTCCAGCCCCAGACTTGTCTACTACATGACTCTGGAGAAAACTCTCCAATTCTCTGAACCTCCAGACCATTGCTGTCCAGTAACACTTTTCTGTGATGATGGAAATGACCTGTATCTGTGATGTCCAGTGTGAAAGTCATGAACTACGTGGAGCTCCTGAAATGTGGCCAATGCAACTGAGGAAATGAATGTAAATGTCATTTAACTTTAATTAACTTAAATGTGTATAGCCACATGCAGCCCGTGGCTACCATATTGGTTAGTGTAATTCCAAGTACTATCTCTTAGACCTGGACAAGAGGGGCCCCTACTCTAAACCCTGCACTTTCTAGATCCTATACATCTCCCCTCTGGCCACAGCCCTCCCATATGTTGACGAGTCCACAGTCCCCTGGCTGGTACCTAATCCCTACTTCGAGACCATGCTTTGAGCATCTGAAACCGCGGTCTGGAATTCCTGCACAAACAGCCCACGTCTGCTTCCAAGGCTGCCTGGACTTTTTCCCTAGTGCCAAGCTTCCAAAAGCAGTTTGCACCTGCGGCATTCATATCTCTGACACCAGGAGTATCCAAAAATGGCCATTTGGGGGAAGTGTAAGCACACCTTAGACACAAGACTGGTTTGTCCACATGGGATTGTGCAAGGCCCCTTGTGGGACTGCATGGAGCCAGGTGTAAAAAGAGGACAGACTGGGAACTCATCTCCCTTCAATCCCGGTCACCAACGTGGAGCGTCCCAAGAGCCTTCCTGTGCATCCCCTCGGGCCTGAGCTTGGGGGTCTAGTGAGCTAATCTTTGGTATCTCACATCAAAATGTGTCATCTTTACAATGCAGGGATATAATTGTTGCTACTGTCTGCAGCCAAAGGGCCCTTCCCCAGAGAGTCTGAGTTCACTGGTCCCAGGCTCGGTCTGGGCATCAGGAGTTTATAAAACTTCCCAGGTGATTCTAATGCACAGTCAAGATTGACAATCACTGACTTAAAGGGCGATGGCACCAGATTTTCCTCAGGCAGAAAGGGACAGAGGGCAGTGATGAGAGGCGGAGAGGGAGGAAAGCCAGGTGGCCAGATGGAGATGTGGAGGGCTTCTTCCAAGACGGCAGAGGGACAGGCTGGGGACAGGGCGGGGTTTCCGCCCAGAGTGTGGGCAGGTGCCCCCCGCACACCACCTCTCACTCCTGTCTCGCCAGCAGCATCTATTATTTCTCAAGGCATTTTCCAGTAGTTCCGGCTGGTGCCTGTGAAGTTGGTAAAGAGGGAAATGACATCATTAAAAAGCAAAAGGCTCATAATTTCATGCTGATTTTCCCCAACATGTTCATGACTGACGGCGCCAAGAGGCATCACAGGAAACAGAAAGCACGCCAACACAGCTGACGGCAGCCCTGTTACGTTTTTATATTTTATTTTGAAGCTTCCAGACTGTAAAACTGACTTTTTCTTGTCCATTTCTATGAACGTTAACACATGCACACATCTGTGTAACCACCGCCACGATCAGGATACAGCACTCAGGGAAACTCCCCTCCCCTGCTCTCTGCCATAGTCTCATCTTATCCCCATCCCTACTCCCAGGCAACCACTGATCTGTCCTCTGTCACTGTAGCTTTGTCCTTTCGAGAATGTCACCTCCATGAAACCGGGCGGAGTGTAACCTTTTGAGGATGAATTCCTTCAAGCAGCGCGATGTCTTTGAGATACATCCATGGGGGTGCCTGTTCCTTTTCATTGCGAGTAGTACTTCATTGTGCAGATGGGCCACAGTCTGTTAATCTATTCACCTGTTGAAAGACATTTGTGTTGCTTCCAGTGTTTGGCAGTTAGGAAGACAACTGCTATGCATATCTGGGTACAGCTTTTTGTGTGAGCATAAGTTTTCATTTCTCTAGGACAAATTATTAGGAGTGAGATTGCTGATGAGTGCAGTCATCTTTGGGGGCCCAGTTTTAAAGAGTCCCAGGCTTTGTAAGAATATATGAAATAATATCAGAGAAGGAACTCTGTACAGTTGCGTGGCATGGAATAACCTTTTTATTAAAGCCTATTTACTAACTGTATTAGACATAGTTCTTTTAGTTTCAAGGAATGGAAGTCCTTTGCTTAAGCAAAGAGAAAAGTATTAACAGGAAACAGATGTGTCTCTCGGAGCCTTAGGATAGAGATGCAGCAGGAGCCTCATAAAGATGTAGATCAGGGCAGGAAAAGCCATCCGGATGCTTCCTGCATCCTTGTGCCTGTTTCTCTCTGGGCATTAGCTTCATGTTTCTCTCCTGGAAAAGTTCACTCTCTCTCTGCCACTTGGTCCTCGGGGTATTTAGAAGATGCCGTCTGGAATTCCAAAGTTCACATATGATAAGCTTTGCCACCAGCAAGACTGACTCCCCACCAATGTGAATTGTGTATTCGTAGGACCAGAACTCTGGCCAGCGCACCCCAGTCGGTGTGACCAGAACAACAGGACCACGTGGAACCAGCGTGGCTGCCCCGTGACCCGCCTCCTTGCCCTTCTGGATCGGGGCGCACGGCCCGGAGGGGACACACTTTGTGTGGAGGAGGGCCGCTCTTCACGCCCTCTCACCACGCCAGGGACGCCTCTACCTCCCCTTCCCGGCTCCTCGGCGGGGAGGAGGTTTAGCCAGCTCTCAGGGTGTGCGATGAGGTCTGGCGTCGTCTCGCCCCTGGGTAGGGCTGCTGGTCCTCAGATGGTTTCTCTTCGCTCTCCTGTATTTCCTAACGTGCCACTTCTTCCGGGCAAGTCAGCCAGCCTCTTCTCTCTTCTTCTCAGAGAAGCGACCCTCCCTCGGGCCTGGGTATCTCTTGCTTCCCTAGAAAGCCCATGTGGACCTCCTGGTAACCTCAGTTAGACGGGGAGAAGAGGAGATGGTTTGGAGAAACTTCCCAGAAACCTGCTGCTATACTTACGCAGATAGGAACAAAGCGGTACTTTAATTCTAGTATTTTCTCTTATGCTGGATGCAAACCTGCCTTAGGTATCTTCCTGGGGGTGGACAGTGATTGGCAGAGCAGGATTTGAGCACTCCTGGGTCCTTGTCCAGAATAGCATCCACACCAACGTTATCCTCCCTTCATTTACCATCCCCAAAGGTAACTAGGAGTTTATCCCAACTAACCTGGATTCTTTAATTGTCTAATTACCTGACCCCCATCAGAGAAACACCAAAGATACAATAAAAAGATACAATGGAGCTTGAAATCCCAGTCAAGCTTGAAGGAGTATTTGCCTAAAGATACAGCCAATGAGTTCTCCCTACACCTCCTCCCCTCAGGCTCTAAAAGTTGCCATGGCTCATGGTCACGGTCAGGAGCCTTTATCCTAATCTCCCAAGCGGCCACATCAGACATGGATTTGCCCCTGAAAAGATAACAGCACCGTTCTTTGCAAGAGGTTCTAGCCTCTCTCCCTAACTAAAATGAGTCTTCTCTGAAATCGGAGGCGAGAGTCTGGCAGAAGAAGCATGAGCTTTGAGGACCAGAAGATTAGGGTTTGCATCCCAGCTCTGTCCCATGTGCTTGAGCGAAGCACCCAAGCTCTCCGAGGCTCATTTTCCTCCCCAGTGATGTGCCCCAGGGTTGTTGGGAGGGTTAAATGAAATGCTTTCTGTATGTGCTGGCCCAGGATAAATGCTCCACATTCATGGGTTCAACCTTCCCTTCTTTTAACAACACAACCTCAGTGAAGTCTCCTGGAAGGCTCCTGAGGTCTTAGAGCTCTGTTTGGCACATTCACCATCATTTGCTCACAAGTAAGTAAGCACAAAGCCTTCCCTGTTGACAGTTTTCTAAGGAGAAGAACAAAGCAGAAAGGTATTCCATTTTTTGACTCATAGGAAGCGGGTTTGTAGCTTTTATATATAACCAAGACAATTTCATTCTATCCCTCCTCCTTTGGGAATCCCAGGCCCCTGTTCGTCCATCTTTGTTAGCCCTGACCCTGTAGCTAATATCCATCTGCAGGCCTCGGTCCTCCCCGCTAGCCTGTGGGCTCCTGGGAACCGGCGTGTGTCTAGGTGATCGGGGAGGAAGAAACTTTTCTTCCACCTGTGTAGGGTCTTCTGGCTGGGCTAAGAATTAAGTTGACATGAGACAAATTAGCAGGAGAAAATTGAATTTAATTTTGTAAGTACGAGAACCCCACATCCGTGAGAGGTGCTGAGGTACATACGCCACCCGGAGATACGGAATGGGATAAGGGCTGGGGCTTCCAAGGACAGAAGGGTCATTCACTAATGATGATAATAATTGATGTCATCTTAATGATAAAAAGAAGAGCAGATGTTTGGTAATTAGATGTTTGCCCTGCTATACAGACGGTGGCTTAGATAAAATTTATCTTTGGGACTAACTCTTTTTCTGGGGAAAAAAAAAAATTCCCGATTTAAATTATTCTAAATAGTTAAAGAAGAGACAGTAGTTTCTCTTGAGCCCAAAGGGTCTCAATTGCCTTTAGCTCAAAATAATCTCCATGTCAAGGTGGCACCTCTCAGGGAGAACTGTTCTGAGCCCCTGCAAAATCATCCTCACATTCCCAGCTTCTGGCACAGAACAGAAAAGTGTGCAAGTTTGTTAAGGGAATGAGGGAACGCCTGGGACACAGCTACAGCTATCTGACCTGGAAAGATTTTGATTCGTGTCATCTCTGGCTGACAGTTGGCCACCTTGAATTTTACGCTGCGTTTAGACATGTCTTTTGCCTTGGTTTTCCAGGAAGAAATAACATCAGTTGCAAGAAACGAATATACCCAATTTATCTGCAAGTCCCTGGGGGAAAAAACATTCACCACAATCGACAGAAAATTCTGTTGATTTGATCAGATCAGGTCTTCCTATTTAGAGGGCAAAGGCAGAGAGAAAATCTACGCCCATTGCTTGCCACGCTGGTCTTCCAGAAGGTTTGACACATTGTGAAATCTTTCTAGGTGACTGCATGCTAAGGCACCCTGTAATCCTAACCAAAAAAAAATCAAGAAACAAACAAACAAAAAACAAATTTTGTTCCAAGACAGAACCCAGAAATGAAGATAAATCTTCTAATCACTCAAGTTTCCACTCAGCAAGATTAAAGTTCATTGCATCCCCAGACAGGGCTCCAAGTTTAGCTATAACAGGAGATGAAACAGTATACCTGACGTCCAACTTGGAAAGACGTGGCTAAAAACTCAAGGAAATGTTTGTGGAAAGGAGAGCGCTAATCCGTTGCAGATTGAAAGGGGATGTCATATAACTTGACCTCTAAACAAAACCCAATGCCTCTTTTGCCCCGTTTGGACAGCTCCTCACCCTTCAAGGCCCACCTCAAAATCTACTTCTCATGGCTGTTTGCACCTTTCCTATTCCGAGCAGGAGCAGGCTCAGTCCTTCCCTCTCCTGTGACCCTGCAGCCCCCTGCCTGTGCAGTGGCTTTATTAGAGCAATTCCTCCCTGTGTTAGGAGCATCTGCATCTCCTTCCCCCTCATTCCTCTTGGGTCCTCCTCCACTACGTAGCACATTTGAGAGAAAATGACACCAGCAGTTTGCGTTTACTGAATCCTCTAGCGCTCCAAGCACCCCTGTGATGTACATTACAAATGCTGTATCCTTTCATCCTGAAAACAAACCTGCAAGGTTGTTTGGTTTGCTCTGCTTTTCTACCCCAATATTTCACTATGAAAAAGTTCAAACATGCAGAAAAATTGAAAATTTTGTAGCAAGGACCCGTATACCCACCACCTAGATTCCACCATTAAGATTTTATGACACTCCCTTGATCACATACTCTCCATCTGTCTGTCCCTCTCTACATCTATCAGTCCACCTTATTTCTGGATGCACTCTGAAGTAGGGACAAGAGTATTTTGAATCCCTGTTTAACAGATTCACAATTTTAGAGAGGTTAGACATCTTGCAGGAGGCAACACAGCAAAGTATTAGAGACAGGATTTTATTCCCCATCTGCCTACTGCAGAACCCACGTTCTTCCTACCTTTCCATCCTGTATCTGATCAACATTTGCTGAATGAACGAATGAGTGATGTCATTTATGAAGAGCGTCAGTAAGAAGATGCTAATTTATTGGCAAATGAAAATCTGCGTTGAAGTTTGCTGTGTCCATATTTTGAAGAAGGTTTCCTTTGGTAATTAAATAAATGTTATTTACTGGGTGTGAATTTATACTAAGGTTTACATTAGTGTGATGGAGATAGACAGTTTTAAAACATTTAAAAATTGGAAAAATTCAGATAGTGATGATACTATGAAAGAAATCAGACAGGATGAGGGTCTAGGGGGGTTCTGCGTGCTGGGCTGGCATTGGCTGGGCAGGAAGGAGAGGGGAGGGCCCAGGAAGGTAAAAGTAACTCTGGGGTGAACCCGAGTACTGAGAAGAAACCAGCCTCGGGGGAGAGCCTTCGGGGAGATGCCAGCCTGGAGGAGGCGTGTTTCACCCAAAAGGAACAGCAGGTGCAAGGTCACCGAGGTGGGAATAACTTCTGGCGTGCTTGGGGGATAGAAAGAAGGCCAGAAGGGCTGAGCAAACAAGAGTCATAACAGGTGAGGTTGCAGAGGGTAGGGGTATCCTCAGAGGCAGAGACGGAAATCTTGAATGTAAATATAAGTGCAACGGGAAGCCATCAGAGGGTTTTAAGAAGAGAGGAATGGCAAGGTGTTTAGATTCCTCTTGCTGACTGTGGAAACTAGACTTTAGGAGACAAGAAGGAAAGCAGGGAGACGAGTGGAACGGGCTGAACTGTGTCCTCCCAAAATTCACATGTTGAAACCCTAACCCCCAGTTCCTCAGAAGGTGACTGTATTTGGAAATGGGGTCTTTACAATGGTATATAGTTAAATTGAGGTGCTTAGGGTGGGCCCTAATTCAATATGACCTGTGTCCATATAAGATGAGGAGATTAGGACACAGACACACAGGGAAGATTATATGAAAACACAAGGAAAATATAGTTCTCTGCAAGCCAAGGAGCGAGGCCTCAGAAGAAGTGAACCCTGTGGACAATTTGATCTCGGACTTCTTGCCTCCAGAATTATAAAAAAAATTAATTTTTGTTGTTATAAACACCTGGTCTGTGATATTTTATTATAGCAGCCTTAGCAAACACATACAGCAATTTCAGAGGCTGTTGCCACGGTCTATTTGAGAGATGATGGTTTAGGATCTATTGGAAGCAGAGCCAGCAGAATTTGCTGATAGATTGGATGTGAAGGAGAGGGAAGGAGAAGAGTCAAAGTCAGGGATGACTGTTAAGGTTGGGCTGGAGCCCAACTGGGTTGAGTGGAGGTAGGGAGGTAGGTTTGGGAAAGAACTCATTGGCAGTGGAAATCCAGAGTTCTGTTTTGGACAAGCTAAGTCAAGCAATTGAGCAGGAAATGGCATATGAGCTTTCCTGAGCCCTCATGGTACAGAAATACCTATTTCCACTGAGCATCTGACAGGTACCAAGCACCACAGTGGGCACTTCTGCAAAAAGAGAGGAATAAAATGTAGACCTTGTGATCCAGGAAGCCAATATCTTGGTTTACAGCCTCAACAATGTATGTCCCCTAAGATTGCAATTTTCTCGTGGGCAAAGTCAGAGACACAAAAGTCTTGACCAGAGCAGCAAGGTTGTGATAAATCTGTGGGCATTTCTGGGGCAGGTGTATGTTAACACTTGTCTGAGCAGGAATCCAGGATGTGACACTGCCTACATAGTCGTGTTAAATGATCAGAAATTCACTGAACATGTTTTTGTTAAGATGATTTCATTTGTCTAGGAAGCCAAATTCTTAGAACAAAGAGAGTCAGGGACAGAAATGTATTATGAGATACGTTCCACCTTCAGACTCATCCCACGCGAGTCAAAAGCAAAAAAGTTGCGTTATCCCTGAGTCGATGAACAAGTGATGCTTGACATCCATAGAAATGAGAGGGAATACAGGTGGAGCCCTCTTTTTGTCTTCTCTGGAGTGGAGAAGCAGAGATCCACACGGCCTTGACTTCTTGCTCTAGGCTACAGAAGCTTGGCCAAAATGTTTACTCCCAGGTTTGGAGCTGGGTTTGGGGCAAGGTCCCAGCTTGGCCCCTGATGGCAACCCTGGGGCTTAGCTCCATTTTTGCTCTCCATGGTAACATTTGGTATACTTTTTCCAGTCTTTTCCTTTTAGTTAGATCATGATGAATATAGTATTTTCACTCTGACTTTTTTTTTAACTTACCATTGTATTATGAATATTTTTCATGTCATTAAAAATTGTTTGACATTACATGTCAGTGGTCATTTGATATTTCATCATCTGGACACCCACTGATCTAAGCGAGTCCTTAGAGCCGAGCATGCAGATCGTAACAAATCATTTCCTTTCAAAGGTAATGATGCAATTAGTGATTCCAGTGCAAACTGGGGTACTTTGGACTCTCCTAAACATTGATGTTTTCATGGATATAGCAATGTCTTTGGGCCACATGTTTGAATCCTGTTCACTTGTTGGTTCTGTCTGTAACTCTTCCCTCCTTCAACCCTTCTCCCATGCTTGATATTCTCACTAGAGCTCCCTAGGTTCCCTCTTTATTATTAAGTATCTGCAACTCCTCTTCAACATCCCCACTTTTCACCCCTCAAAACATAGTGCTGCCATGGACCCAGCCTGAGGAAGCATCGGAGGGACTCCCTGAAGTTGCATATGGAAAGACTTGAAGCCAAAGGCAAGACCACGGCTCCAGGTGGGTGGGGAAAGAAACCAAATTTTGTCAAAAACTTAGAATCCCCAACCAAGAGTGGTTTTCCTGAAAGCTCAACTTAGGGGAGCAAAACCCTGCAGGGAAGTGTAGAATCACAGTGGGCCAGCTACTGCAGTGCCCAGAGAAGGACTGACATTCCAGAAAACAGCAGAACTGGTAACAGCTAATGGTTTATATTAGAATTATAATGGATGTAGTATTTTTATAGATGTTCTGGCTTCATGTTTTGAAATGCAGATAAACTTTATGTGAATTATAGTAAACGTTTTTTATTGCGTTGATTCATTTTTACTTCCAGTGAAATCCAGTCTTAACATTAATAATTAAATTAAGTAGACAAATCAGATGAAAAGAAAATACAGCTTGGTATTAAACAAAATAAATACAGAAATACCGGTATTTTCATTGTATGCCAGGATTGAGATCACTAGCTTCATGAAGCATCTTTGCATATAAATCTTTACGCAAAATTATATAGCGTTCCAAGCCCCAGTGTAGAGGGTCATGTGACACATTCTCTCAGGACTCAGGGCTGTGATTCTGAATAATCCATATCTGTCCTTCCACCAGACTGTAAGAACTGTGTCAGCCTTAACATTTCCCTCTTGACCAAAGTTGTCATCGGCAGTGGAAGCCCAGAGTTCTGTTTTGGACAAGCTAAGTCGAGCAATTGAGCAGGAAATGGCATATGAGCTTTCCTGAGCCCTCATGGTACAGAAATACCTATTTCCACTGAGCATCTGACAGGTACCAAGCACCATAGTGGGCACTTCTGCAAAAAAAAAAGAGGAATAAAATGTAGACCTTGTGATCCAGGAAGCCAATATCTTGGTTTACAGGACTAAATTTTGCATGCAAATGCTATCGCCTTTCTAAACTACGATGTACTTTCCCCATATATTTTCCTAGTCCTTCCCATTAGGTCCTTTATCCTGTTACGGTGTTTTATCTTATTTTGTCTTTGATTTTATTGTAAACCACTTCATGTCTTTTTTTTTTTTTTTTTTAAGTGGTAATGTTGACTCAAGAATGCAATCAGAATCTTTGGTTTAAATGACAGGAGCCTAGAGTTAAATCATCTCTGGTCAATTCACCAGGCAATGGCAGAGTCTCCTCTTATTTTCTGAGTCTTTGCATTTTATCTTTCAAAAAACAAAAAAGCCACTGCATACTAAGCCTGCACCAAGACCCCATGGTCGCAGACCTTGCCTCACCTCTCCCCTATTTGACGTGTAAAGTTTATGCTGTTTGGATATTGATCTCATCCGTTTATGATGGAGGACCACGCCCTCCTTCAGTGCCACGACGTCAGCAGATCTCATCTGTGAACTGCTCAGTGGTCAGAGACTAGAGCTGCAGAGGTTTCCACTGGTCTTATGAGTTTCCTCCTCTTCCCATCATTTTTAGTAACTTCCCAGTTACTTAGCATGCGATGGAGTTGTTATTGTGACACAAGGGACATTGAAGGGATTTTGTAATGTCGTAAAGATTGCAATATACACATATGAGCACTAGTTCTTTGAGCTAAGTTCTGGTACATAATAACCTGGTACATAATGGGTTGTTCAACAAACATATGGAAGGAAGGAAGGGAGGGAGGAAGAAAAAATTCCTGCAGGTATCATATTGTCAATAAACAGTCTTGACATTCTGGGATCTAGATAACTTCACATCTTCCTCATAGTTTCTTTACATCCCTGGGAGCCTAAGGTATTAAACTTGGAGCTGAGGGCCATAAAACCGGAGAAAGACCCTTACTGCCATAAACACTAGTGGGGGAAAGAGAAGGAAAGAAAAGTTACATGAAATGGGTAAACAAGGTCCTACTGTCTAGCACAGGGAACGATACTCAATACCTTGTAAAGGCCCATAATAAAAAATATGAAAAGGAATATATATGTCTGCATAAATGAATCACTCACTATGCTGCGCACCAGAAAGTAACACAACATTGTAAACTGACTATAATTCAATAAAAAAAGTAAACTTGATGTCTTCCTTTGGTCTATAAATGTATTATTGGTTCTAGAGATTTCTCATATTGCTTGCATATGATGTGCCTAGAAATGTTTAGAAGCCTGAACAAGCAGCGCCCTCTCCTTGCCCTCTTTGTACCCAAACCTTACAAGGAGCCCTAATACTGTGTTTCAGAAGCAATAGTGAAAAACTTCACAATAGTCAAATCATCTACGGATGCTAAGCATCACCCCCTCAGTCCTTCTCCTCTCTCATGCGGGCAGAGCACGTCCAGTGACTGGTCTTTTCTGTCCCCCCAAGCTCTCTGAAGTGCGTGCTCCCATGGCTGGCTGGGATCTGGCCTCTGGCTCTCTCTTTTCCTGGGTCTTGGCACCTGTGCCTTCACACACCTGAGAACCTACACTAACTCTTCTTCTATCCAACATACCCTTGGCTCTGTGCTCTTTCCAGTTCATAATCCTGAAATCTGCAGTTCACAACCCCTCCCCATGCAATACACACACACACACACACACACACACACACACACACACAACCCACGGTCTTAGAAGAGGAGAGAGAACACCTCTCTGCAACTTTGACTTTTCCATCTATTTTTCTCTTCTTTAAACCTTCTCACAAAAACCACAGGAGAAAAAGAAAAGGCTGAGTCTCATATCTGATGAAGCGATCAAAAATAATAACCATGCTATGTCCTTCTGTCTCCAAAGTTTAGCCAACATTAAAAGTAAGCAGAAACAGGGCAGGCAAAAATCGAACCTTTGCAAACTGAGTGGACACGGAAAGTTCTTTCCCAGAGCTCTCCTTTCTTGCTTGACAGAATGGAATATTGATACCTCCTGCACGGGGTTGCTGTGTGGACGCCAGATAATGTATGCAAAGGGCCTGGGGTACACCAGGCTTTCAAGAACTGGAGCTGTTGTTAACACACATGCCTCACTCATGGCTCCCATCTGTACTGAGTTGGAGAAGGGCCTTGGTGGTTGTCAAACAAGAGAGCACACTTCCTCAACCCAGGAGAGCAAACAGAACTGCTACAAAGGAAAACTGTATTGACACAGTGCCATTACCAGAACCAACAAACATTCTCCGGAAAGTCCCCTGGTGCCCATAAGCCATTACAAACGTACCAACCTTGAGTCTGTCGAAGCGCATTTTTAAGCAATTTATGTTTTTCAGCTCGTAAAACCTACTGTGATAACAAGTTCCACCTGTTAGTCAGAGCCCATAAATCTTCACCAACCCCACAGCCTTCAGGGGAGGTGAGGAGACCCAGGGGAAGGAGCTCAGATGCTGTTATCAGTTGTGGGTTGAATCTGCCATTTTCTGCCATTTTCTGCCATTATGCAGGCAGCGAACCTCTGTGACCCTCGGTCTCTTCACTAGGCAGTGGGATAACAGTGCCTAAGCCACACACAGCTCAGCCTCAGAGATTTGGACTCACTCTTCCTTCTGCCACGAAAGCGCTTCCCATGGATGGGTATCCACATAGCTTGTTTGCTCATTTCATTAAGTTTTTATCCAAAGCACAACGATAAGAAATGTCCCATGCCTACACCACAAACACCTAAAATACAAGACAAGCTTTTTTTTTTAAGACAATGGACAATGAGCAGAAAAGAACTATGATTCCAGCAGATAGTTATTGAGAGTAGGGAGGTAAATAAGATGAGCTTTATAATTGCATTGACTTTCTGTCTGGAGTTAATTTCTGGAGTTTAGAATAAGGAGAAGAAGCCCAAACTGAGACTGAAATCTTGCCAAGTTGACTAAGTTATGAAAACTACAAGACAGAGGTAACTGGAATTTGTGGGGAAGAGTATCCAAAAAGAGAGAGCTAAGCAGAGATAGCCCTCCAAAACACAGTAGGAGGTTCCCTTCCCCATCTTTGGATGGACTGAAAGACTCAACATAGTAAAGATACAACTCTTCTTAAACTCATACACAAGTTTAATGCGGTTAATGAAGATTTTGAAAATAAAGACAAGGTTATTCCAAACCTTTCTAAGGACTAGAAAATCTAAAACAATCCTGGAAAAGAATGAAGTGGGAGAAATCGTTCTACCTGATTTCAAGACTTATTGTGCAGTTACAGGAATCAAGACTGTGTGGTGTTGACCAAAGACACATGGATCAATGGAACAGAACAGAGGTTCCAGAAATAGCCCCACGCAAGTACCGACAACTGATGCTGACAACGGGGAAAAGTGATCCCCATGGAGAAAGCATGGTCTTTTCCAAAAATGGTGACGAAACAGATACCCATAACAAAAATAAATAAAGTAACCCTTAATCTAACTGTCACCTCTTACACAAAATCTAACTCAAAGTTGGCTATAGATGGATATGTTAAGCATAAAACTATAACACTTCCAGGAAAAAGAAAAAAAAACCTACAGGAGAAAATCTTTGGGACCTAGGGATTGGTGAAGAGTTCTTAGATATAACACCAAAAACATGATCCATAGAAGAAAAAACATCAATAAATTGGACATGATCAAAATTAAAAGCTTTTGCTTTGGGAAAGACCCTGTGAAGACAATAAGAAGACAAGCTACAGACTTGGAGGAAATATTTGCAAACCACTTATCTGATGTAGGACTCACATCTAGAACACATAAAGAATTTCCCAAACTCAGGATTCAAAAAAAATCAGTTCAATTAGAAAATGGGTAAAAGGCATGAAGAGACATTACACAGAAGAGAATAAACAGATGGCAAATTGTTATATAAATGAGCCAAAAATGGCCTTTGTGCATCAGGCCCTAGGTTGCTTCCTTCTTCATTGCAGGCTGAGATGCATTAGCCTAAAAGCCTGCTGGCACCAGACTCAAATTTTTATACATCCAGCTGTTTTAAAGATAGCCCAACTAAGCAGATTTTTAGCCATTTAGAGCTTGGCTGCTTTACATTCCCTGAAAAGCCTCACCCTCTATCTGCTGACCATTAATGAGCTAGAGCCTTGTGGTTGTAAAATCCCAAGCTACCACGGCCCTTGGGAGTTCTGGGACCCGGAGGCTCCCAGCCGTGCTGCTGAATGACTTCACGTAAACAGGTAAGCCTCCTCTCTGGTCCTCCCCTTCCCTTGACCTCCTCCCCTTCTGAGCAGCAACTCCTCAAGCCACAGTCGCTGAACAGACTGCTGCTAAGAGAGCCTTCCCCTTCCATGCAACCCTGTCCAAGCATCACCCAATAAAACTTGCTGTGTATTACTACTTCTTCTGGTACTAAGTTTTTTTTTCATCTGTCCAAAATCTCTCAAACCTCAAAAACAAGCAAACACATGGAAAAATGTTCTATAGGATGAAAAATGCAAATTAAGGCCATGATGAGATATCACCAGATACCTTTTAGAACAGCTAAAATTTAAAATATAGACAATGCGAAATGCTGGTGAGAATGTGGAGAAAACGGATCTCTCATGTATTACTGGTAGGAATGCAAAATGTACAACCACTCAGGAAGGTAGTTTGGCACACATGTACCAAAAGAGCCAAGGAATTGCACTCTGGGACATTTATCCCTGAGAAGTGAAGGTGTATGTCCACATAAAAGCCTGCATGTGATTGTTTATAACAGCTTTGTTTGTAACAGCCCAAACTGCAAGCAACTAAAATGTCCTTCAATAGGTGAATGCTTAAACCAACTGTGATCCATCCATACCAAGAAATACTGCTCAGCAATAAAAGAAGTGAATTGTTGCAACAATTGCAACAACTTGGATGGATCTAAAGGGCATTATACTGAGTGAAAAAAACCTCAATCTCAAAAGGGCACATACTGTAAGAGTCCATTGAAATAACACTCTGAAAATGACAAAATTACAGAGACGTGAACTGGAGTGGTTGCTGCCATAGGTCAGGGATGTTGGAGGAGGAGGAGGATGTGGGTGTGACTATAAGAAGACAGCCCTAGGGAGATACTTGTGGTGGAATAGTTCTGAAATTAATTCCAGGCGCGGTTGCACAAGTCCACGTGACGTAGAACTATACGCACACATTGTACCAATGTCAAATTCACGGTGTTCACATTGTATCATTATCATGTAAGATGGAAAGGGCTCATTTCAACCAGCACAGCAGAATTTCTCCAGAACAACTCCACGTAGCCAATTCAGCATTCCCCCTGCAAAGCGTGCAGACTGACACCCACGGAGATGCCATCACTCGCCACCGTGGTCTGCCCTGCGGTACTCTGTGTTCTTTCTAATGCTCCTGCCAGTTGAGCTGTCTGTTTACCGAGAGTGAGTTGTATTTGCTCTCAAGCCTGTTGCGACCACTTGAACTGTTCTTCTAATTACTTAATTAAAATAAACATAATAAAAACCAATTAAATATGAGTGGGATAAGGAAGTTTCATTGCTGCTTCAATGAAAGCTAAATTGAAGGCTTTGGAAAGGCTCAGAAATAAGAGCAAACCACACACGGCAAAATTATGGATGTCAAACTAGGCATGGGTGAGCCAACTGTAAAAGATTCAGAGGGGGTAAGAATCTTAAAAGTCTTAAAAACCCAGAAGGATGCTGCATTCATATGGTCTCGAAAGATCTGCAGTTCTTGCTCTCTTTTACAGAATCCTAAAGGGGAACTTTTTTTTTTAAGTCAAGCTTTGCTTGTTCAACATATTGGTTAAACACACTGGTTTTATTGATGGATAAATCAATACACACCAAAATCAAAATCCAATCCATTTTATTGATGGCCAGCCAGGCCTGCGCTCTAGGACAGGGCCCAGTTTTTGTCATCACAGTATTCCCAACACTTAGTACAACACCCCACCCCTTCTCCTGCTTCTCGTTGGCCAAGACTGACTCCACAAGGAGATGACCCCATACACACACTTCCTGATGCATCCCTTGGCCCCTTGGTGGCTACTCAGGAAGCCAGGTCCCAAGGTCCCACACCGTGTGGCATGGTGTCACATCCAAATTCACAAGCAGAGAGGTGAGAGGTGAGAGAGCAGGGATAAGGTGTCATCAAGAGAAAAAGGAAGAAGCAGAGAAAGGTGTCTAAGAAAGTTAGAGTTTGTATCTCAAGGCACATTAATTTTAAGGAATGAATAAAAACAGAAGAAACGGAGGGTGGTGGAGGGTATAGCTCATTGGTAAAGTGCATGCCAGGGTTCAATCCCCACTACATCCATTAACAAAATAAATAAATCTAATTACTATCCTGCAAAAAATTCTAATTAAAGAAAAGAAACAGTGAGAAAAGGTGATGAGAGTTGAATGCTGTTCCTCTTTGTAAGTGCCTATATGGAGACTTTGAAGAGAGATTTTAGCTTCCCAAGGGTTGGGGAAAACAGCTCTGAAGTCAGATGAGTCAGAGTTTAAATACAAGCCCTGGCCCTTTGCGGCTGTGTCCCTGGGCCTCTTCATTTGTCCATCTGCAAATCCAGGAGAATGCTGCCTACATCCTAGGCTGTGATGAGAATTAAACAAAATCATGTCTCTAAATCAGCACACAGAAATGCTCAATGAGGGCAAGATTTCTTCCTTTTCGTCCTCATTTATCCAGCATTCTTCATCCGCCCTAACAGTAAGACATGCAGGGGAGGAGTTTAAGACCTGAATAACTATCCAGGATCCCTTTAAAATCTCATCGATGTGTACATTTCAGGTAAAAAGAAATATACGAACACTGGAAAGGAGCTATTAGCCACGTGGTATGAATTTTAACAACGTTTAATTTTAGAACAGTCTTCTGAACATGTTCTTAGCTTTCATCACTCAACAAACACTTGTGAAGCATCCATGTGTCAGGCGCAGATTCATACATAGGCTGTGTTTTGGTGAATTTGTGCCGTTGGAGGTGGACATGTTTAGAATCCAATGTTACAAGCAGAACAATTATTTTGATCATTGCAAACTGTTAAAGCAAATCCATTGGTCTTTTTGCAGCTCGAGAAGAGGGCCCGGGGATGTTGTCTGCAGGGGGCCACCACATGGTAATTGCCTTAACTGCTTTAACCGAAGTGGTGGCTCCAGCCACACAGAGGAACTTGCTCTTGTTCAATTGTGCCTTGCTGTTCCCACTAAATGGATTTCTCTTCCTCATCCTTAAAAAAATTCTCTATGCAGCCTTCCATTCCCTTCCTCTACCATTGCCCCAGTCCAGACACTCGTCCTCTGCCCTGATCCTTCACAGCACCCATTATGCTCTACACTAATTGCTGATTTTCTGGTCTATATTTACCACATTGGACAAAGGGCTCCTTGTGGGCAGAATCATGCTCACTCATCTGGCTAAGTCCAGGGCTTGACACAGTGCTTGGCACATAACAGGCATCCGATGGAGGAAGAGAGGGAGGCAAATGAGGAAGGAAACCTACTACATTAATACATAATACATACTTAATCCATATGCATAAATAAATAAGTTAGAATATAAATACATACATAACTGGGTCAATGTATGGAAGAGTAGGCATTATATGCATTTACATAGGAGCACATAGAACATGAAATTTGATAAAGTAATTTGTAAGTATTTTAGTTTTAATTTTATAGTTTTAGCACCTCACTTTGTTGGCCAAAGAATCCTAATTTTTTGTTCTTACTGAAGAAACTGAAAAAGAGAGCAAGAAAGTTATTCTAGTCAATTTACTTATTAGTCACAACTTATAAATGGACAGAAACCCCATTCAAACTGAGTTCAGGGAATTTATGGGCTCTGGTATTTGAAAGTCCAGGAAGCATATTAGCTTCAGGAATAGCTGGATCTGGGTGCTCTTTCCACTTCTCAGCTCTTTTTTTCTTTAGGGTTGGCTTTGTCAGATTCAGGTTTACCTCATCGGTACCTCTAGAAGCTCCAATGAACAAAAGTTCAGCTTTCCAACAACAGTCTCAGAACTGAGTCCCATTCGTTGCCTTGGGTCATGTGCCCAGCTCTGACCCAATCACTGTAGTAAGGCAGATGATCACACAGACCTGGGCCATAGCTCACCCCTGGAGTTTGGGGCAGTGGCAGAGCCCCCTGCACACTATAAGAGCAGGAGAGGCGCCGCTCTCCGAAAGGACAAGAAGGTGCCATCCGCAGAGGAGGGAATGCTTGCTGGATGGCAGAACAGCATGCGAGCAGAGTAAAGTGATAATAGGAGCCACGAGTGGAATTGTGCCTTTCTATGAGACAAAACTTTTAAAGTTCTCGAGGGACTGGGGGTTGACCATGACCCTGTGCTTCTCAGGTTCCCTCCTTTTTTCTTTCCACTCCTGCCTTTCCTTCTATTTCCCCTCCTCTCCCAGAGAGGGAGGCAAGCAAGACAGCCAAGTGACATGGGAACTGGACAAGTGGCGTGAAGACCAGTGCTTCGAGAATGTCTCCCATGCATGGGCGCCACCCTAAAAGCCAATCCATTTCCACTGGACTTCATTAAAATCCTGCAATCGCATTTCTTAGTTTAAGGAAACTTCCTTCTTCTCTTTGTTTATTCCAAAGGAGCCTGGTCTTCAGAATCTGGCTTCCAGTAAACAAGCCGATTTTATTATTATTATCATGATTAATTTCCTGATTGAAGAGAGAGATCATGGGATTAGCCATCCAACAGACCTTGTCAAATCCCTGCTTTGCCACTTGACATCTGTACAAATTTGAACAAGTTGCTTCCCTCTTGGAGCCTCAGTTTCCAGGGCTGTAAAATGGGTGGTAATCAGAACTACCTCACGGGATGTTGTAATACACAGCAGCCACTAGCCAAGTCTGGGAATATAGCAAGTGCTCAACTCCTGTTGGCTGCTCTCACTGTTACTCACGGTGCTGTAAAGTCTGGAGGTCTAAAAAAGCCCAGCAGTGAGTTCTTTTTAACAAGATCATAACTAATGGCAGCAGGACAAGCCCCAGATGTGTATGCAACCTATGCTTCCACTTTCTGAAGATCAACATTAACCCAGGGATTTCTTTTTTCTTTTTTTCTGCACCAACATTAGGCTCTGCTCAGGATTCCCAGAGGGAGTAGTACTTAGATAATTCATTTTTAATCATCTGAGCTGTACAAGGAAAGTTTCCATCTTCTCAAAAGATTAAATAGCAGAAATAAGGGCAGGAATAGGCTGGGAAGGGAGCTTTGCTGGATTTGAACTTGAGCTGTGGCCTGCACTTTTGCAGAAAAGTCAGTGACTTGCTGGTTTTCACATTGGGTGGGTCCACCCTCTACCAAATGAGCCTGCATCATATTCATTTATTCATCCATCCAGGTGTTCATCCACCAACATGCACTGACTACTCTGCACCAGGCTTGTGGTTGGGCACCAGGAACAGTACTAAATAAGGCCCGTCTTTTGCCCTAAGTAGCTCATAATCCACAGCTTTTACTGTTTTAATAAGAGCCAGAGAGTAAATAGTTTAGAATTTGCAAGCCATACATTTTCTGTCGCAACTACTTATTGGGACACACCAGGTAAATGAATGGGCAGGGCTATGTTCCCATAACACTTTACAAGCATCCTTAGTTTGCCTACCCCTGGTCTAGGGGCAGAGGAGGCCACAGGTAAATAAACACAAGTTCTTTCATTGTCCCAAGGACAGGGAGGCAAGGCAAGCCCTGGGAGTGAAGGGGAGAGGGAAGAGTGGCTTGGGACGAGTCTGGGCAAGAAACTGGGAAAGATGATTAAAATTGGGGATCTATTTTGGGACCTTTGAGACTTGTTGGAGAAAAGAGTCATCAAGGATGACACTAAGATTTCTGGGTGGTGTCACTTACTGAGGCTACCCCAAAGGGAGGGTCATCCAAATCAGTGTCTTGCAGCCTTTCTCTAAAAGTATCCAATGAAATACTACTCAGCCATAAAGAAGAATAAAATAATGCCATTTGCAGCAACATGGATGGACCTTGAGATGATCATATTAAGTGAAGTAAGTCAGTAAGTCAGACAGAGAAAGACAAATATCATATGATGTCACTTATATGTGGAATCTAAAAAAAAAATTTTTTATTTACAAACTGGAAATAGACTCACGGACATAGAAAACAAACTGTATATAAAATAGATAAACAAAAAGGACCTACAGTATAGCATGGGGAACTATAGTCAATTTCTTATAATGAGCCGTAATGGAAAAGAAACTGAAAATGTGTCTATGTATGTATGTATGTATATGTATAACTGAATTACTTTGCTGTATGACTGAAACTAATACTGTATGTTGACTACATTTCAATTAAAAATAAGAATAATTATTTTTAGAAAAGCAAGCAACATATGGAATAGGAGAAAATATTTGCAAACCATATAAAAAAAATTATCACCCCTCATCTAGAGCCTTTTTAGACATTATTACTTAACCACTCCCCCATAAAATTCTAATACCACCAATGTACCATACATATATATATGTGTGTATATATATATATTTGTTCACTGATGTATATCTCTGCTTTATACATAAAAAGAGTAAGAAGACTTTTCCCTCCCTCCAAGACCTAATTTTCATTCCCTTGGAGTAAGACTGCACCTGCTGAGAATACATGGCCTGGACCTAGGAGAAGTGAATCTATCCCCTGCCGATCTAAGGCCTTCTGAGGGTCACGGCCAGAACCTCCAGGCCTGCAAAGGAGGACCAGGTCACAGCACAGCCAGGCAATGCCACGTTCCAGGGCTTTTGCAACTTTCTCAACTTTCTGAACCTTCTGCGATTACTTTGCCCCAGATTTTCACATGACTTTGAACCCACAGTCACAAGGTGATTAAAAAAAAAAAGGGGGGGGGATACTCACACAACATTGTAAATCAACTATACTTCAATTTAAAAAAAAAAAAAAAGGATTATCAAAGTTGGCATCAGAACTCTTCTTAGGAAGGGGACCCTAATTGGGTGTGAAGAAAACACCTAAAGAAATGCTTTGGCGATCCCACACCTGGGCATATATCCAGAGAAAACTCTAATTCAAGAAGATTCATGCACCCCAATGTTCACAGCAGCACTATTTACAATAGCCAAGATATGGGAGCAACCTAAATGTCCATTGACAGATGACTGGATAAAGAAGTTGTAGTGTATATACTACAGGTGATTCAGATGCACTCTGAAGTCTGAGAACTAATCACTTGGCTTAGACTAATAAACATGCAGCCCTGTGGACTTGCGTGACCTGCAGGTGGCTACCTGAGCATGAGAGAAGCTAACTGGAGAGTTAGAAGAGTGGAGACCCAGCATGCCATGCTCATCACTTGGCAGGGAAGAGACAAGTGAATTCCTCATGAATCAAGTAGACTCATGAAAACACCTAGGCTTAAACCTCTCACCAGAGGCAACACAACACAAAACTGTGAAGGAAAGACCTGGACTCCATATCTAAGCTTAGCAACAATGTATACCCACATGCTACAAAGAAAAATAAAATGCTTCAGACATGTTTATGTAACTTTTGGTCGCTTGTTTTACATGACCAATTACCTATTTAAAATGACTAATTTCCCTATTGCTTTGAATAATAAAAGAAACTTAAGCACCTCATTCAATAACTGAAAGAATAAGCAATGCACAAAAAAAACATAAAAATGTAGACTACCTAAACAACATGTTTAACAAATTTGACCCAGACTGATCATGTACTTGGGCACAAAAGAAGCCTCAACAATTTTAAGAAGATAGAAATTATCTCAAGCATCTTTACTGACCACAATGCCATGAAACTAGAAATCAACTACAGAGAAACAAAGGAGGAAAAAATGGAGATTAAACAACATGCTATTAAAAAACCAGTGGGTCAATGATGAAATCAAAGTTGAAATTAAAAAATACCTTGAGACAAATGAAAATGAAAACACAACCACACAAAACTCATGGGACACAGCAAAGGCAGTGCTAAGAGGGAAGTTTATAGTGACTCAGGCCTTCCTCAAAAAAGAACAATCTTAAATAAACAATCTAACCCACCAGCTAAAAGAACTAGAAAAAGAAGAGCAAAAACACCCAAAAATCAGCAGAAGAAAGGAAATAATAAAGATCAGGGAGGAAATAAATAAAATAGAGATTTAAAAAAAAAAATAGAAAAAAATCAATCAAACCAAAAGCTGGACATTTGAAAGAGTAAATAAAATCGACAAACCTCTGGCCAAACTCACAAAGAAGAAAAAAGAGAGAGCACAAATAAGCAAAATAAGGAAGGAAAATGGAGAAATTACAACAAATAACACAGAGATACAGAATATCATATGAGAATATTATGAAAAACTATATGGAACCAAAATGGATAACCTAGAGGAGATGGACAAGTTTCTGGAAACATACAGTCCACCAAGACTGAACCAAGATGAAACTGACCACTTGAACAAACCGATCACCAGAAATGAAACCGAATTAGCAGTAAAAAACCTCCCTACAAATAAAAGTCCAGGACTGGACAGCTTCACCGGGGAATTCTACCAAACATACAAAGAAGAACTCATACCAGTCCTTCTCAAACTCTTCCAGAAGATTGAAAAAGAGGGAATACTCCCAAACTCATTCTATGAAGCCACCATCACCCTGATACCAAAACCAGGCAAAGACACTACCAAAAAAAAGAATTACAGACCAGTATCACTGATGAACATAAATGCAAAAATCCTTACCAAAATACTAGCAAATAAAATCCAACATCACATAAAAAAGATTATACATCATGATCAAGTGAGGTTCATCCCAGGGACACAAGGGTGGTTCAACATATACAAATCAATCAATGTAATACATCACATCAACAAGAGAAAGGACAAAAACCACATGATCATCTCAATAGATGCAGAAAAAGCATTTCATAAAATTCAACACCCATTTATGATAAAAACTCTCATCAAAGCGGGTATAGAGGGAACATATCTCAACATAATAAAAGCTATATATGACAAACCTACAGCCAGCAGAGTACTCAATGGTGAAAAAGTCAAAAGCTTCCCACTAAAATCTGGGACAAGACAAGGCTACCCACTATCACCACTCCTATTCAATATACTCTTGGAAGTCCTAGCCACAGCAATCAGGCAAGAGAGGGAAATAAAAGGGATCTAAATTGGAAAAGAAGAGGAAAAATGTGTCACTATATGCAGATGACATGATACTATATATAGAAAACCCTAAAAGGTCCACACAAAAACTACTAGAAATAATCGAAGAATTCAGCAAGGTAGCAGGTTACAAGATGAACATACAAAAATCAGTTGCATTTCTTTACACTAATGATGAATCAACAGCAAAAGAAAGTAAAGAAATAATCCCCTTTAAAATAGCACCCAAAGTAATAAAATACCTAGGAGTCAATCTAACCAAGGAGGTGAAAGACTTATACATGGAAAACTATAAAACACTGATGAAGGAAATTAAAGAAGACTTTAAAAATGAAAAACTATCCTATGCTCTTGGATTGGAAGAATCAATATTGTTAAAATCGTCACACTGCCCAAGGCAATCTACAGATTTAATGCAATCCTTATCAAATTACCCAGGACATATTTCACAGAACTAGAACAAATCATAATAAAATTTATATGGAACCACAAAAGACCTAGAATTGCCAAAGCATTACTGAAGAAAAAGAAAGAGGCTGGAGGAATAACTCTCCCAGACTTCAGACAATACTACAGAGCTACAGTCATCAAGACAGCATGGTATTGATACAAAAACAGACATATAGACCAATAGAACAGAATAGAGAGCCCAGAAAAGAGCCCACAAACTTTTGGTCAACTAATCTTCAACAAAGGAGGCAAGAATATACAATGGAATAAAGATAGCCTCTTCAGCAAATGGTGTTGGGAAAACTGGACAGCAGCATGGAAATCAATGAAGCTAGATCGCTCCCTTACACCACGCACAAAAATCAACTCAAAATGGATCAAAGACTTAAATATAAGACAAGATGCAATAAACCTCCTAGAAGAAAATATAGGCAAAACATTATCTGACATACATCTCAAAAATGCTTTCCTAGGGCAGTTTACCCAAGCAATAGAAATAAAAGCAAGGATAAACAAATGGGACCTAATGAAACTTACAAGCTTCTGCACAGCAAAGGAAACCATAAGCAAAACAAAACAACAACCTACGTCTGGGAGAAAATTTTTGCAAATGATGAAACTGACAAAGGCTTGATCTCCAGAATATATAAGCAGCTCATATGACTTAATAAGAAAAAAAAAACAACCCAATCCAAAAATGGGCAGACCTAAAAAAGCAATTCTCCAAGGAAGAAATACAAATGATCAATAGGCACATGAAAAAATGCTCAATATCACTAATTATCAGAGAAATGCAAATCAAAACTACAATGAGGTATCACCTCACACCAGTCAGAATGGCCATCATTCAAAAGTCCACAAATGACAAATGCTGGAGAGGCTGTGGAGAAAAGGGACCCCTCCTACACTGCTGGTGGGAATGCAGTTTGGTGCAGCCACTGTGGAAAACAGTATGGAGATTCCTCAAAAGACTAGGAATAGACTTATCGTATGACCCAGGAATCCCACTCTTGGGCATGTATCCAGAAGGAACCCTACTCCAAAATGACACCTGCACCCTAATGTTCATAGCAGCACTATTTACAAGAGCCAAGACATGGAAACAGCCTAAATGTCCATCAACAGAGGAATGGATAAAGAAGAAATGGTATATTTATACAATGGAATACTACTCAGCCATAAAAACTGACAACATAACACCATTTACAGCAACATGGATGCTCCTGGAGAATGTCATTCTAAGTGAAGTAAGCCAGAAAGAGAGAGAAAAATACTATATGAGATCACTCATATGTGGAATCTAAAATAAATAAATAAATAAATAAATAAATAAATAAATAAATAAATAAATAAATAAATAAATAAAACAGACTCATGGGCATAGAATATAAACTTGTGGTTGCCAGGGGGATGGAGGTTGGGAAGGGACAGACTGGGATTTCAAAATATAGAATAGATAAACAAGATTGTACTGTGTAGCACGGGGAAATATATACAAGATCTTGTGGTAGCTCACAGCAAAAGAGATTGTGACAATGAATGTCTGTATGTTCATGTATAACTGAAAAATTGTGCTCTACACTGGAATTTGACACAACTTTTTAAAATGACTGTAACTCAATAAAAAAAGTTTAAAAAGAATTTGACCCAATTGACATACATAGAAACCTGTGCCGAATCATCGAAAAATATGTCTTTTGACTGCACATGGATTTACCAAAACTAGCCACATTGCAGGGTTATGAAGGAAATGTTCACAGATTCCAAAGGAGTGAAATTATCCCTAGTATGTTCTCTGACTATAATGGGATTAACCTAGTTATCAATAACCAAAAAAATTTTTTCAACATTTGGAGACATTTAGAAGTTAAGCAACATGCTTCTAAATAACCCACTGGTCAAAGAAGAAATAAAAAATGGAAATAAGAAATCTTGACCTAAATGCTAAGGAATATATTACATGGTTATGGACCACAGCTAAAACTGTGCCTAGAAGGAAATGTATAACTTTAAATGAAGGTATTTAAAGAGAAAAATGCTTGAAAATCAATAATCTAAGAATCTCCCAAAAGAAGTTAGAAAAAGAGGAGCAAATTAAGCCCAAAGGAAGTAAAGGAAACGAGAAACAGTAGAAATTTACTAAATAAAAAATGAGGTCTTACATGGAAAATGTCTAATGGGTAATCGACCCTCCAGGAATGAGTAGCTTTCTTTGACTTGAGTCGGGATGCTGCCTGTGTTTCCCCATTCTGCAGAACGCTGGCTCTGGAGCTAAGATATTTTATCTTGTTAAGGAAGAATCCATTGATCTCTATTTTATTAATAAGCATTGAATTATTATGTCAAACGCCTTTGCGGCAATCATAGACAATATCAGGTGATTTTTCTCTTTAAATCATTAATTTAATCCATTTCCTAATATGAAATTATTCTTGAATTCCTGAAATAATTCTTGGCCCTATATTATTTATGTGAAGATTTCTTTCACTTGTGAGAGTTCAAGTCTTTTGCTTTTACTACGATGTTGCACTGTGGTCTTTAACACTTTAAGACTTTTGCGTTCTAATATTTCGATATGAGAATTTTGATATTCACAGGTGACATTAGTCTGTAGTTTTCTTTTCATCTCAATCTTGATCAGGTTTTACTAATGTTAATGTCATTTTTTTAAAAAAAGAAGAAAAATGGGTTTCTCTTCTTGTTTCTTCTCGATTAGTTTAAATAAAATTGGAATTACCAGTTATTTAACATGTTGGTTTGAAGAATTACGGATTTATAGTAAAATTGTTTTTAGAAAAGTACAAATTTACCATACCCCCAGATTCCCTAAAACTATATGCCATTTTTTCTGAATCATTTAAGAGTAAGTTATAGACACATCCCTTAAACCTAGATACTTCAGTGTGTATTTTCTGAACAGAAGGACATACTCTTATATAACCACAATACAATTGTCAAAATCAGGAAATTAACATCATTAACATTGATACAATACAATCATCTAATCTATTGGCCTTTGTTAAATTTTATCAGTTTTCCCAAAAGCATCTCTCATCAAAATTTTTTTTCTCTAGTTATGACCCAATCTACCATCACACATGTCTCTCCAGTCTCTTAACCTGGAGCAATTCTTCAGTCTTTGTCTTTAAAAATCGGTATTTTTGTAGTGTGCTGGTTATTTGTTTTGTGCACTATCCCTCAACTGGAATTTTCTGATGTTTTTCATGTGTAGATTCGAGTTATGATTTTTTTGTCAGAAATGCCACAAAGGTGAAATCGCGTCCTTCTTAGTGCATCATGTCAGGAGACACACGTATCCTTGTCCTGCTACAAATGTTAACTTTGATCGTTTGGCTAATGTGGCAGCTGCCAGAATCTCTGCTGTGAGGAATATCTGTGCTTTAATCGTTTGGTTAAAATTCCCGTAGAAACTTTATAGCACTTTTTCTTCATGGGAGATTAGTAGCTCTTTCAAGACTTTCTTCATAATTAATTTATTTAGACTGTAATCTCTTCTTTAAGATCAGATGTGATAAATTACATTTTCCTAGAAAACCATTTATTTCATCCGGGTTTTAAATTTTATTTTCAGGGAGTTGTAGGAAGTCTTCTGCCGATGGATGGTACTTCCTTACCTCTTGGCTTCAGATTTGACCATGCAGTTTGCTTTGGCTAATGGGCTATTAGTGTGTACGCCATGAACAAAGCATGAAATGTGCTTGTGTAGTTCGATTTACCTTCTTGACTCTTGCTTTTCATCCTAAGAAGAACATGCCTCAGGTTGTCACTGGATTAAGTAGGTTGAGATACACCTGGAGCCAACTAGCACCCAGCCCTCAGACTGGAGCCAAGCCTGGCTGAGACCAGCCCAGATACATCAGCCCTAACCATCCTGAAGACACATGAACAGGAAAAAATATTTATTGAGTTTGGAGATGTTTGTTATGTAGCAAAAACTGACGGATACTTCCAACCTCCTCACCTCTCTGAATCCAACCAAGTTTGGGGGAACTTCTACTTCTCAGCTTACCATATGTCCTCATCCTCTTTTTCAAAGGATATAGATTTTCTCCTTCAGAATGGCTCCCCCAGCATCAAGAAAGTTTGATTTTTTTTCTCTGTTTGTTTTGGGGGGCTCAAATACTTTACTGAGCTCTCTCCTGCTTTTGGCTATGTCCTCTCATGCATCTACTGTGTGTTCTTCACAGCCATCACACAATATTTTTCAGCCTGTCTCCTAGCTTCACTGAAAAAAGGAGTTTGGAATTTTGTTCTCCATTCTCCTTATTGCTTTGGATGGTTTCCAGGAGGAGATGGGAAGAATATCAGTTGGCACACCCATTTTCAAATGGAAGTCTCTGCCTTGCTTCTAGAATAAGAAGGTAGCATGGAATCTGGGAAATGACATCAGCTTTGGAAACAGGCAGGCCTGGATTAAATCCAGGCTCTGCTGCTAATTTCCTGAAGGAATCTGAAACCCTGACATCAACCTCCTTGAGCTTCAATTTGTTTTCTCATCTACAAAGCCAATCTAGTAACACTTACCGCAGAGAGCTATTTATGGGGGGGGGGGGGGGGCGGGGAGGCATCAGAAAACCAAGAGTCAAAGCTAAAAGATCATAGTACAAACAGTAGATGCAGCAAAAAGAGAGAGAGAGAGAGAAACGTCATTATTATACTTTTTTGTTGCATCATTGGTGGTTGTTGAATAAATGATGTAGGAATGCACTTTTAAAAGCAACTAAGTCACGAGGCAATTAAAGTATACAGCTATGCCTCCCATTCTCTCAAACCTGCATAGCAGTCATGAGAGCTGCTGATTCTTTACAAAGTCAGAAAACAGTTTCTTTCCTAGTACCCCCCCGCCATTTCAGTATTTGGATGATCTTGGCCGTCCACTGCAGAACACATGCTTTGGTTCTAGGGATGGAGCAGGTGGCTCAAGCCAAATCAGTCAGCACAAACTCATTCCCTGAACACTATCCAGCGGTTCGTTGATGGATATGTGATTCATTCAAGGCCAAGAAGATTGGAGTTATTTGCTGGTGGCTTCAAGAAAGCAAGGTTTCAGTCTTCTAAGAGAGTTTCTAGAAGCAACCCTGTCCCTCTTCCTGGGCATGGTCCTCAAATCCCCAAAAATTGGCAGCCCTCTTACAGCAACACCAAGAAAGAAGATGGCCTTAGGATGAAGGTGGTAGAGCATAGAGAAAAAGACCCTGGGCCGCTGATAATATCACTGAGCAGCTGAGTCAAACCAGCACTGAAGCCCACCCAACCTTGTTTCTGTCTAGTTACATAAGCAATTAACCTTTTTAAAAAAAATTGCTTAAGCCTATTTGGGTTGGATTTTCATTTCCTTGCAACTGAACACACCCTACCACGCTATCAGAAGTCACATCTTCCCCACAATTTCCATCACCATTGTTAACATACACTCTCAGAAGAGTACCGTCTTCTATCATGTGTCCCTGGTGGTTTCCAGCATCAAAAGAGCATTATTCAGTATCCCTTTTATGATTCTTTTTCTCCATAGACCGTGCTATGCTGTGTGTTCAACAAAGACTTAATAACAATAAAAGCTACCATCTTTTAAGTTCTTACCGCACGCCTAGCCTTGTGCCAAGCCTTTTTGCTGTGGTCCTTCATCTCATCCTCAGAACATCCTTATGGACAGCACCATTGCCTCTACTGTACAGAGAGTGGAACTAAGGCTTAGCCATCTTCCCTGCCTGACAGACCAACAAACTGGAGAGTCCAAGACTCAAACCCAGATCCAATTTGAGTCAAATTTTTTAAACACTCGGCTGAACTGCCATGTTAAAAAACATGTATTGAGCACCATCTCTATGCCAGTTACTAGAGGTACAGGGAATCGGACAGGTTTTGCTCACGAGTGGGATACACAAATGTGTGCCCAGATTGTTACAGCACGAGCAGGGGCTGAATCAGACACAAGTTGAGGCCAGCTTGGAAAAAGTCAGTTCATTGTGCAAAGCAGCTAGGACTCTCCCCTCGGTGGGGGAGCGTGGGGATCAGACAGGGGTGTGCAAGCTGTGGATGTGCCTGTGATGTGAAGGTGACTGACCAGAGTGAGACTGGAGTCAGGCAGGTGGTGAGGGAGGTGTGCGGTCCTCCAGGTGGATGCAGAGGAACATTCAAGTGACTGTCCCTTAAGCGGAAGAAAGAGAAGCGTAAGGTGCTTCTCCCAGGTTCTCCTGGAAGCCCACGTTCTTCCCAGGACACGCAGCCCATGGGTACTGCACGTCCTATGTTAGTAAAGTGCCTCATTACATAGGAGTCTTGTCTCCCTCTGACCAAGAATGAAATCCACCCTCTCAGAGACCTGCTGAGCTGCCCTGGCGAGCACTTAAAATATCTGGATCGCAGGGAATCCGGCCAGAGTCAGCCAAGAAGGGGGCATGGCTTCCAGAAGGAGAAAACGTTTCATGCTGTTTTCAGCTGTTGTAAAGACTAAATTGAGTCCATGACTCATCCAATTCTCACCATGGAAATTCGTCATTAACCATGCTAGAGTACACACACAGATGTAAACACACACACACACACACACACACACAAGGAATAAAAAGAACATTAAATTGCACAATCAATGGTTTGAACCGTTTCTTCATTTCTTCCCATGTCCTGTCCTCTGTGGCATCACTTCTGAGCCAGGGGTCACAATCAAGTATAATTCCCTGGGGGTGGGGTATAGCTCCATGGTAAAGCATGTGCTTAGCATGTGCTTAGCATGTGCGAGGTCCTAGGTTCAATGCCCAGTATCGACATTAAAGTAATAATAATAATTAAAATTTTCTTATAAGTGTAATTGCCTAGCACTCTTGAGCACTTACTGTGTAAGGCATTACGCCAAACATTTTATGCACGTTAACCTCACTGAATCCTAAAAAAAACTGTTGTCCGAAAATTACTATCCCTCTTTTGGAGATGAAATAACCAAGGCTCAGCAAAAGAGTGCCTGAGCAAAGACGCAACCCAGCTTTGCCAGACTTCAGACCCCCGTGACTTCCAAAAATGAGCACCTTCCCTTCCATTTATTTATCTAGTACTTCAGATTTACAGTAACATAATTATTAACATGATCCTGTTTGATCATCACAGCAACTCTCCACAAAACCATTCCCATTTTTCAGGTGAAGAAGCTGAGGCTTGGAGAGGGACAATGACAAGCCTAGGGTCACACAGCAAGGATGGAAGCCAGGTTTGCATCCAGCCTCCCGAGACAATGGTCCTAACCATTGAGACCCACTGCCTGCATCGTTTCGGGGGCTTCATTCCTGCCTGCATTGACAGGCATCTTCTCTTTTCGATTCTCAGCAGCTGAGCAATCATCTCATGATCATATATCTACCGAAAGTATAGTAAAAAAGATTCTAAAGTTGATCACCACCCTGTGTCTCTCTCCCATACATGCACAGAAAATTATAATAACAGTATCATAATAATCCTAACGCTGAACATTGCCCTTGACATGCTTTTTAAAAAAGCCATTTTCTTCTTACTTTGTTCTAAAGTGCCTGTGCACCCAAATTGCAAAGCAGTTCGCAGACTGTCTTAAAATGCATTTGGAAAGAGATGTGTTTCTTTTCCTTAACAAAGCCTTTCCTTACCTGAGGTAAGGGAAATTGATTTGACTCCTAAGGATCTTGAAATCTACGTCTCCCACTTTTTTTAATTTTATTTTTTACTGAAGTGTGGTTGATTTACAATGTTAGTTTCAGGTGTACAGCAAAACGATTCAGTTATCCATGTACATACAGATTTTTTTTTTTTTTTTCAGATCTTTCTACGTCTTCCCCGTTTCGAGAATCAGGCTTAAAAGGGTAAAAAGAAAAGTCCTAGTTGAGGGGCTTGGCATGACTGGCCAAGGCTGAATTCACAGCTGTCTCTCCAGGCTCCTAACAGCTCTGACCACAGGGGACAGGCTACCATGCCATCTCAGAGCAACTAATGCACCAAGAGGAAAGGCATTGCCCCTTTAGGGAAGACCCACCACACGCCAGGGGCTGTGCTAAGCACGTTATACATTCAAGAGGATGCAGGGTAGACGGCTAAATGTACGTGCTCTAGAACCAGCCTGTCAGGGTTTGAAGCCCAGATCTGCCTTCCTAGCTGAAGGCCTTGGTCAAATCTCTTCACTTCTCTGCCTCAGTTTCTTCTCTGTAAAATAGCGACTATAACAGTACCTACCTCATCGGATTGTGGCGCGTTGGTATAAGCCAAGCACTAAAAACTGTTCCTGTCGTATAGTAACAGTTCTTTGTAAGCACCAGCGAGGCTGATGTCTGCTGTCTTATTTAATTGTCACTTCCATCCTGTAAGACAGAGGTTCTCATCCTCTTCTGGGAGACAAGGAAACGGAGGCTCAGAGCCAAGAAGTGATTGCGGCTGGGAAGGGACTGGAAAAGGTGGATTTAGCCCAGCTATGTTCACTTCCAGCTGGTGGGCTCCAGGCTCACATTTGCCTTTGAAATTCACAGTCCAGTTGAATAATCACATGGAGAAACCCAGAAGTGCCCATCACCCTAGGACAGTGTTGACAGGCTGCTGACAACAAGATACACAACAGCCTGGTCGTTTCCATTCCACGACTGACACAGTCTCAGAAATTCTAGTGACACTGCTCTATCCATCATTCTAGCCACTCACTCACGCATTCACCACCCACCCACCTACCCACCCATCCATCCATCCATCCATCCATCCATCCACTCACCCACACATCTACCCACCCATCCATACATTCATTTAGTCACCCGTTCTCCCTCCCATCAGCAAATATTTACAGAGATCATTCTCTTTGCTTCTTCCTGGTGAAGCTGCCAAAATCTCTAAAATAGTTACCACACTGAACTGCAGACTGAATTCTGTGCCAGGTGCTAGAGGGACATAAAAGGATTATCTGGCAGGTCTTAACACAAATGCATTCTTTATCTTTGGTATCCAGAATACATTTACCATCTACATTCTCTGCCCCCACACACCGCGGCCCCACCGCCAACAGCAAAAGGATTACTCCTGAGACATTTCTCAATCCACATGCAAGGCAAATTGACTCATTATTTGTGTGGCCAACACATCCAACCTCACTAGCTTGAGGGGTGTATTTTTCTTTATTTCCAAGTGGAACCACTCCAGCCTCCTCCCCTACTTATCAGGGAATGTTGTTTTTCTCCCTCTGGGTGACCCCATGTATCTGCAGGGTGAGATTCAGTCTCAGGAGGCAGGTCTGTTAGCATCAAAAGGTCAGAACAACAAAGCCCCTGTTTGGCTCCACATCTGGCCTAGGGGACTTGAGTCTTCAGGCTTTTGTGGCTGATGGGAACCCCACTACTGCATCTCTGAGGGTTTATAGCAGCAAGGCTATCTCTACCTGGGACATGCATCCCCACTGTTGCTCCTGTGTTATTTTCTCCAGATGCAGAATAAGAAGGTCATAGGGTTTTGGGAAATTAAAAAGAAAAAATCCCTTGATCCTAAGCAGCTAGGGTTGCTGCACCAAACCCCTGCCTTCCAGCGTGAAGCTCCTTGGGGACTCAGTTCTCTCAAAACACACCACACACATGCACACTTCCTTGCATTATCTGTGATCCAGAGAGTCTCTGTTAGAAAGAATTCAGGCATGGAGCTATGCGCTCTGCCTAGACTTGGTCCTCCCCTAAATTCTTGGGAAGTTTATCCAAAGAGGTTGGTGAGTCAGAGCAGTGAGCTCAGTGGTGCCTCACAAGGTGGAGGGACTCATTCTACCACCAGAACCCTGGCTTGGCCTGCACGCACACTCCTGCCTGATCCAGAGGAAGTCCCTCCCTCCCCCACCCTGTCCCGGGACCCACCCGCATCTGGCCCCATGATGACTGGCAGTCAGAATGCCCATACTCTGGCCGCACGTCTTCCCGATGACTGAGAATAGCACGTTTCCCTTGGTCAGGGATACCCACTCACCATCCTATATTCCTTTCCAAATTTTCCACCACTTTATTTTCTGGGATCCTTCTCTTGTCCCCTAGGAAGCATCATTATGCAGTGGGCCAGGGGTGGGAGGGACAATCTCCAGGCTGCGGAGACATTCCACAAGCTTGCCCTGGGCATTAAGGGAGGAAATGGATGTAAAAGTGCCCAGCACAATGTCTAACACAAGGAAGCACCAATAAACTTCAGCTCTCTTCCCCTTTCCTCAAACTATGTAAGTTTCTTTGAAACGAAAACTTATTTCCTAATTGCCCTTGACTTCAAATGTCACATTCCTTAGCCCGTCCCCTATTACTAATCCATTCTTGCCTAGTTCCTCCTACATTCCTTTTGTTCATGTTAAAGATGACTTCTTTCCTCACCTGTATAAGTCTTGCTGCCTCCTACACTAATTCAGCTAGATTGAGAAGGAGGACTGGCTCCTCCTCCATAAAACTCCAATTAATCAATCATCCTAGGACCAGAGCAACTTGGTGCCCTGATATCTGGTAGAAAGAGCAGCAAATTTGTTCTCAGACCTGCGACATGGTGCTTAAGAGCAGAAAGATCTTAGGCAAGTGACTTTACCCTTGTAAGCCTCAGTTTGCTCATCTGTAGTAACCTTAACCCATAAGGTTGTTGAGGAATTTACAAACAATCTCCAAGGCAAAGCCAGACTTATAGGTGCAACATAACACGAATTTACAGCACCCAGACAGACAGATCTGGTTTGGGCCTGTTTATGCCTCTTAGCCTACTTTTTATGTATAGAATGTACAGAAAATTCCATCAAACAAGAGCAGAATACACACTCTTCTCAAGCTCACCTGGAACATTCACCAAGATAGACTACATTCTGGGCCACCGAACATAATCTTTAAAAATGCTGAAGAATAGAAACATACAAAATATGTTCTCAAACCACGATGGAATTAACCTACAGCTCAGTAGCCGAAAGATAACTCCCAAGCATCTGTAAATTAAATAGCACATTTCTAAATAACACACGGGTCAAAGAAGAAGTCCCAGGCGAAGTTAAAAAAATTATTTTGAACCAAGTAAAAATGAAAATGCAGTTATCCAAGTATACGGGATGCAGCAAAACCAGTTCTTCAAGGGAAATTTATAACATTCAATGCATATATCAAAAAACAAAAGAAATCTAAAATCATAGCCTTAGCTTCTACTTTAGGAAACTGGAGAAATAAGAGTAACTTGAGCCTAAAGGAAACAAAAGACAACATATTATTTTTTTTAAGAGCAGAAGTCAATGTCAATGAAATGCAAAACAGAAAAACATTAAAGAAAATGAACAAAACCAAAGCAGTGGACTCTTTGAAAGAATCAGTAAAATTGATTTAAAATTTGATAAGCCAAAAAAAAGGAGACACAAATTACAATACCATCGATGAAAGAAAGATCGTCACTGAGTTCACAGACACTAAAAGAATGATAAAGGGGCACCATGACTAATTTCATGCCCTATTTGACAGCCTACATGAAAGGGACCAGTTTCTTGAAAGACACAAACTACCAAACTCACACACAAAGAGATAACCTGCATATCAATAATTAGTAGCTTTCCAGAATAGACAGTGCCAGGCCCAGATCATTTTACTAGTAAATTCTGTCAAATATTTAAGGGAGAAATAATGCCACTCCCCCACAATCTCTTTCCAGAAAATGCAAGCAGGGAACCAATTCCTCACTCATTTGATGAGGCCAGCACTGCTCCAAAACCAAGCAAAGATATTTCAAAAAAGGAAACTTTGAGACCAGCATCGCTCATGAACCTAGACGCAAAAATGCTCAAAAAAATCAACAAATCAAATCCAAAATTTTATACAGAGAGGATTTCACACTACAGCCACGTGAGATTTATTCTAGGGTGTAACCCTGGTTCAACAGTCAAAAATCAGTCAGCGTAACCCACCACATGATCAGGCTAAAGAAAAAAAATCACAGTATCAGTTAATGCAGCCAAAGCATTAATAAAATCTAGCAGCCATTCATGGTTTTAAAAACTCTTAGGCAACTAGGAAGACAGGTGAACTTAATAATGAATATCTCAACAAGTGCCTTCTGTAGAGCACAGGGAGCTACATTCAATTCCTTGTAGTCACCTATAATGAAAAGGATTATGAAAAGGAACATATGTATGCATACGTATGACTGAAGCATTATGCTGTCCACCAGAAATTGACACAACATTGTAAACTGACTACACTTCAATAAAAATATAAAATGAAATGAAAAGAATCTGACTCTAAAAATGTTTTTAATAAAAAATAAAAGCAAATTCATAATTTCTAACCTTAAGAAAATAATAAATAATAATGAATGGCTCCAAAAATCTTCCAGCTAACGTCATTTTTTAATAGTGAGAGGCTGGGTGTTTTCCCCTTAAGATAAGGAGCCAGGGGAGCATTTCCTCTTTCATCACTCCTATTCCACAACATACCTGATTCTAGAGCTGGGGCAGGAGATACAGGAGATGAGTCTGGAGCATCTTGTAGTTCCAGAAAGGAAGGACTGGGAGAAAAAAAAAAAAACAAAAAAACCTCATAATGATGGAGAAATGTCAAAGGAACACAGAAGCCAACTGAAACAGCTCCCAGTGGCCAAAGGGGGGAAATTTTTTTTTTTTTTTTTTTGGTTGGTTATGGGGAGTGTATAAGTAAATGAGTGCGTGCTTTGCATTCACAAGGTCCTGGGTTCAATCCCCAGTACCTCCATTGCTAAATAAATAAGTAAACAAACAAACAAACAAACCTAATTACCTCCCCCACAAAAAAAGAAAAATTATAAAGAAAAAAGAGGGAGGGAAATAGCTCAGTGGTAGAGCGCATGCTTAGCATGAGGTCCTTGGTTCAATGCCCAGTACCTCTACTTAAAAAGAAATTTTTTCCCCAAAGGTGGAAAATTTGAGCAGCAAAATAAAAAAGTAGTATTGAATTATATAACTCAGAGTAAAATATGACACCCATGAGCCATACTGATATAAATAAATAGCTAGGTAAATGAATAAACAAACAAGCGTGGGAGAATGGACACATTTCCCATGCGGAAGAATTCCAAATAATTTATGTAGGATATCCCCACTCCTTAAATGCAGGCTGCTCATAATCACATACCTCCGAAGAGCACCGTACGAAAGAGAGGGAAGAGATTACTTTACAGTGGAGGGACCTAATGAACACGACTTCAGCCAGGTGATCGGGGTGATAAATCACGTTGGTGGTTTATACCCTTGACATGACGGGATGAAAAAACGGCACTTTACCTCTGGGGGTGTCCTCCCACAGCCCCAGAACCCCAGTCTAAGTATAAGAAAAGCAGAGCAATCCCAGGTGAGGGATGGTCTACAAAATGCCTCGCCAGTCTTCCTTAAGACGGTCAAGGTCATCAAAACCAGCGAAAGTCTGGGAGGCTGTCACAGCCAAGGGCAGCCTAAAGAGACATAGTGACTAAATGTCACATGGTCACGTGGATGCGACCCTGAAAGAGAAAGCAAATATTAGATAAAAACTCAAGAAATATGAATTAACTACATGTCAATTTTAGTAAATAACAGTATATCAATATTAGTTCGTTAATGATGACCATGCTAGCGAAAGAGGTTAACAATGAGGAAAACTGAGTGCAGGGTATGTAAGAATTCTCTGTATCACGCACTTAAGTTCTTGACAAACTACAAGTCCCCTCCTCTGCCAGCTCCCCTCCCTCCTCCAACCGCCCTCCCCCCACCCCCGTCTCTTTGCTATGGACCGTGGCATCTCTGTGAAATGCATGCCTGTAATATAATAACTGTCAGGGTGAAAACAAGAGAAATAAAGCTAGCTACCTACTCCTCACTGCTCTCTACTGTGAAGCCAGAGGGAGTCTGAGCAGAGGTCATGTGGCATGTAACATTCATCTCCCCAAAGCAATCAGCCATTAACGTGAACTGATGCTCGGACCAGGTCCCCAAAGACCCTCCCCTACACAAAGCTGTGTCTCAAGTAACTCAGTCCTCGTATGACAATTAGCTGCTCTCCCTAACCCGTATCTGGCCTCTGCATCCCCTCTACCTGTGATTCGCTGTTCTAGTCTCTTACGGGTTATAGAATCTGAGGCCTCACACGTAAGTTTCTTCCTCCTTTTAGAACGAAAGATCAAATAAGGAAGCCTGCCTTTTCCTTCAATCCAGCCCTCAGTGCTTTTCTCCTCACACGTTACATTTACCACCTGAAGCCTTCATAGCTATTCTCTGGAAATGTCTCCAATAAGCCTGTGGGAGCATTTAGCGCCAAAATATCACTGAAACATTTCATGTCTATGTCAGTGACGAGAAAAATCGAATTTGAAAACCTCCCAAAAGGTTAAACCTCTGAACAAACGCTAGGGTGTTTTTTGGTTCCGAAATAATCCAAAGTGGTTTGTGTCACTGTGGTAGACGGCATTTTAGAAGAGGCTCTTAACACACCGGGGCAGTGACAACCTAGCTAGGGAACAAGAGAGATTCCAACGGGGAAACGGTAGTGGCCTCTCTTGCTGTGCCTAATAGCACACGGCATTTCCACTCTCCAAACTCGGAGAAAACTCTGGCTGTAGCTTGCTCAGGGATGAGGGACTAGAGGTCCCTGGGGCTCTGAGCTTTTCTAGAGCACCCTGAAATGTTTGAGACTGGAGGAGGGAAATGTATTGGTTCCAAAACACGACAAAGGAACTGCAAAACTGGAATTATGGATAATTTCAAGACACTTAAAAATCTTTTTTTTGTAGTAAGAAACTTGTATGTAAGAGGATGTGAGAACATTTAATACGTGTGATGTGATGGGCATTGAAACCATGCAAATAAGAGTATGTAGGATCTACACTGGTCTTATGACAGTCCAGGCCGCTGAGAGAGGGTGCTTCTCATCAGATGTGAAGACATCAGATGGGTTCTCATAAGTGAACCCCAACCTGCAGTCCCCAAGGATTCCAGCATGAGTGCTTTCCATCATTCCTCAAAAGCTGAACAGAGAAAATGCTCGAATCTATCAAAAGGCCATGGAAACGACTGTTCTCTAAATGAGATGCTTTTGATCTAGAAAATTATTCCAAATATGGGCTTTGTGGGAAGGATCTTTTGTGTGGGAGACTAACACACTCCCACCATGTGATGGAGGAGGGTCTGCCTGGTGGAAAAGAGAAGGGCTTTGGAGCAGGGAGGCCAGAAATGCTGGTTCTCCACTGGCCTGCTGAGTGTCTGCAAGCCAGTCCTGAACCTCCCCCAGCCTCAGCCAGATCGAGCTCTGACTTACCATCAAGAACACGTGAGTGGTATATTTATACAATGGAATATTACTCAGCCATTAAAAAGGAATAAAAGAATGCCATTTGCAGCAACATGAATGGACCCAGAGATCGTCATTCTAAAGTGAAGTAAGACAGAAAGAGAAAGAAAAATACTATATGATAGCACTCATATGTGGAACCTAAAAAAAGAAAAAAGAAGACACTAACGAACTCATCTACAAAACAGAAACAGACTCTCAGACATAGTCAACAGTCTTATGGTTACCAAGGGAAAGGGGGTGGGAAGGGATAAATTTGGGAGTTTGAGATTTGCAAATGTTAGCCACTATATATAAAAATAGAATACTATACTGCAATTTTTTAAAAAGAGCATGTAAGGTGTTCAATTACTGCTCCTTCTGAGTATGTGTCCAAGCCCTCCCCAGCAACCACAGCTAGAACTCTACTTGCCTCATTTCTGGGTCAGTATGCTTTTTTTTTTTTTTTGAAGTATACTCAGTTACAGTGTGTCAATTTCTGGTGTACAGCATTATGTCCCAGTCATGTGTATACATACATATATTCATTCTCATATTCTTTTTCATTAAAGGTTATTACAAGATACTGAATATAGTTCCCTGTGCTATACAGAATAACTTTGTTTTTTATCTATTTTTATATATAGTGGTTATCATTTGCAAATCTCAAGGCATGCTTCCTTACAAAAAATTGTTAATTACACATGATATAAACACAGGCTTATTGTAAAAAATTGAGAAATACACAAAGGAAAGTGAAAGCTGCCCCCTTTGGTCTCCCCAGAGATACCACTGTTTTCAGGTAGGTGGGCATTTTTCTTACATCTTTTTCTACGTATGGACATAAGAAGTATATACTTCTGACACCGTTTTAAACATAAAGGACCATATTGTCCGTATTGTTTTGCAACTTGCTTTTTCGCTTCATGAATGTCCTTTCATAACAGTGCATACGGATCCACCTTTCTTGTTAACTACACCTACCAGGGGCATCCTACATCTTAGTTATTTGTTCCACTGAGGTTGTCTCCAGCGGGCTTTTAAAGCAAGGCTGCATCCTTTACACAAGCATCTCTGAGCACAGAGGTGAGGATGTGCATAAGCCAGACTCCTAGCCGTGGAACTGCTGAATCAAGATCTGACTACTGTGTATAAAAGAGATAAACAACAAGGTCCTACTGTACAGCACAGGGAACCACATTCAGTAACTTGTAGTAACCTATAATGGAAATGAATGTGAAAAAGCGTATATATATGTATAAGTGAATCACTATTCTGTACACTTGAAACTAACACAATGTTGCAAATCAACTATACTTCAATTTTGAAAATTCTATGCATGGTTAAAGTTTGGTTGTTACTTTCAAATCTCCCTTCAATGCCAGATCAGTTACATTCCCGCGAGCAGGGCAGGAAAGTGGCTGCTTCCCCTCCCTAACCCAGACTGAGCCGCATCCGAGTGTGACATCCTAAATTGTGTGGTCCCAGGAGACGCAAATAATCTTTAATGTCAGTATGGGTGCAATGAATGCTTTCTGTAAATGGCCTGAAATTTTACTTTTGTGTTGAAAGTATTCTCACCAGGCTATCTAAATAAACTGTCCCCTTCTTGCCCCTGGTCCCCTCTCAGAGTGGATCCTCTGTAATCTTCCTCTGTAACAGTCAGGAACACGCTGTTTCGAAGAGACCCCACATTCAACCGAGGAAAATCCCACAGCTGTTTGGGCAGAATTAGCAAGGCGCTCCCTCTCTCCCCCCGAGTTTAACAGTCAACAGCAGTGGGAGTTAAAGCAGCATCTTACCAGTGGGGCTGGACATTATCTTAATTACAGTCAACGTGTTTATAATGCTAAATACATCTGACCTAAAAACTCAGTCTCAAAGCAGCATGCATGCGGTTAGATAATCTCAGGACACATTGGTGACATTTGGTTGACATTTCCTCTCTCTCTCCTATGTGAAAGGGTTGATCACTCGCTCTCCATGCACAGCGACCTGAGAGAGGGCCCTAGTTTGCCATTTAAACACTGTTCCAATGATTTTCCTGCGACTGTATCTGTATTGGAGAAATGTAACTTAGCAGGGCATCAGCCCTTATCACCTCACACAGAGTCCACCCCCCGGTGAAAAGTAAGGTATGTGTATAAGCAGTTCTTCATTTTCATAAAGTCATGAATCCACCCATTCATTAAAAAAATGTATTAACGTGGGCACTCTTGGGTACCAGGCTGTGCGGGGCCCCGGGAGGGGAGTGTTGAACAGGACACACTCCATGCCTCCCAGAGCTCCCCCGAGAAACAGCGGACACAGACAGCACATGACAGGATGCATGCCCTGCAGTGGACCACCAGCCAGGGGAGGAAGGGCTGGAGAATGGCTCCCAGTGAGGTGGCAACTGAGATGAGGCTCTAACCGATGAAGAGGACAGGAGGAAGGGTGTCCCAATTGGAAGGAGAGCCAAAGGGTGTCACCAGAGTCTATTTGAGAGCAGACAACAGGTGAGTGAGGCTGCAGGGAGTGGGGGAGGGAAGGAGGGACTCATGTCACAACCAGCCGTTATCACTTGACCATCTGGTTAGTTATCCAGACACACTGAACAGGCCCCTGTACCCGGCGGAGATCACCCCCGAAGCAATTAATTTGACAGCCCGTGGGACCTTGTTTGGACCAAACCTGCTAGTGAGTTTAAATTCGTCTCTGCTCCAGGTCCTGTATCCAGAAAATCCACCCAGCGCCCCTTCCTCAGCCCCCCGTTTGCTGGAACCCAAGTTCCAACCTAGGCTGTTCTCACCTCCTGTCTGTTGCTGCCAAGGTCCTGTCCACCCCTCAGGCCCACCTCCTTCCCAGCCCCGCCCTGTCCCCACGCCCCTGCAGCAGCACTGTCTCCCTCGCTAAGCACCTTCCCCCTTCCTGTCCTGTCCTGTCATCCCTCCCTCCCTGCTCCCCCTCCCAGAGCAGCACTGAGCACCATGCAGGTGTGGATAGATGTTTGCTGAATTAAACTGAGCAAGTGTGCCCTCATCAAACTGATCTCTGAACATAGCGTTTCGACCTTCGAATAAGCCATCTCCTCATTCTGTTATCTTTGAGCTCCATGAGGTCACGTTTTTGAAATTTAAATGTCCTCTGGACACCACCAACTTCAGACTTGCTAACATTTCAATCTGGGTACTAGGATGGGTGCACGGGGATTTATCATCTTCTTTACAACCTTCTCTGTTTGTGGTGCCTAACTGGCAACGTCAATAATAAAAAGTGTTTTTTAAGCCACCAGTGTTTGAGGCGATGTGGAAGCCCCCTTAACAAGTTACTTGCTGGGTTAGGGCTAGTGGCTGGTAAACAGAACACGTTCCTAATTAAAAGAATAAGCTTTGATGTCAGATAGCCCTGAATTTCAACCTGTCCCATCGTCCGCTAGCTGTGTGACCTTGAGCACGTCACATGCCCTTTCTGAAGCTTCATCATTTTGACCTGTAAAATGGGGACGTTGATGATGGTGCCCACCTCCCAGGATGAACGTGCAAATGGAACGAGATAATGAACACGGCACACAGCATGATGCCAGGCAGGTGGGTGGTCCCTGGGGCTCCATCGAATGGAGCTAGTGACGTGACCTGAAAGAAAACACTTTCCGTCTTCTTACATTTCATTTCTAAAATATTCCTTGGTGATGGCTTATTTGCATACATATCACTTCTTTCAGCTCCTCAAACACTGGGAAAGTATCTGATTCGCTTTTAGCATCAAGCACATGGCCTGAGTCACAGAAGGTGCTCACAAAAGGTTACTGATTGCAGATGGCACCAATTATCTACATAAAGACATATAAGAGCGTGGCGGGGGTGGGGTGGGAGTTTGTGCATGTGTGTATGCAAAATTACTTCTATACAGCCACTCAGACCCCAGGGCACTGCAGGCCTCAGAGACCACGCGGGGATTGTACCCAAGGATGTTAGAGAGAGCTTAGCAGAACGATGCACAGACACCAAGCACTCCAGAAATAAACTTCACTAGAGTCATGGCTCCAACATTTCCTGTTTTGACTTGCTCATTCTTTCATTCATTCAACAAAGGTCTAATGAGCAATTTCTATAAGCCAAGCCATGTGTTGGATGCTTAGAAATATAGAGAGAAATATACAGAAAAGGGGAACCAAAAGAAGGCAGCTTTTGCTCTCAATAAACTCATAATCTGGGGAGAGAGAGAAGGAAGTTCAGAGATTATTTCATTACAGCACGGTAAAGCCTTTAAAAGAAATAAGAGGAGTGGTAGAGTCAGGAACAAGGGCCAAGGGAGGCCTTCTGCCATTATGCTTGACTGAATCTTAAAAGGTGGGTAGGATCAGCAATTTAAAAAAGAATAAAATAATATCATTTGCAGCAACGTGGGTGGACCTGGAGATCATCATTCTAAGTGAAGTAAGCCAGAAAGAGAAAGAAAAATACCATATGATATCAATCATACATGAAATCTAAAAAAAAAAAAAAAAATCCAGAAAAAAGGAATCTACAAAACAGAAATAGACTCACAGACGTAGTAAACAATCTTATGGTTATTGGGGGAAAGGGGGTGAGAAGGGATAAATTGGGGAGTTTGAGATTTGCAAATGATAACTATATATAAAAATAGATTAAAAAAGACAAATTTCTTCCCTAGTGCCCAGGGAACTATATTCAATATCTTGTAATGACCTTTAATGAAAAAGAATGTGAAAATGAATATATGTATGCATGACTGGGACACTGTGCTGTACCCCAGAAACTGACACACTGTAACTGACTATACTTCAATTACAAAAAATAAAAAGAGGGGTGAGAGCAGGCAGAGGCAACAGGGAAGGGTGTTCCAGGTAGAGGGAACAGCATACACGAAGCATAGTGACAAGAAAGGACTTTGCACATTCCACCAGCAGTACGAAGTTCAGAACGTCTTTAGAGGCAGTGCTTAGTGAGGTTGTGGCAATAGATGAAGCCACAGAGAGCACCAGGGGTCTGCCCCTGAAGGGCCTTGCATGAGTGTTTTGTTTTTCCTGAAAGCAACTGTAAGTCACTGAAGAGTGATGAGCAAGGGCATAACCTAGTATTTGCATTTTGGAAATATCACTCTGTTAGATTCCTAAGAGCACAGAGAACAGATTTGGAAAACCTGCCGGACTCATGTTTTGCCAGTTATGGAGCTCGTATCTAGAATTTTCAAGCCAAAAAATATCTTAGAGATGGTAACCAAGCAGGACCCTATGGGGCCTTCTTGGGACAGACCCTGTCCCCAAATCCGCTGCTGTAGCTCATCTCTGAAGTATTTAGATGATAGTATCTGATGCATATTTTCTGAGTTTTTCAGATGTCAAAACCACCAGGGAATGAAATGAAGAAATTAACTACTTGATGACATGAACACGTAGCCCCTGCCGGTGCCTAAAGACTGATAATGTGAACCCATCAACCAGAGACTTGTGCACGAGCTGATCACACACCCGGGGCTACCTCACCTTGCCTTTAAAAATGCCTCACTGAAACCCAGTGGAGAGTTGGGGCTTTTTGAGTGTTAGCTGCTTGAACTCCTTGCCCGGTGCTCTGCAATAAACACTGCACTTGCCTTCACCACAACCCAGGGTCAGTAAGTTGGCTTTACTGCACGGGGGCGAGAAGACCCACGTTTGGTTCAGCAAAACCGTATCTTCTAACCCCTTTATGTTAGAGATGAAAAAACTTATTTTCAAGGGTTATAAGATACTTTATCCAAACTCCTTATCTTTTAAAAAAATTTTTTAACAAAATTAAAACCTCTGCCCTACAGTTCAGTCCTTCTTGGTCCCGCCCCCACCGGTCATTTTGCTGGCGTTTCTGCTGGTGGGCTCACTTCTGCGCACATCGCTCAGGGAAGAGCCTTTTCAACGGCTGAAAACGTTTTCCGATTCCGAGAGCTGGTAGGATGTATGTTTTATGAGCATGAGAAAAAAATTTAACTGGTTTTGGATATGTTCTCATAGTGATTAAAAAGTTAAACCCTTTTAAACCAGAGATTATTCTTGAGCTTCTAATACGATTTAAATTACAACTCCCAAATCTTGAATGATTTAACCGACTCAGGTCCAAATGCTGCTTCTTTTTTTCTTTTTTTTTTTTTTTTAATTCAGGACATCGTGTGGAAGTTACTTAACATGACAGAAGGCAAGCGGACTAGACTGGCCCAGTAGCAAGATCTCAGAGGGGTTTCTCTGAGCTGTAATGCCTGTCGTTCCCCCAACCCCCCGTAAAAACAAACAGGTTGATTATGTCATGTTTCTATTCAGGAAATCTCAAGGAAATCCACAGAGGTGCATCTAATCTATATAATGCTCCCATCTCATGACCCACTGGGTTAGTCCCTTCAAATGACCACAGTAACCAGATCGTGCAGAACAGCAGGTCTCAGTTTCAACAGCCCAGAGCTGACCTGCCATCAGCTCATTATCCCTGAAACAAATTCTGCAAGGTAAGCAGGCTTCCCAGACTAAAACACCGCAGACAGATTGATGTAGTCAGTATCTAGCGGAAAATTAATGCAATTGTTTTAACCACACAGATGTAAAAAGCTACTTGCTTCCACAATACCAGATAAACACAGCAAAAGAGAGTGGTGTCGGAGAGAACTGCAAACCACATGCCCTCTAAACGTTGTCTCTATCTGCTTCAAGCAAACGTGTAAGAATACAAATGCCTAACAGCTCCATTATTAGTAATGCAATAAATATTGGAGTCAACTCCTGCGAAGTACAGATCCTGCAAATTATCAGTGGGCCCAACATCTCAGGACTCAGGGCGTTTATAGGCATTAGCTTCATTTAAACACCTCACAAGGACCTGCATGTTTATTTCCATTTCACAAATGGGCATACAGGCTCAGAGAGGTACAGACATTTGTTTACTCTCACACAGCTTGAAAGTGGTAGCTGTAATGTGAACCCACGGTCATCTGAAACAAAGCCTGGGCTTTCTGCATTCCAGGTCCGCATGGTTGGACTGGCTCCTAGTGAATGGAAGGATCAAGCTGAAATGTTGCTGGTTCAGACCTGGGGGAGGAAGTCGTGATGGAGCCCCCGGAGAGTGCAGAATTCAGAAAAGTCCCTGAGATTGGACTGCATATCAGTTTGTTCGAGGGACTCCTTCCATTGAAGAAGTTAATGCAGAGGGTTTGTTCTTCCCATTTAATGGATCAGGACGACTGAGACTCAGAGACCATGACTTGCTTAAAACCTGAGGAAAGCCAATGGCTTTCCTGCATAAACTAAATCTACCAACTGGAGCCCAGAGCTCAGTGTCCCTTCCTTAACACTTCCTGTCACTCCATCACCGTTAAGAGTTGTGCATCTGTGGGACCAGGAAAGGCGTCTTCTTAGATGGAAAAGGAAAAGAACACCTCTTTTAAATGGTCTCTGTCTTGCTAAAGTGTCTCACGTATATTTAGCATTACGAAGGCTCTTACTGATAGTTAAATGAAATGTCATAACTTTAATTTTGCTTTCATAGCTGTAAATTATATTCTCAGAAAGAGTCTGTCAGTAAAATCAACATTGCATAAGATACCCTTTATCCATCCAACATGCCAGGAACCCGAAATACCTTCTCATTCCCAGTGGACTGAATTTGACAATTATTTAATAGGATTCTAGACGTGTCTTTATTTTTCACTCTGCCAGGGAAATAAATGGTGAAGGCTTTTGTGCCTTGTTTCGTTGGTTGGACAATGACAACCCTGCGCATCGCAGCTGATGTTGCCGGACTGTTAATTAAAGAACAAAATTAAACTGAAGAGAATAAAGATGTGCAGAAAGTTAGGCAGCAGAAAGAAAAGGCATGATGCTTTATGGGAGCTCATTCTAGATATGTTCATTATATGCCAAAGCCTGGGGAAGGCAAATATGGAATTTAAAAAGACACCATCTGTTGTGTGATATTCCACATGATAAACTTAACCCTTAATTTCTACATCACCTGCTGTTCAGTCATTCTCCTTCTTTGAGATGAACAACAACAACAACAACAACAAAAAAACACAGGACGGGGGAGGGAGGTTAGCACATGAAGTAAGCAGGTTTGGCAGAATTGACAGATGTGCCCTGTAAGAGTTTTTGCTAAGCCCAGCAATCACACCCTATATATTTCCTCCAGAAATTAATTCTCGTTATAGTTTACTCTTAAATACTACACATACCGTGGTTGCCATAAATGTGCACAACAACACACAGCAAGCTACAGTCTTTTCTGTCATTTTTTTATGTTATTTAAAAATCTCTGGGCTCTTTGAAAGAAAAAGCAAGGATTTTAGAAATCTTTCAAATCTGTGAAATGAAATGTAGAGTAATTCCTGAAGCAAAGAAGGATTTCGTTTTAAAAAATATATTTTTTTGAGACAGAAGGAAAACAAGAGTATGTTTCAAACAAGCCCAAATCAACTCCCTGTTTAAATATTCAAAGGCAACACAACACGTGGCATATTTAACAGGAGAAACTGCCACTAACAAGAAAAAAAAAAAAAGCAACGTATCCTTGAAAATGCCCATGTTTTCTTACGTGTAGATCTGAAGTATTGTAGTTTTTAAAGCCCATTAACAAATGCAGCACAGTTCATTCAGGGTTGATTTGAGTTCACAAAATAATTTTATTATATGTAAGAAAGCATACAGGCAATAAAATTAAGAAAACATTCACAATGCATAAATAACACAGACCTGATGCAGGAGATCGTTTTCAGTAAATATCTTTCTTGTTACCAATTTCATCTAAATGTTAAGTAAATTGCTTATCAACAAGAATACTTTGTAAACATTTCCAAACAATTATCTTGAAATGCCCTGCATGAATTAGCATTTGGTGACGAAGACTTATGATAGTTTTTACAGTCCGGGTGATGACACAGGAACTTGATGCCAAAGCACAGAGGAGGGCTAGCGTTTGTCAAGAGATGCTGATGGCTCTGGGTTGCTTAGCACACCCTGGGAGAAGGGGGTCTCCTGTTTCCTCCACCAACAGAAGTGTCTTACTGAAGGATGATAATGAGGCACTGTCTGTTAGTTAATATGCCAATAACATTTAGACTTTAAAAAAAAATCAATTCTAAGTTCAGATTAAAGAACTAAACAAAGTAGCCCCACTGAGCAGTTTGCTTTGACCTCTTAAGGTGGAGATGCAGGATTGGACCTCCATCCATTGGTGAGACTGTTGTGACACAAAAGTTAAGGAAACTCACTGTCTTCACCACACATATCTAACCAGGACAGCCATGTATTTGGTTCAGAAAAGCTCTGTGGCACAGGAAATGAGAAAAGACGGTGAGGATTAATTATTTTACATAAATACAAAGTGGCATATTCTTTTTATTACCATCTAAGATCATAAATTTCAAGTTGCTTTCTTCTTAGGCTGTCTTGTATTTCAGATATTTACAGAACTACAAATCATCCTCCTGGAAAAGTCTTTGCCACTTAAAAAGTCTTGAACACAACAGTAGTTATGCTTTTTTAAATCTTTCCAAATCTTTTTAGGGAAAAAAAAAAAACAATCACAGAATTTGTCAATTCTCACCTCGTATTTATTTGTGCCAATGAATTTTAAGGAATCATCACAACTTCACTTTCTATTAGGCTTTGCTGTTTCTGGAAGTGATGCATGAGCATTTAGAATCTCAGAAAGTCTGTGTGTTTGTTTCATTGGCTTATAAAGTGCTAGTTAAATGGATGAAAATGCAATTGTAAGATCTCAGATAACTCACTAGTTTAACCTATTAAATATGATAAATATAGATTTATTTTAATAAATTAAAAATATCCATATAATGCAATAAATAAATAAAACCAATATCCACAAAGCATCAGTTCTGGGGGGGGGGAAATCCCATTCTTACTGTAAGGCTCAATTATGTTTTAGGAATAATTTATGAAGGCATGCACCTACCTTTACACTCTGAAACCTTTGCTTGGACCAGGGTTAGCACCTGTTTGTACACAGCAAACTCAACCCTTCTCATTTCCTTCCCGAAAATGTTTAATTTTTAAGTGAAGCTGCTCATTTGTTGAGTCTTTGCCCTATTTTTTAAGTCCTAAGATAAGAATCAGTTTCTAAAAATAATTTCGGAGCCAAAGACACGTCCCTTATGAATGTTCTTTTCACATGTGTCCTTTGATTCACTACGGACAACACAGAAAACACACTGGAATGTATTTTTGAACGTAGTTAGTTGTGTGTTGAGGGAAGGCAGCCGAGGATGGCTCCTTTGACGTCTCAGTCTCACCACACTTTAGTTTCTTCACCGCGAGCCCCTCCTCTAGCTTTTGGGATGAGCGTGTCTGTCAGGATTCCCCTCGGAGCTCAGGTCGGGTGCTGTCCATTTTGTGTGATGGGCTGGATCTTCTCTAGGGAGACGTCAGTGTCATAGTCCAAAATGACAGACAGGGCTGGGGACAGCTTCTCCAAGGGCTTGGCTATCCCACCTGCCTCCTCCTTCTTCAGGTCCTCAGAGGAGCCCACGGCATGCGGGATCAGATAAACCAGATTGCAGTCCTTGGAGATGGAGCCTCGAGGCTCGTGATGGCTGGAAAACACCACGGCCCCATTGTTATTAATGCTAACCGTCTCTATGGCGTTGCTCGTCGTCGGGCAAAGCCTGTAGCATCCTAGGAGGGTGGAAAATGCCTTCCTAAAATCAGCATTAAAGGCATAAATGATGGGGTTCAAGGAGGAATTAGCCCACCCAAACCACACAAACACATCGAAGGTGATGGAATCGATGCAGAAGGGCTTGGTCTCCCCAGACCCACAGAAGGGCACCATGCAGTTCAAGATGAAGAAGGGGAGCCAGCAGCACACAAACACCCCCATGATCACGGACAGAGTCTTCAGAACTTTAGTCTCTCTTTTGAAGGACATCTTAAAGGAGCTCTCTGGCTGAGAACACTCCACGGGGTTTCCGTTACCTGCAGTGGTCTGGCAATTCTTGGCATGGACTGCTGCCCTCTCCAAGGCCGAGATGCGCCGTATTTGTTTCTGGGCAATCCTGTAGATCCTGGTGTAGGTGACAATCATGATGGCCACGGGGATATAAAAGCTTATTAAAGAGGATGAAATGGCGTAGGTTCTGCTCAAGCTGGAATCACAGTTGTTTGCCGTCTTGCCCAGGGAAGTGGCATTCCCATCAGAGAGGCTTGTGGGTTTTGCCTTGTGCCAGCTGAACTGCACTGGGATGAAGGAGATGAGGACCGACAAAGTCCACGCCACGCTGATGAGAATGAAGGCTGCCTTGGGGGTCATCTTTCTCTCATACCGGAAGGGACTAGAGATGGCCCAGTACCTGTCCACGCTGATCACACAGAGATTGAGGATGGATGCAGTGGAGCACATGATGTCAAAGGCCACCCAGATGTTACAGAAGGACCCGAAGGGCCAGAAGCCAGCAATCTCAGCCACCGCTTTCCAGGGCATGACCAACACGGCCACCAAGAGGTCCGACACAGCCAAGGAGATGACGAAGAAGTTGGTCACCTTGGACCGCAGGTGTCGGAACCTGATGACAGCGGCACAGACCAGCGTGTTCCCCAGGAGTGTGGACAGGATGAGCAGTGACAGGAAACAGGCTGTGAGGATGCGGAAGGAGAAGTCCCTCTCCACCACTAGCCCGGCCCCGTCCATGGTAGAGGTGTTCAGAGTCCTCATCTTCCGGAGGGAGAGCACAGAAGGTGCTTGGACACCTGTCAAGTTCCTAAGCAGGGATCAGGGGTCAGTCAGACCTGGAGGAGTCCTGGTTAGCCAGGCAGCCCCCTGGAAGTCCCACTTGCTCCCCTGGGTGGAAGAGCTCACCAGCATTCCATCAGAGGGCTGCGACAATTCTGTGGCAGGAGCCTGCCCTCCGCAGTCCAAGTCGGCCCCTTGGAAGGTCCCTCTTGCTCTCTGCGACTGTCTTCTGACTCCTTTGCTCCAGGTCACTGTCACGGGGACCAGCTGGCCCTTCAATTCCCCGTGGAAAGCACTGACTTTTTAGCATATTCTAAGCTATCGACCCAGAGACTCCCAGGCCTCTGCCAAGCTAGTCAGCTGTAGTCACACTTCAGGGCTGTTGCCTCTCTGGTGATGGCAGAATTCTCCTCTTCTGAGGCGCAGCTGAAAATACATGCCTTGCTCCTCCAAGCCCCTGGCTCCGCCGCCGCAGCTCCCCTAGAAAGCAAAGAGAAAGGAAAGGACGTTTGCCAAGACTTGAGTCGATCGTTATCTTTACTGTCAAGCCCAATCCAGTTCCATGAGAGCCACCTACCTTGCCTTGGGGTGGTCTCTCTCAAAGCCCCGGGGGCTCGGGGAGCCGGCTTCGCGAGGCGCCGCGGCTGCGCAACGCCCAGGAGGCGCGCCTGAGTGCTGCCCGGCGCGCGCAGCCCGGGGTCCGCTCCCGATGCGCACAAATCACCGGGGCGGGTTTGGGGGAAGGATCCTGGGGCAATTCCACAGAGAGCTGGCGCTGCCCCACTGCCTGGAATGGCCAGAGATGGTTCAAAGCGGAGGAAACCTGGGAAAAGGGCTCCCGGGCGCTCGGCGCATCCTGGGGAGAGGGCGCTCTCAGGACCAGTCACTGGGGCCGCTTCTTTCCTTTGCTTCCCTTCTTCTGGAACCAAGTGCCCGGGCGCCCCTCGAGAGGCCTCTAGTCCTTCGGGGAAGAGTCCTGCGCCTCCCTGCGGGGCTGCCCGCTGCCTCCCAGGACCCCGTGGGAACACCAGGCAGAGAGAGCCGAGCTGGCACCGGCAGGCGCACGGGCCAGCCCGGTTCCCGCGGGGCACAGCCCACCCCGCCCCCGCGTCCCCTCCCCTGCCCTGGAGGCGGGCTTCGCTTGACAGGCAGAGTTGCGAGCGACAGCCGCACGTGGTTCCCCTGGATGGTGTCGCGGGCGAAAGGAGTGGGGGACGCCCAGGTGAGCACTCGCCCGCGCTGGCTTACCCCCGCCAAACCCCGGGCCCCCGGACCCCGGGGCAGCACGCGACAGGGGCCCGCGAGAAAAAATCCGATGTTAGAACCTCAAGTGAGCCCGAGCCGCCTGAAAGCAAAGCTCTGCTCATCATCCGACGCCTCCTGGGGTCCATCCACCCCAAGCCCTTCCCACACACCAAACAGAAAAGGGACCTTGCCCACTCTCCCACGCCCGCCCCGGCCGGATCTGCGCTGCCTCCAAGTGCCCCCAACTAGGGTGCGACGTGCCCCGCGGGCGCGCATACTCACCGCTCACCGGGAGGGCTCCGAGCAGCCGCGCGCCTGGCCGGTGCGCCCCGCTGCGCCCCGAAGGCGCTCACTTGGCGCTCCGCGTGGGTAGCGGGCGCGTCCACGGCTGCGGTCAACGCCAGACTGCGGCCGGTGCCCGGCCCCGGGCGAGCGCCCCAACCCCGGCGCCACGCGCTCGGCAGTCCCGGGGCGCCCTCTGCCGGCGGCTTTGGCTTCCAGCGCCCCGACTGTGCCCTCGCAGGCACCGACCTCACCGGGACCGGCTTCCGCATCCACGCGGGACCCGCGCCTGGCCCCCCTCTCTTTCCCTGTCCCTGAATGCCAGAACCTGGGAAAGGGGGCTCCTCTGCTCGAAATTCCCTAAAAACTGACGAGGGTGAAAAATCCCTTTTGCTGCCACTGCATTCATTGAACCAGTGTATTTTCCTGAGCGCTCACTACATACCAAGGGACAGAATTATTAGCAAGATGCAAGGCGGACTCTCAAAGAGTAAACCGGCGAAAACTGGCGTCTACTGAGCAACGTCTGTGTCCCAAGCCCACGTCTTCTGTCGTCCGCCCCTTAAAGAATTCCTCCTCTTCGGCCTGCGCGTCTCCACTTTGCCCGAGTGGAAAATTAGGATCGGAAAGGTGCTCAAAGTTACAGGGCTAATGCGGGTGCCGGCTGCCTGACTCCCACCTGCGTGTTCTTTTCACCTCCACGTCACTGCCTCCTGGGAACTCAAGAGTATATCGCGGGAGCCAAGGAACTAAATAATTACCCCCAGAGCTAACATAGAGGAAAGGACAAAATGGAAGCAAGAGGGCTGGGTGGAGATTGCCCCGACACCCTCCCCTGCTGCCCCGGGTGATACCTGACAGGTCAGACTTCTGGCGAATTTTATGTAAGTGACATCATCCTGCCTTGCAGTGAATTCCAAAACCTGGAGGAATTAAGCACGCAGTTTCTATGTCAGACTGCCCGGCTTCCCGTCCCTACCCTGCCCACTGCTGCGTGTGCCTTCTCTCCTCTCTGCGCTGGCTTCTCCCTCTGTAAAATGGTGATGACGTAACCGGATTGTTGTAGGCATTAAATGAGATGATGTTTGCAGAGGGCTTGGCACCCAGCTAGGTAGGACCCAGTTAGCCCTTTCCAGGCAGACACCTTGAAGGCTCATTAGAAAACCAATCATCTTATCTCCTTGAGAACCTCACACCACATTGGAAGCCTGAACCTAAAAAATACTTCCATTCAGTTATCCGGTTCTAACTGCACCTTGGTTTTTAATGTAAGGACCACCTTACTGATGGCAGAACCTCCCGAGCCTCTGCTCCCAGCTCTGTCCTCCCGCTTCTTTTCCTCCCTGTCACACATAGTGATGCCGTGTGTCCTGAGTCATGGTCGCAGACACACTTTTTTGCCACAAACATGCCCCAGGAACCACATTCTTGCAGAGTCTTAAGCCACACTTAACATAATACTTCCAGATCATTTTCCACAAGGTAGTCATTCCCCAAGCTTCTTGACTTTATTTCATCTTTCTCTCCCTTTTACTAACAAACGCAAGGGAAAGGCTCTGCTTCTGGTTCAAGACAGTCACCTGAGCCTGAACGTTTAACTCCCCATGTTCTACCCACCCACCCTGAAGCGTTGCCGCTGAAATTACCCAGAAATACACAGGGAGGGGAAATTCAGCATTAACCCTGGAAGGCAGGGAGTAAAGGAGCGTGGGGATCTTTTTCTCCAGGGTAAAGGGCAGAGAGGATTGGACTGGAGGATAGGGGACTCCCTGGGGCTTTTCATACAGGAAGAAACCCAAAAAGAACACAACTACAAGACTGAGGTAACAGGGGCTGGAAGTCAGGATAAGGCCAAGGTCAGGAGTAAAATTTCTGTCTAGCGATTTATCTGAGAAGTGCTCCCAGTGCCCAGGTCCTCCCAGAGCCAGTAACCTTGGCAATGCCCACAGCTCTTTACGTTAAAGCCCAGGTATCGACTGGTCTGCTCTCAGGTGGGGTCACATTCAATGAAACACCAACTCCACAGCCAAATAAAGTTTGACAGGAAATTTACATATTAACCAAAACCTTGCTGGAAGAAAATCACATTTCTAACACAAATCATTTCCTTGTTTCTCTCAAGCTCAGCAGCTAAAAAAAAAAAGCCTTTTTTTCTTTGCTTGAAACATTTCCTAAATTCTTTCCACATTCTCCCACACTGACCTATGTCTTTTTCTCTCAATTCATTCACCTGAAATATCGAGGTGATTAAATCAACGTGTATCGATTTTATGGTGATTGAGAACTATTTCTTGTACCAGTAAATTTCAGCCATTTTTATTGTCAGATCACCCACTCCCCTCCTTTCCGATAACATACCAAAAAAAAAAAAAAAAAAACTCAGAAATGCAGTTACAAAGAAGGGAAGACTCTAGGAACAGAATCATTTTGTTTCCTGTCACCAGGAAAACAGGAGTTGAACAATTTCTCACCATTCCAGGGCAGACCCCTGAGATCTCTTTCTGGCAAGCTTGAGTCACGGATTTTTGAACGTCATTGCTGATAAAACAGGAAAGGGTAAAATGTAGCTGAAATCTCAGGGGGGGGGTTCTTTTTTTTTTCTTTTCTTTTTTTTTTTTTCTTTTCTTTTTTTTTTTCACTTTTCAGAGAGTGTGAATTTCAGAGGAACTTACAATTTGGCTAGAGGTTTGGGTTTTTTCCATATTTTCTCTCTTGAAGCCAAGGTGAAACAAAACCTTCCGTTTTGTTCTATAAAAGTCTCTCCCACAAACATTAAGAACCAAATATAAATGCAAGCAGGTATTAGCATTAGATCATGCTGGGAATGTAAACCCTAGCACAAAAGCACCTTTGTTTCCCAAATTGGCACGTCTTTTTAAACTCTGCGGGTGATTTATGCACTGCAAGGGGGAGGGAATTCAAATAATGCTTTTGAACAAATATTTTTTATTGGGAGTTTGTAAGAGTAAGTGAATAGAGAAGGCACACTATCCCTAGGGGAGCTTAAGTTCATAAAAGACTAAATAAAACGACTGAACTGCCAGGTATAACAAATGATACCTTCGGGAAGCTTCAGGATTATTAAAGGTAATTTTATACCAAAAAATGACTGTTTGTAATGTTGGTGAAAAGAGAGAAGCTTGGCTGAACTTGACTAAGTAACTCAGATGCTTGTTTCAGATCATAAATACAACTTCTCTGAAATTCTTCGTCCCGTGTCGGAGTTTCCTCTCTTGTAGTTTATTATACGATTCAAACATCAATTTGTTTGTCGTTTTGCATGTTTGCTGTTGTTGCCTCTGTTCTTGGCCCTCTTTTTTTCTTTTTCCTCTTTTTTTGGCTTCTGTAGGCTAATCTGAGTAGTTTTGTGATTGCTTTTGTTTTCCTTTTTTGCCTTATTTTCTGTCATTCTTTGTTTTGCGATTTTCATGGTCGCTTGAGGGTTGACATCCTATTAATGATAAGACGTGTGATATAAGATGTAGATTGACAGGCACACCTCATTTTACGGTGCTTCACAGATGCTGCATTTTTTACAAATTGAAGGTCTGTGGCACCTCTGTATCGAGCAAGTCTACCAGTGCCATTTTTCCAACTGTGTTTCTGTATCACGTTTTGGTAATTCTCGTAATATTTCAAAGCTTGGCATCATTATTATATTTGTTATGGTAATCTGTCATCAGTGATCGTTGATGTGACTATTACCGAGGCAGGAGGGAAGGGGGCAGGGCACAACCACTGAAGGAATGACACAGCCATTGAGGACAGGACAAACTGGTTAGAACCAAGATGGCAGAAGGTTTGACTTCCAGCAGACCTTGAGCCTCAGGCACACCCATAGGCACCATGACAGTTCCTAGAGTGACCATAAAAGGTCAAAGAGTGGGCTGGTGCTCGATTCCTAGAAATCCCTGCCCCTTTCCCAAACTAGCTGAAGTAATCCTCCCACTCGTTAGCATATGAAATTACTGAGCCCTTAAAAACTAACAACCCCGCACCTCGTGGCCACCCTCTCTTGCTTTCTGAGACACGCAGCACGCTGTCTATGAAGTGTGTGTCTACTTTTACCAAACACTCCCACATTTCTCAGTCTTTCTCCCACTCACCTTTCGAGATGGCTCGAATTCTGCCTGGGGACTGTGTATCTCCTAAGCCGCCCTCCCCTCTGAGTGAGACGGGCTGCACTCTGTTTATAGAATGTGTCCATCCCTGAATAGACTTACTTTCACTTTACTAAATCTCACTCTTGAGTTCTTTCCTGCTGGAGACAAGAACCTATTCTCCAGCAACACTAGGACTCGCTGAAGGCTCAGATGATGGTTAGCATTTTTTTTAAAATAAAGTTTTAATTAAAGTCTATACATTGTATTTTTAGACACGAGGCTATTGCACACTTAATAGACTACAGTAGAGTGTAAACACGGCTTTTATGTGCTCTGGGAAACCAAAATACTTCGTGTGACTCATTCGTTAGTGTGAAACTCACTTTGTGGTGGCGATCTGGAACTGAACCCAAAATATCTCTGAAGTATGCCTGCATATATCTTATATCAGACATGTGGATGCTGTAATTATATATCTATATAAGACACAGAGGTCTGTCTTGCATCCTTCTCACAGCCTGTCTTCAAAGGATATGATTCCATTTTGTGTATAGTTAAAAGTCTTACAGTAGCATTTGTCTATGTTTTCTCTCCCAGTCATTAGGCTCCTGTTGTCACACATTTTACTTCTTCACATGGTCCAAATCCCACAATAGATGGTTATATTTTTCTTTAAATAGTTATCTCAGAATGATATTTAAATTAATAAGAAAGAACTATTAAATATTTACCTATGTAGTTACCTATGTACCATTTCTGATGCCCTTTCTTCTGTGAATAGACCCATCTTTCCATCTGGTATCACTTTTCTGCTTGAAGGAAGACCTTTAACTTTTCTCACTGTACAGATCATCTGGGGTTGACTCTTTAAACTGTCATATCTCTGGAAAGTCTTTATTTTGCCTTCATTTTTTTTTTTTTCCGCTAAGGATAGAATTGCGATTGACAGATTTTCACTTTTAGCGCTTTAAGTGGTTGGTCCACTGTTGCCTTATTTGCATTGTTTCCAGTGAGAAATTTGATGTCAATCTTACCTTCATCTTTCAGTACCGAACATGTCTTTTTTCCTCTGGCTGCTTTTAAGATTCTTTTCTTTATCATTGATTTTGATCAGTTTAATTAAGATAAACCTTAGTGTAGTTTTCTTCAAACCCTTGGTGTACTACGGCTTTGTTGAGTTTCTTAGACCTGTGGGTTTATGGTTTTTGTCAAATTCGGGGGGGAAAACGGCCATTTTTTTTTTTAAATATTTTTTCTGCCTATTTTTAAAAAATATTTTATCTGCCTCTTCTTTTCTTCGGGCTCTTCAATTATATGTATACTAGACTGCTGGAAGTTGGCCTACAATGCACTGGTGCTAATTCTCTTTTATTTGCTCTCTTTTCTCTGTATTTTCATTCTGGATGGTTTCTGTGGCTTTATCCTCTAGCTCACTAAAATTTTTCTTCTTCACTGTCTAGTCTATTGTTAATCCCATCCAGTGTATTTTCTATCTTAGGTTTTGTCATTTACTATTATTATTGTTGTTGTTGTTGTTATTTTTGCTGGGGGTTGTAATTAGGTTTGTTTATTTTTAGAGGAGGTGCCGGAGATTGAACCCAGGACCTCGTGCTTGCTAAGCACGCGCTCTACCACTTGAGCTGTACCCTTCCCCTAGGTTTTGTAGTTTTCATCTCCAGAAGTTCATCTGGTCTGTTTCACATCTGCTGTCTCTACTCAGCATTCTGAATGTATGAAATATACCAATAATAACCATTTCACTGCCCTTCTTTGCTAATTTCAATCTCTGTGTCAGTTCAGCTGGTTGCTTTTACTCCTTATTGCGGGCTGCATTTTTCTAATTCTTTTCATGCCTGGCAATTTGAGGCTGGATGATATACATCGTGAATTTTATCTTGTTGGGTCTTGGATCTCTTTATAGTCTTACAACTATTCTTGAGCCTTGTTCTAGGACACATTTAGATTACTTAAAAACAGTTTGGTCCACTCAGGTATTGCTTTGAAGGCTTGTTAGGTAAAACCAATGTTTATTCTGGGGCTAATTATCCCCCATGATTGAGGCAAGACTCTTCTGTGTGCTCTGCTCAATGTGCTGTGAATTTTGAGGGTTTTTTTCCAGTCTGGCTGGTGGCAACAAGCACTGTTCCTGGCCCTGTGTGAGTTCCCGATACTTTTCCCTATAATCTTTACCCTCTCATTTCCTCACATCATTTACTGATGAGTTTCCTGGTGAATGCTCCAGGGGACTGCGGAGATCTCTGGAGCCCTCTCTCTCTCTCCAGATCTCTCCTCTCCAGTACTCTGTTCTACTCATGATCAGGGTTCTGTCTCTGGGTGTAGTGACACCTCTTTTTTGTTCACTAACACTTTCATCCCCCGCCTGTCATGGCACTCAACTCCCCTGACCACACAGGACAAGCACAGGACCTATACAACCCTGTTCAGACTCTCCTTGGGCATCTGAAATTTACGTTGGAAACACAGAGGAACAAAAAGTGGTCAGAACTGTCTTTTCAGCAAATCTTGTTGGGAAATCTGGATCTCTACATGCAAAAAGACCTAGCACCATCACCTATGGACCATCACCTAGCGCCATATGTAAAAACTAACTCCAAATGGATCAAAAACCTAAAAGCAAGAGCTAAAACTATAAAACTCTTAGAAGAAACTACAGGGTGTAAACTTCATGACAATGAATTGGCCATGGACACCAAAAGGAAAAATAGATAAATCTGAATACATCACAAGTAAAATTTGTGTGCATCAAAGGACACTATCAACAGATTGTAAAGGCAACCCACAGAATAGAGGAAACTATTCACAAATCATATCTGACAAGGGATTAATAACCAGAATCTGTAAAGAACTCCAAGCAACTCAAATTTTAAAATAGGCAAGAAACTTAATTAGATATTTCTCTGAAGAAGGTATACAAATGGCCAATAAGTACTTGAAGAGATATTTATCAATAATCTTTAGGGGAATGCAAAACAAAACCTCAAGGAGATACCACTTTATATCCATTGAGATGGCTATTATCAAAAAAGCAGAAAATATCAAGTATTGGCAAGGAGATGGAGAAACTGGATCCTTCATGCTCTGCATTGCTGGTGGAAATGTAAAATGGTGCAGCCAGTATGGAAAACATTGTGGCAGTTCCTCAAAAAATTAAAAATAGAATTACCACATGATCCAACAATTTCATCTCTAGGCATATACCCCCCCCAAAAAATTGAAAACAGATACTTTCACACTCCTTAAAAATGAACTCAGACAGGTATATTCACACTTCTGTTCATAATAGCATTATTCACAATGGCTAAAAGGTGAAAGTAACCCAAGTGTCCATTGATGGATGAATGGGTAAACAAAATGTATATACATACAGTGGAATATTATACAGCCTTAAAAAGGAAAGATTCTGACATACACTTGATCCTTGAGGAGATTATGCTAAGTGAAATAAGCCAGTTAACAAAAGGACAAATTATTGTATGACTCCACTTCCATGAGACACTTAGAATAGTCAAATTCATACAGACAGAAAGTAGAATGGTGGTTGTCAGGGGCTGGGGGAAGGGAGAATGAAGAGTTGTTTAATTGGTACAGAGCTTCAGTTTAACTGAGGAAGAGGAAAAAAGTCCTAGAGATGGATGGTGGTGACAGTTGCCCAACAACGTGAACGTGCTTAATGCCACTGAACTTCACAGTTAAAATCGTTAAAATGGCGTATTTTACGTTATGTATATTTCACCACAATAAAGAGAACGGGAGATTAGAGCTGAGCCATTAGACGGCAGCCTCAGGAGGGTGGTCTGTGCGTTCCTGCTGTCAGAGTGCTTCCCCGGACCCTCCATGGAAAGGTGGACCCACTCTTTTCCGGTGTGTGAGCTCCCCATTATCCTCACCATCAAGTCCTCTTTCAGCCTAAGGCATCCAGGATAGATCTCTTTTGGCCAAAGGATATTAGTTGAAATTCTGACATTCTACAAAAACAAAAAACAAAAAACAAAAAACAAACAAACAAAAAAAACAGCTGCAGCAATCTGTCTATGAGGTAGCATCCCAAACTTACTCCATGGCACAAAGAAAATCTGCCATTTGCTGAGCATCCTTCATGTACCGTGTTTTCACCTGTGCCTGACACTTCATCCCAGGGTCACCTTGCATATCCAGGCCCTTCAAGTTGAAGATTTCTTTGACAGTACACTCATTTTTATACCAGTTTCTCGCTAATATTTTCCCCTCTTCCGCCACTAAGTGACACGCACCACATAGCCCACGGGTCAGAAAAAGCTACCAACTTGTGCTGGTCCTCATTCCCGGACATGACGTAATTCTCATCACCAATCCTGCTTGGTCATTATTCAGACATAGTCTCTATTTTACTCGAGATAACTGGGGGCTCGGAGAGGGGAAGAGATTTGTTCAAACCCACAAAATGAAAAAGATGGAAGGGCGGGAGTCTTGAGGGTCCTGTCTGACTCCAAAGACCGTAATCTCTGTATGCTGGCTGGAGGATGGCTGGTGTTCTGTATGTCAGCAGCAATCGTTGCATTAAACACAAAAGAGCCAGGGAGCATTCTCCAAAATCACATGCATTGCTTTGGGACTAGGACTCATTATCATTATTAAAAAAAAAAAATTAGATTTCTTTACTTGAAGGCATGAAAAACAAATTCATCCATTGAAACATAACACTCATATCAACAGAGAGCAGTTTATAAAAGCCAGATTTAGCAGGTTAATTAAGAAATATGAGACACGGTGGCATAGCCAGAGGTCGCTACTGTCCTCCTGGGTTACATTGTCACGAAACATAGCCAATGCCAAATAAATGAGTTTTCTGAATCAACACCAGCCCAAACATGCTTTTTTCCTAATTGGTGCAATGCAGTAAATACCATGTCCATGCTCACATGTGCTGAAATGAAAACCACACCAAAAGACGAATAGCTCGTGAAGAAACAAAGTGGGGAAAAAATACTACCGTTTTTGAGTGCCACCTATGGGCCAACTCCAGTGAAAGTTTTTATCAGCCTTATTTTAAATATGAAGAAATTGAAGCTTGGTTAATATTTGTTCTCTTATCTGAGATCACATAGAAATAAGAGGTCAGGCTGGGATTCACACCTAATCCTATTTGATTGAAAAGCCTGCTCTTTTTCCAGGTTTCTTCACATTCATGTATTCATTCATTCAGTGATAATTTATCAAAAGCCTACCATGGTCCAGGGCTTCATCACAAACACACACACACACACAGAGGTTTCCAAAAAGTATGGATTTGTTTGCAATTTACAACTGTAGTAATTGCTACCAAAAAAAAAAAAAGCAATAAGAGGAAATAAAAGAGAATGCAGATTGGGGATGAACTTTTTGGTAGGTTATACTGTTGTTCCAAATATTTGCTGCTCTCGCCAGGGAGAATATTATATTTCCCTAGCTCACCGACTTCAGGCTTGCCTGTGGGACTTACAGCGCCCTCCCTATTACGTCCCCACCCTGTTGCACTCAGGAGTGTCCATGTGACTTGTTTTGGCCAGTAGAATGCGGCTGGAAGCCATATGTGTGTTTATCAGGCAGATACCTAAAGACCAGTTCAGGGTTCACTGTCTCTCTTTTCCCTCCCCTGAGTCCAGCAGTGTTCGAGGTAGAGGCTGTGATCAGTCTGTCCCAGAGTGAAGCTATTGTGGATCAGGGCTGCAGCTGACCCGTGATGGACATGTCTTTGTTGTAAGTCACTGAGGTCTGGGGTCCATCTGTTAGCACAGCAAAACACAAACTTATCCTGACTTACATACCACACTTACAGGAGGGTGATCAGGGAAGACCTCTTTGAGGAAGTAACATCGGCGCTGAGGCTGAATGCAGGACCCCACTAGGTAAACAGCAGGAGAGGAGGGCTTCCCAGCAAAGGCAAAACAGCCAGTGCCCACACCGTGAGGTGGGAGGGAAATGGCGTGGCCTGGGTGTCTGGAACTGATAAGAAATGAAGCTGAGGAGACGTCTGGGCTGAGTGTGAAGATGCCAGGAGCCAAGTGAGGAGGTTGGATTGCGTTCTGTGTGTGAGAGGAAGCCTCTGAAGGATTCCAGGCAGAAGGATGAAGTGATCAGATTCAAGTGTTCAAAAGATTGCCCTGAATTCTGTAAAGCAGGAAAGGAAGCAGGAAGGCCAATTAAGAGGCTCTTGCATCCTCTTGCGAGAGGCTGAACTGTGTCTCCGCTGTGGGGACAATTGGCACCCTTCAAAGTCCAACGACCCCCTCTCAGATGTCTGCCTGCGATCCCTCAAAAGATAAAGTACATTCTTTACTGGGCATGTTTCCCCTAACAAACTAATAGCCTTAAGTAACGACTAATCGTACAATAGCTCAGGCTGGTTTGTTTCAGCCCACGTCTCCGCCTTGACAGAGTCATAAACCTCACTGCCCCTTCACGGACCCCAAACTTCTTACCTCACCTACAAGCAATCAGAGATTTGTGCACAAGCCGATCATGTACCTTGTGACCCCTGGGTACCTGTTGTAACCCTCCCGAATGAAAGACCTTAGCAACTGACCCTCAGGGCTCTCACGGGCACGTCTCATCCATGCGGCCCACTGTTGTCTGTGACAGTGTCCCTAATAAACTCCTTTTCTATTTTCGCCCTTTGTCTTTGGTAAATTCTTTTAAAACCTGTGCACGAGCCCATCAGACCCCACGACACCCCCCCCCAAAAAAATCATATGTTGAAGTCCAAATCCCCGTACCTCAGAATGTGACCTTATATAGAAAAGGGGTCATTGCAAATCTAATTAGTCAGGTTTAGATGAGGTCATACTGGAGAAGGGTGGACCCTTGTCCAATATGACTTGGTATCCTTATAAAACGGGGAAATTTGGACACAGATTTGCCATGTGAAGAAGGCAGATGTTGGGGTGATGCTTCTACAGGTAAAGCCATGCCCAAGGCTGCCCGAAAACCTCCGTGAGCTGGGGAGAGACGTGGAACATAATAACCTCATAACCTTCAGAAGGAACCAGACTTGCTAACACCTAGATCTTGCACTTCTAGTTTCCAGAACCTTCAGGCAATAAATTTCTGTTGCTTAAGCCATCCAGTCAGTGGTGTGTTGCTATGACAGCCCCAGAAAACAAACACAAGGCCAGAGACAATGGTACCTGGAACTAGAGTAATAGCTTTGCAGATGGTAAAGCAGCAGGTAAATTCAACATATAATTTTGTTTTTTTTACTTTCTTTTTTAATTGAGGTATAGTCAGTTACAATGTGTCAGTTTCTGGTGTACAGAACAATGTCCCAGTCATGCATATATATATATGCATATGTTCGTTTTCATATTCTTATTCATTAAAGATTATTACAAGGTATTGAATATATAGCTCCCTGTGCCATACAGAAGAAATTTGTTTTTTATCTATTTTTATATATAGTGGTTTTTAATATTTGCAAACCTCAAGCTCCCAAATTTATCCCTTCTCACCCCCTTTCCCCTGGTAACTGTAAGATTGTTTACTATGTCTGCGAGTCTGTTTCCGTTTTGTAAGTGAGTTCGTCGTGTTCTCTTTTTTTCTTTTTCTTTTTCTTCTTCTTCTTTTTTTTTAGATTCCACATATGAGTGATATCATATGGTATTTTTCTCTTTCTGGCTTACTTCACTTAGAATGATGATCTCCAGGTCCCTCCACGTTGGTGAAAATGGCATTATTTTATTCTTTTTTTTAATCACTGAGTAGCATTCCATTGCATAAATATACCACAACGTTTTTATCCAGTCATCTGTCGATAGATTCAAGATACATTTTTGAAGGTGGAAAGGACATATTTTTTTTTTTTTTTGGAAAAAGCATAGATTAAAATGGAAAGGGAGAAACAAAGAGGAAATCACTGAAATTGTGTATCCAGCACTCCACCCAATGCTTTCATGACCTATTGCCTCGTTTCCTCTTCATAAGAGTCCTGTGTATCAGTCCGGTCCCCTGGGGAGCAGGCACCGAGATGGGATTAGGAATACAAGGGGTTTAATGGGAGGCAATGTCCGTGGAAGGAAGTTAAAAATAGAAGAAAGCAGAATTGGACACAGAAAGGGCTGTGATGCAGATCTGGCAGCATTTCAGCACACTCAACCCAATGGGGAGTTCCAGAGCAAAGACTTCCCAGCACGGGAGTCCTGCACTGGGCAGAAACAGACAGGCCCTTGTATTCCCATCATGGCTGGTCATTGACCTAGAAAGAGTGTAGCTCCTGCTTGAAAATGAAGGCAGATCCTAAAGGCGCTAACTAGCGTTTGTCTATTACATTCACTCCTTGAAGGGAGACCCAAGCAGTGCATCACACCCTGTAAGGTCGGATTTTTAGTCATATCTGACAAATTAAGAAATAGAGGCTCAAAACTCTGCTTTGGATGAGACCACATAGACTCTGGCTCCCATCCCATCCTCTGTTGCCATGGTCTCTGCCAAGTTCAAGTTAGTACTTGTGGCAGACACTGCCGGCAGCCACCCCAAGCCCCTCCTAGCTTGCCTCTCTGTGGATGAAGAGCTAAAAGCCACATTTCCCAGACTCCTTTGCTGCCAGGGCACAGGTGTGTGAAGTGGTTTCAACCTGCCTGATACATCCCTAGATGTGGATGTGGCACTGAAGCGAGGGAAGATATGCTGCCAGCAGATGAGAGGACCACTGGGTGAGCCCTGGGGCAAAGATTTTTTCTAGAACAATCCTTGATCTGTTTTCTCCCAACTGTGTTTTTTTCCGGAACATGCATAACCACGCCTGATTCTCCAAACACCCTGGAGGTTTGCAAACTATCTGTAATCCCTTAACAAATCCTCTTCTGTTTAAATAAGAAGAGAGGCCTCTGTTGTCTGCAACTGGGAATCCTCGGGGAGCTGGTACTGGATAGAGTGCACTAGACGGTAAGGGCACAGATGCCCCATTCAGCGGGGAAAAGGAACTTAGATCCAAAGGCATTTCCCACGCTCTGGCACCCTTCAGTGTGGCATCCATCCCAAAGGAATCATACACAATTTTGGCCTTTGTAGCATATAAACAATATTTTGAAAATCAAATACACACCTGGCAGTGTTTTGGTTCAGAAAGTCTAGATACTTTCAGATCTGCTAGAAATTGCCTTGCAAGAGCCAGAATTTCTTGCCAGCTCTATGCAAATGAACTTCAGCATCTCTCAACAAAGCAAAATAGCAGTGCTGAGGAGTCTGACTCAGCTACCACACAGAAAAAGCTGCTCACAAGACTTTTTTTATATTCAAGACCCTTTTAAAAACATCCCTTTTCAGTCTTTGATGTAAATCAGAGAACAAGTGTGATCATCTTTCTTTAGTTGTCCACCACAAGCAAATCCTACGCAATTTTCTTCAAGTGATTTTCCATATTACACAGCAGCCAAGAACGTTAAGGACTGACCTGTGAGCCCATCACAGTAAGGACCTCTTCCTATGCTGGTGTGGATGTTGTGTGGGACAGTGAAAAAAGCAATGAAAAGGAAAGACATTTGCCAATGGGGTGGGGGGGAAATTAGGACTGCCACCCCTCCCAGAACCTTCGTGTCCTCCTTCCCACCTCCCAGGGTCAGTGTCAGGGCCACAGTGAAAAAATGACGAAATAGGAAGCTAAGATGAGACGGTCTAGAGGGCCAATGAATTGAGGCAAAGAAGCTCAGAGGCCATCCCCTCCCTGGAGGAGCCATATGAGCAGAACCATGCCCAGCACACCAGTAGGAACCACACCACCCTCAGGACATCCCATGAACAACAGTCCTGCCCCCAAGGTCTCGTGATCAAAAGCCCCACTCCAGTACGGCTGCAGCTGTAGAATTTCCTGAAGCTATTCTCAAAAATCCTGTTCACCGGATTAAAAAAACCGCAGGATATTTGCACAACGGAACCCTACCCAGCAATAAAAAGGGATGAAACACTGATACACCCAACACCGTGGATGGATCCCAAAGCCGAAGAAGCCAGAGACAAAAGACTCCAAGTCTATGACTTCCCTTATTTGACATCCTAGAAGAGGCGGAACTAATATCTAGTTACAGAAGGCAGATGAGTGGTTGTCGAGGTGAGGGCTTGACTGCCAAGGGGCACAAAGGGAATTTTTTTCAGGCAATAGAAATATTCTCTCTCTGGATTGCGCTGGTAGATACATGTGTGCGTATACCTCTGCCAAGACTCCATGAGCTACACAACTTCCTGTGAGCTGTGTGTTTTATTTTGTATAAATTGTACCTCAATAAAATCCACCAAAAATTCCTATCAGGATGACTGGGACTGTGTTAGCTATAGGAAATCTATGTGAATCTGTGTGAAAACCCCTTTGCTACTTGGTTCACTCAAAACATGCCCCTTCACCTCTCGGAGGATAGAGAGAGTTCTGCAGTCAGCTGAATCTCACCACCTGATGAAATCATTCCCAGCCTCGGGGAGGAGTAAACACCACACTCCTTAAATCCCCTGGTGCACAGATGAGTAGACAGTGCAATGAAAACTGGCTCATTCTTTGGAGAAAAATAAAATTGAATCCCTACCTCACACCATATAGAAAAGTAGGTGCTAGGTGGATTAAAGACCTGAATGTGATGTATAAGACTACACAGCTAGAGAATTAAATACTGGGGACTATCTTTACAAGCTAGCATTCGGGGACACCTTCTAACACAAGACCTCAAAAGCTCAAAATGCAAGGCCACAAGTGAATGCCTTTAATGACATCAACAACACTGGAATTTGACACAACATTGTAAAATGATTATAAATCAATAAAAAATGTTAAAAAAAAAAAAAAAAGATTTCTTTTCAGCCAAACACTGTAGACAACATTAACAGGAGGATGACAGGTTGGGAGAAGAGATTTGCAATAGACACGGGACATCTGCAAAGGAACAAAGCTAGGAAACCTGACTTCAAAAAAAACCAAACAAACAGGCAATGAATATGATCAAGCAAGTGTTAATAAGCAGATGAGAAGATTCTCAAAATCACTGATAACCAAAGGGCTGCAAATCAGAACGACAATCTAGAAGTCTACTCCCTTCGAAGATCAGAGAGGTGAATAACCCCAGTTCTTGGTGAGATGTGAGGAACAGGAGACTTTCTGTGCACTGCTGGGGACTGTTGAGATATTGCTGCCATTTTGGAGAGTTCTGTGGCAAGACGTATCTAAATTAAGTATGCTTGCCTGGGCGGAAATCTCACCGAGGGTCTTTATGAAACAGGACCCTCACTAGACATATGAGAAGGCATTCAGCACAAAGCAATTTATGGCACTGAGAAGTAGAAGGCACCTTGGTGGTCATCCTGGAGAATGTAGTCACTGCTCTGTTCCAAGGGGTTGGATCAGCAGTTGCAGGGAACAAAAAAGATATGCAGAAGACCATGAAAACAGATCCCCAAAACTTAGCGGTGAGTGAAAAAGTAAGAAACCAAAGGAGAACTACAACAGAATAACATTTCTGTAATTTAAAAATCATGCACCCAAAACAACATGGAACATGTGGAATGAAATTACATGTTCTATGAGGGTACGGAATACTAAGTTAGCGCTGTTGCCTGTGGAGGGGAGGAAAACAGACATGGAGAATGTGGATTCAGGGAGTAAATAAATATAAGGGGGATATTTCTTTCAAATATATTGTCTCACTCCCCGCCCTCCATAGACTCAGATGTGTTCATGACCAGAGTCTAACAACTTTCTCTCTGTCCCGTAGCTACTTTCCACCAAGAAAGTTGGCCCAGGACACCTTGATCACTTGAAAGGGAAGGAGGGGGACCAGAAAAGGGGTTGAGGAAAGAGACCAGTTAATCAGATAACCAGCTAATCTCTCAAAATATTATCCCACCACAACTGTTTCAGGCTTCTTGCTGAGAGTTCTCAAACCCATAAAAATTCACCAGCAAAAGAAAGTCTATTCCATCTCATTATTTTCCTGTGACTTAGGTGAGTCTGTTTTAAATGAACCTCAGTAAGGGCTGCTGCATACAGTTGGACAGGCTGTGCACTGCACAAAGACGCCCTGGGCCAAGGGAGTGAGGGTGAGCTGGAATCTATTAGGGGCTCTGCTTACAGTCTGGGCCAACCTAGAGCTGCTCCAATCACAGGTAAGGGTGACTTTTTGTAATCTGTCTGCCAGAGAGGGTGAACTTTTGTAACTTCTACCAAGGCATTGTATGTGCCAGCTGGAGCCCTGGGTCTGATTAACAGTCTGATCAGAAATTCACGCATCAACTCAAAATTGTCGGTAGCCTCTGCTTTTAGGACAGCCCGAGGCTATTCCGCTGGGTCCTCTGCCTGGTTCTTTCCCTCCTTCATTCAGGTCTCTGCAGAGAAGCCTTCCCTGAACATCCCCTCTAAAGTCGGCCCCCTCCCCATTCTTATATTGCTCTGTCCTCTTATCCAGCTTTCTTCACGCCACTTTTCACTCCCTGAAATTCTGTATGTGTTGCTTTATTGTCTGTCCCCCAAGGGAGGGATTCAGCCTCACTCACTGGTCTAGTCATGGCATAGAATAGATGCTCAGTAGATACACATTGGATGGATGGATGGATTGGACCTAAAGAGCAAGTGAGGTACCATATTCTTCTCAGAAGAAAGGGAGCAGCAAGCACTTACCCAGAGCAAAAAGAAACGTGGTCTTATTTCTTCCTTATTTCTGCCCTGTTACGTTAAGATTAATTTGCCTAATGAACCAGTTCCTTAAAACCCATACTGGAGTGACTCAGCTTTCTCCACATAATCAACATTGTGTTTAGCCTCCAGGACATAATTAGCTTCCAAGTGATATTTAGCATTGCTTTATTTTTAAACAAAGGGTCAATTCATGATGTGTTATTCAGATGCTTTGTATGCGAGACACACTGAGTTTTCAGCCCGAAACAAGAATGCTTTTAGGACAATTGTCTCCATATTTGAGGAACAAAAGCCTAAGGCTTGTCTGCCTGCTGCCCACAGTCCAGCCCCCATCCTGGGCAGATGGCAGGTCAACTCTGCTGTTCCCACGAAGATCCTGCAGCCCCACCCCCGCATCTCAAGAAGCGGAGGGGCCGCTTTGAATCAAAGTGGAGGAGGAGTCTGTCTGTTCCCTGGTGTTCGCTCCGTCCCTTTATTGTCGTGGCCCCCATCCCTGGCTGTACATGGAAGCTTTAGAAATCCAGATTCCAGATCCTGCTTTTAAGATTCTGAGGTAATTGTTCCGGGCTGTGGCCTGGGAAATTGGGTAAAATTGCAAAAGTTTAAAAGCTCTCCAAGTGATTCCAAAGTTCAGCCAAGTTTGAGTCACTATTTTCAAAGGTGCCTGGTAGAACTTAGGCAAACAGCCTGAAATCCCAATGCGGCCTGCGCCCTGCTTCCAGAAACGCCCTAGGCTGCCCCTTGGTCCTCTCTGCTCTGCTGGCCCCTTGATTTTCGCCTCCTGCGTCCTGGCCCTGGCCCTGGCCCTACCTTTTCCTAAGCTCTCCAGTGGAGGAACCCGTGAGGATGCTCCTTCCAGCTTTGACCTCACCCCCTCCCAGGGAGAATGCCCTCTAGCCGTATGCAGCCCCCTCTTGTCTGGGTGCCAGAGGGCTACACCTGCCCCCTCTCCACCTATCCCCATCCCTTGAGATCTGCAGGCAAGCCCACCCCATACCCATCATTCCACACGTGGGCCACAGCTCCCAGATCCAGCCTAACTGGTTGGGCCTCGATGCTGCAGAGCGTACTGTTGCCCCTACAAAGAATGTCCTTTCCCGCCTCTTTACTTCACTTTCTCCTACTTGCCCCTTAAGGCCTGGCTCATCTATTACCTCTGCCAGGAGCCCTGCCCTGACACGGACTCAGGGCAGGTCAGCTGGTCCTTCCTCCAGGCCCCATGTCTGCCGCTTAGACCACCTGCCCCTGCCTGTGCTGGGACCAGAGTGTCTTCTTTGGGGGAGAAAGGGTTTCAGATCATATCCCCTGATTTTCATCCCAACTCCACCTTCCTGGAGAGAGAAGTTTTTGTCTTTATTTCATCTGGACCGGAAGTGTCATGGTGTCGGTGCGTGATGGGTACTTCTAATCTGCAAGGCTAATTTTATTGAAATGAGGGCATAATGAGCAAAAGATTACATTCAGACACTGGAGATTCCTGCTTTTTCCCATCTTTCGTTGTCGGCCTCTAGGCCGCTTGTTACCCCGAAATGTGTGACCCCTTTTGCACCCAGAGGTTTCTGCTTTTCTTTGTCTGCCCAGGAACCCCTGTTGTTTACATAATGTATGGTTTCCTGTGTTTGGCCCGTGCCCCTTCCTTTTTGCTCAATTCCTGCCTTTGGCCTGCGTCCCCCTTTCTCTGCTCATGTCGAGCTATCTGCCTGCTCTAATAGCCACAGGACCCTCATGGGGCTTAACCCAAGCGACATCAGAGACGTGGTGAGTAAACCAGCAAACAAATGGCACATCAGAGACAACCAGGAGATTTGCCTTGGTTTTCAGGTGCATCTCTGTCTGGACTACAAGCAGTCATCGATCATTCTTAATTTTAACATGTTCCCTTCCCATCATCAGAATGCAGATACTGCCTGACAAAGCTTGGGGCACCAAGAGCGGATCAGTGAACAATGGCCTGAACCCAGCCCACAGATGTTTTTTTGATTGTCTAACGTTGTATTTAACATACTAACTTATCAACATTCAAAAACTAGGAAAATCTACATATTCTGTGGATTTCTGGTTCTCTTGAAAGAAGTCACAAGATGTGGCCCCTCGGAACTCATATTCCCATGGCAACAATTTGCCGGGGTGGGTGGGCTCTGCACCCTCTGGTGGGTGCGCCCTGACCACTTGGCCCCAGATCCACACTCCGCTGCTGTCATCACCAAGACCTGCTGACCCTCAGGGCCTTAGAGCTCCAGCCCCTGGTCTCCATTAACCTTGTGCATGGCAATTAGCATGCAATCCACCATGTGCTATAGTGTTAAGAGTATTTAACCTGGAATCAGGCAGACCAGGAGTCACAGAAGCTGTGTGGCATTAAGCACTTCACGTCACAGCTCTGAGCCTTCTCTTCTGCTCATAGAGGTCCCAGACAAGAAAAGGAGACAGCCCATGATCACAGTGATTTATGTGATGAAATAAGTTCTCTAATAACATGAATATCAAATGTTATTGTACCCAATGAAGGGCACAACAAAGTGCCTGGCAAAGTGAAGGACAACTTCCTGGAGGAGGTGTCTTCCAACTAGGTTTTGAGGGATGTGTATCAGTTCGTCCAGGAATCAAGACTCTCTGGGTAAAGATACTCCAGACAAAATTTGTTCAAAGGCAAAGAGGAATAAAGCAAACTGGTGCGTCCTGGAAACAGTGAGCTGGTCAATGTGCCTGCATCAGGGTGCAAGGAAGGACTTGAAACTGCTTGGAGGGTAAATCAGTATCAGAAAGCCTTGAATGCCATACCACAGAGGTTGGACTTTATCTGGTGGCAAAAACCAGCTTTCATGTGGGGACTGACATAAAACATCAGATCTTGGGAAGATCACTCTGGAGGCAAAAATTAGGTCAAAGCACATGCCCCAAACATTGCAAGCTAAATGTAAAAAAAAAAAAAAACAAAAAAACCCAAAAAGACAAAACTCCTCTTACATTCATAAAAAGTTTGAATGTCCATATCACAGCCACTTTATTCATAATAACCCTAAATGGGAAACATCGTAAAGGGTCATCAGTTCGGAAATGGACACAAAAAGTGTGGTATTTTCATATAAACCAGAATTCTACATGACGCGGAAAAACAAACTGCAACTACATCCAACAACATGGATAAATCTCAGAAACATGCTGAGTGAAGGAAGCCAGACACACATTCAAAGACGTACGCACCGTAACTGAATCGCCATGCTGTACACCAGAAACTAATACAGCGCTGTAAGTCAGTACTATACTTCAACCAAGAAAAAGCATATACTGTATGATTCCCTTTAGAGAAATTTCCAGAAGAGATAAAGCTAATTAGAAGTTAGTGTTAGATCACAGAAAGCAGGTGATAGAGATCAGGACAGTGTTACCCCTGGAGGCATCAAGGAATCAAGGCATGTACTGACTGAGGAACAGAGTGAGGGAAGTTCCTGGGGTGATTCAATTCTCCATCCTATGTGAGTGGGGACATAGATCATCAGCCTCTACAGAAAAGACTGGGTGTGGCCCTCGCACGTGACCTCAGCTCAGCCGGTCGGACGCACGTGCCCAGACAGTGGAGCATCCATTCCAGCGGTGGCTGCAAGATGCAGCTCCGGGAGCAGCAGTGGCTCTTGTGCAAGTTGCAGAGTCTGACATTCGGGGGTGGAGGCCACAAGGTCCTCGCCCGCCTGAGTGACGCGTGTGCAAAGAGTCTCCCGGCCCAGCTGAGTGGAGGATGACACGGCTGCTCCTTGGACTGCTCCACAGCCGCTGAAATGAGAGAGGACACTTGCCCCAGAGCTTTGCCCTGACCACCCTTCCTGCCACCCCTCCCTGCTCAAGTTGTGCACACCACCACTACGTACTGTGCACATTCCCTGTGTTGACCGTCCAGCTCTCCTTTCCAGAATGTCAGCTGCAGGAGGGCAGGGGGTTAAATCTGTCCCTTTGGATGTAGAATCCCCAGTGCCTGGAACAATTATTAATGGAGAATTGGTGAGCAATAAGCATTTACTGAATAAAAGCATGAATGAATGAATGAATGAATGATGAGGATTATAATGCCACCCGAGAGAATGTTTAGGAATCATACCTTTAAGTGAAGAAAGCAGATCATAAAATACGTGCATCACAGCTCTAACATATTTAGCAAACAAATACAGAATCCACCACCCATCCTGCACTGTATTGTGCTAGACACCAGGAAAATTGAGTAAGGTTGAGTTTCTTTTTTTAAATCGTTCACAGTCTAGAGAGAAGACAGGACTATAAAGCAATGGTTCAGTACCACGAGGTAAGTACCCACAGAGAGACTTCTGAAGTGCTGTAGGAGCCATGAAGCTAGAACCCCAATAACAACAGCTCTCAATTATCCAGGCTCGCACGGCGCCAGGCGCCCTGCTAAATCTCGCCACATCCGTCATTTCAGGTAATCTCCACAAAAGCCCCAGGAGGAAGGGTGTTGGCCTTATCCCTACTTTAGAGATAAAGAAGCGAAGGCACAAGAGAGGTTAAGGAACTCATTTGTCAAGGATCTCACAGGCGATCAGGGCAGAGATTGAATCAAAAGCCAGGCTGGTCTGCCTCCCAAGACCCGTGTTCTTAAGCACAGGTCCACATGCTTCTGTTCATACATAAGAGGGCAGAAACTCAAGCACAGGAGAAACAGAAGTTTGATTGGGTCAGAAAAGAAAAGAAAATCCTAGAAAGAAACATACTAAAAAATCTCTCAGCGACAGTGCTGGCGAATAGCACGGAGTGTGCCCGTGAACTTTTCCTTACATTTCAAATGCATCTGATTATGTATTTATTTTATCGTCATATATAGCATTGTATCGTCATAATAGAATCTAGAATTTAAGGCTTTGATTTCACTGTGTCGACTGAAATAAACGCGCAGCCTAGAAGTTGAGAGTTATGTTTTATTTGGCGGGAGGACTCGAGCCGGGATGACAGCCTCTCAGATGGCTCTGAGGGACTCCTCCGAAGAGGTAGGGGAGGAGCTAGGATATATAGGAGCTTTACATCAAAGCTTTAGTTGGAACAATAAAAGATTCCTTGTTATCTAAAGAAAACCAGGCATCTCAAGTTAAAGAATTTAGTGCTTTTCTATGTATGAGAGGAAGCAAACATTTGGGCTCATTGAATTCATTCCTTTGACAAGCACCTAGCTATCTAGGGCCAGCATCTTGTCCTTTCTTATTCTGAGTCCCCTCAGAGGGCACCATTGTGAGTGGCTGCAGAGGCTGGGCTGCAGGCTTGTCTTCACTGGGGGTTGGTGGCAACTGCTAACGACTTGATGGCTTCAGCATTCTTTGTTGACTGATATGACTTGCAGTATTTTTCATCCACAAATGTTAACTTAAAAGAAAAATATTGTCTCACTGAATTTCCTGTTGGACCCTGAGGAAACCTGCACCTTGTGGTATATTGTCTGCAAGATCTTTGCTCAGACCACTGAACTTTCACTATGCTCAGAAATGTGCCCCCATCTTTGCTGACTTAAGTGTTGTTTTGTTTTTTGCCATGCCCTGAACAGTTCAAAGTCCATATGAGAATGCCAGGGTTTTGCAACCTTGGTGCGCACAAGCTTAGCAAGAATTCCCAAGCCTTTAGTTTCCTTATCAACGAAGCTGCAAAATGTTGTTTTAGCAACCCTGGAAGCTGTTTCTGAAAGATGTTTATTTAAGTACAATGGTGGGAACATGTGGACATTGGCTTTTTATTCTGAAAACCTTAGCTCATTTCTCTTCCTTCATCTGACTTCTTTTCCTGATTTGTCAAATTTGGTTTCATGTAGTTCTGCTGTCACCACTTCTGTGAACATCCCAGTCAGTCAGAGATAGAAATCCAACTCAAAAGAGCTTATGATTTTTTTTTAAAAAAGAAATGTGTGTGTGGTTGGATTTATGAGTTCCTATAACTGGAAGCCTGGGAGGTAGATCTAGCTTCAGGACTGGATGAGTCAGGGGCCTGCAGTGACCTCATCAGAATTCTTCTCTCTCTCTTGCATTTTTCAGGTCAGTTTCAATTCCGCTGACAGGCAAAAAGAGTAGCCCTGGCAGCCCCTGATCCACATTCTCCCAGCTTAGCAGCCCCAGTAGGGGTGGAAGAAGGGCATGACTTCCTATTTTCTCAGTGTCTGAATATAAATTCAGGGCAGGATTCTGTTTGGCTCAGCTTGGGACACATACCCGTGACAGTGGCAGGCATGAGAGGATATAGTCCTATGATTGACAATCTGACCAGGGCGAAATGAAGTGAGAGTGGGGAGCTCCCCAAAAGAAACTGGGATGCTAGGAAAGCAAAATACACACAAGAAGGAATTTGTGAAAAATCATGTTCCCAATTCCCCACCTGTCTGTATACCACATCTATTCATAATGTCATTTTGAAGCTCCTCCCATCAAGAGATAAAGAATCTAGGTCGGTCTTGTGACTTGGTTTGACCAATAGGATAAAGCAAAAGTGAGTAGTCTCTCTGTCTCTCTCTCTCATTTCCCCTCCCTCCCTCCCTCAGACTTTGCCATGTAAACAAGCCCAGGTTGGTTTGCCAGAGGAATGAGATTTGGAACAGAGCCAAGTCATTCCACTCCTCCTAGCTATGGCTTCAAGCAGTGAGACAGCCTTGCCAAGACCCTCAAAGCCAATAACTGACACACATGTGAGTAAACCTTGCAGAGCCCATCTCAGATCCGCAGAACTGCCAGCCAGTGCGCGCGCATGCGCGCGCACGAACAAAAATCAATGTTTATTTTTGTATCCTTCTGAGGCTTTGTGGTTCTGCTGCAGCATTACCATGGCAACAGATAACGGCGACACTGTGTATCAACTATACCTCTCTTGCATCCGCATCCTGCTAGTCAGTCCCTCCTCTGTGCTCTCACAGCACTTACACAGTCCACATTATACTGTGGCAATTTTTATATTGAAATGTAATCATTCTTTTAAATTACTTGTTCTTATGTTTTTCTCCTTCTCACTAAGCTCTTTGAAAGAGGAATTTGTTTTTAAATCTTTGTGAGCCCAACAGTTGGCACAGGGGTGGTAGAGAACAGAAACTGATTAAACATTCAGAATTCCAAGGATAAGAAGTGTCACCAAAAAAAACTATCTAGAAAAACTATGCAGGCAGAGTCCCCAATCTCCAGTCGGTTCCAATATTTTTTTTTTTATGTATCAGGGCCATATTTTTTTTCCTTCTCTGTGAATTGCATGTTCCCTGGGGTTGTTTTTGTTTTTGTTCTATATGTTTTTTTTTTTATTGGATTGCCCCCTCTTCCTTCTCATTCATTTCTAAATGTTTTTTTACATTTTTCTCCATATGTAATCTTTGCCAGATCCATGAATTGAAAATATTTCCTGCCGATGTGAACGGAGAGACGCGAACTCTTTCACTTCTATTACGGTATCATTGGCGAGCATGGATTTTTTTTAGTTTTAATGAGATTTAACTTTTTAATCTTCCCTTTATATTCCATACACTTCGTGTTTATTTAAGAATGTCTCCATATCCCCAGGTCAGAAACATACCCTCCTGTATTGTCTGCTAAAATTGGGGGAATTTTGTTTTTTCATATTTGGGTCTTAAATCGGTCTGGAGTTGAGTTTTGAATATGGTAGAAGGCAGGGATTCAATTGCCCCAGTATCATTTAATGAATATCCAATCTCCCCCTTCACCTGGGATGCAGCTAATAGCAGGTTTCTCTGTGTGCAGGGTCCATGTCTGGTGCATCGATTTGGCTGCACTAAGCTAATTAATTGGTGATCCCTGCACAAACACAAACTCTCAGTGTTTATAGCATGTTTACTCCACCTTGCTCTTTTTCTTCTTAGTTGTTTTGGCTATTTCCGGCTCTTTATTTTTCCAAATGCATGTTAACAGTCTCCTTGTCAAGTTAGGCACCCACTCTTATACCCACTAGAGTTGTCAGAATTTTATTTGGAATTGAATTATGTTTTAAAGTTAATGTGGGAATATACAGCTTTAGAAATAGAATCTTCCTATCCATGAACAGGATGTAATTTCACCATTTATTAGATTTCATCTGCCTCCAAAAGATACCCAGAATCCAATGATTCTCATCATCTCCCCTGTTACCAACCTGGTCCAAGCCAGCATCATCTCTCCGCTGGTTAAGCACCATTGCCTCCCTACTGGCCTCTCTGCCTCCACGTCACCTCCTCAATAGCCTATTCACCCAGCAGCCAGGATGATTCCCATGGCCTTTGCACCACCGAAAATCGCCTTGTAGCCCCAGTGGCGGCAAATGCCACACTTTGGGAAACAATGGTTTAAATACGTGAGTGAGTGGATGCTGACTCTATGTAAGACCCTGGGGATAGAGAAATGAGCGAGTAAGGGGTCGTCCCTCGGGGAAACCAAAACGGAAAACGCGGCGCCAGCCCCACACCACGGTGAGGATGAGCTCGGGAGCTCATGATGGAGCCAGACGCAAAGGCGGCGCGCGCAGGCGCTCGCGCCCGGACCGGCGGGTGGCGGGGCCCAGAGCGCAGCGACTGCGAGGCCGTGTCCCCGGGCCCGCGCGCGCCGCCGCCTGGCCCGGCCTAGCGGCTCCGCACGGGGACGCGCTCCGGGGGCGCGCTCCGGGCGGCGGCGGCGGCGGCGGCGCGCGGGGCAGCCGTGGCGGGACAAGCGCTTCCGGTGGCGGCGGAGGCGGCGCCGAGCGGGTCCTGGGAGCGGCGCGGGCGGCGGCCCGGGGGGAGCGGTGAGTGGCGGGTAGCGGGCCCGGGCGCGGGGGGCGGGAAAGACACTGGCGGAGGGGCGCGGGCTGGAGCCGGGGCGCGCGGCCGCCGGCAGGTTGCGAAGAGCACCCCCCCGCACCTCCCCCGGCTGGGAGGTCGGACGCCCCCTGGCCATACCTGGGACTCCCAGTGCCAGGGGTGCCTGCACCTTGGGGACCCCTGGCATCCCGCTGCCTGAGCTCCCCACCTCCAGCAGCCTGACCTCCCCTGGGGTCCCCCGGAACCCCCGAGGTGAAGTGGTTCCCCCCGGATGGGAGGGGGCTCAGCCATCCACGCCCGCACGCGCTCCGCCACGCTGTCCCCGCGGCCGCGTGACGAAACTCGCCGCGGGGAGGACACCCAAGATGGCTGCCGCGGGGACAGGCCACGGCGGGGACGCGCGCGAGCGACTGCTGGGTGGCCCGGTGGCACCGACCCCCCCCCCACCGCCCCTCAAGCTCCGATCTCCCGGCTTCTTCCCCTGGCGCAGAGCGGGGCTGCGGGGCCAGAGCAGATCACCTGTTCCCTGCCCTGCAGCTAACTCCCAACCTGGTAGGGAAGGGACAGGCAAGTGGTTGGCATAGCAGTGACCCGGCTCGGACCCAGCATTTCTGTGCTGCCTAACTTGTCACAGGCCTCCAACCTTCTCAGAATGACAGTAGCCACGATGCCTACTAAGTGTGTGCAGAATATTCAGGTCCATTTACTTCTGCATTCGTCCAGCCCCATGAGGTGCTTGGCCTTGCCTTCCTAATCCAGATGGGAAAGCTGGGGCTCAGAGAGGTTGAGTAAACCGCCTAAGGTTACACAGTGGTCTGTAGTCTCAGCTTCAGTGTTACTTCCTCAAAAATGTTCTCCCTTGGCCGAGTTGTCTGAAATTGCCCCCTCAAGCACACATCCTTTGTTAGATTACCCCAGTGTTTTTTCTTTAATAGCATTTGTTTACTTGCTCTTCTGATTCTCTGCTTGTGATCAGGGCTCATGTTTTGTGTTTGTCTTGCTCATCCATCTATCACCTGCACCACGTAGACCCTCGCTGAGTGTTTGTTGAGTGCCTGAGTGGAAGAGCTCGGCCGGATTGACTTCAGTGCTCGGGCACTTAACCACTCCATGGGCAACTGCCTTCTGAACGCCCCCCGGCATTTTATTTGTACTTCTCTCAGAGTCGTGATCTCTCTTCTATCTCATCTTCTACATTTTCACTCGGGTGCCTCTAGATTTTTTCATCCTTTGCCCATCCCCAGTTTTCTGAACTCTTTCCATGTTCCAGGCATTGTAATAAGTGCAAGGTGGGTATCCAGACGAGTAAGGAGGCTTTGCAGCTTTTACAGTGCTGAGCTCAGTCTTGCCAAATAAGATCTGTAAGATGGGCGGGAAGTCTCTGGGAGGATGAGTGGAAGCTTTACCAAGAGGTTTAGGGACCTCGGGCATCTAGCTTGTTAAAATGATGGTGTTTGGAGAGGAGTATCAGTTCCTATGCAGTTCTAATATGTAATTGCTCTAAGTATGGATTCAAGGGTTAGACTGAGGGTGCAGGCATTTAATTTAGATCTCATGGGCTTTCAGGAAAGGGATGTTATCTGTGGTCGAAGCTCTCAGAGAAGAAGCTGTATAGCAAGGGGTAGCTGTCATTCAGGCTTAGTAAAATATTTAGAATGCTTTTAATATTCTGTAAAAGTTTTCTGAAGTCCCATGTGGATGGGTATAGTAAGGTGTTACCTGAGGATGGGGGGGTGGGGAATATCCCTTCACCCTCTTCACTTCCTGCAAAGGATGCTGAGAGGACACTCAGAGCAGCAGTGACCCTTAGAGCAGATCCATCATCCAACTTCTTTGCTCTCTGATGCCTTAGAATGAAATATGGCATCTGCATCCTACCATGCAATCAGTGGTTAGGTTCATGTGGTTGGAATATAATCATGAGTGGAACCAACCTTTTGCTTGAGGTTAAAGGTAACAAATCAGTAGCAGTAAGTCACTTTTTTAAAGGCTGACTGTTTTCAATTAATTATTAAGTTAGAATTAATTAACAGTTATTAAATTATAAAGTTAGAATACATGTCAAACCTACACTTCAGGATACAAAGTTGAAAGTTATTATTTTTAGTTAATTGCTGTTGGTAAAATACTTTCAGAGACAGTATATATCATCTGTGATTTGATTCTTTAAAGTAGGTGGCAAAATGTGGAACTGAATGTATCCAAAGTACTGCAGTTGGTAATATTTTATTATTTTTACAGGCTTATGCCACCATCTCAAGTATAAACCAATAGAAAAAAAAATTTTTTGAAGTGGATAAGAACTTCTCTCATCATAAGAAATTAAGTAACCAAACCCAAAGTTGATCTTGAGGACCACCGAAACAATGATTGTACTGTCACTTGGGAGTTTTGAGGTTAACATAAGAGTGGGATCTGCCTTGTAGGGTGGGAGGTGGGGGCAGAAAAGATGGTGAGACAGACAGAAGGCAGTAATTCCCCATGTCTTCCTGATTCTCTAGGTCTCCATCTAGACCTATCCTAGGAATAGAGGAGGGTATGCAACAGAAAGCCAGTGCTGAGTAGAAATGCCCTTTGAAAGAATCTACTTCCTAGCATGGGATTCGACTTTCTGATTTATCATTTGATCTTCTGGGTGGCCACGCCCATAAGAAAGGAACGCTGCGTACAGATAACCAGCTTAAAGGCAAATTAGGAAACTAATGCTGTTTAATGCTGTTAATGCTGTTTAGCAATCCTCCTTGAGTGATTGGATCGTTCTTGCTGGATGTCACCTCTGGCCCTGGGAGGGTCAGGAGTGGGCTATAAAGTCAGATAGAACCGCCACTTCTGGGCTGGGTCATCTTGGGCGTGACACTTGATTTCTCTGCATAACAACAAAATAGGGGGAAATTTCATAGAGATCTGCAGTGAGAATTTAGCCATCTAGTCACACATGGAGAGCCCAGTGCCCGGCACACAGTGGACTCTCGGCCACATGACTTTGCAGTGACGTTGGCAGGGCATTTCACACCTCCAGCCCTTAACTAAATAAACCAGGGCGACCAGAGTCTTAACTCTTTCAAACTGCAGTTCTTTTAAGTAACAATAAGTTTCCAGTTTAATCACTGAATTATCATTGTTAATGTTTAGCCAGGGTTAAAGGTCTTTCTTACCAAGTCCCTAATAAAGCATGTTGCCTGCTAGTGTGTTTTCTGTGAAATTTTGGAAAATTCTTTTTTTTTTTTTCCCCAGTAGTTAAGCATTTTCTTGGCATGCAGCTGAAAGTTTGCAATGAAGTTTATCTTAGAGAAGAGTTCTTTTTCTTAGACGTTTCTGATCATCCTTGGGCTGCTCAGGCAGCCAAGCACCATTCCATTCCCCCCGTCTGAGCCCACCAGCACCACCTGCCACTGCGTTCATGGGCAGAACATCAGCCAGCGAGGACAGGAGCCTCCACACATGGAGAACGGCTGGTTAGTAATGATCCTGTATTGGTTAGCCGTTTACACTTAATAAAGGTTAATAAAGCACAGCTTCTTGTTCACCTTAGTTTGCTAATGCTTCCAACTCTGTCAGCCAGCTCTTGCCTCCATCTTATAGATGAGAAAGTTGAGGCTCAGAGATGTCAAGCGACTCATCCACTGACTTGCCTGGAAAGGACGGGCAGAATCATGCCTCTAGTCCAGATTGCAAAGTGCTCTGAGTCCAGTTCTCATGCCGTGGGCTGTCAGGGTGGGTGCTCAGGGGACCGGGCCTCAGGGCATGGGAGCCTTCCTCAACTGGAACCCCGGCCAGAAGGAACAGGCCCAGCCACCACCGTGAGTGGCCCTGGAGTCATTTAACATTTCTGTTTCCCCCAAAAGAGGGCAGGAATCATCCCTTAACTGGTAGGACATTTTATGATCTATTTATAAGCTTTATGTTCTTGGCAGCGTAGTGTTACCCAAACTTACCTAATCATAGGATAACCCTGGTATATTTCTTTTTTCTTACTTTTTTTTTTAAATTGAAATGTAGTTGATTTATAATGTTGTGTTAGTTTCTGGTGTACAACATAGTGATTCAGTCTATATATATATACACGTACATACACACACACATACATACATTCTTTTTCATTACAAGTTACTCTAAGCCACTGAATATAGTTCCCTGCGATATATAGTAGGACATTGTTGTTTATCTGTTCTGTACATAGTAGTTTGTACCAGCCAATCCCAAACTCCTAATTTATCCATCTCCCCGCCCCGACTGTGTAACCATAAATTTGTTTTCTATGGCTGTGAGTCTCTTTCTGTTTTGTAAATCAGTTTATTTGTGTCATTTTTTTAGATTCCATATACAAGTGATATCATACGATATTTGTCTTTCTCTGACTGACTGACTTCACTTAGCTTGATCATCTCTAGGTCCATCCATGCTGCTGCCAATGACATTATTTCACTCCTTTTTACAGTTGAGTCGTATTCCATCGTATACATATCTCTCCTGGCATGTTTCTTAAATATCAAATTCCTAGGCTTCTCCTCAGCTTTACTGAATCAGGATGTCCAGGATGAAGCTTTCTGGGTCAGAACCACCTCTCTAAGGAGCAGGGATTCTGGAGCCAGACAATATAACATCACATTCTGGCACCACCACTGACTTGAGCAAGCTAGCTTACTGCCCTTATAACCCAGCTGCTATGATGATTAGACAGGATATTTAAAAGGAAAGCTCTTAAAATACGTGTTTTTTAAACACTAGTGTTGTTCTTAAGTGACATCCTAATTTTGTTGATGAACAGGCAGAAACTTGAAGCAGTGGGATAATGTGTACAAGGTCACAGAGTCATCGGTTGGAGCTGGGATTGGAGCTCAGATCTAGTGCCTCCCCAGGTATAAACTCCTGCCCACGACACATCCCTTCCCTTATCACCCCCATCTGAGGAGTCCAAGTTACAGGACATTTAGGGAAGGTGTGGCGTAGAGCCAGGAATTCAAGTTCAGTTAGCCAGCTGGTTCAGTAAACTTACTTGGAAACGAATCTGATGCCCATTGTCTAGTTGGAGCGGACTGTTCACCTGCCACAAAGGTTCATACGTGGCGGGAGGTGGTCCTGGCCTCGGACTCTGGAATGGTCCTCACCTTTGTGTAGCTGTGCGCTGGCTGTGTACCATCTGACCAAACAGGGAGGCGGTGTTGCCCTCCCAGAATTGTTCACGAAGGTTGTGATGCAGCTTAAGCAGAAAGAAGATGGAGTGAACTGCCATTTCCGGTAGGCCTGTAATGTGTAAGGTATGAGTGCCTTGTGAAGAGAGAATCTTTGTCATGGCACTCATTTTGGCCCTCAGAGCTTATAAATTCTGTGGCTGAGTTACTGTGAATTTTAAAGCAGGTTTACTCCATGGAAATAGTGAGTATTTCTGAAAAGTGTGTACAGTTAGGGATGTCAGAGTCATTCATACTCCGGTGTTCTGTAGGATTTACCCAGGCTAGTAATCTGATAACTCAGATGAAGGCTTCATCCGCAGAGGAGGGTGATGTCCAGACACAGCTAGCTCTGCATGGGAAGCGTGTCTCTCAGCATGTTTGGGGGGATTTAGGCTGTATTCGTTAGGGTGTTTGTTTTTCAGCTTACTGGTTACTGTGTGTTGGGTCTTTCCAAATCCAGGGCCAAGCCATTGGTGGGTGCAGGAGTGGCCTACGGTGCATGTTTAATGAGTAAATTAATTTTGTTTATAAATGAATGAATGAAAAGACTTGGAGAAATTCATTTTGATGAGACTTCAAGATACTATATTTAACCAAAACCTTAGCCAAGAGGTTGAATTTCAAGGTTTTTTTGTTTTTGTTTTTGTTTTTTTTTTTTTTTTTTGCTTCCTCTAAGAGATTATTTCTGTCCTCTTGGAGGGGTTAATTAATGTTTTAACATGTGTAGCAGGTATAAGATGCTATCTTTAGGAATGACTCATTTAAATGCAGTGTAATGCTATATTAATGGTCCCAGGTACTTAAAATACTCAGGTTATTAATTTTGTCTCCAAGTGACAAAACTTGGACTTTCTTTCTTTGCACAAGTGGTGTCAGTTGCCACAGAAGATTTTTTTTAAATCTCACTTTTTTTTCTCGTACAAAAAAATTTTTTTATATCTTTAAAATCCTAGTTTTTCTTCAAAATCATTCATGAAGAAGATTCTTTTTGGAGGGGGTGGATAATTAGGTTTATTTATTTATTTTTAGAGGAGGTCCTGGGGCTTGAACCCAGGACCTCATGCGTGCTAAGCATGCGCTCTTAAACTCTTGAGTTACACCCTCCTCCCTGGAAAATATTCTTAAGGCAGAACTAACACCCCAATTGGTCAAGTGTCAGGACGCCCCGTTATAACCATTTAAATATACAGAGACCTCCTTTCACTAGTCAGTTCCTCTTAATTTCTCTGTTCCAGACCTTCCAGCGTCCTTTGCTTCTCTACAACCCCGATTCCATCATTTCTTCAAATCACGGATACTGAATTTGTTGCCATCAGAAGCCCGCTGGTAGGATTTTGCCAGCCGTAACATTTTGCAGTTGACCACCTGCGGTGGTTAAACCAGCTGGTACCTGGTTAGTAAAGTTCTCCTGGGGAGCTCCTCATTTAGTCCGTCAGTATCTGTGATGTTTCCACCCTTCCTGCCTCTCCTTCCGTGGCCTCTCTGAATTTCTGAAGCTGTTTCAGCCGTTCTGCTTAACCGTCAAAGCCTCAGGTAGATGTGTCAAAGAGAAGATCCTCCCACTGGTGTCTTCGGAGTCCCTCCAGGGCACCTTCCACTTGTTTGGGTTGTAAAGCTGATAAACTCACCTTCTAGCACACACTCTTTGGCGTCCCATGCAGTCTGTCCCCTTGAGATGTAGCATTTTCCCTTATCCCTGCCACCTCTGCAATTGGAAGATGTATCTTGTTCTCTGAAACTGTCTTTTGAGCCATCATGGCTTTGCAATCCTTCGTGCTGTCCCCAGTGTCATCCTGAGGGCTGCACAGCAGAATGACTTCCTCAGTGTCCTCTGCAGAAATTCCTCGTTGAGAAGCACTTGAAAAACTGTCACCATCCCCTGTCTTGAAATCTGTCAGAACCGCGTGGTTAGCGGTGCTTAAGAACGCTCTGAAAAGGTGTCTGGTCTCTGACCAGTTTCACCCTTAATGGGGACAGAGGGAGGAAAGTTCATGGCCAGCAAGTTCAAGGATGGCTGCGCTTTTTCTGCATAAACCCGACCATGGGGACGCCAAATCCATTCTTCCCCTACTATCCTGGGGACGTGGCTTTCTTGCCAAGAAGGTGCCGGCTGCGGCCCTTTCCTCACAGCCCGGCTCACCCCTCGATCCGTCGGTTGGGGTCGGTTGGTACCGAGTGTGCAGGGTGGAAACCCTTAAGCACAGACTGCAGCATCCAAGGCCGCCCGCCAACCAATGGGCTCCCGGGATGCTGCAGACCTCCGACCAAGTGACCAGGACCCCCAAGCCCCAGCGGTCAGGGGGGCGGAAAGGGGACAGGCCCCAGGGACCCGGGCACGGCAGCCAATAAAACTAGGACTCCTAATGGTTAGAAACTGGTTACTGGGAGTGGAAAAAAGTAAAAACTGTTCTTGTGCTTGAAGGTTCACGTGTGAAAATGCTTGTCTAATTGGAACATGGGATTCATAGTTAATAATTAGAATTGTATCTGCTTTGGGATCAACTGTCTCTGTAAGTGTTGTTGCGGCATTCCTGATTAGCCTTTATAAAGGTTTTGAAATTGGCGGGGGCAGGCACAGGCTGTCCCGTCTTAGTTGGTATTTCTTACGTCCATGTCTAGTTCCATTAAGGTCCTTTTTAAGTACGGAAAACAGTGCTGTGTTAACATCCTATTGCTACTTAACGTATCGCCACAAATGTCATACCTTAGAATAAATGTATATTGTCTTACAGCTCTGGGGGTCAGAAGTCCAAAAACTAGTTCTGTGTTGCTTTTGGAAGCTCCAGGGAGAACCTGTTTCCGCTCTGTTTCCACTCTGTTTCCAGCTTCCAGAGGGCATGGCCTTCCTTGGCTGGTGGCCCCGCACCAGCCCAACCTGTCCTTGTCCTCCCCTCTGCTTCTCTGACTGCCTCTCCTGCCTCCCTCTTTTCTCTTGTAGGGACCCTTGTGCTGGTATCAGGCCCACCTGAATAATCCAGGCTAGTCTCCTAGTCTCAAGACCCTTAACCTAATCACACTAGCCAAGTCCCTTTGCCACGTGAGGTGACATATTGAGGGTCTGTGGGCACTGGGGCCTGGACGTCTTTGGGGAGCCATAATTCTGCCCACCACAGGTCTATACAGAATTGGGGTTTTGGTGGGCTTCGCCTGGAGTCTGAAGGTAAGCTGGTTTCCTCCCTAGCTGGGCAGACAAAGGAGTGCTTGTGAGTGACATCTCAGAATCGCACTTCCCACTCCTGTAAAAGGTGCATAGTAGGCAAAAAGCACGCCGTTGTGAATACTGACACAGAATGTGCTGCCTCTGGCACATAGTAGGAGCTTGCACTTTTGGCAAGCGTCTAGCGCAGTTCCTTGTATGTAACAAGAAACTCCAGAAACGTCGGGGTTCCTTTCCTGTCTGTCTGCTTTTGCTTCTCCTGCCGGAGGAGACCTTGTGAGGCCTCCACAGTCCACGTGTGCTATGGAGTCACCATAGGGTTATCTTGGTGCAGAACTTCATAATGTGAGGACACTTTTCCATTTAAAAGGAAAAAGGAGGGCCTTAAAGCTACTGATTCTGTGCAGACATCAATTGATATACTTTGCTGGGGGAGAGGGAAATAGCTAAAAGGGACTAATGTAGTCAAGAGTGAACTGGCTGACCAGTGCCCAGGAATCCAGTCTGGCTTTGGGTCCTCCCCAACTTCCTTCTGCTGCCAGCGCCCGTGGCCCAACCCGGACAAGATACCTCCCGCTCTGTGCCTCTGTTTCCTCATCTATGTGATCAGCACAGTGGGTAGATCGATTTTAAGGCCCTACCCAGCTCTTATGCAATTAGAACATTTTTATTTTTTAAAGTACTGTGTTATAAAACCAGATCATGTTTTGATGACCTGACCTAAAGTTTGCCTTCTGTTTAACAAATTGGAGATGGTTTGTTATTAAGAACTCTATGAGGAGGTGGGTACAGCTCAGTGGTAGGGTGCCTGCTTAGCATGCACAAGGTCCTGGGTTCAATCCCCAGTACCTCCATTAAGAAAAAAAAAATTAAAACTAAATAAGTAAACCTAATTACCACCCCCCTAAGGGGAAGAACTCTATGAAAGCTACATTAAAAAAGTTTTTTGTTACATACATTAAGTATAAAGGGGGAATGAATGGTGAGAGTGAGAATTATACCTTAAAGGGAAGAAAGATACTTGGTACTGAATTTTATGAGAAAAAAAATCAGTATCAGATATCCCCTGGGGGGCACTGCGGATTGCCCAGGCCCGAGGGAAGGCATAGGCAGAGCAGGGAGAGATGCAGGGAGGGAAACAGCCCCCAGCTTCATGCAGAGTGACAGCCTGGTGCCCGGGGAGCTGGAGCTCTGCACCCAGGGCGCCTGCAGAATCCCATGCTAGACCTGCTGGATCCGAGTTGCTAGAAGAAGGACAGTGTGTGTCTTTTTCAGACGCTTTCCAGGTGATTGCAGTGTGTTCCGTTGGTTGGAACCACCAGTCTATGCCAGCAGCTTTGTGGGAAGGGACAGTGTCCCGAGGAGGGAAGTGTAGTGAAGCAATATTTCGATGGGCTCAAAGCAGGGCTGGGTGTAAAGGTCTGGACTGCGAGGTGGCCCTGTGGCCCTGTTTCCTTGGAAACTGCAAAGTTAACAAGACTTGTAATGTTGTATCCAGAAACTCCCTCATCAGGTACTCCGTGCCTGGCCTGGAAACGGAGGCGCCTTTGCTGTGTCAAGAGTGGGATGTTCCACTCTTCCTGGCATGATTTCAGACAGCAGAGTTTCTGACAGTCTGCAGTTGTGGAGAACCAGGTTTCTCAGTGAGATGAGAAAGCGGTGGTCACCCGGAGAAGGGGGTTGTCCTGACGCTTGACAGCTGCATCGTGACGCTGGGAGAAACATGGGTTCCCACTGACTTCACAGCTGAGTTTGTGTTCATGTTCCCAGCCTGCTTTATGAGTGCTGGGGCTGAGTTTTGACTTTCTCACTCACACTGACCAGCTGCTGCACATTCGCATAGGAATCTCGTTTCCTCACGTCTGTGGACCTGACACACGACTTTGACCCAGTGGGCCATGACGTGTGTTAATTTGAGATTCTGATGAAGTACAGGTGACAGGCCTCTGTCATCTAACATACCTAAGAACTAGTGAAGCACTGAAAGATAATGAAAAATGACCTGGAAAAGAAAGCCACTATTAGAACCATTATTAGAACTGGAAGAAAAGGGGACAGGTACAAGAAAGCAATGGTTTGAAGCCTTAAGAGAGAGAAGATCCTTTGACCTGCTAATAGCATGTAGAGAGATTCTAGTTTAAGGAAGTCACCAATCTACAAGGAAAAAGATTAGTAGACAAGGATACAGCTTTCGTTATCATGGCGACAAATTGAAAGGAACATAAACATTGTAGGTGTTGCTAAATACCCGAAATGAATATTCTGTGCCATGGGGAATGCTCTTGAAATACATGCAAGAAACAATCAGGATATTAAAGTACAGAGTATGATGGCAACTTTATTTTTTTAATTAAATGATAATATGTATAGAAAAGGAAATATACCGAAATGTCAACAATGGTTATTTCAAGCGTGGCTAAATTATAGCAGATTTTGTTTCTTCTTTATTTCCTACAGTAAGCTTATATTATTCAAAATACTACAATAAACGTGCGTTACAGCAATACAGAGCAATTCTAAAAATAAGCGTGTGTTACTCAGAGAAAGATATTAGTTACTTTTGGGGAAAAAGTCATGGTTCTTAGCCAGAAAATAAGTTTTTTGTAAGGAAAATTACATGCACCATGCTATTACTGTTCATGCGGTTGTCAAAATGTGTTTTTCCCACTATGACCCCATTAGATTAAAGAACAGAATTTTTCATTTTTGATTGGTAGTTTATATGCCGAATAAGGCTGAATGAATCTGCATCTTTTTTTAATTGTAGAATTTTTAGCGTGTGAGCCTTTTTTGCATAATGAGTCACTTCTACTTGTAGGAATAACAAATTTAGTAAACCAGAATGCGGCAGTAGTTTGACGTTGGTTGGTTATTTCATCCAGAAAAAGGGTTTCAAACTTCAGACCCTCTTACAATGAATGTTATTTTTAACTTTTTACATTGTTATTTTTTTCCTAAAGTATTTATAGATTTCCAAAAGTAAGGGATGATGGAATACTATGTATTTATAAAAAGAAGTGCATGAGACAATTACTGAAATTTGATTAAGCTTAATTGAGATTTACAGACAAATGTAGCTTTGGACTTAGAACGTCTTTCTGCCGTTTATAGCAAAGTTATTTTTGTAACTAGGAATGTACATAACTCTTTCTTTGAAGATTAGTGTGAATACAGAGCTTCTAAATGTACAGTGACATCGTAAGTTTTGAGCAGGCTTTTCTGTTTGACCCTCCACAGTCCAGGACGATGTCTGGAGAACTCCCACCAAACATTAACATCAGAGAGCCCCGATGGGATCAAAGCACTTTTGTTGGACGAGCCAATCATTTCTTCACTGTGACTGACCCCAGGAATATTCTCTTAACCAATGAGCAGCTAGAGGATGCAAGAAAAGTGGTGCATGATTACAGGTAACGTTAGCAATTATGCTTTTTTGACTTAACACAGTAATGGGTCATCATGTTAGCCTGTTGCCTTTAAACCTTCCCTTAGTGATTTTTCAACATTTTTTTTTGCAATTATTTTTACAAAAAAAAAGTAAAAAATAGGAAGACATGTTTTATCCCCCATTGCTGACCCTTAACACAAATGTCCAGGGTTTTTCTTTTTTGGGGTTTTGTTTTGTTTTGTTTTGTTTTGTAGGGGAGGTACATAGGTTTATTAATTTTAATGGAGATTGGTGCCCAGGACCTCATGCATGCTAAGCACACACTCTACCACCGAGCTCTATGCTCCCCCCCCTCCAGGGTTTGTAATAACCTGAAAACAAGACAACCACCCCTCCAATTCATGGGTACCAATCTGTGAGGTCCCCTTTCCTAGCTTCCTGCCTCCTGCTCTCCAGTACAACCACCCTTGCATCCACATCTTTCTGTCTCCAGATGGAGACAACATCATGCAAAAAGCAAGTTGTCACAAATTAGGGTAGGTTGGTTGCTTCTGATATAAAACCTCAATGAATAAACCCCACAGATGGGATCTCAGATGGGAAGAATGCTGATGGCAGGATTTACGGGTTTGTGATGGACTCCTTCAGCTCAAAGGGCCAGGCGTGAGGCGGGAGAAAAAATATGCTCTAAGACAGTGGTGCCGACTTTTTTTTTTTTTTTTCAGTTAAAAAGAAAATTTGTATACAATTTTTAAAAGTTACACTCCATTTACAGTTATTACAAAATATTGGCTCTATTACTCATGTTATACAGCACATCCTCGTAACCTGTCTTACACCCCGTAGTTTATACCTTCCACTCCCCCACCTCTGTAATGCCCACCCCTCCACTAGTACCACTAGTTTGTTCTTTATATCTGTGAGTTTGCTTTTTTTGTTATCTTCACTAGTTTGTCATATTTTTTAGATTCCACATATAAGTAGTATCATCCAGTATTTGTCTATGTCTGACTTACAGCACTCAGCATAATGCCCTCCAAGTCCATCCATGTGGTTGCAAATGGCGAAATTTCATTCTTTTTTATGGCTGAGTAGTATTCCATTGTGTATCTATACCACATCTTCTTTATCCCTTCATCTGTTGGTGGACGCACAGCTTTCTTGATAGAAGACCATGTAAGAAATAGTCCAGGCTTTTGTGGACCATAAAGGGTTTCTGTCTTATTCTGCAGAACACAGCATATTCTTCCTAGTTTCTTGGGGGTTTTTTGTTTGTTTTCCAGGGCTTTTTGTTTGTTTTACAATCCTTTAAGAAATATAAAAAGCACTCTTAGCTAACAGAGTGTACAGGCCACAGCCAGTTTGCTGATTCCTGCTCTTGGGGAGAGTTGGGCAAAAGCTGAGAACCGGGTTAAGTGGGAGCCCTGAGCCTAAACGTGCCGCGAATGATCCGTGTTTACATGTTTGACTGTCGCGTGGGGAGTCAGGGAGGACACCCAGGGCGGTCTGTAAACTTTGCTGCCGGACACTGGGAAATGCCCATTTTAAGTGTTTATTGTCTAGTATTGGCTCTTAAAATTTCACTGACTCTACGTAATAGTTAGATTGATCACACCATCCGGACACAGATGTTCGAGGTAAATTTAAACTTGAAAACCTTCTAGCTGCCTATTCCTGGAGCACTGGTGAGGTCTCCGAAATGGACACCTGCCATGTTGTTTGCTGTTGTCTTCCTAGACAGGGAATCGTTCCTCCAGGCCTTACAGAAAATGAATTGTGGAGAGCGAAGTACATCTACGATTCAGCTTTTCATCCCGACACCGGAGAAAAGATGATTTTGATTGGAAGGATGTCAGCCCAGGTCCCGATGAACATGACCATCACAGGCTGCATGATGACCTTTTACAGGCAAGTTATGGCAACGGGACAGCAGTCAGTTTGTTTTACGTTACAGAAGCTTAAAGTACGTCTTTGTATGTGAGTTGTTTTCTTGAAATAAGTATCATTTCGTGGGGAGTTTCATTTTGTATAAATGTAGGTCTAGGGGCTTGTTTTCCTGTTTCCTTCTGATGAAAGCTACTCTCCTTGTGCCTCAAAGGAGGTTGAGTTTTTCCCTAAACCTTAGAGCCAAAAGAAAATAAAAAGAGCCACTAAGCAAATTCTCCTTTTAATCCATTCATATGATGCAGGTGTAAGTATAGGTGTGGGTGCAGGCATCTAGGCTTCCACATGCGGTGAGGAGGGACCAGAACGACTTAGGCTGCAAATGGCTTTTTTCCCCAAGAGAAGGGACCTGACGTTAATTGAGTGCCTACTCTCTGCCAGGCTCTCTAGAGATTGAAGATAAAATTTAACTGAATTAACTCCATTCTCCCCGTAACCCGCTGAGTTTGTTGCTGCCCGCATCTGACAGATGAGGGAACTAAGAATCAGACAGCTTTAAATTCTGCCCAGCCCCAGCGATCCTAAGCCTTGGACCCAGTGTTCTCCCTTCTCTGACCCTCTGGTTACTGGTGCTGCCCTTCCCTGTTGTGTGCGGTGCCGGGGTCACAGTGGCGGTGGGTGTGTGACGGGTCGCTCTGTTCTAGGACCACGCCGGCCGTGCTGTTCTGGCAGTGGATTAACCAGTCCTTCAACGCCGTGGTCAACTACACCAACAGGAGCGGAGACGCCCCCCTCACTGTAAAGTATGACCGTACAATGTGACCATCCTCTGCTCATTTGATTCGGTGGCCGTGCTCTCCTGTTTAAAATAGTCTCTCTGTACCAATTGTTCACATTGTTCAGAGCCTTAGGGAGCATATTTTTCAGGAGTGTTTCTTTTCCTCCCTTTCTATCAAGATGGCAGTTTTTTTGCAGCCTGCCTGCTCGGGGGTTGTCCGTTACACTGTTGGTGGTGCTGGTAGGGGGATCAGCCCCCCACACCCTGGGGCTCCTTCCCCACCATCCCCCGCAGAGCACACAGCGGGCAGCTCAGGGAATGTAGGGAACGGCCACCTGTAACCCCCTGCAGTCTACTCTGTGCGTGTGGACAGATAAGCCGGCCGTCAGGAGTAGCGGCCGTGCAGTGTGATCTCTGCAGAAACCAAGGGGACTTTTGTATCTGATTTGTCTTTAAAATAGGTCATCTATGGAGCCCAAAAGAAAATGAATGGATTTAAAATGTTACTTCTCGTTTAAAAAAAAAAAGTTTATACAGTCTAGAGAGATCAGTTCACCAAACCTTTTAGCCTAACTTGTGTAACACTTCAAAGTGTTTTCCTTTTCGTTTTAGCTCTCAAAGTGCTTTTGACCGCCCGTGTTTGTCTGTTAACATCCTAGGGAACAGAGGGTGTTGACATCTGCAACCCAGCCACGCCTGTCACACCTTCATTTCGCCCGATCCTTGAATTAAAATTTATTTTGAAACAAGAGAGGACTGCTTGGACTTCGCTGCCTTTTCAGAATGAGACAGTATTTTTATACAATAAGATGTCGTTTTAAGAAGGACAGCACTGCATTTTTACTTTCAGTATTGATATTTTGAGAATAATGATTATTTGAGCAAATACGCTCCAGACATTTAGACCAATAAGCATTTCCCCTCGTTTGCAGCTTCCTGCGATCTGGCCCCCCTCCTTCCCCACCCCACCCCACCATACATATTCTAGTATGTCTACTTGTTTGGCACTGTAGTTAGGATACATGTGAAGAACGCCATTTTTGTACAGCTCTGCTTGCTTTTTCTATGAGTATCTCTACTTGTGGAGTGATAATGAATGTTGTTTTGTGGAATCTCCATTTTTCTTAAATTTTTTTTTAACGGAGGTGCTGGGGATTGAACCCAGGACCTCGTGCATGCTAAGCATGGGCTCTACCACTGAGCTGTACCCACTCCCTTGAATCTCCATTCTTAATCATGCTCTTTCCCAGTTCCCCTTCGTTTCTTCCCAGAGTGTTGCACTTGGGTGTCCTGAGATTCCCTCGTTGTTCACGTACTGTTTTCCTTCTTTTCAGCGAATTGGGGACAGCGTACGTCTCTGCCACCACAGGTGCAGTGGCAACGGCTCTAGGACTCAACGCGCTAACCAAGGTACTCAGGCTTCTGCTTCCATAGCAAAGCTTCTTAGTTCTCACCTGCCTGACTCTTTAAGTCCCTCTGTTATTTCTCAAAATAGTTCAAGTCCTGTGATGGTCTTCTTACCGTCATTATCTTCAACTGCATATTTTAAGTATATCTTCCATAAGCCTGGGGAGGGGGGGTCACTAATAAGATCAGCCAGAGCCCTGGTCTGTACGTGGCCCTGTGTGTGATGGGCTAAATGCTCACCCACGCGAACAGCCCACTGGGGGCTGTGTGCTGGGCTGCGTGCCTCCGGCCACATCTCTGAGAGGTGGAGGAGTCAGCCTCTGAAACCAAGACTCAGGGACTGCAAAGCCCCCCTTTCCATCATCCACACGAAGCCATCAAAATATCTTGGAAGTCTGCCTTGTCCCCATGTGGCCATGCTGGAAATATAAAAATACCTCCAGGAAACAAGTTTTGAAAGTGCTCTTGGCCCCGAGGTTCTGCCCAAATGGGACTCTGCCTGGTCAGCCGTTTTGGAGAAGAAAGAAGTATTTCCATTTAGTCCTGCGGGAAAAATAAGATGTTGCTCTTGGAATTGTCTTTTCTGCAGCACGTCTCTCCGCTCATAGGACGTTTTGTTCCCTTCGCTGCGGTAGCTGCTGCTAATTGCATTAATATTCCGTTAATGAGGCAAAGGTAAGGTTAATACACAGTCTAAGAGAGGACTCGCCCTTGACAGTAGGGGGCCCTTATAATACTTTGCTTTGTTGAAACTTTAATTTTTTTTTTAATTTTAATATTTGCAGATGAAATTATATGAGATCTGGGATCTGCTTCCAGATAATCTGATGTTGGGGGTGAGGCTGGGTCTACTGATAAAACAAGCTTAGCCATGAGTTACAATTTTTTTTTTTAATTGAAGTATAGTCAGTTACAATGTGTCAGTTTCTGGTGTAGCGCACAATGTCCCAGTCATGCATATGTACATATATTCGTTTTCATATTCTTTTCCATTAAAGATTATTACAAGATATTAAATATAGTTCCATGTGCTATACAGAAGAAATTTTTTGAATCAATTTTTATATATAGTGGTTAACATTTACAAATCTCAAACTGCCAAGTTTAATCCCTTCCCGCCCCTTTTCTCCGAGTAACTGTAAGATTGTTTACTATGTCTGAGAGTCTGTTTCTGTTTTGTAGATGAGGCCATTAGTGTCCCATGAGTTACTAGTTATTAAAGCAGGCTGATGGGCCCACGGGGGTTAGAATGCTCTTATAATAAAACGTTTTAAAAAATACATCTCAAACTTAACGGCTACGTACGACTTTTTCTTTAAAAGAGGTTTTTTTTCCCCTTCCCCCCAAATTTTCTTTCGGGGTTTAAAATAATATTAATCTATATCTTTGGAAGTATTTTTTTAGAACTGGCAAAAATTAAAGGAGAAGAAAGAATGAGAAAAAGCATTTTGGAATGGATAACGAAAAACAGGGTAACAGTAGGAGCTGTAATTATAGTGTTAGTGACCATAGTTAAAAATCCAGTAGCACCGTGTACTTGTGACCCCTGTGTCAGTATCGTGTCAGTATCATGAGCTTGCTTAATGATGCCACGTATGATATCCATCTCGCATTTGGAAAATTGCTCAAGTTTGCACACGAGTGTAGACATTAGCCTTATCTGGCCTCTGCACTCATTAAGTCATAGTGTTATTGAAAATGCTACGCCCTTTTCTGACCAAGTTTACTAGTGTCCTTCTACTTTCGTGTCTATCGCATGAGGATTAAACTCGTCCGTGGTATCTAAAAATAGACTTGTTTCTTGCCAGAAATGTCACCGGAGTGGATTTTTGGATCAGGGAAGGACTCAGTCTTTTATAGCTGTTTCCAGCTGTTTGCTGAAGGCACCTGTGGACTTCTTTGCACGTTGTCTTGCTCTCTAGGGAACTCAAAGTTGGCATTCCCGTCACCGATGAAAACGGGAACCGCGTGGGCGAGTCGGCAAACGCTGCCAAACAAGCCATCACACAAGTGGTCGTGTCCAGGATCCTCATGGCTGCCCCTGGCATGGGTGTGTAGAACCGTGTCATCTACTCATGTAGCCGGTACATTTCCATCAAGCAAGCATTTGCGCAGCAGTGAGCAACTGCAGTGAGAATCACTCCCCTTGGTGGAAGCTGCTTTGGTGGTAGGGGAGTCAGTGGGGGGAGGCAGAAAACTAACAAATTAAGTAAAACATGTGAGATGGTAATAGGGCTAAGGGGGACAAGAGAGTAGGGGACCTGGGGGTGGAAGTAGACTGGACCGATGGGAGGGAGGGAGCCAGGTGGTTACGGGGCAGAGGGAACAGCAGGAGAGCAGGGAGCGTGCCTGGGGTGCTGAAAACGTCACAGGGAGGCAGATGCAGCTGGAGGAGAGAGAAGGAGGTGGGAACAGTAGGATGGAGTAGATGGATGTGGGTGGCCCCGCAGGCATTTGGATGGAACCCTGCCTTTTAGTCTGAGGAGTAGGAGGCCATGGAGGGCTTTGAGCAGGGAAGTGGAACAATCCAGCCTAGGTTTTAACTGCATGACTCCGGGTGCTGTGTTGAGAGCAGAGTGAAGAGAAAACAAGAACGCTGGTTGGTGATTGGTCAGGAAGCTGTCAGGTACCGCAGTCAAGAGATGATGGTGGTTGGACCAGGGCGGTGACAGTGGAGGTGATGAGAATCAGAAGGGAAAGAATCTGGTCCTTGTAAATCCCGAAAAGAAATTTCCAAAAGTTCTTCAATGGATATCATTTCTACTAAAGATATATTTGTATCCATTGGCAGCCCTTGAAACACGAACCAAGTCGAGTTGGTTAGAGCAGCTCTTAAGAAGATGTGTGCCAAGCTACCTCTCAGCCATAGGGCTTGGAGTCAGCACGACCAAAAGCAGGAAATCTGTGCTGTTACTCAGGTCCTCAGAGAATCTCTGGTCCACTCCTAAGGCTCCTTAAGCTACACTGAGACCAGGGCTCTCAAGAAGGTTCTCAGACTTACTCAGAAACCAGAGGGCCTGAGAATACATCACTCTTTGCAGAAAAAAAATGAAAATTAGTATGTTTAATTTCTTCATCTAAATTGAATGCACTTGGCTGTCAACTAGGCTCTCGGAGGAAAAGCATACTTCATCAAGTGCTGTCAAGTTTCCCCACTAATATTTTTTGTTGTCCTTAAATGCCTTTCGTCACTGTGAATACTCATCTGCAGGCAGGTAGGAGTGGGCAAATGAGTTGAAGAAAACGGCATGAAAGGAAAGTTTGAGGAGGCTTCCAGCTCCCCAGTTACATGATTTAACTGCCATTAAATGATTTAACAAAGAAACACCCTGGTGCCCCTGTGAGGTAGTGATGTGCCCTGTGGAGGGTGGGTGAACCATGGAAACCACAGTTATGAAGTGCAGGTCCCAAGTCCTCTTAGTCCGGGACCAGCACGTCGTCACGCCTGCTGAGCCCAGCTTTCCAGACTTGCTGAAATCCAGGTGGCAATCCTCGCATCTCCCCTGGGCTGGCTTTTGGTTTTGTTCTTTCCCATTTTGAAAAACGAGGCTCCTCTTGGGAGTTCAGCAAGCCCAATGCGTGTGTGTCCAGTGGCTTGGTTATTTTAAACATTTATCTAGCCCCTGAAGAAGAAACAGTCTTTCAGTCCCAGTGAAATCCACAAGGTAACTGACATACTGAAGCAGTCGATGTGACAGTTGAGTCTGAGTCATGAGTAAATGAGCTAATGCTACCTACGTGCATTATTGTATCTACTCATCCTGGCCAGTTTGATAACAATTACCCCTGTTTTATAGACGAGGAAAACAGAAAACTGAGGCTCAGCGAGGTGAGGGAGCTTTTCCAGGATCACCCAGCTAGCAGGTCATCTGCCTGACTCAACGCAGGAATCTTTATACTCTGCCCCACGCAGGATGGACACCCGGGCAAGGTTGCATTTGTTTCATAGGTTTAGGTGGGGAAAGTCCCCAATGTTTGTACTGTTGCACATTTAATGTTAAATGTAAAGTTCTCTCCAGGATTATAAAATTTTCTGGCCAGCAAAAAGCACCGCATTCTTCTTCCAAAATCTAGAGAGTAGAAACAGTGGATTTTTTTTTTAATACAAAGATATTTTAAGGAATAATTGCAATTAATTTTACCCTGCCAGTGTGAAAATAACCTAAAAGTAATAGGATCCTTTTGTGAAATTGTTAAGGGAAAAAAAAAACTGAGCTGAAAATAGACATTAATGAGGAATTAAGTGGATCTTTCTTTCCTTCCAGCCATCCCACCATTTATCATGAACACTTTGGAAAAGAAAGCCTTTCTCAAGGTAAGTCCCAGTTCTGTTTATCAGGGTCTCCATGCTTCCCATCCGTTTTCAGACTTCTAACTATGCAGAGTGTTTCCCACGTAAAAAGTGAGTGAAGGATGGAAAGGCCAGTGGCAGTTGGGCACTTCATGGAAGACTTCATTTCTAATACCAGGCATTTGATAAAGCTCTCATAAACCTTCATTTACTGAATGCTGCCCGCTTCTCTTCAGAGGTTAATGCTCAGGTACACACTCATCTCAGTCACCAGTCGGATCCCTAGCTGGGTAATAATGAAGAGATGGGGCGTGTTGGGAATGATTCGTTTGTAAGTCACTATACATACTATCAGAAAGGAAAAAGTAATTTGGAGTGGTAGCCTCCGAGAGCACGGAATTTAGTGCCCCGATGTATCTTTCTGTGGTGATCATATCTAATAATCCATTAATCTATCAGCCGTCTCCCCTCGAGGTCTGAAAAATATTACAGGATGAAGCTGTGATGTTAAGACTAAGACATCTCTGTGCACTGTCTGTATTCTTTTTGTAGCTTCTGTGATTCAGTGCAATAGTGTTTATGCTTCACCTTCATTCTCCAGCTTTTATAGCAAGTAGGAAGCGGCGGGATAGGGCTCGTGCTGGGTTTGGAAACAGACACCGTTACATCCACCGGGGGAATGGGTCCGGCTCCGGCTGGAGGAGCGTGTGGGGGTGAACACTGCAGCTCTCCTGGGGTGAATTGTTTTGGGTCTTAGAAACCAAACTGTAACACTGAGGGGACACAATGAGACTTTGAATAACAAAGGACATGGGTCACAGCCCTGCGCTTTCTGAATGATTTCAGGGATTAGGAAAGTTCTGAATGTCCAACAGGCATGTTCATGGGCTTGTCTGCTCCCTGTGGGCTCCAGAAGGAAGATTAAGGCTCACCCTGAATACTTCCAGCACAATTACATTCTTAGAAGAATAAGCCAAGAAAGGGTGCTTTGAAGAAGCAGTAAATGTTGAGAGCCTTGATTGACCAGCGTGCCCAGGTGGTTTCGTGTTGATGCACCAACCCCGTGTGGGTGGGAGAAGACCCCCCCTTACATCACCCCCTCGTGCTCTCCCTCGGGAGCTTTGGGTGTGTGAATGAATTCTATTCCCTGAGCTTCTTCCTCCAGCAGTTTTACATGGTGATGTGACTTGTGCGATCGGGCGTCACAGTAGCACTGTGGTGACTGAACTGCCCCATCGCACGGTAGAGCGTTCTCGGGGGAATCCACAGACCCCTGGGCCACCCCAGGAAGCTGCACCCTCAAAAGCTCTCTGAGTCCCCATCCAACTCCCGGGTGGCTTCCTAGAGCCTTAGCTGTAAGATTAAACAGAACTATGAAACAGTTACATACAGTTAATCAGTACAGCTATTCCTGAAGACCAAAATGTCATGGTGACCTCATTTGACATTTCACCTACTTGGATAAGCTCTTATTTTGAGGATCCAGGAAAAGATCTTGCCGACGTCTCTTTCTGCTGCAAAGTTCAGAAAAGATGAGCTCTTTAAAGCTGCCAAGGAATTCGCTTATGTGCTGGGATGGTGATGAGATCGTAAGACTACCGTATTACATAAACATCTAGAACTCACCCACTTTGACATCTCAGTGGTTTTCAGACAATCTGAAAATAGTAAGGATGATAACGCTCCTTCCTCTGTCCGTCGCTGCTTTCCTCGTGGGAAGTGATTTAGGCTTTGAGGGAGAAAACCTGTCAAGTGAACTTCCAATGAGGACCATCAGCGTGACACTAGGAGGAGGTGGCCCATCCGGTAAACCTGCAACTTCACAGGCATTGAACTGATGCTCTGTGCTCTTCTCTGCTGGCCCTTGAGAAGTCACTGGGGTGGCAGTACTTCTGCCAGGGCGTCTGTTGTTGCACAGGTTGTCCTTTAATACCTTGGTGACAAACACTTGGTGACAGAAGACGTAGTTGGGCGTATTGCATCATTTTCTTGCGGAGACACAGACAGAAATTGCTACAAATACAGCCTGGCATTTTCTTACATGAAGCAACCAGCAGATGATCCAAGCAGCTGGCCTGCCATCGCCACACTGCCCTTGGCTTTTTCACAATCGTAAATGAGTAAATACTGTGTTTTCCTCCCTCGGCTTAGTTGGTGACTTTCAGCTTTGCTTTGGAACCAGACCCATGAATAATAATTTGGAGGTGTGCTACCTCACTCCCCCTCTGCCCTCACCCCACTCCCCGAAGGGTCTCACGTGGAGCCTGAAGGGGCCACTGGCATCAGAAGCCCCGTGTCAAGGTCGGGAGAGGCAGGCAGAGCAGCCCACCAGGCAGTCCCAGCGCCTTGCTAGCGCCAAAGGGTCTGGCTACAGTTGAACTCGTTCCAGCCTCCGTGGAGGATGCTGCTTTGAAAAAGCAACAGCTGAATATGGTTGAGCTCCTCAGACGTACATCCCACTGCCATGTTCATGGTTGCTGTCAGACTGAAATACTGCATTTTGCCCATGAAGAGAAGACTTTCGGACTTAATCGGTAGTGTGGCCGTGACGAAAACCCAGGCAGAGGCTGCTTAGATGTGCATCCTGCATGCATTTCCACCTGCAAAGCACTGTCACGTGCTATTTTGAAAGGCAGGCTTTTTCCTGGCTCCTTTGACAGAAGCTCAGAGATCATCTCCTCAGTAGCTCATAAGGTCCATGTGGGTGGCATCTGCCTCGGTGGTCGGCCCTCTGTCCCTAGCTCCAGCACCCAGATGCACCTCTGTGCAAGGATGCACTGATCTGGGCTTTTACCTTGGACAAGACCAAACTCCTCTGCAAACATGAAATGAATTGAATGTTCTTGGCTTTTTTTCAACGGTGCACTTGGGGAGGCCTTGGCATGACTCATCCTTCCCCCCTACGCCTTGTCTTTTCCCAAATGGAGCCCTGGGAAGTGGCATTAGCTGGGGGCAGGTGACTCACAGAAATCTGTGCAGTCAACCAGAAAGTTCCCTGCTTAAAATCTGATGCTTCGCCCAGCAGTTTTCTTGAAGAATAGCTTCCGTGTTCTCTTTACCTTACTGGCATTTTCATTGAGAACAAAGCTGATGTGGTTTGGGTCAGATAAGGGCCCCTTATTTCTTAACCCCTGGTTCTTTTCATATTTTCCTTAATAAAGGTGGACGGCTCTGACTACTCAGTAGATTTCCAGGATTGTCTGCTGACTGAGTGTAGAGGTGGCGTTTATTTGTTCATTTATATATTTTATTCAGTAGCCCTCTGCCGAATGCCTGTTGCATGCCAAGCAACGTGCTAGGTGCTAGAATCATAGAAATAGGGCGTGAGCCCTGCTCTCAGGGACCGTGAAGCACAGTGGTGGGGAGAGGCACAGGGCAAGTGGTTCCAGGACACAGTGAGTACAGCGTAGGGCGCAGAGGAAACGTACAGGAGGCTTCTCCCTCAGTTGCAGTTGGTGGGCAGAGGCTGGAAGAGGACTGGCCAGGGACACATGCTCTGCAGAGGCTCCGAGAGGACACAGAGTGTGACTTACGGGGAGACTTGTGGATGGTCAGGTCGCCTGGGATGCTGGCCGAGTGTCAGGAACTGAAGGTGCCATACATAAAAATCAACTCCCAATGGTTCATAAAATCTCAACATAAAAAAAAACTACAACTGTCTAACTCCTAAAAGGAAAATATAATAGAACCTCTTTGAGACCTAGAGTTGGGCAAAGATTTTTTTTTGACACAACACTGAAAGCACCGTCCATAAAAAGAAAAACTGACAAATTGACTAAAATATATAAATGAACAAATAAACACCACCTCTGTACTCAATCCAAATGGTAAAATTCTGTTCTTGGAAAGCTATGAAGAAAATGAACATTCACACAACAGACTGGGAGAAAATTTATGCAAAGAATATATCTGATAAATGACTTGTATCCATAATACATAAAGAACTCTCAACACTTGTTCAAGAAAACAACCCAATTAAAAAAAAATGGGCAAAAGGTTTGAACAGACATTTCACCAAATATATACAGATGTCAAATATGCACGTGGAAAGATGCTCAGTGTCTTTAGTCATTGGGGAAATTCAAATTAAAACCATGTTAGCTGCCACTAAATGCTTGTCAGAATGACTAAAATTTAAAAGACTGACCATAACAAGTGTTAATGAGGATGTGGAGGAACTGGAACTCTCATCCCCTGCTGGTGAGAATGTCAAATCTTATAGTTTGGCAGTTTCTTAAAAAGTGAAACATAAGCTTACCATGTGACCCAGCCATTTCACTCCTAGGTATCTGCCTAGAAGAAATGAGAACACATGTCCATAAAAGCCAGATGTTCACAGCGGCTTTATTTGCAATTGCCAAAGACTGGAAATAACCCAGATGTTCATCAACAAGAGGATGGATTGATCTGATTGTCATGAATCCACGTAAGGGAACAGCTAACTCAGCAATAAGAAGTGCTGAGCTCTGGATGCACACAACCACAGGAATGAATCTCAGAATAATTACCCAAGACAGTAGCTACTATACATGTAATCCTAGAAAATAGGAACTAATACATAGTGACAGAAAGTAGATGAGAGGTTGCCAGGGAGCGGGTGACCCTGCGGTGTAGGGAAGACGGCGGAATTGCCCAGGACACGAGGAATGAGGAAGACATTAGGGATGATGGATATGTTCATTATTTTGATCGTGGTGATGGCTTCACAGCTGAAGACATATGTCAAAACTTGTACACAGTGAATCTGTGCAGTTTATTGTATGTTGGAAAGCTGTTCGTGGAAAGATCATCAGGAGGAGAAAGAATCGAGAGTCAAATTAACTTTTTGTAGTTTTTACCTCTTTGAAGATATGTCTTTTAAACTTACGATTCCTGTCTTTAATTCATTTAAACTTTTCATTTCAAATACCCTCCGTTTGCACGAGTCTGTAAGGTCCCTACTTGAAGGAGCTCTGAGGTTATCTAGGGGAAAACCACACATCGTCAGCTCGCTCGTGTATTCTCAGACTCAGTCCTGTTGAAGAAGTCGGGAAAGATGAGGCAGGATGCGGTGCTGGGGAGGGAGTCGGGAGGAGGGATGACGTGCAGGTTGGGGCTCACGCGAGACGTCAGAATTCTGTAGGATCCCAGTCATTGCCGAGAGCCTTTCCAGCAAAGCCGCCGCCAGCCTTTCGTTTGGACACGTCCATCGTTGAGATCACACACAGCTGTTCGAGAGTCCACTTGAAATGAGGGGCCGCTCTCACGGGCTCTCGTGGTCTCATCTTCCCACAAGATCTCATCAGTACCCGTCACCAAGTCTGTGGACCCACGCAGAGGGCGCACAGGGAGGTGCTGGGAGGAGCATTTCCCATCTCCTTGTGAAAATCCTTCAACATCGGTCGGAACCAGTTGCCCCAGATACAGGTTTCCTCTCCTTGCTGTCCTTTGAGGGGTGAACACTGTGTGTGTCTCTGCTCATCAACGTTTCTCCCTTCCTCTCTAGTCCGTGCCTCCCTCCCCTCACATTAACCTGCGCAATGTACCCTTTCGCCAGAGGAGTCTCCTCGGGGACCAGGGTACGCCTCTGACGTGAGCCGCCGTGGAATTGTGGTTTTTTCACAGCTTGTGTTGACTCTTAACTAAGTTGGCTGATTTCCTTACAACCGATTCACAGCTTGGTCGCAGCTAGTTCAGTGGCCTGATTTAGAATAATCTAGAGACCTCATCCCTCTTTCAATTGTGTATTACACCTTTTTAAAACTCCTTTTTGAAAACTAAAAATCTAATGCACGTATTCTCCAAAACACCAAAGAACTCATTCATTTCCATTAAAAAAAAAAGTGATCGGCAAAAATGTGTTACGCCAGCAAGAGTTTTAACCATGCCGACAGCAACTAAAACCACGAAAGGAGAGGCACAGAGGAGGGCAGGTGGGCGGGGTGCTCGTTGGGCATCTGCTACGGTCCAGGCACGGTGCTAGGGGCTGTGTGAATGTTATCTGATGCATTTTCACTTGCAAGCTTTGAGGATGCTGTGGTGATCCCCACCCTACAGAGAAGGAGACCAAAGCCTGGAGAGGTTGGGCTCCGTCTGCCCTTTCCCCACGGTCGGGATGAGCTGGTAGGACAGAGAGCTGCGTGCGGGTTCGTTAGTCTTCCAGCCTTGGAACCAGACTGCCCTGCCTCCCCGGCTACGAGAGAAACGATCGCGAAGCGATAATGGTTTCTCCAGCTCCCAGAGACAGCCAGGCAGCTCTCAGATGATACGTGCAGGGGAACGAAAGGAGAAGCCACCTAAGCTTTGCATGTGCGTCCAGCGACAGATCAAGGAGGGGACCGGGAAGTCAGGACTAACAGGCTTGTTGGCGTGTTACCCCCACATCTCACTAATCGCATTCCAGCTGGATCTTGTAATGGGGCGTGGCTCCTTCCCGTTTCCCAGCAGAAGAGGCGGTCTCTCAGAGCCTGTATGTGAATTATTCAAAATCATTTCTCTCTCAACACAGAGGTTTCCGTGGATGAGCGCCCCCATCCAAGTTGGATTGGTTGGTTTCTGGTGAGTAGAGTGACTTTGCTGTCATTAATTTCTCTGTCAAAGAGAAATACACGGTATATGAAAGGTGAGGGAAAGGGTGGATGACATGGGACACAAGCTTTTTTCTAATATTCATTTATTTAGCCGTTTATTTTACTTCTTTTTTTTTTAATGGAGGTGCTGGGGATTGAACCCAAGACCTTGTGCGTACTAAGCACGTGCTCTACCACTGAGCTGTACCCTCCCTGGGATACATTTGAAAAGTGTCAGACCATCCCCAGAACATCTGGAACTCATGGTCCCCGGTAACTCAGCTGGAAGTAAACTGTCTTTAGAGAAACCTACAACATTTTAGGGCGATTGGCGTGATTCTTTTTTGAAGTCCTTTTATCTCTTTGATTTTTTAAAAAATTATTTTGGCTGTCGTTGGTAATAAAATCACACAAACAGGACATATTTTTGTGAAGCAATGTAACACTCGAAGGAAAGAAAAGGAAGGAAGGAAGGAAGAGAATTGTTATAAAAGTAAGAGGGAGAAAGAATCTGAAAATCAGCCATTTCAAAATGCTCTGATTTGTCTTTTGTTTGTTTGTTTTTAAGTTTGGTATTCGCTACGCCTCTGTGCTGCGCTCTGTTTCCTCAGAAAAGGTATGTATTTGTTATTCTTTAGAATAATCGTGAGTTCTGATCTTAAAATCCAGTTGAAGGTGCAGGTCCGCTTCACTACTAGGAAAGTTGACTCTCAAAACGGTAATTGAAACCACGTCTCTAGAAGGCAGAGACAGAGGCAGAAATCAAACGCACGTCTGTTGAATTTCAAAACCCTCTTTGCCCGGCTCTTCTCTGCTACTGATACCTTCAAAAATGCTTTGTTCTTGTGTTAAGACTCAGGTTAGCTCGGGTGCAAATTTGCTTTTATAAAAATTTAAGTATGGTTCGTTTGTTGTCCGGTCCACTGGCCAAGGCACACTATCGTGCAGATGTATTAGAACTTCAGCTCCACCCCCAGGGACGGCAGTTACACACGCTTAGCTTCAGTGGTTGGTCTATTTGCTTCCCCACTTCTCCTACGCGGAGTTTTTGTTTTGCTTTGTTTTGCCTCAAAAGCTTTATTGTACACATGTCTTTCATCACCAGCTGCCTTTGAATCCTGCCTTTGATGTAGAACTGGATGGACGGGCACTAAATCAGCATCCTATAAACAGAGGGCTTCCGCCGCCTTCCAGTCTAACATCACGGCGCAGAGAAGCAGCATTCTGTTGCCTTGCTGTGGTTTGTGTCACCAGGCCCCTGCCTCTGTAACACCCTCCGTGGCCGGTGGGTCCCCAGCGTGTGGCTTTCCATGCCCTGGGCTTTTATGCAGGTTTGAGATGAGGCGTTCTGCTCCAGAACTAGCTCCATCAGGTCCCTCTGAATGCCATCTTTTATCTGATCTTTCACTTGATAGATTTCAAAGAGAAGGAGCCTTTATCACTTTGATGCCTGTAGCCAAGCCCCGCCCTTGGGGAGGGCAGGACCCTCAGAATCTGTTTTCAGGCCCAGCACAGATGAATTTCCTCATCTAAAGAGGAGCACGCCTACCCATCTCATTGTGCAAACCCCAGAATCTCGGGGCTTCATAACAGAAAAACTTATTTCTTGAGTGCATAACTTTGGAATATCTGCATTTAGCACTTGACTTTGAACTCGGTGACAGAGATAGTGTCTGTGAAGTCCTGAGGAGCACGCCTGATAGCAAAGGAACTCTTCATAAATGTGGCTGTTCTTATTTTGAGATTAAAAGAATTTGAAAATCGTGGGAAGGGATAAAGCAGGAGTTCGAAATTTGCACCCCTTTTGGGAATGATGGAAATGTGAGCTATCTTGATTGTGGTGGTGGTTTCATGGCCTTGATTTTGTTTAAGTGTTAGGAGAAAAACCAATATATTCATTCTGATATTTGTTTTACGGAGTGAACTCTAGGTCTAGAAATTTAAAGATCTCTGTACCTGCTAGTGCCATGAAGTCACATGGTTTTACGTTTCGGAGACCAAGGACCCTCTCTCATCTTCCTCTATTTAAAAACAAAGGCTATGAGTCTGGATATTTCATGTACACATTTGTTTGTACGTTTGTTTATCTTTCTGTCCCTCACTAGTTAGGCAGAGTAATCATATCCCTTGGTTTGTAACACGCTGTCCTCATTGGTCCAGAAAGGACCCTCTTTTATTTTATTGATCTAAATGAAATAATGACCATTCAGGAATCCGCTGCCCAACCCGTGAATAAAAATGTTGCCAATAGGTTATTTCTATCCCTGAGTTCTTCCAGCCCTTCTCCCTGCCTCCCCTGCAGATTTAATCACGGGGATGAATTTCATGCTGGTTATGCAGTTGCACTGAAAACTTACCATCATCGTATATAAGCATGAGCCTTATGGTGGTGTTTAGTTTTGCCTCTGTGGGAACCTTTCAGAGAAGACTGTCATATTCCTTTTGTTCAACATCATGTGACTAAGATCCCTCCCCATTATTGCATGGAGTTGCAGCTCATTCACTGCTGTGTGTTAGCCACTGTATGAATACACCACAATTATCCATTCTCCTACGTGAATGAGACGAAACGAAAACACTCTTAGCAAAACCCGTAGGAAGCAGCAAAAGGGTTGCTTTGAGAGAAGTTTGTAGATTTAAATGTTCCTATTAGAAAGAAAAAATGGCTGAAAATCAATGCAGTAAATGTCCAACTTAATTTTAAAAAGATAAATAAAAATAAACTCCAGAGACAGAAAAAAGAAGGAGTGAAGACCATAAACAAGTCAAATAGATAATAAAGAAACAATTGAGGGTCCACACAGTCGAAGTTGATCCTTTGAAAATAGAAACAAAGTAGACAATAATCTTACAACGTCAATCAAAACCAAAAGGCACAATGATAATTATAAATGAAAAAAAGGCGAAACTACATAGATCCAACAGAGTAAAAAGATAAGAGCGTGTTATCAACATTATCACACAGTAGATGTGAAAACGGGCAAAATGGATGAATTCCTAGAAATGTATTGTCAACGCTGAAAAATTAGAAAATCTGCATTGGCCTCCAGCCGTGAAGGAAGTTGCAGTGATCGTTAAACTTCTCCCCACAAGGAAAACACAAGAACCCGGTGGTTTTACAGGGGAGGGTTACCCAAGTGTCAAGAAACAGATTATTCCAATTTTTTAAAACTCTCCTAGAAGATAAAAAAAAGAGACCACTGCCATCATCCATTAGGGTTTGAGTAACTTTAATTCCAAAATCGGATTTGTCCTTTAAATTGTATCAGTAGTAATTGTACATACTTACAGATCAGTGGAAATTCCTGCAAGGACAGAGACACAGTGTAGCCCGTTGGTTTGGGGCATGGCTTCTGGGTCGAGCTAGACTGGACTTCACATCTCAGGTGTAACTCCGGTTTCCTTATCTGTAAAACTAGGTTAATACCTGACTTTCAGAGTCTTTGTAAGAACTAAAATGCGTAATGTCTGGCCCCCAAAATGAGCAACAAGTCACAGCCATTATCATTCTCATATTATTTTAAAATGACCCAAGGAACCACTCCATAGGGGAAAAAAATAGCCAATGTGGGTTTTTTTTCTAGTTTCTCTCTTTAGTCAATAATTTTTCCTTTTTTTGACATATGTTTATAAATCTGTAGCTGACCTTCTTTACCTCGTAGTTCACCACGTCTCAACTATCTTAAAGAACAATTCTTTTCAAAAGACAAATTACATGTCAGAATGTCAGCAGTTTCTCTGGGCAATTTCTCCTCATCCTTTTATAGAACATGTATGTATTAATAACCAAAAAAAAGAAAAAATAAGCTTTCATACACATACCCCTATAATACCTTCAAGTACATTTTTTTAAATCCCTAAAAGCAAAGACTCACAGTGGCCATTCTCAGTGGTGTGACTAAAGAGATGGTTTTTCTCGCACCTTCTAGCATTTTCTAGAAGTTTTAGCATTAGTTGCATTATTATTTATTAGACAGTGGACAAAAAACACATTAGTACAAGTGAATTTTTAGTGCTAAAAACTCCACTGAGTGCATCTGTCTTTTTTCGTTAGTGGTGAACGTTTATATTGTTTCCCTTGGGAAGTGGCGTGACCGCAGATTGTTTTCCGATGCCGTCAGTGCCTGAACGTACTACAACCATACTTCCTTGCCAACGATGAGTGCTTAAGCCTTTTAATAATGGGAGAGGTCAAGAGGGTCTCTCAGTGCACTTCTTGGGTCCTTAGCGACAATTTTCTGAAAGGCACAGGGTGCTCATTTTCTGGGCACACGAAGCGGTTTTCCAACAGGACTCTGACTGCACCAGTCATAGGGGCGGTGGGGGTCCCCTCTCTCCTCCCTTCACGTCCTAATGCCCACCCCGACCCGTGAAATAACCATGTCATCTGTCCCTTATCCCAGTTCCATGTCCGTGACAAGCCTGGAGGAGGAGCTGCGAGCCAAGATTCGAGAGACCCGTCCTGACTTACAGCGCGTGTACTTTAACAAGGGATTGTGAAGCAGGGGCAGAAACGCCTTCAGCCGGTCCCGCCAACCGCAAGCCCGGTGGTAGCCGAGCTGGCGAGGAATACCAGCCCGGGTCCTCCCAGTGACACAAACCTTTGAAAGATCCACGTTAGCCTTTTAGAGTCAAGCTGCTACATACAGCACAGCACCTGGTGTGGGCCGGGTGCCCCCACCTGTTGGCCCCCTTACATTTGAATCACGGTCTGATTTACAGAGGCACCCTTCCTGCAGCTTTTTCCAAGGCCACTGTCCCAGCCCTCCCCCGGAGTTTTCGAAAGCCCCGCTAGGCATACAGTAGACGTTCACTAGCTGCTCCACAAATAACTTGATTATCAGTCGGCGGAAAGGAAATCTGTTTGAAACACTGAACTGTTATTCCCACTTTTGTTTCCAATCAAAGCGGTCTCAGTAGTGAGTTGGGGAAACGCAAAAGCTCTGAGGCCATACTGTGAAAAATGACTTGTACGTATTCAGGGCAGTTGGCCCCCAGTCTGAGCAGGAAGCATCGCAAAGTAGATGATGGGTTTCTTGGATTCACAGACAAAAGCTCCTTCAGATCAGATACCTCCTGAAAGTCATAGGAACAGGCAGTCGCGAGGCAAGCTCCCTGCTGTCAGCAGCTGTGTGCTTTCGTATTGCTGGTGGGTTTTCTTTGCCTGACTTTTAAATGTATCCTGTTTCACATTCCTGCGAAGGTGTTAATCTTCCCTTTACCTGTTGGCTTTATATTCAGTGATTTAAGCCAACGAGTCAACTAACTGAAATGTTAGTTAGAAAGGCAAATTTTGGAAGTCTTTCCAAAACCAGTGCAGTATGACTAGTTTGAATCTGGTTGTTTGCTGTTTTCTTGTTTTGTTTTGTTTTGTCTGTTTTGTTGTGTAGAAGCTCGTGTGCAGTTCGTTCACCTACAGGTCTTTCTGTGACATTGTAGCTCTGTTTGGCTTTCAGAAAGATACAGACACAGTGTGTGCGTGTGAATCCGTGACTAAGTGACATTTACTTGAATGTTGTATATTACATTCCACCCCCTGTGAGAATAACCAACGCCCGGACCACTGTTTTCATCACCCAGGTTAGCTTCACAAATAATACATTTAACGAAACAGAGATGATGTTTCAGTTCTGTCGAGGTTCAAAGGCATATGCAGAATAGTTATTTTATCAAGTGTAGGCCACTCGATTCAACTTGTAATTCAGAGACTTAATAAGTGAAAAAACAAAAATGTAGAAACTAATCTTGGCAGATTTTTTCCTGACAGTGTGACCAGCCTGAATTTCCTCACAAAGCAAGAATGGTGTGCCTCATGTCTGTGTTTCTGTTTTGTCTAAAAGGATTAATGGACCCAAAGCTTTGGGCCACTCTGAGCCTTTCTTTATGCTGCCAGAATTTCCTCGTTGAGAGTTTCTCTATTAAACCATCCCATGACATTCCGGCCTTGGATGTATTTTGTTGCTATAGAGGCGTCTCTTTAAAAATTGGTAAAAGCCGGAAATTCCAGGCACACCTCCACAAGGTGCTTCAAGGGCACTTTTAACAAGAAACTAAAGCCCGTGAGGCCTGCCCTGCTCACCCCAGCTAATCTCAGAATCCCTCTCCCTTGTCCACTGGTGGCCCCATCTCAGAATCTTAACCTTCATTGAAAAATTTATGACCAGTTGGAAGATTGACAAAATAACCGAAATTTGAATACACACCAGGAGGACAGGACCAAAGCATCATGACACAAGGGATGACAAGCCTGGAAGTGTGTCTTTTTAAACACTATTTACTGAAGTTTCCGACTCCTGATGCTTTTATAGAGAAATATGAACTGTAGCGTCGAATTGTGGTTTATAAAAAGGAACAAATTGAGCCAAGATTGGCAGTCTTTGCTGATCTCTTTGAAATAAATAACCTTTTTTTGGAGGAAAGTTCACGTGAGGTGCAATCCGCTGGTAACCGCAAATAGTTATTAACATTGCTATGAACACGACATAAAGAATTACGACTGTAAGTGTTAACTGACTGGCAGTTTTGATTTCAGTATTAGCACCGTGTCTTGCCAGAGTTGGAGTCAATGTATTATTTCAGTTCGACTGGATGAAATGTTAAATAAACTTGGAATGAAAATAAATCCTCTCTCTGGTTTGTATGGAGTGGATGATGCAGTTTGTATGTTACGACCGATGGTACGTTTCATGTAAACTGAATCTCTCGGTACCATCAGTAACTCCTAATAGATGTTTTTGTAGTACACCTTAAGTGGGAAACAGATTCTAGTTCTGGCCACCAGCCTTCCACCTTCTCAAAGACTACGTGCACAGAGACGCACAGACCCCCCCCACCAGCCCCACACAGCACAACCCCAGGACCATTAGTTGTGCCCACAGCGGGAGTGAGATTCTGCATCAGACCTGGATGACTAACACCATTGCACAAGGTGGTGAGGTCACTCCGCTTTTATATCGTTTGTTGGATTCTAATGTGGAACTGGCATTTGCTGTGGTTCACAGAAAATATAAATTAACCCAAGATTGGGAAATGCCTTATTAACAGACTTCTTAAAGAGCTGTGAGCATTTTAACCTTCTTGGTCACATCTCTGCATCTGTTTCGCTACTGGAACTCAGTTTGTCACTAAAATTATGTAAATAAATCCAAGAGCTTGGGTCTAGGAGTCAGACGGAGCTGATGCAATCTTGGTTGTACCCACTTTTAAATATATGTATTTGGGCTATGGACATCCTCTGTGACCTTCAGTCTTGTTCATTTGGGTGATTTGAGAAAATAATTGAATCTACATCATAGAGTTGTAACCAAGGTACTTCCTGTACAGCTGTTCACATAGTGAACAGTCTGGGGAGGGTCACCCATCATGTATTTGTCTAGAGACACTGCCCATGAATTCAAAACGCCAGTGTATCAGTGCTAGCAGTAAGATTTCAGAACCCCGGCAACTTCCCCAGAGATAACCCACCACCTCACTAAAAATAGCAGATTAAAATGGTCATAGGGAGACACCTGAATCCATCCTTTTAAGATGTCTAACAATGAAGGATTTTGCCCAAACGAGATAGAGGTGGGAAAAGTCTCTGCTCACGGCTGAGAAAGCGGGGGCTTCCATAGTGAAATGCAAGTTCAAAGCTGCCTCTGGTGGCTTGAAAACTAGAATGGGAGCCAAGGTCTGACCCCCCAAACCGACAGCCCTGTCCAAAACTACAAACAACTGGGACACTAAGAAAATTAGTGTTTCCCTTGTGGATTCAGAATTTCACTGGGAACTGAGGAAATACAAAGTTACATTGGGTAGTGATGCTAGAAGGTATCACTTCAACCCCCGATGTTCAAAGTATGGTCCACAGCCCAGCGACATCCAGGTTTGCTAGAAATGTAAGTTCTCAGGGCCCAGCCCGGACCTACTGAGACAGCATATGTAAACATCGCAGCTGGAGAAGTTCCGGCTGTGCCCCGTCTCCCGTGCTCCATCAGGTCCATTTCAGATCAGCTTGTGATACTCTATGAATGTGCATATTTACCACTCCTCCCCCCCCCCCCAGAGTCCAAGGAAGCATTTAGGTTCAATGTGGACATACCGAGGGACACAGGATCAACAGGCATCTGAGGGCAGGGATGTCCATGTGGTCCACTGCCAGAGCTCTAGCACCCAGAGCAGCCGGTCCTGGCCACGGGTCCACATGGTCATCGGGTTTAACCCGGGCTCTTGCTGGGGATCTGAAGCCATGTCCCTGTATTTCCAATTTCCAATTGTGGAAAAGAATCCACTTGGCATTGTGCAGAGAGGTCATCACCAGGATGCAGAAAGAACAGGGACCATGAGAGTTTCTGGGAACAGAGCTGGAAAGGAGCAGCGTCCCCAGGCATCCAGAGGCAAAGTGGCCGCAAGCAACCAAGTTGTGACCAGGGTTTGTCTGGAACCAGCCAGTTTGTCACTCAAGGCACCACTGGCCCTGGAGCTCCTGGAGCAAAAGGAGCATTGGCGATGAAACTCACAGGGGCTTGTTTCACACTCAGGGAGCCCATGGTCTGCCCAGTTTTAAAGAGATGGGATCTGAGGCTCAGACAGGTGGACTGACTTGTGTAATGTCACATGGTGATCCAACCACCATCTCAGTCCACGCCTGTCAAACTCCAAAAAGTGTCCTCCACTGTACTTCACGGCCTCTCCATCAATTAGAATAGTTAGAACTAGCTCTGGTACAGCATTTTACAATCCTCAAAGTGGTTTCACGTCTGCATACATTACTCCTTGTTTTACCGAGTCCAAACTCATTCGGCTCGCCATACAACAGGCCAGTAAATCTGGAGATGAGGTGCTGGGGCAAGGAATAGCGACTTTATTCGGAAAGCCGGCAAACCAAGAAGATGGCAGACGAATGTCCTGGAGAACCACCTCCCCCAAATCAGAATCCAGGCTCCTTTTATACTAAAAAGGAGAGGGGGTGTGGTTGGTTGTTGCAAACTTCTTGGTGTAGGAATCCTTTGTTCTCGCAGCTGTCCAGGTGGGTCAGATCATGGTGCCCCTATAAAACCTCTAAGAAAACAAAGGTTATTTTCCATCCTGCAACTTGTTATCTTTATAGGAGTGCAAAAGTGTTAATATCCTTAAAGGTCAGAGCCCTGAGAACAGGCTCTCCTGTATATTTCAGGCTAAAGGCAAGTTTGTTTTACGAAAGGTGCAGAGCCAGCAAGACTAAGCCTGGAAAACAGGGCACAGGGTTAAAGCCAACGGAACAGGTCTCATATGGAGTCAGGTTTGTTGCATTACTCTTGTAATACCGCCAAGGGTTCCTCTGAGCATCTCTTCATTAAAAAGGTGGGGGAAACAGTCTTGAAGAAGTGAAATCACTTACCACAAACCTAACTTGGTGAATTCAAAGGCTTTATAAAAGAATGTATTCACATTCCTTCATATACACCAGCAAACAAAAGGTTTGTAGAACGTACAGTATTCAAATAAGCACCCAACGGTCAAAGGCAGGTCGGCAAGGTCATTGCCAGATGGGGTCCCCTATTACAGTAACAGGAGCAACAGTTCTCACAGTGTGGTACCAGGACCAGCAGTTATAGCATCAGTGGGAATGAGAAATGCGTGCTCTCAGGGCCTTTCTCCTCGTACTGAATCAGAAACTCTAAGGTGGGACCCAGCCAACTTTTAACAAGCCCTCTGAATGATTCTGACACCAGAAATTCAAAAAGTATGGAGGGATAAATTAGGGGTTGGGGATTAACAGAAGCACATCCCTATATATAAAATCGATAAATAACAAAGACCTACGGTATAACACAGGGAACTATATTCACTTTCTTCGGAGAGAGCCGCAGCGCGCAGAAGCGCCGCCAGGCAGCAGCATTGCCTGCAAGACGCGCGGCTGGAGCCTGCCGATCCCTGGAGCTGCCGGCAGGTGGCGCAAGGCAACGGACTTCGGCCTGCCAACGTGGGTCTCTGGATTTCTGATGCTAAGTCCGGAAGAGGGTGCAGGAAGCTATGAGAAGGACCAATGTGATCTCTTCAGCTGCAGCAAGTTGGAAAGATGCCCTGGTTTGGCGTCCGACAGGCAGGAATGGAGTCATCCACTGGGGCTCATTTTCCAGGGTACCGGATTCCCAGTGGGAGCGGGACAGAGCGGAACCAGAACCAGACCAGTCAGTTCCCGCCCTCGGGACTATCAGTGCTGTGACGCAGGCCAGTCACACCTGGAATCACACCTGGACAATGAACCCTGAGCCCGGCTGGCTGGATGAGGGGAGCTGGCAAGCAGGGTCGGCTTGAAGGAGCAGGAATTTTCTCAGTGGCAGGAGGCAGGGGGCAGGAAGAAAATTGGGGCTTCTCGGGGGCAGGGGAGAGTCCATGTGACAGACCTGGAAACCAGGGAGACAGTGGCTGAAGGTTGTGTGCACCAAGGGAAGTTTGGGGAAGATGCTGCCAGGTTCTCAGGGCCAAGTCGTGGGGGCCCTTCGGTGCCCAGTGAAGGAACATGGACTTCATCCTGAAAGCAGGGGGTCCTTCTCAGGGTGGTTTGTGCAGGGGAGGAACAACAGTCAGGTCCTAGCTCTGTCTCTTACTGTTTCTTGCTAAGAGACAAGCCAGATCCCCTCTCTGAGCCTCAGTGTTCTCATCTGTAAGATGGAGACAATAAAACCCACCTTAGATCTTGCGGTGAAGGTTAAAATGGACAGGTGGCAAGCCGGAAGTCATGACTTTCCTTCCCCTGCCGTTTAATTTCTCTGTAATAACGTTCAAACGGGAAAGGCGGGCAGGCCATTTCCAGTACGGCCCCGAGCCAGCTTGGTAAACATCAGTAGTGCGGGGAGTCGTCCCAGCCAGCTTCCCGGGGTGGGAAACCGTTTCATCGTGTGTGATTGCAATCAAGAGCAAGTTCTTTCCTTTTATAATGAAAATGTATTTTAATCATGTGCAATCTCCAGGAAAGATGGTCGCCTGAGAGAACAAGTTTTTTTTAAATAAGAAAAAGCTAAAAATAGAGACAAAGATGTCGATGCTATTGAAATTCCAAAGGATGCAACCTCGAGTTACAAACTCTGAATAATAATTTCGGTCTGGAGGAGGGGAGATGCCTGGGACCCGTTTCCCCAGTAGAGCGGTGACAGGTGAAGCAAGAGACTAAGGGCTGGGCAGCTTTCCCCCTGGATGGCGCGGGTGCTGGCGACTGAAACGCGGAAGAAGCAAAAGATTTCCTTCCAACTCGGCCTCCTCACCGAGAAGGCTAAGTCACGTCGGAAAATCCAGTAGTGATGACCCGATGAGGAGGAAGAGGGTGCTGTCACCGTGGGAGAAGCTGGGTCTGGATCCCACTTCCGAGGGGAAATTTCAGCTTCCCAGGAGCAATGAGGGGCTGGGGAGCAAAGAGCAAAGGAAGCCCCAGCTGCTGGCTAGGGCCTGATAATTAAATTAAAAAAAAAAAAAAAAAAAAGAGTAGAAAAGAAAAATGGAGGGAGGAAGAGGAGGCGGCTGGACCGAAAAGCCGCCTGGACCAGGGACCAGCTGTGGCTGCAGTTCTCAAGTCTGGGAGTTGAGATTAGGGAACAGAGGGTCTGAGGGAAGGGGACCCTATCCTTGAAACTGGGCACCCCTGTTTGGGTGTAGGGCGGGATTTCTCACCCTGGCTGCACCCCCAAAATCTCTGGGAGAGAGTGTCACCGGTCCTGTTGCTCAGGCCCCATCCAAACCAATGGCTTCCCAATATGCGGGTGTGGCCTGGGAATCAGCATTTGGGGCTCCCAGGACTCAGGTTCTGAGGTGCAACCAGGGGTGAGAACTGCTGTCCTAGAGCTCAAGGAGTACTTTGAGGTGGTGTAACGACTTTGGAGGTGCTGCGGGGGGCGGGGAGAACGGTTAATGCACTGCAGTGACACGAATGCCCAGCGGTCAGCTGCAAGTATGGGCGTGAATTACCATTTAAATCCACTAGGCCACCGGGGAGCCCCCATTCCAGGCGGTGATGGCCAACAGTCACCGAGCAGTCATCTTACCCTGTCACCACCTCGTGTAACCTCACAACACCCTCTAAAATAACTACCACCTCGGTTGCTCCCATTTCACAGATGCAATTACAGGGTTTCTGGGTCTTGCCAGAGGTCATCCAGCCCGTATGCGGCAGGGGGCGGCAGAAGCCCGGCGGCAGAAGCCCGGCGTCGGGTGTTAGCGCTTCCTGGCTAATCCGCCAGCTACCCTTGGGGTCCTGCCCAGGCCCTCCCGCAGCCTGGCTTCCCTCCACGGGAGGGGACGGAGCCAGCCTCCTGACCCCAAGGAAACAGTATCCAGGACTCCATGCCCACGGGCCTGGGAGAAGGGACCCGGACCTTTGCGGAAAGCAAACAGCAGATGTCCCTGGGGCCGCAGCTCGTTAGCTCGGGGGAGCGTGGCTCTGAAGAGAGTCCAGTGTGAGTGGAGTTTGCAACTGGACAGATGGTGCATGCGGAACACCGGAGGGTGCTATTCTGGATGCGCGCCTGCTTCTCCCGTCCTTTGCCTTCGTCCAGGCTCCGCCTCACGCTCCTCCTCCGTGCCCCGCCTTCTTTCATGCCTCAACCTCTCTGACCTAAGAAGCTCTTCATTTTTACTACCAAAATAACGCACGCTCATAAGAATAAGCTAAGATGGCGCGGAAGTGTATAAAGTGATAACTTCCTTCTCCTAACCCCAGCCCCAACACTACCATCTCCAGGGGTAACTGGTGTAACTGGGTCTATGTTCATCTGGACACTGTCTATGCTCGTGCAAACGCATATGCTCACCTGCGAGTATATTTGATTTGACTTTATAGAAATGAAATATATATGTTATACTCTAATCTTTCCTATTTCCCCTTAAAACATAAGCTGTGGATGTTTTTAAAGGTAATATATAGAGATTGATGTGGGAGGCCCCATGAAAAGACTGGCAGGACTCACAGGCAGGGACACTACTTTCCCACCAATGCCATCCGGTTCCCTGGTCCAGCAGTATTCTCTCGCTCTAATGCTTCTGTAAAACCGCTTGCTTCTAGGAAAGCAGAACTTACCCCTAAGATTCTGTTGGTCCCTGAAGCTCACTCCTGATTGGTCCATTTCTAATACCTCATTTGCATAAAGCTCACTCCTGATTGGTCCATCTCTATCACTCCTGATTGGTCCATTTCTAACACCTACTCTGCATATGATGTTGCAAGATGTTGTAAAATGTTGCAAATTCTTGACTTGTAGCCTATAAAAGCCTGTGTAAACCTACAGATGGGGTCCAGAGCTTGGAATGTTAACTCCTCTGGGCCCGCTGGCTTAATAAACTTGAGTTCTCCAGCTCTCTGAGTGCTGCTTGGTCTCTTGCCAGGATCCAGGTTGCTGTTAACACTGAGCTGTAACACACTTTGCTCTAACAAGATCTTCCTCATTATTCTTAAGAGTGTCATAGAATTCTGAAACATTCATTCCTATAATTTTTTTGTTTTGCTTTTTTTTTTTTTTTTTTTTTGATGGGGGTACTGGGGATTGAACCCAGGACCTCATGCATGTTAAGCATGTGCTCTACCACTAAGCTATACCCCTAATTTATTAATTATTCTTCTATTAGTGGACATTTCTGTTTTTTTCCACGTTTTTGCTCCTATAAAAAAAAAATTCTGTTGTGAATATCCTTGTGCAAAGCTTTACAATTTCATGATGTTATTTCTTTAATGGAGGTTCTTAGAAATGAGATGAGCTGGGTCCTAGGATGCGAGCATTTGCAAGTTGGATATGAAGATGCAGGATGATGATGAAAGCTAACTGTATTTAGCGTTTATTTTGACGTGCCAGGCATTGTAAGTGCAATTTATTCATTAGCTCACTTAAGCCTCTTATCAACTCTATAAAAGAAATTACAAGACTATTATCCTCATTTTTCACACAATAAAATTGAAGCTTAGAGAGGTTGAAACCCTTCCCCCAAATCACACAAACAGTAAATGGACTCTCCTCCAAAGAAGTTCCACTCTAGCACCAGTGCCCATTTCCTCATACCTTCCCCAGCATACGACACAATTGTCTCTGTAAGAACTGAAAATCTTAAGGTAACTTTTCGAAGTTTACTTCTTACCCTTTGAGGTTGAGCATCCTCTGGGTGTCCATTCTTTTGGACCATTGTCTCCTCGACTTGAACCAGAGCCTCCACTGGCTCCTCCTGCCAGGCTTCCCTGTATTAGCCCATCCTCCACATTGCCTGAGCAGGCACTCCCTCTCCTGAAGCCCTTTGACAAAGTCCTTGGTCTGCCATGTGAGACTCTCCATGACCTCATCCCTGCCAACCTGTCCAAGTGAATATCCTCTCTCTGGCCCTCCTGTCTCTTTCCCATTGGCTTTTGCAAGCCATGTCCACGTGCTTTTGCATCTCTGAGCCTGCACACATGCCACTTCCTTTCTTCCTAGAAGGCTTTTCCATCTTGGATATGCCTGGCAAACTCCTACTCATCCTTCAAAGCCCAGGGGAAATGGTGGGCCTCCTTCTTGAAACCAAGAAGAACACCAAAATATTAATGGTGATAGTGAGACTGCAAGTGATATTTACTTCTGTTTTAGACTTTTTTTTTTTGCTTTCTAAATGCTTTGAAATAAGTAACTATCACTTTTATAATTAGAAAAAAATAAAATAGTTAATTTTTTAGTGTTTTTCAGTTGAAATGTCTTCATCTGTACTTTATAAAGTAGTGCTTTAGGGCCCTGACCTACATAATTCTAAATTAGTCTTTCAGAGGAAATTTGGCCTTGCCTCTGTTCATTTGGGTCCAAGTGGGTATCTTCCTCTGAGAAAATTTCCAGGTACCTGGCATATAGTTGACACTTAAAAAGTAAGTGTCTGCTGCTAAATGCATTAATTAATAAGTAACTAACAAAAAAGTCAAGCACGTGCACGAACACACACACACACACACACACCCCTTGGCTGACTTCTAAAGTGTAAGTTTCTCATGCATCCAAAAATTTCCTTCCTGGGCTCCTCTCCCAGACTCAGGGACGGGCATGAACTTCAAGCAAGTTCCTACACAGGATTGCTTCCAGTTCCTCTGAGCCTTCAGTGGCTAAAAGAGCAGATGTTACATATCTGGCTCAGTGATGGCCTCTGTCTCATTCCCCAAAGCTGGGAGGCACAGCTTGAGCACAGAGGGATAGAGGAGGGGGACGGGGTGCCCAGACCTGTCTGTTTCTGTCCGATGCTGATTCTTCTAAAAACAATCTTTCCTCTAGGATTTGATGCTGCGTTGGCTGAATGTCAGAGCTGCACCAAAACCTGAAGATTTCCCCGCCTCCTCCCCCTTTTATCTTTGACGGGCATTGTGCCCTGCGAATGTTTACTGAGCATTTAGTATTTATCAGGCACTCTGCTCCGTGTTCTCTGTGAGTTGCCATTTTATCCCCACAGCAATTTTACGAGGTAGGAACTGATATCCCCATTCGATAGAAGAGGAAACTGAGAGCAGAAAGACTATGTGGCTCACCTGGGGGCCAGAGCCAGTGGGAGGCGGAGCCAGGCTTGGACTGGGAGACCGGTCTCCTCCCTCCGAAAGGGAGGCTGCGAGGCAGCTTTCCAGCACTCCCACTCCTCCGTCCTCTCCCCTGGGTGTTTGCCAGAATCTCATTACCTCCAAATTTTAAAACAACACACTTTCCTTCTTGGAATTAGTCCAACTGGGAAATGAAGTTTCCTGGTCACCTGGTCAGAAATTCCTTACTAAGAGCTGAAATAAAAGGCTTGTTCTCAGTGATGTTTGCAGCAGAGGTGACTGTGACAGTGGAGAGGGGATCCCTTGATGTGTACAGAGCAGGGAGGAACCGCCTCAGTCTCCCAAGGTCGGCAGCCCTCAAAGGCCTGAGACCTGAGCGCAGGAGATGCTGTAGGTGATGGGAAGAGCAGGGTTGGCTGACCCCTGGCATCAGAAGTGTGCCTCCAACCTCCGCCGCTGGTGGGAATGTAAACTGGTGCAGCCATGGAAAACAGCATGGCAGTTTCTCAAAAAACTAAACATACAACTACTATATGACCCAGCAATCCAGTGGGATTATATTCACCCAAGCACACCTCTGAAAAAGCAAAAGCACTAATTCAAAAAGATACATGCACCCCAATGTTCACAGCAGCAGTATTTACAGATACAGAAGCAACTTAAGTGTCCATCAGCTGACGACTGGATAAGAAGATATCGTTTATACATATACACAGTGGAATAAGAGACAATGCCAAGAGAAAGCCTTAAGAAGGAATGAAATGTTGCCATTTGCAGCGACATAGTTGGACTTGGAGGGCACTATGCAAAGTGAGAAAAAAAATCAGAGAGAGACAGATACTGTATGATATCACTTATATGTGTTATCTAAAAAATATAACAAACTGGTGAATAAAATAAAAAAGAAGCAGACTCATGAAAGAAGGAATGAAGGAAGGAAGGAAGAGAGAGAGAAGAAAGGAAAGAAAGAAATAAGGAAAGGAAAGGAAAGGAAAGGAAAGGAAAGGAAGGAAGGAAAGAAAGAAAGAAAGAAAGAAAGAAAGAAAGAAAGAAAGAAAGAAAGAAAGAAAGAAAGAAAGAAAGAAAGAAAGAAAGAAAGAAAGAAAGAAAGAAAGAAAGAAAGAAAGAAGGGAGGGAGGGAGGGAGGGAGGGAAGGAAGGAAGGAAGGAGGGAGGGAAGGAAGGAAGGAAAAGGAAGGAAGGAAGAAAAAAGAAGGAAGGAAGGAGAAGGGAGGGAGGGAGGAAGGAAGGAAGGAAAGAAGGAGGAAAGAAAGAAATGTGCATCCAAGGGTGACACACGTGGCTCCCAGCGTGGCGGCTGCCCCCCTGCAGAGGCAATGAGCTGGCTGCCCGTCTTGTTCCGGGAGGACCACCTCCTCCCCAGGAGTCAAGCAGACAGAGAACAGTGGAGAGCACTTACTCCTTGATGCCTCTAGTAATATCATCAAAACAAGGGGACGGCCTCTCCCTAAGGCTCAACTAAGCTCTTCTACGGCTCAGAACCCCGGTCTCTTCAGCACCCCATGATGTATAGATCTTTCTGGATATTCTGCACCCACCAGCTGCCCCACAGAGGTGGTCTCTAAAGTCCCCTTTGAATAAGATTCCTCACCTCAAATCAATGAAGTCATCAAACAGAATCAACAAGCCCATCCTTGGCTTCTGGCCCAGGTACTCTGTCCTGGAAAACTACTAAGTCACCAGGGGAACTTGGGCAAGCCACTGGCTCTCTGTGAAATGCAACTAGCGTTAGGACCTGCCCCTGGGGTTTTACGAGGGTCACGTACGGTGATGCTCATGGAGCGCCCAGCGCAGGACCCACTCACAGCCAGTACTTAAGGGTTAGGCACTGTCTCAACCCGACGGGGCTGCTATAATGAAACTGCGATAGATTGGGTGGCTTACAAACAACAGGCGTTTGGATCTCACAGTTCTGGAGGCTGGGGAGTCCAAATCGCAGAGCTGGCAGACTCGATGTCTCGTGCGAGCTTGCTTCCCCGCTGACAGCCACTCCTCACTATAACCTCCCCGCGCGGAGGGGACCCCCTGTCGGGGGGGGTCTCTTTTATAAGAAAACTTATTCTGATCATGAGGGTTCTGCCCAAGTGGCCCAGTCACCTCCCAAATCCCCACCTCCTATAGCATCACCTCGAGGGTTAATTTCAACATGTGAATTAGGCGGGAGGGGTGGGGGGGGGGGGACTACTAACATTCAGACTCCAGCAGCCACTGTCTCCTTTTGTGTTCGTCAAAGACTAGGACTTGGATTCATGGTTTACTTATGAGTCGATGCCAGGAAACACCATGCGAACAGGGATCAATGAAAGGAGCTGGTACTGGGTGTCATTTTGGGTGAGTTCCTGCTGTGGGCACCTGGGGCTCAGGTCCTTATGGGACCCTCCAAGGAAGCGTGTGGATTCACGTCCATATCATCTCCCCAGAGGACAGGAGGCTGGGACATTTATCTGGACGCTCACCCCCAGCACGTAGGGGTTGCCCCGGGAGGCGGTGACCAGCCCCACCGCATGTCTGGGCACAGCTGTCCAAGGAGAGAAGCCCTCGGCAGAGAAGAGAGATGCAGAAGCTTGAGGTGAGAGGGGCTCCGCTTTCAGGCCAACTCTGGAGGGCCAGGGGCACATGCCGAGGGGTCTCCATCACCTCTGCTCCAGTTACCATTAGTATTCACTTGCAACAAGAAGTACCTGTAATAGGGTATTTTTTCTTGCACGACTCACTTAAATCTAACAGTCTGCTGCAACCAACTCAATCTAATTGTCATCGTCCTCCGTGATGCTGGGATTTCAATAAACACTCAGACAATCTCATGGTTCATGCGAAGGGAAAAAGGGAAACTACTTGTTACTGAGGGCTTCCATGTGCCGGGGACCGTGCTAAGCACCCAGTGCTCCCACAACTCATGCACTTGGGGATTCATGGACCCATTTTGCAGGAAACAAAACTGAGGCACAGAGAGGTTACACATCTTGTCCAAGATCATACAGCCTGTAAGAGATACAAATACACAACATAAGACGCTGGCGCCAATCATCCTAACCATTGCTGTGTTAAACCAGAAACGGCTCCATTCTATGAAGTAGCCCAGAGAGCTGGTGAGTGGGGAGGACAGAGCAAGGTACTCAAAGTCAGGTGCCTAGAAGGCTGAGTTAATCACCTTAAGAATGCTTCCCTGGGTTCCTTCTGCAGGATTTCTCTTCCAGTCTCAGGGAGGCCAGGTGACAGTGTGCACACTGAGGAGAATGGTCCGGCATTCAGGCTGACTGGATGCCATTCCGTTCTCGATCTTCCTGGTTTGGACAATAAATTGTCTATCTCTATCTCCAAAATGGCATCAAGTTAACAAAGAGCTTCCCTTGGATCATTTTACTTTATCCTCCCCGCAACCTTGAGAGGGAGCTGTTTCTACCACCATTTGACAGATGAACAAAGTGAGACCCAGAGAGGGAACTTCACTTGGGAAAAGCCACACTGCCAGCCCCTGGCGTGGCTGAGACTGAAAGCCAGATGTCGGACCCCAAAGCCCACGTTCCCTCCGCTCGACTGAGACAGGAAGGGAGGCAGCAGGGCACTGCCATTCAGGGAGTGACACAGCAGTTAGCACCCAGGTGGCAGGAAAACCAGCTCCCAGTAGACGTGGCAGCCCAAGATGGCAGGAGATATGACCTCCAGTAGACCTTGAGCTTCAGTATGCGTTCATTAGAATATATTAGCATGGGAAATGACACACCCATCGGCGCTGTGACCGGTCTGAGGCTGACCATAAAAGGTCAAAAACGGGCAGTGGCCCCGTTCCTGGGAATCCCCACCCCTTCCCCAAAGCAGTTGGGATAATCCTCCTACTCTTTAGCATATGAAATCCCCAAGCCCATAAAACCTAACAACCCCACACCTCTGGGTTGCTCTCCCTCTTGCCTTCTGAGACGGGCCAGCACTCTGTCTCTGGAATGTGTATTGTCAACTGAAATAAATGCACAACCTAAAAGTTGGGAGTTATGTTTTACTTGGTGGACAATTCTGAGGACTTAAGCCTGGGATGACAGCCTCTCAGATGGCTCTAAGGGGGCTGCTCCAAAGAGGTAGGGAAGGATCCAAGATATATAGGAGTTTTGCAACAAAGACCAGGTAGTCAGAACATTAAAGATTGCTGTTATTAAAGAAAACCAGGCATCTCAAGTTAAAGAATTTAGCGCTTTTCTATGTATGGGAGGGAGCAAATGTCTCGGCTCATTGAATTCATTCCTTTGACAAGCACCTAGCTATCTAGGGCCAGTATCCCGTCCTTTCTTATTCTGAGTCCCCTCGGAGTGTGTCACCGCCGTGGCTGCAGAGGCTGGGCTGCAGGCTTGTCTTCACTGGGGGGTGGTGGCAGCCGCTGATGACTTGATGGCTTCAGTGTTCTTTGTTTACTGACATGGCTTGCAGTATTTTTCATTCACAGTATCTACTTTTACTTTAACCACCACTCCCCGCCACTGCCAAGCCTCTCACGTCTCCGGCCTTCGGAGACCACCTACACTTGGTCTGTGGAATGTGCATCTCTCTCAGTAAATCTGCTTTTACTCAACTGTGGCTCATTCTTGAATTCTTTCTGGCAAGAAGCCAAGGACCCTCACTCGATGGGGCACATCCCAGGGAGTCATCTGGGACACTGGCATTCTCTCGAGCCCCATTTTTCCCTGTATCATTTCTTTCTTTTTCCTTTGAGCACACTGTGCCAATCCTCATGTTTGGCTCTGCTTTCAGAAGCTCAGGGTCCAGAATGACACAAACCCCAAGCTTGCACCCCTGTCCCAAAGCCCAGAGGATTCTGGGCATGATGGCCATCGGTTCCAATTCTGTGAAGCTGCCTCTGGGTTTCAGTCCTGGTTTCAGTGTTTACTAGCTGAGTGGCTCCACCTGGGTGAGTCCGGGCCCTCTCTCTGCAAAACGAGATAATCCAAGCAAATGCCCACCTCACGCGGCTGTTGGGAGGATGCAGAGAGAAAATGGATGGAGAGAGGGCTTGGCACCGTGCCTGGCACGTAGGAAGCGGTCAGGAACAAAATGTGAGCCATTCTTTCCTCTCTCAGGCAGGAAACACCACCCAGATCTGAACCTGGATGGAGTCTCCAGAAAACCAGAGAATTGGGGTTCTGTTTTTGTTTTTAGCACATAGCTGGGAACAGTCATTCAAAATTTATTCCCCCAGGGAACAAAGACTACTTTCCAAAGAAAACAACTGGGGCCGTGGAGAAGAGAGTTATTTGGCTTGTGAGGAAAAGGGACTTGAGAAATGTGGATCCTTTATTGCCACATCTGCACTCCATTTATCCTAAGAGACTTTCCATTTAATCGCACATGGAAGGCAGGACCCAAGGGGGCGCATTTGCATAATAAAAGAGGTGACTGAATTCAAGCACGTGGAGTCTCCACCTGTCAGAGGCTCCAATCCTTTTGTTCTCTGTTCTAATCATTTCTGGCAGCTTTTTTAAAAGGCTAAAACATGTGGCCTGGGGAGATATCAATTCAGGAGAAAAAAATATGGTCATAAAAGGGGTTAATTTGAATCATGGGCAGAAAGCCTTTTTTCTTTTTTCTTTTTCTTCCTTTTTTTTTTTTTTTTTTTTCCTGCGAGGGGCCCTGATCCAGAAGGGAGAGCAGTGATTGACAGAGGCAGAGGAAAAGCAACTGAATTCCTGGTTTCTTTTTCTTCTTTTTTTCCCCCTCCTCAGCAGGGGTAGGGGTTGGGATTTCTTCAAAGTGGAATTTTAAAACCTTCTGAATACACATCTATTTTTTAAAACAAAACTATTCAATGAATGCAAATAAAATGCTGGAAAATGTGTTTGAGTTTTCAATGTTATAACCAGTTAGAGAGGCAGAAAGGCACTATTTGAGGCCCTACCATAGTCTTCATCTTCTCAAAGTCTTTGATATGTTCATATCATTTCCATTTTACAGATGAGGAAATTGAAGTTCAGACGGTTAAGTTCTAAGAAAGTGCCTGAGGGAAGCATTGAACCTCATTCTTTTTGCTACAAAGCAAAAAATGCAATACAGAAAAAGACAAGAAGGGATGCCCACCCCCAAAGAAAGGAACAAACAAAGAGAGAGAGGAATGACTTTTAGCTATTAGAAAGAGAGAAAATATAAAGAAAATATAAAGAAAAACATAAGCAGGTAGATGCTCACACACACCCTGAGATTCAGAAGTAGTCCCAGAAAAATAAATGTTATGTGGAAATAAACCTCTGGGGGCCAGAGGGGCAATACGTCCTGAGTAAGGAAGCAAAGCCACCCGGTGGGCACCCTGGCACTGTGGACAGCACGCATCCACATGTCCCGTCTAAAAGGGCTCAATCAAGGGTGGTGGAGATAGTGGCTGTCTCACTCCTTAATCTCCCCAGCTCCTCTTGCAAACACGCATGAGCAAGGGAAAAGAAGCCACAGACAACGCATTTAATAAAACCAGGTGACCGAGTGTCCCAGAGCACAGGAGGCCGCCGCAAAGCCACCGATGGCGCTGAGCTCACCTGGGCTGCAGCGTGCGGGGGCAGGGGGAGGGAAACCCAGGACTTCCAGAGGTCCTACAAGCTGAGAGCTGCAGAGACTGGCAACAGTGAGTCATTGAGAAGGTGACCGGCAGGACTGGGCATAAATCCGAACACGGAACTGGGAGGGACCTGCAGGACTCTGATTGGCAGGTGAGTGCACAGGGAAGGAGAGGGTCTGGGTGCTGGTGAGACAGGAGGGAAGGGGGCAGGGCACAACCATTAAAAGAATGACACAGCAGTTAGCGCCGAGATAGAGGAAGATTCAGCTCCCAGTAGACCTTGAGCTTCAATATATGCTCACTGAAATACAAGAGCGTGCTAAGTGGTCCTCCCACAGGTGCCAGGACAGTTTCAAGGCTGATGGTGAAAGGTCAAAAAGGGGGTGATGGCCCAGTTCCTGGGAACCCCAGCCCCTTCCCCGCATAGCTGGAATGATCCTCTCACTTGTTAGCATATGAAGTTACCAAGCCCATGAAAACTAACAACCCCTCACCTCATGGCCTTTCTCTTGCCTTTTGAGACAGCCCGCATTCTGTCTATGGAGCGTGCATCTCTCTGAATAAATCTGTTTTTACTCAACTGTGGCTCGCTCTTAAATTCTTCCCTGCAGGAAGCCAAGGACCCTCACTTGATGGCTTGATGAGGCACATCCGGGAGACTTGCCTGGGACCTGGGACATGGCCATCCTCTGGGACCTCAAGGCTCTCCAAAGCATCCAGGAAAGAGAGCCACTCGGGAGACTGCTGGGAAGAGCATGCAGTCTGACCAGGGCAGGAAGTTTGTGGGTCAAAGTGAAAAAGGGTTAGATACTTCAGCAGGAAGAGAGAGATCCCTGAAAATCAAGAGAGGGCTGGCTGCCCTGAAAGATTTTTTTTTTTTAAATACTTTGTGGAAGCAGTTGAAGAGAGAGAATTGTGAAGTGGCAGAGAGAAACAGGACGAGACACGGGTTAAAGGCGGCAAGACAGATTTTATTCAGATGAGGGCAGCAGGGCAGAGAGATTCAGGTACAAAGTGAGCTCAGCTCTGACTGAGACAAAGATGACTGAGGTTTTTAAAGGGAGAACAGAAAGGGGCTGTGAGGAAATGGACATTTACAGAAGGGAGATAAATGGAGAATTACCGGAAGTGGTTTGACAGTGTGGAGTAAGGTACGAGGTGCATTTTTTTGTTTGGTTGTATTGTTTTCTTGAGCAAAGACTCAGCACGGGGGCTGGGGTCAGATTTCGAGACCTGGCCTTGTACAGGTGAAAGCAGGCTAACATTTTGATATAAGAGAACAGGTCGTAAGAGGAGGGCCGTGTCCCAGGTCCCAAGCGAGTCCCTGAGATGCGCCCCATCAAGTGCAGGTCCTTGGCTTCACACAGGGAAGAATTCAAGAGTGAGCCATAGATGAATAAAAGTAGATTTATTCAGAGAGATGCACTCTCCATGGACCAAGTATTGGCCATCTTAGAAGGCCAGAGAGGCCACAAGGTGTGGGTTGGGTGTTTAAAGCAAAAGTAGATTTACACACTCCATAGACTTGTTAGAGCAGGCAGAGAGCTAGATATGGGCAGAAAAGAGGGGTCCAGGCCAAACGTAGCAGACCGTACCTCGTGTAGGCACCAGCTGTCCCTGGCCAGAGAAAGTAAAGCAGGCACCTCTGGGCTGATAAGTGGTCAAACCTTCCGGGGTGATGAGCCGCCCAGGCCGACAAAGGAAGGTGGGAAAAGGCAGGACTCTCCAGTGTCCAAAAGTAACCTTTTGCTCATTATGCCTCATTACAATAAAATTAGCCTTGCGGATTAGAAGTACCCATCATGCTCTCATGCTGCAACGCTTCTGATCCAGACTAAATGAGGACAAAAATCCTTCCTCCCTTCGGGAAGGTGGAGTTGGGATGAAAATCAGGGAATACGACCCCAGACTGTTCCCTCCCTCATGAATATTCTGCCCTGTTATGTTTACACTCTGTAACCAACTTGCCAATGAAAGTCAGGGCAGCTGCTCACCCGAGCCTGCCTGCTCTCCCTTTGACAGTGTACTCTCCATCCCTTAATAAATCCTCACTTCACTTTCTTAATCTCTGCATCTTGTCTCTGAATTCTTTCTGGGGCAGGACAGGAAGCTGGACACTGGTTACATTTACCAGCAGCAGGCTGAGCGCAGGCTGTCTCAAAAGGCAAGAGAAAGGTCATGAGTTGTTAGTTTTTATGGGCTTGGTAACTTCATATGCTAACAAGTGAGAGGATCATTCCAGCTATGCGGGGAAGGGGCTGGGGTTCCCAGGAACTGGGCCATCACCCCCTTTTTGACCTTTCACCATCAGCCTTGAAACTGTCCTGGCACCTGTGGGAGGACCACTTAGCACGCTCTTGTATTTCAGTGAGCGTATATTGAAGCTCAAGGTCTACTGGGAGCTGAATCTTCCTCTATCTCGGTGCGAACTGCTCTGTCATTCTTTTAATGGCGTGCCCTGCCCCCTTCCCTCCTGTCTTAGTTTGGTCAAGTCCCTTAGCGTGGTCTGGGCGTGGGCAAATCCCTTGTGCTATGGGGGAGTCCACAATTCACAGCAGCCAGGAGAGCTGGCCCACCCTTACCGCCTGCACAGGGTAGAAAAAAGTCTCAGACTTTACTGGAAAATTATGCATGTTCTTTGTTGTTGTTGCTGTTGGGGGGAGGTAATCAGTGCATTTATTTAAATTTTTTTTTTAATGGAGGTACTGTGGGTTGAACCAAGGACCTTGTGAATGCTAGGCATGCACTCTACCACTGAGCTATACCCTCTCCCTGAAAATGATGCATATTCTATAGCACAGGTGGATTCTGTCCTGTCTCATACCCCTCTACACACATGCAAAAAGTTTACCGTCATTTACAATTCAACACTTAGCATTAATTTGTGCTTTTCTGACTTTTCCTTTGAACAGGTTGAAACATCCACCTGGTTCCCTTGTTGATTAACAAATAGAATAAAAAATTTAACATGCGCTCATATGTACACCTGTTCTGAGAGTCATGAGTTTACATGTTTCTGAAAATGATCTTTTAACAACAGGAACTTCCTACAAAAAGCATGGAAAAACCCAACCCCCTTAAATATGAGTAAACAGAGAAAGATTGTGGTCAAAGAGTCAGAAAAACAGGATAATTATCACAGCAGTGTATCTATGGAAAACAGCAACACATTAGAAATAGATGCTCCAGTGAGAGGAAAATTATAACCTGATATTTCAAAATGAGCTAAAAAACTGGGGTGGGGTGGGTGGAGAGCAGTAAAGAAAGAACACTGTAAGGCAGTGTTGGAAAATCTCAAGAATGAATTGGAAATCAAGTTAATAGGCACTACAGAAAATTACTGTTAGAGAAATGTAGGGTGAAAAGAGAAAAAAAGAAAGAAAAAGAATGGAACAGACATGAGGAAGTTAAAAAGATAAGATTGGCGAGAAAGTAACAGACATAGAAAATAGATTAGAATGTCCAACATGTGTACAATGGTTCCAAATCTAAGATTTTCCACCAAGAAAAAAAAAAAAAAAAAGCTTGAATTATATAATCTGGGAAAAGCAACCCCAAATGGTCAACACCATGCCATATTTTAGTAAAATTTTTAGACTTCATAAGGAAAAGTACGTTGGGTATCCAGACAAGATGAACAAATTACTTAAGACATACTGATTTTGGAATCAAACTTGTCATCAGAGACACTATGTCAGAATTCTAAAGTAATGTTTTAAGAAATTCAAGAAAAGAAACTGAGAGTCAAGGACTTTATATCCAGTCAAATGGATCAAGTGAAAAGACCACAGCTCAGATTGTTATGAATAGCTGAGAACTCTAATAATTGTATTCCCATGATGCTTTCCTGAGAAATCTACTAAAGAACAAGCTTCAGACAATGAGAAAATAAGGGGACAAGACCCAGTGTAAGGGCTGGTAGGGAGCACTGAGTAGGTTTACCAATGGAAATAAGACTAAGTGATGGGGTGAGAGGAATAAACTAGTATCTAATCATTACATGCTTTTGACAATGAGGTATAATACAATTCAAAATATAGGGAAAGCAGGAGGAGGGTATAGCTCATTAGCAGTGTGCATGACTAGCAGGCACGAGGTCCTGGGCTCAATCCCCAGTACCTCCACTAAATAAATGAATAGATACAAATAAATATAAATATATGTAAATATAATAATAAATACAAAACATAAATATAAAAATATATAATAATAATAAATAACAAATATAATAGATATATATAAATAAATGGATAGATATAAACTAAATAAACAGATAAATCCAATTACCTCACCCTCCCCCTCAAAAAATATATAGGAAAAGAAAGGAGAAAATATATGAAAAGTAGAATCATTTCATCGACTGCCCATTTGTAGTAATAAGAAGTAAAAAGATACTACTTTAAAATATATGCTGAGAAAGAGGGAGAAGAGGATGAAAAAATTCTCAGTTAATTTCAACATTAAGGGAAAGGACATCCTGTCATGTGTGACAATGTGGATGGATCTTGAGTGTATTATACCAAGTGGAATCAGCCAGAGAGAGAAAGATAAATACTGCGTCATGTCACTGATATGTGACATGAAAATGAAAAAAAAAAAAGTCATACTCATAGAAACGGAGAGTAGAGAAGTGGTTGCCAGGAGTTGGGAACCAGAGAAATAGGAAGAGATTAGTAAACAGGCACAAACTTCAGCTATAAGATGAATAAGGTGTTGGGATCTAGTGTAAACATGGTTATAGCTGATAACTTTATATTGTGTAGCTGAAATTTCCTAGGAGAGTGAAACTTAATGTCCTCATCAAAAAAAAAAAAAAAGATAAATATATACGTGAGGTGATGGTTCATTAATTCACTTGATGGCGAGAATCATTTCACAATGTGTACATCTGTCAAATCATCATGATGTACACTTTAAATGTCGTACAATTGTGCATGTCAATTATACCTCAGTAAAGCTGAAATAAAAAATAAAATTCAAGGCATGCTGAGGAAGAAAGAGAGGAAGGTGAAAAAATTCTTGGTTAAGTCCAATATTTCTTATAGTAGGAAACCAGGAGATACAAACTAATGAAAAAAGGACTAAGTATTACAGAAAGTTGTTACTATGGAGGTAACCATTGGAATGAAAACGCAACACTTTCCAAATACCAGAAGAAATAGATAGGGATGGAAGCTAGACTTCTCTGAATGTATCCTGTTTTATAGTTTTTATTTTAAAACCGTGTAGATGAAGGAATTAATGATCTAACTACACACAGAAGGATTGTTTCAAGTTACTTTTTTAAAGTAACAGAAGAAACAGAGCTTTTTTAAACTGAATTCAGTAGTCAAATATTTAGTAAAAAGATTAATATTGTTATGTAAAGCATATATATGTGTGTGTTTATATATAGGTACATAATTATATCTTATATATGTAAGTGTAGTAGGAGAAAGTCAACATGTAATTAATTTTATTAGAAAACAAGATAATTAGCATAAAAAACAAAAATGTATCAAAACTGTTAACCACAAATTCTAATTTTTCGTTTGAGTTGGAAATAGCTGTATGCATTCATTATTTTTTCCCTTTTTAAAAATGCTTACTTCCTCTTTCTGTCCACTGAAAGCAACCAGGAGCACTGACAACCAGGTAACAATGAGCACCCCGAGCACTCGTGGTCTCTAAATAGCATTTCTCTCTGAAAAGAACCAGTGCTCCTCCGAGAAATGGGTGTTTGAAGATCTGGTGCAAGACACATCAGAGGTAAATCTGGGCCATCTTGTCATGACTGGGAAGCAAGAATCTATGAGACTATTGGGAGCCTATTCAAAGGGGCTCTCATTGGCCAAAGTGAGATTCATTTGAGCATCAAGAGTATTCACTGAAATATCAGGGAGGAAGTGGGTAGGAAGGGCTAAACTGGGAGTTCAAGATTTGCAGATACTAACTAATACATATACAGTGGATAAGCAACAAGTGTATACTGTACAGCACAGGGAACTCTATTCAATATCTTGTAGTAATTTATGGTGAAAAAGAATATGAAAACGAATATATGTATGTTCCTATATGACTGAAGCCTTGTGCTGTACACCAGAAACTGACCCAACATTGTAAACTGACTATACTTCAATAAAAATATATTCAAAAAAGAATATTCATTGAAATAGATTGAAAAAAAGGCACAAAGTATATGACATCTCTAAGTTCTCAATGATAATTTTTTTAAAAATCTCATTGATAAAGAAAGAATGGAGGCTTCTAAGCACCAAACTCATTGTGCTGCAAACTGATAAAGAATAATATTTAAGCATTTATCTTGCTTTATCTGCACGGATTAGATTTCAGGGAAACCAATGAGTTGATAAGGACAATATTCTCCTTTATAGAAGAACCATAGCTTTAGAAAAGCACCAATTTGCAATTCCTAATGAAATAATACATCTATGCCTGTGCACCTCAACCTTCTTTTCATTATCACACCCCCCACAAAAAGGAATCTTTTTAGACTTTTTTTCTCTCTGATCACACTGTCCTCCCATGAAATTTTAATACCACAAATATACTGTATATCTGTTTATGTAAAATATGTACATCTATGCTTTATACATAGAAAAATAAGATTTTTTCCTACTCTTGTTCAAGAACAAATGTTTGCCTCCTCAGAGGCATTATCACCCCTGTTGCAGTGCCTGATCCGGACAGTGATCATCAGTGGTGTGATAGTGAGCTTTATGACAGTGAGCTCCACTGATGCCATCTGAACTTGCTAATCATTCTTAAAAATGTGGGACAGCAGACGTTAGGGATGCCTTGATGCACAGCGATAAGAAATGAACAGCACGACCCATGGGTAACACTTGCCAAAAAAGAAAAGAATGAATTGGACTCTAACCAAGCCTCTAACTCTAACTGGTTTAGAGGGAACACAAAGATAGACCAGCACGTTAACTACAGCAGGAGGAAGCAACCCGTTAAACGTAGAATATGCAAAGTGCTGCTGGAGACATGACCCAGTTTCCCCAACCAACGGAGCAAAAGGAGAAGGAGAAGTGGGAGAAGGAAGTCTTGTGGAGTAAAAGGCATTCAGGAGAGACATCAACCCAACGCGGTGCGTGGGTCTCACCGAACGTAGGTTGGACGTTGGATGATATCAAGGGATTCTGAGTAATTTGGTTGAGTGCGATTTTCTGAAAGTCTTCATCTCATAGGACGTCACACTGTTGTATTTATGGGCAGAGTCACATGATGTCTCCAATTTGACTTAAAATAGTCCAGCTCTACCCTCCCCCACCAAAAAAAAAAAAAAATGCCAGTTTGAGAAAGCAAGAAAGGCAGATGTTAGTGACTGTCAAGCTGGGTGATGATGCACACAGTTACCCTTATATTATTCTCATCTCTACTTCTTAGGATGTTAGAAAGCTTTCACAATAAAAAAATTATTATTTGCTTAACCAAAACATTCAAAACTAAATATAAAGCAAAGTGACCGGGAAATTTATAGGAATGGAAATAGAAAGAGCCAAACCACAAATGAAAGAACGCTTGACCTCATTAGCTGTCGGGGAGATGTAAATTCTAAGATGCAAGATACTGATTCATAACCATCAGATTGGAAAAAATTAAAAATTCTGACCATACGAGTGTCTGGAAGATGTGAAGCAGCAGGAACTCGTATACACAGGTGAGGAGTGCACATTAATTCAGCCACTTTGGGAGAGATCGGCATTACCTAGAAAATTTGAAAATATGTGTGTCATGTGAGCCAACAATTCTGCTCTTAGGTATACCCCAGAAAACCCTGAGCACCTATGCACCAAGAGAAAGGTGCATAAAATAATTATGATGACTCCAAACTGGAGAAGCCCTCAACTGTACATCAACTGCAGGAGGGAGGAGTTAGCAAACTGTTTTTTTGCAAAAGGCCAGATGGTAAATACCTCAGTATTTGGCAGGCCCTATGCTCTCCACCACAGCAACGCAGCTCTTCTTTAGGTAGTGAAACAGCCACAGACAATATGTAAATGAGTGGGCGTGGCTGTGTTCTAATAAAACTTTATCTGTAGACAACAGACATGGGCTTGGATTTGGCCCCCGGGCTGTCGTTGGCAGACCCCTAGTGGAATGATGGTATAAACTGTGGTTTAGTCATACAATGGAATGAAATTCACCAACAAAATTGTTACGCAACAATATGGATGAATCTTCAAAGCTTATTTTTGAGCTAAAGAAGTCAGATATAAGAGGTCACATATTTTTCATTGTATAATTATATATATATATATAGTTATTCATTTTCAAAACCAGGCAGAATTAAACTGGAGTGTTCAGGAATGCAAAGCTAGGTACCATTAGCATGAAAAACATTGATACAGTGATTACCGTGAAAGTAACCAACAGTTACTTTTAGCAGGGATGGAGAGGAGTGTAATTGAAGGGGCACACAGAGGTTTCTAGGGCACTGACCGGTGTTTATTTCTTGGCCTGGGTGGTGGTTACATGGATTTTTATTTTAGAACAATTCATTAAACTGTACATTTGAATCGTATGTCCTTTTTTGAACATGTATTAATTTTCACCCCCCAAAAAGTTTTCAAAAATATGAGAACTTCTGAAGGGAGGGTATAGCTCAGTGGCAGAGTGTGTGCTTAGCATGCATGAGGTCCTGGGTTCAATCCCCAGTACCTCCATTAAAAGCAAGCCAAAAAAATTGCAGTATAATACAAATCCATGTCAAAACTGGAAGAAAACAATAAATTTAAAAAAATGAGAACTTCGAATGTGAATTCTCACATTCTGGTATATTTTCCTGCACACTATGAGAGATGTTTCAGGTGCAAATTGCCCTGGTAAGGGTAGCTGCCTAGAGCCCAGCAGAGAGTTTCCTGGACAGGAAAGTATAGGACTGACATCGTCTCGTAAGCCATAAGGAACTTACCCTGGCACTTTGCACTGTGCAGGGAGGGAGAGAAGAAGGCAACCACATCTTAACTCATGGGGGAAACCGCAGGGCGCTAGCCAGAATCGAATGTCTGAGCCAGAATCGGAAAGATAAAGGCTACTGTCCAATCCGTTCCTATGTCAGCCTCTTTGGCTTCTTTTAACACTGAGCTAGGGTGGCCGGGTTTTGAAGGGCTGTTTCCCTGGTTGCATAGACCCCTGGTTCCTAGTCTTAGGGGTGATTCACGGCAAATGCTAAACATGTGTGCCCACCTGTGTATTTCTGCATGCACACACATTTGTGTACACCCCTAGCATTTGAAACAGGCCTTTCAGGTATCTACAAGATCGTATAGTGTTAAAAATTATTTTGAAAAACACGTTGGCAACCAAGAACTGGAAAACATGTTCCGACTCTTTCCCCAGTATTTCTACAATTCCCCTAGAATTTCTACAATTCCAGGATTGTATTCTTATGACGTTATCAGAAATGAGATATAAGTTTTCCCAGAAAATTTGTCTTCCCTACGTTAGCAACAGCAGTGAAAACGTGGAAAACTGCTAAGTGTTCAAAAATAGAAATGATTAAGTCAACCAATTCCAGACACATGATGAAAAACATTACGGTCATTAAGATTCTATTCAGGGAGAGCTGGTAATAACCGGGAAGGGACTAGGATACAAAATTGAAATTACAGGATGATAACAACTTTGACAACAACAAAATCTTATATATAGAAAAATATCATAAAATGAAATCCAATAAAATAGTAAAGAGTTATCTCCAGGGAGCAGAGATGAAATAAGATGATTTTTTTCTTTATAGTTTCCCTAGAAGAAATCTTCCTAAATTACCAAAACAGTTTGATTATCTTAAAAACTGTAGAAAAGGAGGTGAATACAACTATGTGTAAGGAAGACAAAAATTGTGAAGTTTGGTGTCATGAGACAGGATAAACTGAGGCACTGAGTGGGCAAGGAGAGAAAGGTATCATTTGTTGAGTCCCTTTTTACGGCTTACGTATCTCAACATCAGACACAGAGTGGGTGCCAAAACCAGGGTTTCTGTGCAGTTTTGAAATCTCCAAATCTGTGCTCTTACCCACTGATCACCTGCTCCCAATCATCATCACCATCACCATCACCATCATCACCATCACCACCATCATCATCACCATCATTTTTGCCAACATCAACACCATTATCATCACCACCACCATCACCATCATCACCACCACTATCATCACCATCATCATAATCACGATCATCAACATTATCATCATCACCAACATCATCACTATTATCATCACCATCATCATTATCACCAACATCATCATCACCACCATCATCATCACCACCATCACCACCATCATCATAATCACAATCATCACCAACATTATCATCACCACCACCATCATCACCACCATCACCACCACCATCATCACCACCATCACCACCATCATCATTGTTGTCCATTTCCTCAATTCAGACACTTATTTTCACATTTTAACATTTCTGAAATCAGAATATTTCACACCATTGATATGGCAGCTTTTATTCCCTCTCCAAAAATTTATTAAATCAGTGATTCTTTTATAATCATCACTGTCTTAGAACCAAGGAAATATTGTAATTGCTGATTTTTATTGAGTAGGTATTATGTGCCAGGGTCTGTACATAAGATTATCAGCTCCCTACAAGCAACTGTCTAAAGAAAACATTTCATATACTACTTTAGGGAAGAAGAATGAGGCTCAGAGAGATGAGTAACATGCTCAAGACCACCCAGGAAATAAATGGCTGAGTCAGGACTTGACCTTCTAAGCATCGTGCACTCCAGTTTGTGTCCTCCAAAACTTTCCTCCTCTGCCACTCTGCTATCTCCACCTCACACCCTTCTGTTCCTTGGCCCTGGTTCCCTGAGCCACAGACAGGCTTCTACCTCTGCCTTTTCCAACTCCCAGCTAAGAACAGAGTGGTTCTCTGTAATACTGAGGAGTTCATTTAATTGATTCATCAAATCTCCTTCTGCAGGACAACTCATCCTCCATAGGCAGTCCCTTTGTTTCCAGTAGAGTTGACTTGACCCCTTCCATAGATGAGTGGCTTAAGCCTGACCAATCAGAATTTCATATTTCCTAAATCTTGGTGATTGAGTCAGAGATGGATACTTGACCCACTTGGAGCCAATGAGATAAGATACCTTTAGCCCATTTCTGTGAATTTAAGAAATATATTATGACTCTCCCTGCCTAGGGAGGAGTTACAGAGAGAGTTCAAGGGCTGGAACTGCTGTAGCCATGTTGTGCCATGAGGCCTGGTAATAAAGGAGAGCCAAGAGAAGGGGAGATAAAGAAACCAGGTACTGGATTGAGCCATACCAAACACTCATCATACCCTACCTGTGCTGCTTTAGGTGTGATGTTCTGTACTAAAAACTCTTCAACAAGTCCCTGGTGTCTGGTAATGATGTCCAAACTCCACCATTTGGCATGCATCCAAAGCTTTTAATTTCAGCTTCCAGGTTCTGCACAGCTTCCTGTCATCCAATGCTTTACATCACTCACCCTTCAGCAACAATCTTCCTTCTTCTGTTTTTTAAAATCCTTCCAATATCCTGATACATTCAGTCATTTATTTTATTTTATTTTTTTTGCTACAAAATGTGCATCTGTAACACAAATCAGCACTATGGAATTGGCAAATAGAGGAACGATATCATCTTTAAAAAAAAAAGCTCTTGTAAAGATTATACCTTCTACTACAAATGGCATTATACACACACACACACACACACACACACACACACACACAGAATAAAACTTTCCAACAGTCTGTAGTTTCCAAAGACATTGAGTTCCCATCACAAGGTATCACAGGCAGGAAGAAGGATATTCAGAGGGTTTGTTACAGAGAGAATTCAAGGCATCAGATAGGGTTTGGTTTATTTCAGGGTTTCTCTGGCCTGGGGATTGATGACTTCCTAAGCCAGAATCACCAGGGAGTGATTGACGAAATAGAGCTTCACAGAACTAAATTAAACCCAGATTTAGAGTCAGAATCTCTGGGTATGGGCCCCAGGAATCTGCCCCTTTCTCCGGATCGCCATTCTAATGCCTGTTAACATTTGAGAACGTCTGGCCTCGAAGAACGTCAAGCGCCCTTTTCACCCTGCAATCTGACGAAGTCTGGATGTCTATCAAGGTCTCAATGTCCCTTCCCAACACTTTTCTTTTCCGGGGAATTTCTGATTTCCATCTTTGGTTCCCTGTGAACTCTGATTCTGGGAAACCATTTCTATTCTTCTGCTTTCTATTGTTCGTTGTAAAGAGTTTATCAGACGGAACTCAGTGGGCTCACTTCTTCCCCGCAACATGGCCTGTGTGTGCACGCAAACACTTCTGCACCGTAAAAAAAAGTTGGGCTCAACTTCTCCAAGAGCAGAGTATGTAAATCTGCTTGACACAAATCAAGCCTCCACAATTATCTTTATCCTGGACCCTCTGCCACGCATGCCACTTACTTCTGCATTCTTTCAACACATGTTCGTTGAAGGCCTACTATGTGTCAGCTAGCTACCGGGTGCTAGGGATCCTGAGATTAAAGACAGACCCGGTCCCTGTCCTCAAGGAGTGCAGTCTAGCAGGAGAGATGGCACAAGCAAAACCCCGAGCTCTGTGCTCCTCGTTCATGGGTACATTCACTCACTCCTGTGTTTGCACAACACAAAGATTTGAGCACCTTCTGTAGGCAGGGTTACAGCAGTGCAGCGGCGGCTGAACAGACGAGTGCTTGCACAGCTGGAGCCCTCATTCCAGGGGGGAAGACAGACACGAAACGAGCGAACGATGGAGCCCCTCAAGATGTGACAGCAATATGTGCAACGAGAAACACAAAACTGGATGGGTCCGCTTGGAGTGGGGAGTGAGGTGCCTAGCATACTCAAGCTGGGCTTCACCAAGGAGAGGGCCTTCGGGCAGAGACCCTGATCCAGCACGATGAGAAGGAGCCACCAGACGGAGATGGGGAGAAGCAGACCCAGACAGAGAGCCCCACCGGCGCAAAGCCCCTCGGAGCTCCGTGGGTGCCTGGAACAGGAAGACCAGTAGGTTGAGGGTTGGATGTGAGGGAAGAGGGGTAGGGGATGAGGACAGGGAAGCAGGAAGGAGCCAAATGGAGCAGGATGTGCCAGACCACAGTGGGAAATTTGAATCGTATCTCAAAAGCAGTAGGATGCCTTGGGAACATAGAACTGTAGAATTGCAGACTGGATTTAAGAAGCGATTCCAGAATCTAGAGGATCCTGAGAAGATGCCTTGACTGAGGTTTGGAGGGTCCACATAGAAAGAAAAGGACGGGTTCAACACGGAATTTATAGGGGAAGGATGGTAGAGCCAATAGGACTGGGCAGGGCATGGGACCGGGCAGGTAGAGAGAAAGCCAAGCAGACAGAGGACAACTAGCTTGAGCTCAGGGGTGGATGGTGATGCATTTACTGACAGGGAGAGAAAGCGGTTGTTTGCAGGGTAGGGGAGTGGGGATTGAGGTACGTGTTTTGGATGTGTGTTAGACATCCAACTGGCCATGTTCGTGGAACAGTTAGATACATAAGTCCCTAACTCCGTGGAGAAGTCAGGGATGGAGACTGAAATGTGGGTCCTGGGCACATGGTCCTGACAGAGGCATAGCATGGGCTGATGGTCTTGCCAGAAAGGAAGGAGCAATTCTTCCCCGGGGAGTGACAGAGTGGAGGGAAGGACCCTTAACACCCAGTGTGTCATTTCCGGACATTTGATTGTAAGCAACAGAAACCAAGCCTGGCTACTGAGTAGCTCAGAGACTGAGACTCAAGAAGGAAGCCACCCAGGTATGGCTGAATCCCAGCAGCAGAAATTCAAGGACCATCTTGGGAAGTCTTGACTCCAGCCACCTTCTGCCCTTGTAAGACACTTTGGCAAATGGCAGGAGGAGGGTCTAAAGGATGCACATGTTGGCTGTGGGGTGGGGGTGGGGAGCACCCCTGGTTCCACTAGCACCTGATGGGAAGCACAATGCAGAAGCAAAATCTCAAAGAAAACCTGGATGCTGTTATCAAAGAAGGGATGGGGGAAGCCGGGCCGGCAAGAGCAGCAGACATCTACTGTATCCCACTTGCCTGGAAACTCCCGCACATCCTTCAAGAAACAGCTCAAAGGTCAAATTCTCTCTGAAGATTTCTTTGACCTTCACAGATGAATTTCTATGCTCTGAATTGTAAGCCCCTGTGGGCCTGTCTATCTAGCCCCTCTCCCATAGACTGTAAGCACACCAAGGTCAGAAACGCACTCCTATTCATCAGTGAAGCCCCAGCAAGTCACCTAGGGCCTGGCATAGAGCTGGAACTCAGTCTAAAAAAAAAAATGCTGCACTGAATATGGTGCCATCAGCGAAAGATAATAGGATCATGACCCTAGCTGTCTTTTCACATATCATTCTGCATTCATTTTAAAGTCCAGGGTGAGTTGAGTGACAAATTGCGGAGATCTCTCCCCAGAGCCTTTCAAGTCACCCAGCCACATCGGCTCAGCAAATTATATGTAATCAGCAAGGAAATCAATAAGTACTTGCAGGCGCATTAAAGAGTTTGGCAGATTCATTATGTATTTAGCACATTCAGTCCAATTTGCAGGAAGTTCAGAGAAAAACAGGCTTTAGCATGTAAACAGTGGCTCTGATTGAGTCTCTGGAGTGTCCCAGCCACCCTGCCCTTGGAGGTGAGAGCAGATCTGGAAACTCAGAGCCTCCCCACGCCGTGGAGCCCAGCCAGCCCAGGCCAGTGTCGTAAGTCAGGAATTTCACCTCCAAAGGCGGTGACCATGATCTCACAGGCCCTTTCTTCTTGGAAATTCAATTGGAGATGAAAGAAGAGAGGGGGGAAAGGAGGAGAAATAGAGGAAGAACAAAATTCTTTGGGATTTTGTCCTTTCCTTCAATCTCTCAGCTGCCTCCTGCCTCTGAAAAGGGGTCATTTATTAATTCATCATGGAACACTTGCTTTGTGACAGGTCATGGGCCAAGTTCTGGGGCATGAGCTGAATCAGACCTGGACCTGCCTTCACGCAACTCACAGCCCAACCACAACCCAAGTGGAGGCTCTGACCAGGGGGGAGGAGGAGGGGATATCTGAGCAGGGTACTAAGGAATGATGAGGAGTGCGTGAGGGCAGTATCTCCCAAGGAGAAAAAGATCTTCAAAGGCACAGAGGCAAAGCAATGTGTTTGTAGAATGACAAGTAGGTTGATGTCACCAGAGCATTAAGGCCAGGGAGAGGACGAGAGGGGCAGTGCCTCTTACACACATATCGTCGGGCCTCCTCCAGTCCTCCTGGTTCAAATCCCTCTCACTACTGCTGGGGGAGGGAAAATGGTTGCCCAGCATCACCCAGCAAGTGGCAGACATTAGATGTGGCTTCTGGCCACCACCCCAAGTTCTTTACAAATTCCCTCAGTCGCCTCTGGCCACACATCTTCCCGTGCTCCAATTTCTGAATTGGGCTGAGAAGTGGCCTCAGTTGGGGAAATATGGAGCACACAGCCACTAAAATTCACTTTTATTGATTGGAAACAACACCAGTAAAAGAATAATTCACACTGGCAAGACTATAACATGCACACCCACGCTAGACTGCAGCTCCCACAGCAGACATTGCTAATCAAGCCCTGCATTGTTTCCCACTGATTTCTTAACCCAACAGTCCAGGCAGCCAATCAGAAAAGAGTTGTCACTTACATGAAAGCTGCATGCCTTTTCCTGCACATGCATTTAACTCTGCCAGCTGTCACCATGGGTCAAGCACAAAGGAATGAAACAATAAAGGGGAAAAGAGCAAATATCTGGCACAAATGATTAGAAGCCAAAGAGGGTCCGAAACAGTGACCAAGTATTGATTGTGTGGTGTCAAATGCAATACTTAGCAGCAAACACAGGCTTCAGATTTGCTAGCTGCTGGTTGTATGGGACCTTCTGTCATTCCCTCTGTAACAGAAAACCAGCTGAAGTTAACAGTAGCAGAAACGGAAATCCGCTGGCTGGAGTGGGCCTGGCTTTGAGGTAAGGGCTTCCAGGATGTCATCTGATGTTTTCTTGGCCTCTCTTCTCTCAGCCCAGCTTCCCCCTCCATTGGCTTCCTTCCCAGGCAGAATTGCCCTTTGAGGGGACAAGCTGGCACAGCCCACATCCCCACGGCTCCCTGGGGAAGACCGTCCCTCCCCTGTGGTTCCCACTCAAGTCCTAATTCTGGCTCACACTGGCCCATCCTGGCCCAAATGGGGAAGGCTCCCCCAGGAAAGGGAAGGTGATGATAACAGAAAGGTAGGAAACAGATAACATAAGAACTGACAGCATTTAGATGACATAGAACAGCTATCGGCCATTTATCAGCCATTATGCTACTGACTGTCCACATACCGGGGTGGGGGGTGGGGGGTGGAAACAGCCCCAAAGAGTAAGCTGGCCCCAGCGGAGTGAGGAAGGGAACCTGGTGTGACCTCTGCATGTTGATTGCATAGTAACTTGCTCTTCTCCACGCTTCCCCACGCTTGCTGTCTGCCCCTCCGCCTTCCTTCTCCTAATTGAAATAGAAAATTAACAGGAGACTCCTCCCTGCAGCCCACGGTTAGCCTTTCGGGCAGGAGATGCCCCTGGCGGCCTCCAACTGCCTTTGGGACAAGAGCCCTGCAGGGGCCAGCAGCTTCCGGATAGAAGGGCTTCTACTGACTCCCTGCCTGCCTGGACAGTCGAAGGAAGCAGATCCCCTGCCCGTGCTCGGAATTCCCTGGGAGTCTGCTAAAATGTACAGTCCTTCGCCCCCACCCAGAGAGTCCGGTTCTGCAGTTCTGGAACACAGCCTAGAAGTTGACATTTAAATAGGCTCCTCAGGGGATGCTGGTGCAGAAAGCTTCTGTGTTACACTTTGAGGAACTCTGGTAAAATGGGATTTGGAGTCCCACAGATGCCACATTCAGTAGGGGCTCATAAAGGAGGTAGTTCAAGGCTCTGGCAGCTGGCCCGGTCTTGCAATTCCCCAGGATGCCAATGCAGATGGATTTTCATTTGTAACAGACACGCTACACCAGCCCGATCTGGAAAACTGCCCCATGGCCGCATCCCCCTCCCCAGGGGCCGCAACAACCAGGCCGTGAGTGGCTACTATTCCAGGTGATCTGGGCTCATTAGCTCCTCCCTTAGAAAGGCTGGAGTTCAAAGTCACAAGCCCTACGAACAACCTGAAGTGGTGTGGCAAACTGGACAGCAAAGCCCTGTCTAAAGGGGAGACCTCCCAAAGGTTCCCATGGGGAATGTAAGTTGTTTGTTTTTCTTTTAAGAGACTCCAAAAATCTGGATATTTTTAAAATATCTAATAGTATTGTATGGCCAGTAGAAGTGTGTGGAACTAGCTGGAAGTTTTCTTAAAAGGGACTTCCCTTCCTTTTTCCTGATGCCTAGAATATAGAAGTGATGGCTGGAGCCTCAGCAGTCATATTAGACACTGAGGTAACTTTCAGGATGGAAGTGTGCTGAGGATGACAGAGCAGAAAAATCCGAGTCTGAGTTTTCCATGACATGTCACACTAGCCCTGAGCTTCCAACTTCTGTATTCCTCCCATATATTTTATTTCAGTTATTTGCAGCCGAACAATAATCTCTCAGACCGTTCCTAGTTTAGATGAGGTCTGGCCATTCAGCCTACCCTTGGGTTTCATAAGAGGACCCTGGATCTTTCTAGCAAAATTCCCTTTAGCTGGACTAGTTTGGTTGGGATTTTTGTTCCTTGGAGACTAAACACTCTCTGTTTGCTCCCTATCCATTCCCACCCCCATTCCTTACTCACCACAGACCACACTGGCCTTCATTTTCAAATTAAGTAATTATTAATGGAGCATTTTTTTAACAAGGTAAAATTATGACTGTTATACCACTACAAAATGAGCTGGTGTCAAAGACCTGTTTTAGCTCATTCGTCATGAGGGAAGGAGGAAGATATTACAACAGATTCCAGGAGAATCCAAGGAAAAGACTCTTGAATCAGCAATTAGAACCGTCGCCATGAATTTGTGAGTGGATGCAAATCTGACCTTCCGCACAGCAGAAATCAATTGCATCTCCAGGGCGAAATTCACTTGCATCACTATGGACAGGAGCAGTTTGCCTGCAGTCAGTTTTCTACGGCTCACAGAGATGTAAAACAGCTCAAAGATCAGGAAGGGCGCAGACCCCTAGAGAGTCAGAAAATGCCAAAGCGTCTGCCAGACTTTGTTTTTAAACCCAATAATTCTTAGTCGTTCTCTGAGCATCCCTGGCAACTAACTGAAGGATGGAGAGTGTCTTATGTCTTTCCATGGGTACCCTCCCCTCACCCCCACGCCTGTGCCCTTGACTCTCCTGCCTCAAAAGATATCTACAGAAGTTGTCCAACTGAACTGGGCTTTGAAGGAGGAGCAGGCATTTGTCAGGCAGAGAAGGCTCTAGGTGAGTGGGGGGACTCATAGAATCACCAAAGGGGGTGTTAAAAAGGGGCCTGACCAGACCCTGAATTTCCTGTGTTTGCAGGGCAGGTCCAGTGTTTTCACTGGGACCACGTGTGGGACAAGGAGAAGTGAGCCGAGTCTTTGAGTTGATATGTCTGGGATGGAGTGGAGAGTCTGCTTGTCTAACAAGTTCCCCAGCAATGCTGCAGCTGGTCCGGGGACCTCGCATGGAGAATCGCTGGTGAGGCAGTGGGGACCACAGAGGGGCTTCCGTCAGGAGAGACAGAGCTCTGATGGCTTTGGAAAGGGCTGGGCGCAGGCTGGATGGGAGGTAAGGAACCCCCGCAGGGAAGAGACCAGGATGCAGCCTTAAGTGAGCAGAGGCTGGCCGGGCTGGAGAGCAGGTCAGGGTGGCTCCGTGTCCCCTCGGGCCCCCTCCTCCAGCTGATGAGTACAACTCCTTGGCAGAAGACGTGGACCTCCTGGCTCCTCACTGCCCTGAGGTTTTAATTATCTGCCAGAGCATGATTTTCACAGCCACCTCCACTAGAGGCGGCTGTGAGACAAGCCAAATCACTCCAAAAACACGTGATTTCAGCAAAAAGGAGTCACAGTCTCCCCGGTGGTGGTTGGGAGCTGTGGTGATGAATCCAGAGTCAGTGGAGGAAGATGCGGGCGGGGACCTTGCACAAGCCCCTGGAAGCAGTTTCCTCGACTGTCAAATCAGTTACCCAAGAACCACCCAGCAGCACCTGCTCTGCCCACATCCTGGATGCTGGGGACTCAGGCTGGGCCTTCCCTGCTGGCGTGGAAGGGACTGGATTTATCCGGCCTCCCAAGCTGTCAGGGGCACACCACAGTCTTCATGTTAATGGTCCTCTGTTTCTTCAGAAGTGAATGAGAAACATGTCTAACTAGCATATCCAACCCATGCTGTTATGGAGAAGTATTTCTTAGAGTGGAGCTGCACTTAAGCTTTTTTAAAGAAAATGTTAGAAAGAAAGAAAGAAAGAAAGAAAGAAAGAAAGAAAGAAAGAAAGAAAGAAAGAAAGAAAGAAAGAAAGAAAGAAAGAAAGAAAGAAAGAAAGAAAGAAAGAAAGAAAGAAAGAAAGGAAGGAAGGAAGGAAGGAAGGAAGGAAGGAAGGAAGGAAAGAGAGAGAGAGAGAGAGAGAGAGAGAAAGAAAGAAAGAAAGAAAGGAAGGAAAGAAAGAAAGAAAGAAAGAAAGAGAGAAGGAAAGAAAGAAAGAAAGAAAGAAAATGTTAATTACACAACGTGTATCCAGCAACTGTATAATCACTATTCATGGATTAATTTGTTAAAGCCTTACAACAAACCTATCGGGTAGGTTCCATGATTATACCCATTTTACAGATGGGGAAAACAGAGGCACAGAGTGGTTGAGTAATTTGCCTGTGGCCACATAGTAGAGAGTAGGGGGAGGATTTAAACCAAGGCAGCTCAGATCTAGATTCTGTGCTTTTCATGACATAGGCAGGACATGGCAAATATCAGACAATGGTCCCCCAAAGTGACGTTTGGGAAGCACTGAGCAAGTCACCCCTCTGTCTCAGCCATTCTCAGGCCCCAAAATGTCCCCAAAGTAGTGAGGCAAGAAGCATGATGTGAGGAGCTGCCTGGATCCTTCCAACCACTGACCCTCCCGACAGGGCAGACATGGGGCTGGTGCCTGGGTCTGTCTTCCCCAAATGTGACGTTCCCATGCTGTCTGTCTTAAATGACCCTCCTTGACTGTGGGTAAGCAGGGAGGGATCCCCGCATCCTGTCACTTCAGGGGTGGGGTGGGGCAGAGCAGGGGGATGTGTCCTGGGGGGGACCTGAGGCCACAATGTGAGTCTTCAATCCCCAGGGAATGAATGTAATTTGGACTCATCCAGATCTGAGGGTCTCCATCCTTGGACACACAATGCTCTCCTTTTTATAATAAATGTTTGAAAGTGAATCAGAAATACGGGTAACTGGCATAGCCAATCTGCGCTGTTACGAAGAGTGATCTCTTAGGGAGAAGCTAATTTTGCTTAACTTTTCTTAAAGTATTTCCTTTGCTCTTCTGAAATTTTAATCTAATGTAATGTATACATGATTTTAATATATATATATGAAATCTCTCACCCATAGTGTAAAAGGAAAAAGTTCATAATACAATAATATGTATTTCTATACGTAAGTGCTCTGGCAGGACTGTGTCAGAAGGTGTAGTGAAGTGATGACAGTCAGACACTGGCTCTTATTTATAACTTATAAATTTGGTTTAAAGGGGAACGAAGAGCTCAGTGTCTGATGGATAAAAGCGTAAGAAGCGCAGGGAAATGAAGGACCAGAGGCAGAGTGGACCTTACATTAAAAACTAGCATCAGGGTTTAATTAATATAAATAGACTGGACATCTTCCTACGTGAGAAGAGAAAGGGAGATAATCTTAATTGAAGTTTGGTGACCAGACCAAGACAGGTAAAGGACAGGAGGACATGTGACAGCCTCACGGGGAAGTTTTACAAATGCAGCGTCCGGGTAATTCCCTGCCTTGCGACACAGGACAGGGCAGCCCAGCGCATCCCAGGAAACATACTTCCTGCCTTGAAATTTCAGTACCTATGGAGGCCTACGGCCAGGTTCAGAGACCTGCCGATCTGTGTCCTTGCAGAGGATACAGAACACAGCGTATGGATGGAAAAGAAAAAGAATAATAAGAAAAGAGGCTTTAGAAAAGCTGCACAGACCACTGAGTAAAAATGGAAAAGAACAGGTAATCCCCAAATAAAAAATTGAATGTGGAACTTTCCAAACATAGATTTCTTATCATTGGGCCACAGGAAGATTTGAAACTATTTTGAATCGCAGTCATTTTGACTGTTCTGGAAATTTTTAGTAATGAAATTTAGTGAGAGTTCTCCTTTTTATGTATCGCCACTAATTCAACACAACTTCGTTCTAGGTCTTTTATAAAGAATGTGCAGGGAGTGACTGCTTTCACAGTAACTGTGCGGTGGCTGGAAGCCCTTTTTCAACCACAGCAATGGTAAAAGATGAGTTAGATGTGTATAAAAAAGAAATTGGCCAATCACCTCAAAACAAAATTTTTCTTGCATTGAATTCTCTCCGGAAGAAACTTCTGAATTACCAGGGTTTCATGTAGGCGTCTCACAGTTTTACTTTAAAAAATTGAAGTATTATTGATTATATTTGTACTGTTTAGCCTGGGGGAGGGGTGCATTTTAAAGTCTGGAGGAAGGCAGACAAGTCTTCCGGTGCCTTGCTGTATGGAGCTTTCATGTCCAGAGCAGGACTCAAGCATCCTGGTTGCCTCCTCCAATTGCCAGCAGCATCCACAATCCTTGTGACGGTAAAATTGCTGCCCTCCATTCCCATAATGCCCCCTAGGGGGCGTTATCATCCAAGATAGACTCCCAAATCTACACAGTAAAGAAAAGCCCTGACCTACTGCTTTATGGAGTCCCTACTGTGTGCCTGGTTCTCCATGAATCCTCACAGAGGACCGGAAAACCATTCTGTTATCCCCATTTTCACACATAAAGAAATGAAAGTCCAGAAGAGCAAAGTGGCTTGGCCAGGGTCACCCAGCTGGTAAGCCCTTGGCTCTGAACTCCGGGGTCCTCATTTGTGAAATGGCAGGGAGGCCAGCCCTCCATGCACAATGATGGGATGAGTGAATAAAGAAATGGACAGATTGCGAGAATCGTCTGGAAGGCTCTCTTTACTCTAGCACCCAATCCAGGATGTTTCTGGAATGCGTAAAATAAAAAAGGAGCTTCCAGAGTCTGATAAATCATGGCATAAGAATTCCTCCTTCAAGCAAGGGCTGTAGAGATGAAGTGAGATCCACGTTTCGAGAGGACTTGGCATATAATATTCTCATCCCTTTCCAAGTCCTTCACTCCTGCATCACCCTCCAAGGTCAAGATAAAAAAAGCTTCACTCGACTGGAGCATTTCGCAGATGGCAAAAGCCCCTCTGTACACGTGATCTTACCTGATCTTCGGGTAATTCAAAGAGTTCAAAGAGCTGGTATCTAGAGACCAGCTCCGGGAGGAAGCCAGATCCCGGTTCTTAGACCCTCCCAGATTCTCACATTTCCTCCCTCCATGCCTCAAGGATTCTGCTTAATTAGCATTGCAAGCCAGGCTTTGGCTAAACCCAGCCCTGCACAATCTGGCTTTGTGGGATGATCGCCCTGCTACCAGCCCTGCAGGACTTTCTTCCAAATTTGCATTGGCTCTTAAAGGAGCTTTGCCTCTCCCCTCCTGAAAATACCTCTTTGGATGCTTGCCCCTAAAGTGTTTACTCAGCAGATTCTTTGGCAGCCTCCTCCCCTTGGGGTGACAGGTGGGAGCTGGGGGGTCCTATTTTTTTTTAATTGAAGTGTAGTAGATTTACAATGTGTTAATTTCTGGTGTACAGCATAGTCATTCATTTATACATATATATTTATATATTTATTTTCATATTCTTTTTCATTACAGGCTATTACAGGCTATTGAATATAGTTCCCTGTGCTACATAGTAGGACCTTGTTGTTTATCTATTTTACGTATAGTAGTCAGTATCTGCACATCCCGAACTCCCAATTTATCCCTCCCCACACCCTTTACCCCCTGGTAACCGTAAGTTTGTTCTCTATGTCTGTGAATCTGTCTCTGTTTTGTAAATGAGTTCATTTGTGTCCTTTTTTTAGATTCCACATGTAAGTGATATCATATGGTATTTTTCTTTCTCTTTCTGGCTTACTTCGCTTAGTATGACGATCTCCGGGTCCATCCATGTTGCTGCAAATGGCATTCTTTTATTTTACTTTTTTTATGGCTGAGTCATTGGGGTCCTATTTTTAAGGAGAAGGCAACTGGCAAAAGCAGAGGGCAGGAGCTGGAGATAATTAGACCAGGATCAAAGCCATTCTTGTTTGGAGCTGAGCATGGAGTCTCCGCCCCTCTGGACCTGGCTCCCGGCATGGGAGATGGGGAAGGGGCAGGAAGTTAGAAGTGGTGAAAATCAGGACAAATCAGGGTCTCCAGCAGCTACTAGGCGATCCTGGGAGGACATCTGCATGGGAGGGACGTGGGGGGACAGAAGCCAGGGACTGCCCGTCCTTCCTCTCACGATAAACCACTGTCACTAATCCTGCTGAACTGAGCCGTGGTGCTGCAGGCAGGCAAGAGAGCCGACAGTGAGATGTTCAGACCAGCATCTGCAGGCGAGCAGGGGTCGGGGCGTGGTCCCCCTCAGCGAAGGAGACATCTGTTTCCCCCCCTGGTTCCCAACTGGACTCTTCTGGAAGCATGTCCCCGATCCCAGGCACAGCCAAGGGTGTGCTTTTGCTGTTTACGCCACAGAAAAAATCAGGGCAAGAGAAAAGACAGTTTGTGACTGAGCTGCAGGGAAGGGGTAGGTTCATTCTGCAAACATAAGCTCCCCACTCTGCACATCTCGAGTCCTGGATCCCAGGTGCCTCAGACAGGGTCCAGCACACGTAGCAGGTGCTTAGGATGGACTTGTAAATGGAGGCAAGACGGAAAAGAAAGCAGAAAGACAGGACTTTTCCGGTTGGTCATCCTTTTCCCTTGTGTTTGTTGAGGGCTACAAAATGCATGAATTTCCCGGATATTAGCTCACTGTCTTCCAAAAGCCAGAACGGAATGTTTAACTAGCGCCTTTGTGGGTTTTTTTTTTAATTAATTTATTCATTTTTATTGAGTTATAGTCAGTTTACAATGTTGTGTCAATTTCTGGTGTGCAGCACAATGCTTCAGTCATACATGAATATACATATATTCATTTTCATATTCTTTTTCACTGTGAGCTACTACAAGATATTGAATATATTTCCCTGTGCCATACAGTGTACACTTGTTTACCTATTTTATATATACCAGTCAGTATCTGCAAATCTCGAACCTTTGTGTTTTAGATGAAGAGGGTTTACATGATCTTTGCAGGGAGTGCAACAGATAAACCCTGAAGAAAAGCTAAAATTTCTAGCCCTTTGAGGAATTCACTCTTAGAAAACTTTTTCTTAAAAGGGAGAGAAAATCCTAATAAATTAATGAATCCAGGTCTTGCTCAACAATGTCTGCTCCCATTTCAAAAAAAATCATCTTGCAAAAGAAAGAAAATAAAGATTAATCCCCATCTGACTGATTCAGCCTTGACTGGATCCAGCCAGCAAGGCCCAGGAAGTGCAGGGGACAGAGGACCACGGGAAGGGACGCCAGGAGGCTGCAGTTGGCAAATGCAGCCTGGGGGAAACACGACAAGACAAATGAGCATGTTTCCTCTACAACAAAAAATTGCTTTTAAAATTGAGAGAGAGAGAAAAAGAGATGGAAGGACAACCTTGCAAGGGTTCGAGGAGACACATCAACCAATCGTTCTGCTGTGATCCTTGCCATATTTGGACCACGTTAGAGCACAAAGTTTTAAAGGGGGAGGAGGGGGGCAGTCACCCCCTCAGGGAGCAAAACCCCTTTCTTAGCTCTTCCAATGGCTCATGGCCCTCCCAAGGGCCACAGTTTATACATAGAAATATATGCAGAAAAAAAAATCTCTTAGGGGGCCATGGTGAAAAAAAGGTTTGAAAACATTGAATTAGAACCCAGAAATGGTAACATATGTATATGTGAAATAAAATTCATATTTTATGGCAAGACAAGAAAAATGCCAACCTGAAAACTCTTCTCTGCCCTCTGGCCTCCTCTCTCACCCTGTTGTGCATGGCATGTCTGCATTATGCATGGACCAAAGCTCCACCATCGGCAGAAACCCCTGCTCAGCCATGAAGGGCAACATTCTCTTAGAATCAGCAAGACAACTCCTTAAAAGGTAACGAACGGTCTTTCTGGATCTTGTAAGGGGTCACAGGACCCACCAGGATGCCGCTTAGATCTGGATTCTGTAAATTGTCAATAGTGCGTCATTTGACATAGAATACAGACTTGTGGTTGCCTGAGGGGGAGGGGGAGGGGGTGGTAAGGGATAAACCGGAGTTCAAGATTTGCAGATACTGACTGGTATATATAAAATAGATAAACAAGTTTACGCTGTATAGCACAGGGAAACAAATTCAACATCTTGTAGTAGCTTATGGTGAAAAAGAATACGAAAACGAATACCTGTATATCCATGTATGCCTAAAGCATCGTGCAATACACCAGAAATTGACACAACATTGTAAACTGACTGTACCTCAATTTAAAAAAAAGACAAAAAAATAATAATACGTTATTTGATATACAGCCCCCTGTCTCAAAAAAACTAACATATCTGTGCCTTGATTTTTAACCAACTGAACAGTTCTCAGGACTTTCTGAGATGCTTTTCCCGGGTTATAATCCTCAAATTTGACCCAAATAAAATTTTCCGTTTCTTTCTTAGACTGACTGATTAATTTTTCATTGACATATATAAGCAGCAACAGGGGAAATGCTGGCTCTTTACTGGGTATCGATGAAGTACTGTTAAATTTTAGGTATGATAATGGCACCATGGTTATGCTTTTAGGGTCCTTGTCTTCCAGAGACAACAACTGACAGCGTGGCAGATAAAATAGAGAGTGAGAGGGAGAAAAAGACAGAGAACCGGAGACAAAGGGGAAGAGAGGCTCACTGATGCTTCTCAGAGCGGTGGACTTCCTTCTTGCTGTGTTTTGGGATCCATCATTTCTTCAACTATGGTTGCTCACTAGTGGCCCTTGGATCAAACTCAGCCCACAGTTTTGTTTTGTTTGACCCTCACAGTATTTTCAAACTATTTGAGTCAACATTTTCAAAGAAGAGATTTTACTTAAAACTCCTTATTTCCAGTTTCTTTGGAGACATCAGACTCTCTGAACTGGGACTGGAGCCCTTCAAGAGATCCTCTGTTCCTCTGGTCACCACGGCCACCTCGGATCAAACTGGAAATACTCAGGCTCACAGTCTGTTCTGGGCCTCCTGATTTCCCCTTCTCTGCCAGCCCTCGGGGCATGAAAATTTTATCATTCACACTGGCCACCAATGCTTGTCCTCCAACTGTGAGCCAAGCAGAGTTTGGCCACACGATCTCATTGGACCCTCCAATGAGACCAGGAGGTATGTGCTGTGGTCATCTCTATTTCACAGATGACAACACTGAGGCTCAGAGAGGTGCAGTGACTTACACAAGGCCACACAGCTATAGAAGCCTGCCCTTTTAATGCCAAAGCCTGTGTTTTCATCTGTCATATCAACTGTTGCCTCCTTCATGTGACCACAACACACAGGCTCAGTGTCCCAGGCCCTTGGGCGGTTCTGATCTGAGGGGGGAAAGCCACTCCAGTTCCCCCTAGGCATCTGGCCTCAGTCTTGTTGGTTCCCTGGCAGGGGTGTACCTACCATATTTGACACCTGGATCATTTTTTAGCCTTCCCTCTATTTGAGGAAGGTATTAAATTATAATCTCTGGAAATAAAAGAACATTGACAGATTTCATGCATAAACTAAAATTGACACTATCAAACAAAAATACCACACCTCACTGATTGCGTTTTGTTCTACTGTTTTAAATTTTAAAGACAAACACAGACTCTAAGTAGCCACCCGGAATGATGGAACTGAAGAAACACAAGTTCGACTTCTTCGTCTTTGCAGTTCCTGTGCTTTCACACTTCTTTCAAATCGATTGTCCGAATGTGGGACTAGCCAGCATCTTGAATCCCTCCCCAAAGTGAACTTGAACAAGCCCAAATCGTTACAAACTTCCTCATAAAACAAGAGCTCACCGCTGAGTCTGAGTGTATCTGGGTCAAACTGTACAGTGGGGAGTTCTCAGAATTAATTTCCATGTGGAATAATATCTTTTTCAAGAATAAGTCATAAAAATGTGCCAATATGAAACTGACATATTAAAACTCTCAACAGTGACCAAAGCAATTATTCAGAACTTCCACCAGCAACCATTTTTTCAGGGAGGAATACTTTGCCACTGGCACTGTTTAGAATTGCAGGCACGCAAAGTGACCTTCAGTTCATTTTGCTATTGTTTTCAATTCACCAACAGTGTACTTCTTATTACCATCCCGGCCGCCCTCAGTCTCTCCAGAACATCTTTCCCTGAGCTCAGAAGCCCATGTGGGCTGCTCACCGAAGGAACAGTGTGGGGGAAAGCCCATTTTGGTATCCAATTTGGTACCCTAAGCGAAAGCTCTTCACAATCCTTGAGGCCGTGTGCAAAACCTAGTCCGTGTTTCCTTTTTAAAAATTTTATTATAGAAATATTGTTTTATTATTTTGTAACAGACGTTATGGCTGCGATGGGTTTTTTAAAGTCCGTTTCTTTTTTTTTCCAAACGTAGATACATATATATTTTTTTTTCAGTTGCTTTTCCATCACAAGTTATGACAAGAAATTGAATATCACAGACCGCCCCATTTAAAACACCCATTGCAAGCCCCAGGATGCCACCCATACTTCTGACCAACCAGCTCTAAATTCAGGGGATTCCCACAACCTCCTCGTCAGGTTTAATCATTTCTAGAACAACCCACAGAATTCAGGAAAGCACTTTCCATACTTGTACCAGTTCCTTATAAAGGCTGCAGCTCAGGGCAGCCTGATGGAAGAGGTGCAGAGGGCGAGGTATCCGGGAGGGGCGGGGGCCTCCATGCCCTCGCTGGGCACACCAGCCTCCCAGTACCTCGATGTGTTCCCCAACCCAGAAGCTCTTTGGACTCCCTGGTCCAGGAGTTTTACGGAGGTTTCATTCCATAAGCATAAATCATTTGACCACCCGTGATTAACCCAATCACCAGCCCCTCAATGCTCCCCAGAGGTTAGGGGTGGGGCTGAAAGATGGACTCAATCACACCTTGGTCTTTTAGCAGCCAGCCCCCATCTGAAGCTATTTAGGGGCTCCCAGACACCAGTTATCTCATTATCATAGGAAAAACATTCTTCAGGAGGGAGGGTTCAGCTCAAGTGGTAGAGCTCATACTTAGCATGCATGAGGTCCTAGGTTCAATCCCCAGTACCTCCTCTAAAATTAAGTAAGCCTGATTACATCCCTACTGCCAAAATAAAGTAATTAAATAACATAGTAATAAATAAATTATTTAAAAAAAAGAAAAACCTTTTTTAATTGGAGTATAGTTGATTTGTGATATTGTGTTGGTTTCAGGTATACAGCATACTGTTTCAGGTTTTTGGGGTTTTTTTTGCAAATTATATTCCATTTTAGGTTATTGCAAGACGTTGGGTGTCATTCCCTATGCTATACAGTAAGTCCTTTTTGTATGTCTATTTTATGTATCATAATTTGTATCTGTTAACCCCGTACTCCTTGTTTGTCCTTCCCCACACCTCCTGGTCCCCTTTGGTAACCATGAGTTTGTTTTCCATGTCTGTGAGTCTGTTGCTGTTTTTGTAGGTTTATTTGTATTTATTAAAATACCTTCTTGTCACTCCCAAGTATTCCAAGGGTTTTGGGAGCTCCGTGGCAGGAACTAGGGACAGAGAGCAAATCTACAGTGGACATAATCTGCCACTTGGCATATACTATCTCATTTAATGTCTTCCTCTTTATAATTCTGTGAGATCAGTGCTGTCAATCCCATTTAAATGATTAAGAAAAGAAGCTCAGTTTGGTTAATGGACTTGCCTAAGGCATCACAGCCAAGCCAGGACTCCAATTCAAGCTCTGGCCTTTCCAGGATCTTCCAGACCAAGGAAGGAATGACTTTATCCTGTTTGGCATGGGGTGAAAAGGCAGCAGGTCCTCTCTGGGCATCTCCCTGAAGCCAGGGGCATAGGGATCCAGCCCCGCTGACGGAGCTGGGGCTGCTGATGCTGGAAGAGAAGTTACCAGGACTCTGACTTCAGAGTCGAGGAGAAAAGATGGGTATGCTTGCATGTTTTGCTTATTTAACGGATGTGTTAGCAGCTGAGCGAAAGAGGGATCAAAATGACCTTGTGCTTTAGGTCAGGCAGCCTGGCAGCTTCCAGATCAAGTAAGAAGATGCCTTGGGGTTCCAGCTGGCAAACTACCAGAGAGCCTCAGCCCTGGAGGAGACAGAGCAGCAGGAGGACAGATCTGCCTTTCTATTTGAGGTTTTGGAAACTAAAGCAGAGAGAGGCAGAATGACTTGCCCAAGGTCACACAGCCCCCAAGTGACAGTCACATACGGAACCCCAGGCCACGTGACCACGTGGTCTGTGACATGTCTGCAGCACGGGGCCTCCCCAAGAGGGGCGTCAGGCACCAGGGTCCGGATTTCTTCCTCCGAAGCCACAAACTCTTATCTCTCACAGCAAGAAGTTCCCACAGCAGTGCAGATTCTGCAGCCTCTGCCCACGACTTTTTCTATTCTGGGTGCTGGGCGGGCAATTAGCATAAATCTGCATAAATTTCTCATTTTTAACAGAACGGAGAAAGGCATGAGGAAAGAGATTAAAAAGCTGGTGTTTATCAGTAAGATGGCGTGGCAGCCTTCGCCAGCTGCATCTGTCCCGCGTTCTCCCTTCTGCCTAAGAAGCCCATCCTTGGGAGCCACTTAGCACCATCCTCTTTCTCCTCCAGGCCCAGCTGCAAGGCCACGTCTTCTGCAGAACTTTCCTGGAGGCTCCGTGGCAGAGATGCTGGCGTGTCCCCTCACATCTCCCTGGACCGTGTGTGTCCCCTTCTCGCCCCATCACCCTGTGCCCTAGCCTACAGAAGTGACCCACCTGGGGTGGTTCTGCCTCAAGTCTGTAGGCCTCCGGGGATCGGCTTGCCTGAAAAGCTCTAGAAAGTTCTCTCAGTGCTGCAGGTGCCTTGACGCTCTGTCTGCGACGCCCAGCTTCAAACGGAGGAAACCCACACCCCAGAATCTGCTGGGCTGGCTTCAGACTTGTTTGCAAAATTTCCTTCTGACTCTGTGGCATGCTCTGAGAGTCTGCCCAGCCCAGGGCCGTCCTCCCCCAGCGCAGAGAGTACACCATGCTGTCTCAACCTAGGCTAGGGGTTAGCCCTGGCTGCAAAGGGCCCTCCACTGAGTCCAGCATGATCCCAGATAAGCCCCAAATATAAGTCAGATGGCAGCTCCCTGGAGGTCCCTGGGCCTCTGGCGGGCTGGGCTAGGTCTGCTCTTGGATATTTAAATAAAAATAGCTCACACCCCCATTTTAGATATCTGTATTTCTCCCAGGCAGCCTTTGCTTTTTTGCGGGGGGAGGGGGGTTGGGGAGTAATTAGTTTTATTTATTTATTTATTTTATTATTATTATTTTAATGGAGGTACTGGGGGTTGAATCCAGGACCTTGTGCATGCTAAGCACCCACTCCACTCTGCACAAGCCCTCATTTTTATCTCCTGCTTCCTCCACATTCTCACTCTCGACGCCATCTTTGTTTCCCATGTCTCCCCACCCCCACCTCATCCCGAGCTGGACGTAGGTCTGAGTACTTCGCTCCCCAAATTGCCACGACCTCAATGTTCTGTGTGTAACAGATCTTCATTCCGAGACTATTTATGGCAATGGATGGAGGGTGGACAGTGCACGTTGCTCAGCACAAGCAACAGCTTTAACCTGAAGTTGATCCTAAAGTCCCACCAGAAGGATCTTTCACTGGCCACATGGACCCTTAGATGCTGGCTTGTTGATTTTTTTTCCTGCTCTTTCCCTTCCAGGACAGTCTGGCGGCCTCTCTCAGGTCCCTCTCTTTGCATTTTAAATCTCCCCTCAATTAGAAGATCTCGGCTCTCTGGTCCCCACTCTGCTCAAAGCCCCGGGCACAACCGCAGCCCAGCCAAGGGCGCTCCATTCCTGGTCGCTATCCTTGAGCTGCATGGAGAACCGGCAAGGCACTGAGTTAACCATTTCCCTCCCTGTGACCAAATTCTAGGTCAGGGATCTGTCCCTGGGAACAGAGGAGGTCCAGGGGTTGTGTGTTGTTTCTCGGTCTGTGCTGTCTCCTGCACGGGCCTGGAAGCACCTAAAGGACAGAAACAATCTGATTCGTCTCGTCAGTCCCGTTTCTGCCCAGAACCAGGGAGGATGATGGGAGGGAGAAGAAATGAGTGAATGGATGATGACTTAGCACACAAACCAAGAGAAAGGCGGGAGGGAGCAGGGGGCACTTTGGAGTTGGGGTTGAATTTACTGGTTGTCACACATTCCTGGAGGGGTTCAATCAGATGGAAAATCACATAGCTAGCTCTTTGCTGTGGATCAGACCATCTGAATGGTCACTATGGTAACCTGCATTCACTCCAGTCCTGTACCCCACGAACAGAATATATGCCCTCAACAGAATATACGGCCTTGGACTTGATCATATGACTTGCTTTGACCAATGGAACCTGAGTGGAGTGGACAGTGTGGCCACCCTGAGCAGAGAATTTAAGATGTGTGGCCTATTTCAGTTCGGGCTCTCCTGCTTGCAACACTGGCCATGAGAAGAGCTCACTTCAAGAAGACCAAGAATTGGAGACACATGGAGCAGATTCTAATCCAAGCCCAGCTGAGCCACAGACCAGTGAGTGAAAAATAACCATTTGTTGTAAGCCACAGAGTTTTGCAGGGTTGGGGGTGGGGATTGCTTGTTATCCAGTACATGCTGACTAATACAGTCCTCTAGTCCAATCTCTGTCCAATGCATAAAGCCACTCCTCACCATTTTGGCCCATTTGAAGTCAAGCCTTAGCCTTGCACACCTCCAGTGATGGGGAGCTCACTACCTAACAAGGCTGCTTATTCCCGTCTCTGGAGAGTTAGATCCCAACCCACCCTGACCTGAGTTCATGAATTGATCCTAACTCCCTCTGTCCTTCCTTCCTGATCTCACAAGGCAAGTCCACCTCAGCACAGCCAGACAGAGACTGAAGCAGTGTGGTGTGGCAGCCCCATCCCCTGCCTCGTGGGACCTCCAGCAGCTCCTATACATGGTCGCCCATGCCTTCACCTCTCTACCTCCTCTCCTTGCCTACTGCCCTCCACCAAGGCAGAGTCTGGAACTGACCATTGCAGCTAATCAGCATGGCCAGTGGCCAGACCCTTGTCTCTGTTGGACTAGACAATATACCTCCACAGGAAATGCCAGGTTAGAAGCAGACTCTGGAGCTGGACAGACCCGGGGGCAAATCCCAGCCCTGCCACCACCTGCTGTGTCACCTTGGACAGGCCACTTCATTCTTGGAACCTCAATTTTCTCATCAGTAAAATGAAGACAGTAATTACCTCTACTTTACAAAAGCAATAATATGGGGGGGGGGGAGGTGGATTTAGCTCAGAGGTAGAGCACATGCTTAGCATGTGGGAGGTCCTGAGTTCAATCCGCAGTACCTCCATTAAAAAAAAAGGGGCAACAACTCAAGACCTACCAATAAAGGGATGGGGAATTAAACTATAGACTGTATACAGCTCATGCTACTTAATAACAAAAAAACAAACAACCCAGTTTAAAAATGGGCAGAAGACCTAGACAAGCAATTCTCCAATGAAGACATACAAATGGCCAATAGGCACATGAAAAAATGCTCAATATCACTAATTATCAGAGAAATGCAAATCAAAACTACAGTGAGATATCACCTCGCACCAGTCAGAATGGCCATCATTCAAAAGTCCACTAACAATAAATGCTGGAGAGGGTGTGGAGAAAAGGGAACCCTCCTACACTGCTGGTGGGAGTGTAGTTTGGTGCAGCCATTAGGGAAAGCTGCATGGAGATTCCTCAAAAGACTAAAAATGGACTTACCATATGATCTAACAATCCCACTTCTGGGAATATATCCAGAGGGAACTCTAATTCAAAAACATACATGCACCCCAATGTTCATAACAGCACTATTTACAATAGCCAGGACATGGAAGCAACCTAAATGTCCATCAACAGATGACTTGATAAAGAAGCTGTGATATATTTATATAATGGAATACTACTCAGCCATAAAAAATAATAAAATAATGTCATTTGCAGCAACATGGATAGACCCAGAGATCATCATTCTAAGTGAAGTAAGCCAGAAAGAGAAAGAAAAATACCATATGAGATCACTCATATGTGGAATCAAAAGAAAAAAGAAGACACTAATGAAATCATTTACAAAACAGAAACAGACTTGCAGACATAGTAAACAATCTTATGGTTACCAGGGGAACGGGGGTGGGAAGGGATAAATTTGGGAGTTTGAGACTTGCAAATATTAACTACTATATATGAAAATAGATAAAAAAACAAATGTCTTCTGTAGAGCACAGGAACTATATTCACTATCTTATAATAACCTTTAATGAAAGAGAACATGAAAACAAATATGTGTATATATGTGTATGACTAGGACATTATGCTGTACACCAGAAATCAACACATTGTAACTGACTATACTTCAATTTTTTAAAAAAAAAAAAAAGAATAAATAAATAAATAACAAGTATTAGCATGGATGTGGAGAAATTGGAACCCTTGTGCACTGTTGGTGGGAGTGCAAAATGGTGCAACTGCTGTGGAAAACAGTGTGGCGGTTCCTCCAAGAATTAAAAATAGCATTACTATGTGGTCTAGCAATTTCGCTTCTGAGTATACAACCACAGGAACTGAAAGCAGGTGCCTCAAAGGGCTGTTTGTACAGCCACAATCACAGCCGCAATATTTACAACAGCTGAAAAGTGGAAGCAACCCAAGTGTCCGTTGATGGGTGGCTGGATAAGCAAGATGTGGGGCATACATACAATGGAACATCATTCAGTCTTAAAAGGGAAAGAAATTCTGACACATGCTGCAACATGGACAAACTTTAAAAACATCACGCTCATTGAAATAAGCCAGTTACAGAAAGAAATACTGCATGATTCTACTTACAGGAGGCAGACTAAGAGCAGTCAACTTCATAGAGACAGAAAGTAGACTGGTGGTTTCCAGGGGCTGCGAGCAGGGAGAAACAGAGAGTTTTTGTTTAATGGGCACAGAGTTCCATTTTTCAAGATAGAAGAGTTCTGAGTGGATGGTGGTGATGACCTCACAACAACATGAATAGACTTAATACCACTGAACTGCACACTTGAAAATGGTTAAGATGTTAAATGTTATATTATGTTAAAAGTATACATGAATGAATGAATGAAAATAAACCAGAGTCTTCTATGTTTTCTTAGGGGCCACAGTCCTGCAAACTCCAGGAATACCCCAATGTGTCCCGGAGCGGGGGTTCTGCTGCACCCCTCACCCTTTTGGTCCAGGCTTTGGTCCAGGGAAGGAAGGCAGTACAGGACAAGGGACAAACAGGAGCATCCCCATGCCCCCATCAGTACACAGAGCACTCATACTCACTCATCAGATTCATTTTCCCAAATGCTGCCCATGTAATAATTTTACAGATAAAGAAGAAGAGGCTCAGAGAGGTTGAGTCACCTGTGCAGGGTCACACAGCTGCAAAGTGCAAAGCCTCAGACACACATACATTTCCCAAAGTCTGCACTCTTTCTTCAACCTCTCAGCAGCCTGGCCCAGAGCCTGAGTGATGCCACCAGCTATCTCTGCAAAGCTCTCAACATCATTTCTCTTCCCAGGCCTTCAGCCTCCTCTCGGAGAAAATGAAAAGTTCAGGGCTATGGTGTTTGTGAATGTCACTCATTCCATTCTTCAGCAAGTACTATTACTGAGCACGTCCTACGCTCCAGGTATTGCCTTGGCCCCACAGATGCAGCAGGGACCAGACGGATGAGGCCCTGGGCCTCACAGAGCTCACAGACAATAAACACATAAACAAGCAGGGGACTCCCAGAGTCAAAGTGCCCCGAAAGGCAAGATCAAGGGTATCTGGGGAAGGCTGCTTTGAAAGGCAGCCAGGCAGGCCTCCAGGAAAAGGTGACATTCCAGCTGAGAATTAAAGACTGAAAAGGAGCCAGCCATTAAGGGAGCAGCAGAGAACATTTGAGGCAGAAATAACAGCAAAAGTGGTGGGAATCAACTTGGCTTCTCAGAAGAACAGCCAGGAGAGGAGGCCAGCGTGGCTGGAGGGTGGTGAGCGAGGAGTGGCAGGTAGGAGGTGGGTGGGGAGGCAGGTGCTGGGGGCAGGAAGCCAGCAATCAGGATTTGGATTTTGTTCCAACCGAAGAGGAGCATCTTGGAGGAAGTGACAAGAAGAAGGAAGCACTCTGGCCCTGAATGTGCTGTGCACGCTGTAGAGTGCTGTGCACCTGTGAGCTATGATGTCCTTGCTCTTGTGTCAAGTGAAGGAGTCATCTCCCAGGAGCTCTGTTTGCTCCCTTCCGGTTTGTCTTGATACTCTGGGCAAACGGACACACCCTGGGGCTTAGTAAGCAATACCTTGTTCTTCTCATTTCCCTCCCTGTTTACCTTTCCCAGCTCTGATAGGCTCTGGCCCTGGATTCTGACCTTTCTCAGGACCTCCCTATCTGAGCCTTCGCAGGCAGGCAAGGGTGACCTTCACCACCTGGGCAGTGGAGCCCAAGGGTGAGCTCCACCCTGGGCAGGCCCTGAAGGAAAAAAAAGAGCCTTAGAAGGAAGAGAGCGGTGAGAAAGTTCCAGAAAAGGGTAAAATTAATGCTGAGTGGAACCTCGGTGATCAGCTGGGGAAACTGAGGCCTGGGGAGAGAAAGCAGCTTGTCTCAGGTCATACAGCAAGTTGATCCCGGTATGAAGTTCTTCACCACGCCCGGTAATCTGAGTGGTTCTCGGGCATAGTAATAATAACAACAAAAACAACAGCAATATAGCTAGTAATCACTAACCCTGTGCCGGACACTGTCCTAAGGCATTTACATATTTAACTTTTCTGCTTCTCACAGCACCCCTGTGAGGTATGGGCTATTAGAGCCCCAGTTCCGTAGAGGATGACACAGGCCAAGAGACTTAGCTACTGGACAGGAGTCACACTCACGTCTGCTGCCTCCAGAGCCCCACTCGTAGTGACTACACTAGCAAACTGAGGCTCAGAGTGGGGAGATCCCTTGCCCAGTTCACTCACGCTCATGCTGTAGTCACCGTCAGACACTGTGCCCCCGAAGAATATGTCATGTGCATCTTTATACTGATGGTGCCAAGTATAGCAAAGGCTTGGAGCAGAAAACACTGGTTGAATTAAGACTAATTGTGGTATCAAGTTCTGCTCAAATGTGGCAGATTCTTTTGGCACACGTAGGGGGGAATGCAGGGAAATTGCAGGAAGGAAGCAGATCGAACACCCCAGCTGGTGGCGGTTGTAGTAGAAAGCACATGGGCTTTCTGAGAAGTCACAGATTGCTTGTTGGAAATCTGTGGGATCTTCAGCAAGTCATTTAGACACACTCAGCCTCAGTTGCCTTCTCTAAAAAAATCAGTATAGAATTCCCAGCCTCACAGGGCATGGATTAATTCAGCTGATGGATACAAAGTGGAAGTTGGCTAATTTTTTTTTTTTCCACAAAGGGCCAGATAATGAATGTTCTCAGCTTTGTGAGCCATAGGTCTTTGTTACATTTCCTCAACTGCTTCTGGAGGGCACAGGGAGCCATAAAAATTGCATATTTACAAAAACAGGCAGCAGGCTGATTTGGCCAACAGACCATTGTTTGCTGACCTTTGACACAAAGCACTAGCCAGAGCCGGGTGCCCACAGTGCTGTGTATGACTTTTGTGGACCCTAAGAAACTTTGCCTTTGTAGGTCTCTTCTACCATAACAGAATTTGTGAGCCCTAGAAATTTCTTTTTTTCTATTAATGTGAAAAAAAATCTTTTGGCTTACTATTTTAAAATAAATTAAACTGTTTTTTCGGGGCACTGAAATTATTGCAGGTCAGGCGCTGTGTCTATGTGCCTGATGAGTGGGTACTTGCCACACACAGGCAGTCAGTAAATGGGACTCCCCTTCCCAACCATTTTTCTCTGCTGGGTGGGACTGCCTTTGTTGTCATGAGATACAATAAGAGAATACCAGAAGCTGGGTAGCTTAGGCCATGAAAATTTACCTTCTTATGGTGGGGGAGGCTGGACATTCAAGCATCCAAGATCAAGGAGCCAGCTCGGTCAAGCTCTGGTGAGGCCTTTCTCCTGTCTTGCAGACAGCCACTGTCTCACTGTGTGCTCACATGACCTCTTTTTTGTTCAAAAGAGAAGGGGTAGGGAGGAGAGAGAGAAGCAGCAGCTTTCTGATGTCTCTTTTTATAAGGAAACTAATTTTGTCACATCAGGGCCCCACCCTTATTACCTCATTTAAACTTAATTCTTTCTTTAGAGGCCCCGTCGCAAAATACAGCCACACTGGGGGTTAGGGCTTCAACATCTGAATTTGAGGGAGCAGGGGGAACACAAACGTTTTAGTCCATAACAGCCTGGAATCAGACAAGGAGGTAGGACATCTTCTACGTGGAGGTACCTATGAGCTCAGGTTTGCAACGAGGTGACCTGGGTGTTAGATCCTGGTGCATCCTCTCTGGCATTTATCAGAGAAATCATTTCAATTTTCCTGTCCCCGGGTTATTCTTCTATAAAATGGGGTAATTGTAATTTCTATGTCATTGGGCTTTCCTGGAACGTGTGGCAAGCATTCAGCTGAGACTTACATATGGAAAGCACATGATCAGTGTTAGCAATAGTGATGATGGTGATGATGGTGATAGTGATGCTAGTGATGCTAGTGATGATGGTGATAGTGATGATGGTGATGATGGTGATGGTGATGATGGTGATAGTGATGCTAGTGATGATAGTGATGATGGTGATGATGGTGATGATGGTGATAGTGATGATGGTGATGTTGGTGATGGTGATGATGGTGATAGTGATGATAATGATGATGGTGATGGTGATCATGATGATAGTGATGATGATGGTGATGACAATGATGATGGTGATGACAGTGATGATGGTGATGGTGATAGAGAGGATGATGAGATGAATATGATGATGGTGATGGTGATGATGACAATGGTGAGGATCATCTTGAGACAGGAAGGAAGGGGGCAGGGCAGAGCCATTAAAGGAATGACACAGCAGTTGGCACCAAGATGGCAAAAAAGTCAACTCCCAATAGACCTGAAGGCCTAAGATGGTGGGACATGTGACCTCCAGTGGACCTTGAGCTTTATTATATGCATTGTAATATATTAGCATGGGAAATAGCACACTCACAGGTGCCATGACTGTTCTCAGGCTGACCATAAAAGGTCAAAAAGTAGGTGGTGGCCCAGTTCCTGGGAATCACCATCCCTTCCCCAAAGTAGTTGAAATAATCCTCCTACTCATTAGCATATGAAATCACCAAGCCCATAAAAACTAACAACCCTGCACCCTGGGGCCTCTCTCTCTCGCCTTCTGAGACGGCCCACACTCTGTCTGTGGAGTGTGTGTCTACTTTTAATTTAACTGCCCCCCTCTCTGGCTTTCTGAGCTGGCCTGCACTTGGTCTATGGAGTATGCCTCTCTCTGAATAAGTCTACCTTTACTCAACTATGGGTCGCTTTTGAATTCTTTCCTGCATGAAGCCAAGTACCCTTACTTGGACGAGGCGCATCCCAGGGACTCAACCAAGACCTGGGACATGGCCATCTTCTAGCATGCCCCCACCTCTTTCTTGTATCAATCTTATAAGAAGAACCAGAGACTCATTGGTTGGACCCAGTGGCTGGGATCTTCTACTTCAGCTGAGCATAAATCCTTTCTATCACCAGTGCAAGGAAGACCCACCAGAAGGAGCTGATCCTAGCATCTCAGGGTGGGTACACTGACACACTGAATCCCTTTTTTTGGGTTCCTTGCACACAGTCCTTGTCTTCAGACTCTTCCTCCAGTGGACTAATACTTGTGGCTTCATTTATGCCCTGACACCAATTCTCTGAGAGCAGCTGGGTGTCCTGGCGCTGACATCACCAACCCCCCCGCCCCCGCCACAGGTCTAGGAGCTCCTCCACAAGACTGCCTCCACTTGAGATGCCAGCCACAAGTCTCAGGAGCCACCCACACTTCTGACTAGCTGACTATAAATTTCCAGGTTCCCATGGCTCCCATAGGTTTGCTAAATCTCCAGAATGACTCATAGATTCACCAAAAGTGCTATACTTATGACTACAGTTTTATTTTAAAGGATCCAGATCAGCACCCGCCAAGTGAAGAGACACACGAGTTGAGGTCTGAAGAGAGAGATGTGGAGCTTCTGTCCCCTCTGTGGAATCCAGACACATCACGCTCCCAGCACATCCACGTGCTCACCCACCAGGAAGCTCCACCAGGCTGTGATGTCAGAGTTTTAACTGGGGTTTCGTTAGGTAGGCACGGCTGATTAAATCATTGGCCACATAACTGAACTCAATCTCCAACCCCCTGCCTTCCCTGAAAGTCAGGCTGGTCCAAGGTTCCAACCATCTAATCACATGGTTGGTCTTTCTGCGACCAGCCCCCATCCTGAAGCTACCTAGGGTCCCACTGTGAGTCTCCTCATTAGCACAACAAAGACATTCCTATCAGTTGGGAAATTCCAAAGGTTTTTAGAGCTCTGGGCCAGGGTGAAAACCAGATACATTCTTGATACCACATCCCCCTTCAGAAGCCCTCCTTCTCTCCCTCCCCAAAGCCTTGATTGAATTTCCAGGCTCTGCATTTACTGTTTTTAACCTGGGAGACATCTTGCCCCTGGAAATGACCTCTACAGGGGCTGAGCTCATCCTCCCACCACATGTAGACTCACTCTGTTCTCCTTATGGTACCCACAGACCCTCCCTAAATCTCCTTCTGACCTGGATCCTGAGCTTCAGGCATGAACCCCACTTCCTAGGCTCCTCACTTGCTTATACCATCTCCTGGATCTGCCCAGATTCCCCATCTTACCCAGCCACTGCCTGAGAACTCTTTCTGTGTTTTACATTATTTTCTTTAATTTAAATTCTTTTCTGAATTAGTTTATGTTTATAAAATTTTTTAAAGTTACACTCCATTTACAGTTATTACAAAATATTGGCACATTGTACAATTCATCCTTGTAACCTATCTTACAACCAACAGTTTGCACCTTCTGCTCCCCACCCCCTATATCTGCTGTGCGTTCTTAACTCATCCCAACTTCAGATGCCGAGATTTCCTGGCCTTCAAGAGAAGCCTAGAATCCTGGCTTGAAGTGGGTCTTAAAAAGACATAAGTCCAATTGCCAATGGCACATTCCCAGCCTTGCCATTTCTTCATTGAATGGCCTTCAGCAAGTCACTTCAAGTCCAGAAGGTTACATTTCCTAATCTGGAAAAGAGAAAAACAATCCTCCATTAGTCAGGATTTGTCTAGGATTTGCTGCAGTAACAAATGCATCCTAACATAGCAGAAGTTCTTTCTCACTCACACCCTCACTCACCACACTGCTCTGTCCTTCACCTACATCCTCTAGAACACATGTTCTCCAGGGTCACCAGGACAGAGAGAAGAGAAGGGCTGGAGGAGGTACACTGGCTGTCAGTTGCATTGGCCCAGAAGTGACCCATACTACCTGCATTCACAAGCTACTGGCCCCCAGTCATCACTTGGCTCCCACATGCCTGCAAGGATTGCTGAGGGATGACTGTGTGCTATTTGGCAAGGGCCAAGTCTGTCTGCAGGTTCTTTGACTCACTGGGAGGTGGGGGAAATCCAGGAAGCTTGTGTATGTGAGAACTCCAGCCACAGAGCAGGTGGTTGTTAATCAGTTTCCTGATTCCACAAAGGGCCTCTGTTTTGCTTGGGAAGCCCTTTAGTCTTGATAAGAGAGATGGGTCCCGTTTGTGCTCTCCGTCTCCCGGGGCAGGGCAGGTCCTAGTGGTCTGGCCATTGGGGCTGTTCAGACTGGGCTGAGATGACCAGGTTATTTCTCCCAACTTCCCCCGGGGATCAGAGATCCTACCTTCCCAGCCCTCAAATCAAAGCTGGAGGCAGAGTTTATGTCAAATGTCACTGACCTTTACCTTGGCCGTCAAAGGTCAAAAGCAATCTGACTTCACACTATGGCTTTCTACGTTCTGCCGAAGTTGACTCCACGTAGCTGTAACCGAGTTGGATAGCGGAATGGAGCCATGAGATGTGGAATCAAAATAATGAGATCATGGTCCCGGGTACCATTAATTCCCTGGACCATGTGAAAAAGAGTCTATGGTAGAGTGGAATAGAGGAAACTGGACCTTGGAGACAAGGCAAGAAAAGGTCAGGAAAGGACTGAGACCAGATGGATAAACAGCAGAGAGTCAGGAAGCCAAGAAAGGACAGAAAATGGCACGTGCAAAGGCGAAGAGGCACAGAACCACATCCTCAGGAGCAGCGTGTGGTTGGAAAAGGAAATCCAGGATGGGGCAGGGTGGGGACACTGTCAGGAGATGTGGCTGGATGTGTAGCCGAGGCGACATCGTTCCTTCTTTCCTTCATTTCAGGACTATCCACTGAGCACCAAGAGACTCCAGGTGCCGTGCGAGGCACAGCAGATTCAACCGAGAGCCGGGGCAGAGCTTGGAGTGCGCCACGGGGGGCTGGGCAAGAGGCAAGTAGGCAAGGAAATGAGAGGGTTTCGGAGAGATGGGAGGAAGGAGAAGGAGCACCCCTTGAATGCCAGGCCCAGGGATCAGGGTGGTGGGGAGCCCTGGGAGAGCTGTAGGCAGAGGAGAGATGAGGTTAGATCTGGATTTTAGAAGCTCACTCCATGCAGGAGGGGAGGTGGGTGTCCCAGCCTGAACAGGCGCCCTCAGCACAGGGCGGGGCACACAGTGGGTGCTCAGCTGATGCTAGAGTTCTGACTCTCAGTGTGATGTGTATTTCCTGATCTGGAGCCTGTTCCCCTCCCCTCGCAGCCTCTCTGTCCCCAAGGACATCTGCAAGCAGGGCTAGATGCCTCCTAATCGCTCAGCTGGCTCTGTGCCCAGGGAGGAATGCAGGAAGGGACACCCTGATAACCATCAAAGCTCCAGCATTGACTCCAGGGGAGAAGACAGCCCGAGTCCCTCTCGCTCCGCCGCTGAGGACTCAGCCAGCTTTCCCCAGGGCCTCATCTGTTACCTGAGTGGATGGGGGACGGAGACCTGGAAGCGCAGAGCCTTCAGCTTGACTCCTGCCTCCACCCCAGCCTGCCGCATGCCCCAGGCAGGCTGCTCCCTCACTCTGTGCCTCCGTTTTCTTCCTGGCAAAACAAGCGTAATAATCCAGGCTTCCACCTCACAGGACTATGATGGGGGCGAGGGCGGAGACGCATTCTCTCCTCAACCAGCAGGTTCTCACTGAGCCTGTACCACTCCCCTGGCCTCTCTGTCCCCAAAGACACCTGCATGCAGGACTAGATGCCTGGGGGGCGTCAGCAGGGAGGGATGGTGGGGGTGACAGAACAGAAGAAGGAGTTCCCTGCACTGATGGAGCAGAGCCGAGGACCCAAGCTCTGCTTTAATAATGTCACATGGATTTGGCTCATTTAATTTTCATGACAACTCAGTGAGATGGGTCCAGTCCTCACCCCTCTTTCTACAGATGAGGAAAATAAGGCAGAAAGAAGGTAGAGGACTTGCCCGCGGAACAAGCCCAGGAGGAGCAGCTCACGGGGATATGAACTGGGTCTGAGTCCAGAGCCCGTCCTCCCAACCACGAGTCCGCACTGCCCAGGTGAGGGGAGACACGGCTTGAAAGTATTCAAAAATCCAATGTTCTGTGGAGCAAAGTTTTGGGACAGGAGACAGAGGCAGGAGTCAGGGGAAGAGACCTGAAGGTGGCGGGATGCGCAGCTCAGGGGAAGACAGAGGGGTTCTGGGCAGGGTTGGGGGGGCAAGGCTTGGACCGCAGTGAGAGTGGTCCATGGAGCTCAGTAGGCGGCTGCAGGCCTGGGGAGCATCATCTGGAGTTTGCACTTTCCTCCAAGAGTGATGAGAAACCACTGGAGGGATTAAACTGATTGATGTTTTAGAAAGAATCCCCCGGACTAGGGGCCACGATAAGACATGGGAAGACCACGCAAAGGACGCTGCAGTCAGTGACCCCAGTGAGAAGGGGTGGTGGCCAGGACCAGGTGGCGGCCTTGTGGGTGGGGAGAAGGCAGCTCGGAGGATCTAGCCGAGTAGAATTGACAGGAGTGGGTACGTGAGAGAGGGTGACCCTGGGACGTGTGGATCATGGGCCTCAGAGAGCGTCTCAATGGGCTGGTTCTCCAGGGAAGTAAAGACTGAGTAAGAGTCTTTATGAAACCCCTAGGGGAAGGTATAGCTTGGTGGTAGGCTGCGTGCTTAGGACGCATCAGGTCCTGGGTTCAATCCCCCGTACCTCCATCAAAAATAAATAAATACGCCTAATTACCTCACCTCCCCAACAAAAAAAATATATTTTTTTAAAAGAAGACCTAAAATAAATGGAAAGGCATTTCATCTTCATGGATCAAAAAATTTTATATATATGAAACACCCAACTGGAGAAGGCTCAGACTGATTCAGGCAGACCTGGAAACCCTGGCTCCACCCCCGACCAACCACGTGACTTACAGCCAGTCACTTCCCCTTCCTGAGCCTCGCTCTCCCTCTCTCAAAAGCAGAGGTGTAAACACCCACCTGACAGAACTGTGGGGATAATGGAGGTGATAGCTCCTGCCACTTGGGTTTCAAATCGCTGCATCTCCTTAGTTACAATTTACTGAGCAGGCACTATGTGTCAGATTCTGTGTTGTGTGTTATGTACGTGATCTCGGCAATCCTCACAACATCTCAATGAGGTAGGCAGGATTATTCCCTTCATTTTTCAGTAAGAAAATAAAGGCTCAGAGAGGTGAGGTGGTTTGCCCATGGCCACATAGTGACTAAATGCAGAACTAGAATTTAAGCCCAGAAAGGTCTTGTGTCAAAACCTGGGTATTTCATTACCACACTAGTCAGTAGTAGTTAGGATGTGGTCAGTGGCCAGTAACAGAAGGTACAGGCAAATGTTCATGGTTCCTATAGAGCAGAAGTTAATTACTTTTACATGCCAAGGTGTCTGGTCATAAATGATTCCAAGGTAGAGGCAGTAGCTCAACCAAGTCATCAAGGACACACATGCTTCCTAAAATCCCAATCTATTCCTATCATTCTATCAGCAGTATTTTGCCTCATGCTTGCAATATGGCTGCCACAGCTCCAAGCATCGCAGCTACATCCCAAGAAAGAAAAATAGAGATATCATAAAGGGAGTACCCTCTCTTATCATTCATGAAAAAGTTTCCCCCTAAACTTCCAGTAGATTTTCTTTTATGTCACATTGGCCAGAAATAAGTCACATAACCAATCCTAAACCAATCAGTGGCAAAAGAGAGTAGGGGTGACATGACGTGGCAGTTTTCAAGGATATCTGGCTATTCTTGTCACTCTTCTCATCAAGAGGTGGGCTGTCCTTGAATTTAGGCCCACCTTAGGAACTTGTTGACAAAGAGAACTTGGCATAAATGACACCATGTGACTTCCAAGGCTAGGTTATAAAAGAGAAGGAGATTCTGCTTCTATCCAGTTCACTGGAGCACATGTGCTGGAACCCTTAGCTGTCACATCAGTCCTACCAGTCCGAGGCCGCCATATTGTGAGGAGGCCCAACTAGCCCACGTAGCAATTCCACTTGGAGAAGGTCTAAGTGAAGAGAGAGAGAGGTGCCTGGCCAGCCCCAAGTACTCCAACCCCCTGATGTTCTAGCTCCAGTCACATCTGGACTGCAACTGGGAGAACAACCCAGCCAAGCCTCTTCTGAATTCCTGACCCCCAGAAATTGTGTGACATATGATGATCATTGCTGTTTCAAGCTGCAGAGGTTTGGGGTAAATTGTTACACAGCAGTACGTTGCCAAATCACATGATCAGCTTAGAACAATCATGCTTCATCTTCTGGGGTTAGACAGTTTTCCAGCTGCATAAAGCTGGGGTTTCATTAGCAAGGAAGAGGGGCAATGACTGTGGGACAGGCAATCCCCCACAGGGTTCTATTGTATTGCCAGAAGTTTCTGACATGGAGAATTTGATAGCCAAACTCAGAGAAACTATAGTAACATGAGGAGATTTCTCTTAAGCCACACATATCCTGATGCTCTGATTGCTTGGGTGGTACAAGGTTCACATTCGAGCTGGAAACATTAGTTCTCGATACAGATTCCTACATCATGAACACGCTTTGCCTGGCTGTAGCAACTGGTTCAGTCGTTCAGCCAATCCTGAGAACTTTTTTGTGCCAAACTTTCTTTGAGCCCTGAGACCCCAAGATGAAAACATCATCCTGTTTGTGCCCTTTGGGGGCTCTGAGAGTCAAGGGAGACCAGAAATAACTTCCAGATCAGACAGAAAGTATGCGGTGCTCGTGAGAGAGTGCAACTCACACGCAGAAGGAATTCAGAGCCACACAGTCTCTTCTGAATTGGGGGAGGTGGAAGCCGGGGCTCTGTGGTAGTGACAGCCCACTTACCCTCCTGTTCTCTCCCTCCCCTACTGCTTTCCCACCACGTGACCTTCTTTCTGTGCCTGAAACACCTCAAGCTCATTCCTGCCCCAGGGCCTTTGCACTTGCTGTTCATGTTTGGGGAACAACAAATCCACACCTAAGGAATATAGAAATAAGGGAGAGAAAGGAGTGGGCACTAGAGTTGCCCTCCCAGTGGGCAATGGGCTTCCTGCCTACCCTCAAGTGTTTGAGTTCAGGCCAGTGGCCAGGGCTTCTGCACAAGGCAGCAGATCTACCTGTGGCCCAAATGGCAGAGCAAACAAAGGCCGTGTGAATGCCGAGTACTACGCGAGGGGTTTTATAAATCATTACTGTTTCATCCTCACAGTAATCCTGTGAGGTGAGTGACAACATCCCCACTGAACAGACGAGAAGATGGAGGCCCAGGGACATCGATGAGCACCTTGCCCACCACCCCACAGCTTCCAAGCAGAGGTGGGCCAACTCCAAGGCCCGCAAGCTTCCTTCTGCCAGGCTTATCAGAAATAAGGGGCATCCTACAACTACGGGTCCCAGAGTCAAAAAGAGAGTCTGCCACCCGCTTTGATTGGAATATCCACGGTGACAAGGAACTCAGCCCACGACGTTGCCAGAAGTTCCCACTTGGCAGGTTCCGGGAAGAGTGGAAATTGGCGAGTCCAGGAAAAAGATCCTAGCAAAAGGCTGAAAGACCTTGGGCAGCTCGAAAAGGAGACAGAATAGATGTGATCTGAGCTTGGGGAGACTCTCCAGGGACGAGAGGAAAGGCTGCAGCGGAGCCTGGGGGCCTGGAGGCCAGGGCGAGCCGGGCGGATGCGCTGCCGTTGCAGACACTGGGTATGGGGCATTGCTGGGAGATAATAGTCCCCTTGTTCATCCAGGGCAGGACAGACAGGGACTGGACTGGGGGGAGTCTTCTGGCTGTACTGGGCTCTAAGACTGCACTTTGCACGTATCCCAGAGGAAATGCCAGGTGTGGGTGGTGCCCTCCTCCTCCCGATAAAACCAGTGGGGAAGGTCAAAGGGAGGCCTGTTCGTCTGGGGCCCGGGCAGCTGCGTCAATCATTAGCTGGCGATTAGAGGCCTCCAGCCGTGTCCTTCTGCAGGACATGTGCACAGCTGCCTCCCAGCAGCTGTCCGAACCCCACCCCACCTCTCCTGCAGGAATCTTGGATCTGCTAGGCTCCCAGCAAGGGGGCTGGAGCAACTTTCTCCCCACATGCTTGTGTGAAGGTGAGAGCTCAGTAGATCATCTTCCTTATCATGTTTCTGTTGACCCTTATTATCCAAAAGAAAGGCAGTAAGGTTTTCGAAAGAGGCAAAACCTCACCCCGCGGGAAGTCCTTCTCTTCTAAGGTGACAGAGGGAGATTTCAGGGCAGAGAGATCATTATGTGTCCACCCATAGGATACATGCAGGCCAGGGAACTCCATCAGGCAACCTGGGTTCTTCTTTTATTACTCAGCAAACCTCTCCAGAGGGCCCATGCTACGTGCTAAGAACTGGCTACCCCAGGTGAAGCTATATGACCCCTGCCAACAGAGAGGCAACAAAGTAAGCAATTTCAACCGACCGGACAATCGCTGTCACTGACGTGTGGGCCACGTTCAGTGGGAGCACTGGAGAGGGAGCCACTAATGCTGCCCAGGGGAGGTAAGCCGGGCTCCCCAGAACAAACAGGAACAGCAACTTGGGAGACCAAGGGACTAAGTCTGCTGTGCGTTCCCCTCCCCTGCCTCCTCGAGATGTCCTGCCCCTGGGAACTCCTGACATCGGCTCCCAGCCTGCGCACTTCCTTGCCTCTGCTCTCCCCTGGCCTCTTCCCCACTTCTGTTCCAGGGGGACCTCCCATGCTGGACCCTCCTGTCACTTCCCAAGGGGTCCACTGGCATGAAGCCAGTTTCAGGCTTCCTGGAAGGTGGGACCAAGACAAGTTCTTTGCCCTTGGAGCTTTTTTTTTTTTTTTTTTTGGAAAAGGTACTTCTTTGGCTTCTCTCTGTCTGCTTCTGAAAACTGCTAACTCACCCTCCAGATTTCACAAACACACCCAAAGTTGACTTACATTCCCCCTAAAAATGAGCTCATAGTCTGTATGGTTAACTCATTACACACCTTTTAGAGAAGAGAAAATGCTCAAAGCATTCTGATTTAAAAAAAAAAAAATGGCTGAGCTGGGGTGATCTCCACGTTCAGGGCTCCATCCAGGACAGCACAGCCGCCATGCCTCCTGCTCCAGGTCAATCAGGGTCAGGGGAGGCTGTGAACCGGCCTTCAGTGAAAGGTCTAAAGTAATTGCTGTTTATTCAACACATAGTTATGGAGTCGCTACTACATGCCAGGCACTGTTCTATACACTGACAGTTTGGTGATGGGCAAGCCAGACAAACACGGAGCTTGGATTCCAGCAAAAAAAAAAAGGATAAACAATAAATGAGCAAATTAATGAGTAAATAGGACCATTTCAGAGAATAATATTTACTATAAGAAAATAAAATAGGGTAATGGGGCAGAGAGTGATGGGTGGAGAGAGGGATTTCTCATTTAAATAGAGAGGTCAGGGAAAGCCTGAATGATGAGAAGTATCCAGCCCCATGAAGAGCTCAAGCTGAGAAAGCAGCAAGTGCAAAGGCCCTGAGGTAGGAATGAGCATAACGTGTTCCTGGCACAGCCGGTGTGGCTGGAGCAGAGTGAGGAAAAGGCCAAGTGCTATGAGATGAAGTCAGAGAGGGAGGTGAGGACCAGTCGTGTAAAGACTTCTCATTTAGGAAAAAGACGAAGACTAACCACACCAGGGAAAAGCTAACCGGGCACTGGTCACAGAACTTCAGTGGGTTGTCCACTTGCTGGGGCTGGAGGGAAGCCTGCGAGTCCTGAGGCCCCAGCTGCGCACTTAGTCTCATGGGGTCTGCTTCCTGGAGGCTGCCTGGCCTCCTGATGCGGCCTTTTCTACTGTTGTGCCTGGTAATCCTTACTTAAACAGCTTAAAGCCTCTCCCGTTTGTTCTTCCACTATGCACATGAACACCAGCTTGACCTTAGAGGTCTTCCCTCACTCCTTGAGTTGTCCAAGAACTCTGAAGTCTTTCTTAGTCCAAAGATGGGGTGGAGTTCTGCTTCTAAACGTCATGGAAAGTGGGATGATTTATTTAATCCTCCACCACTGCTGCTGCTTCTGTTATTGCCACAAGGTGTCGCTGTGGAGCACTGGTCTCACACAGCCCTGTGGACACCCTGGCTGGTCTGACCCTCCCTGGTGATGCTGCAGGTGTGTCCCGTGCTGGGCACCAAATTTCAGCTCCCTTGGGGAACACCCTATACTCAGCTCTTCTTTCCGAACACCATCTCAAGCCAAGGGTAGTTGGGTCCAGAGGAGTTTTCAGCCATATGAACTCAGCTCCTCCCAGACTACCCTTTCCTTACTGAGAACTTCTCCGGGGGATGGCTGGCACATTCAGATCAGGACCATCCCAAATACATTTCTTAATTTGAAATATCAGAGAGCAGGGCTTGGGGATTCCAATACCTTTCTTTCCAAAAGACTCTGGTATAATTTGTTTTAGAAAAGAAATTCGTTTAAGCTCATTGTTGCCAAATCTTCCCATTTTTTTTTTCAGTAGAAGCCAGAATTTTCTTATTTTTACGTGAAATTTCCAGACCTTAAAAATACCACAGGACCTGTCAACTACAAAAAAAGCACTATTAATAAATCATTTTTTTATTTCTGTCATACAAATACATCATATTTATGTATATATTTGTGTGTGTACTTTTCCAAATTTAGATATCAGGTTTTTTTTTTCTGTTATCAATGAGAAAGTAAAAAATGGCTCTGCTGTCAGCCAGACCGTGATGTTCCCAGCTGAACATAAATGATACGCGGTGCTCACAGAATACAAACTGAGTCCCAGCGGTGTGGGGGCTCAGACTGGGCCAGGCTGCATCCGTGTCTCAAAGATGGCAGAGAAAAAGCCACTCAGAGGCCACAAAAATAACTGAACACCCTCTCCTTTGACTAATGTGAACGATTCCTGCTTTTTTTTTTTTAACTGCCTCCAAGACAAAGTGCTTTAAGACATTCCGTGACCAAACTGCCCCTGCTCCCTGACAGCAGCCCATCCAGAACCTGCTTCCTGAATCCCTCCTTAGAATCAACCAAGTCAAGTCTAAAATCTCTAGGAAACTCTCTCAACCCAGCCCCGCCTGGTAGCCCCTCTCAGCACATTCTCTTTTGCTGCAGCAAGACACATAAACCTGACTTTGGATTACTGGTGCGCTCCTGGTGGTCTTTGGAGGAGGGCCCTAGACAACAGCATATTTTCAGCATCTTTCCATCCAGTCACAGGGGCCACCAACACCCTCTTTAATGACCGCTTCTTCTCAGGGCATTGTGCAGATGGCAACATCCATATTCATTCCATTTTCTCGATAGTCCCCATCACCCATTCCCTTACAGTATCTCTTCACACGCGGTAATTGTCTTGCTTTATTATATTAATGGGTGTTTATTTATTTGCTTTATGGGTAACTCCCTGCTAGTTTTCTGTTTTTCCCCACAGGTCCATCAGCTCTGGGAGGGCAGGGTCCCCACCCCACCCCCAACCACAAGTCTGATAAGAGACCAGTGGACAATAAACAGAATCAGATGGGGACCAGAAGACTGCTCATCACCAGAGGAAAACGGATGAGAGGGGGAGTGCCAGCTGCAGTCTGGAGCGCCTCCTGATCGCTGGGAACGTGGAAGGCGCTGGTCCTGGGAGGAAGTGGGGGCCCAGGCAGGGAGGGTTTGAGTGCTGCAGGACTTGGCCGGCTGCCTGTGAGCCAGGACCTCTCGGGGTCTATGAATAGCCCTCACACAGGGGAGCTCAGCAGTGCTTGAGGTCCTGGGACCAGAACCAGTGCTTCACTAATAAGGGCAGCAATGCGCTTGGGCCAGAGGCAACACCAGCCCTGGAACTGAGTTTCTCCTCCACATTCCTGTCAGCAACTGGGAAATAAATTAAGACAGATGGCATCCTGTGTTTTAGCTCAGAGAACTGCAAAATGCCCGTAGTCCCCTACCATCCATGGTTGGCCAGCTATGTCATTAGATGTCCTGGAAATCCAGAGATACTCCCTGACTCTTCTAGGAAATAGAACTTCAGAGGATTGTCACCAACTGCTTAGCAGGTGCTGCCCCCTCCATGTGGAGTTGGACCTGAGGACCCTCTGGGGAAGAAGAGTTCTCTGTTCTGAGTTTGGAAGAGAAAATCCTGCTCTCTGGAGCGGGGATGGGTAGAATCAGACAGGGGAGCTCACACTTCTGCTATGCGCAAGACACGAGCTGGAATTCAAATGTAGAAAAAGGGATGGGGGCCCTAGACTAGGAGCTAGAAGACCAACTGGGGGGCCTTGAGCCAGCGGCTGCTCCCCTCCGCCTGCCATTCTGGTTAACAAGGGAGCAGGAATGTGTGGTCGCCAAGGGCTCTCTCTGCCCTACGAATGATCTGCGTTGTGTGCTCTGGGACCAGTCACATGTCCTTTCTGATCCTCAGTTTTTCTGCCTGTGGGGAGAAGACGGGGACAGAGACAGAGGGGAATACATGCTGATTAGTGTCGTGTAGACTCTGGGCCAGACATCCCGCTGGGCACTGGGGATGCAGAGACCAAAGACACGTTCCGAGTCCTCAGGAAGCCCATCATCCGGAAAGGGGACAAGCAAGTAGCTCACTGTAATGCTTGAGGGGCAATCAGAGGCGCTGATGGAAGGAGGCACTGTCACAGAGTGACAGCCAAACCTCCAGGAGTGACTAGGAGTTTCTCGGAGGAGAAGGACACCGGGAGAGGAAGCTGCCCAAGTGACAGCAGGGAGGCATGCTTTGTTTAGTGAGCACCTAGCAGGCAAGGACTCATGTATGTATGTCAGATATTTGCAGCAAAAGTCACATGGTCCAGTGCCTGCAGGGCCCAGGGCAAATGATGTACATGAGTGAGGTGGGCAGGTGTCTGAGCCCAAAGGAGGTGTGTGGTGAAGTAGAGAACTCATATCCTCTGGAAAGAGAGAGACACTGCTCAGTTCCCACGGAATGCTGCCTCGTGAGAATTAGCCCGGTGTCTGAATTTTTAGGAGAAGACAAACATCTGGGTTTCGGGGGGGTGAAATCTTCTAATTTGTAAATATCAACTCTGATGTGCCAGACAAATAAAACAGGCTGGACACAAGTCTTGACTCCCCTATTTCCAACCTCTGGGCAAGGTCGTCTCTGAGGTTCCTGAGAGCATTTCCTTTCTAAAAAGGCACGTGGCCTAGTGATTGAGAGCATGGGCTGGGAGCTAGTAAGAGCTTAGTTCAAATCTTGGCACTGGCTCTTACCAGCTAATTCACAGAGTTTATGAAAATCATCACCTGGAGTTGTGCAGTGCACAGCCTGAGCAGCTGTATATGGTTGCCTTGTATGTAACTATAGGACAGGGCTTTCTCTTTTCCAAGCCCCAAATTCCTCACTCGTAAATCAGTGATGATTACCTCTGAGTGTGAAATGGATTTATATCGGTATAAATGCTTAGCTCAATGTTGGGCATATAGTAAATATTCAAAATATGACATTTTTTGCCCTAGTGTCTTTCTTAGGAACCCAGCTAAAACCCCATGGGCCCTCAGGCGAGAAGCATTCTTTTGTGCTGGAGAATTTAGGCTGAAGGTTGGAAGGGAAGAACCCCCTCTCTTTGGAGGTGGGTTGGAACAGAATCAGGGGAGTTCACGCTTATTCCAGCAGGACATGAGTCAGGATTAGAGCGTGGGAACAGAGATTTTGAAAAACCCTGGCAGCAGATCCAGGTTTTTTGTAGGGTTTTTTTCTTTCTTTCTTTCTTTTTTTTTTTTTTTTTTTTTGAGAGGGGGAAGGTAATTAGGCTTATTTATTTTTTAATTTTAATTTTAATTTTTTTAACGGAGGTCCCGGGGATTGAACCCAGGACCTCATGCACGCTAAGCATGCACTCTACCATTGAGCTATACCCTCCCCGACAAGATTCAGGTTTTGAGACACTTTCTGAATGTATCAGGAAATTTGTTTGGAAGTCTTATTTTTTTTTTTAAAGCTTCCTGTTCAATAAGGAAAAAAGAAGCTCCCCACCCCTCTCTCCAACATTCCATGCCCCAAATGCCTGGCAAATGTGAGACCAGTGATTTGGACTAGAAATGCAAATAGATTTGCTGAAGGTTTGTTTATACAGGGCTTAGAACAGGGTCCTGAGAACAACCAGAACTATTTTCAGCATCCCTTCCCCCCCCCTGCTGCCCTCTCTCCTGCCACCTACCCCTCTTATTTCTTCCCTCCTGTTACCTGTTTATGAGTTTGCCTCTCTGGGCTGTGAGCTTCTTGATAACAGGAAACCAGCTCTCAATGTCTTTGCCTCCCCAGCATCCAGGGTGTGGTACACATTAGACGCTCAGTTAGAGGTATGAAGGGAGTGAATGAAGGACTGAATAAATGTCTCAGCTGTCAAGGTGGCTGGGATGACAATGTTATCGGTTGAATTGTGTCCCCCCCAAAAGATGCTGTGAACCCCCAGTTCTTGTGAATGGGACCTCATTTGGAAATAGAGTCTTTGCAGATGATCAAGATTGAGGTTGTTAGAAGGGCATCGAATCCACTGTGACTGGTGTCCTTATAAAAAGGGGAAATTTGGACACAGAGAAGCTCTTACAGAGGGAAGAAGACACAGGAAGACCACCATCTACAAGCCAACAAATGCCCAGAAGCAAGGAGAGTGGCCTGAACAGATTCTCCTTCGCCGCGTTCAGAAGGAGCCAATCCTGCCAACACCTTGATCTCCAGCTTTCAGCTCCCAAACTGCAGAATAAATGTCTGTTATTTAAGCCAGCCAGTCTTGGGTATTTTGTTACGGTCGCCCAGACCCAGCTGGTACGTGATGGAGCTGGGTCTCACACCCAGGGAAGCTGGCCTCCCGTCTGGCCTGGAGATACGGGATGACTTTACAGGGATCCGGAGCTGAAATGTTGATTTAAACACACACATGCAGGCCAGCAGCTGATGCAGACAGCCAGATTGCTCTTTTCATTTGCTGCCGGCCTGTGACTTTGCCATCGGCTCATCACTGAGTAAAGTTCTTGAGTGTGAGCCTGTCTTACTGGGGGTCCTGCCTTCATGTCTGGGTCAACCCCAACCGTGGTGCATTTCACAGCGCAGAGCCACGTGGGAAGGCAGCTGCCCTGGGGTCTCTGACATGGGACTCAGGGGACAATGCAGCGCAGCATCTGAGACCTCACTCAGACTCTGGGGTAGGCTGCCTGGATCCAGGCCCCAGCTCTGCCTCTCCAAAGCTGGGTGACCCCGGGCAAGTGCCTAACCTCTCTGAGCCTCAGCTTTATTATGAGAAATGCTGACAACAGTGGCACCACCTCAGAGGGTTGTCACGGGGATTAAATACGTTCATACAAATGAAGTTCTGGCAAAGCGGCTGGCAGGCGAGCAGGGCTGTGTGTGTTTGTCCTTACTCTCCTGGCGACCCATGTGTGGCTCTCGGCCGTGGTGGACATCTCCCTGGCCATCCACACCCTCCCTCCTCCCCAAAGGCCCACCTTATCAAAGAGCTCCCTTGCCCTCTGGCTTCTCATTGTGTTCATCCTACCAGCAGTGCAGCCAGGAAGGCGGTGGTGGGGGGAGAATAGGGTTGGGTCTGTGTTCCCCTCTCCTCCACCACTGGGCCCCGAGGGCATTGGTGCTGCCCTCCTCCCAAGGATGCAGCGCCTTCTAGACAGTTCATCCACCTGCCACCTCCTCCCCCAGACCCTCTGTGTCCCCTGGAACGTGCTAGCTCTCTTGTCCCTTCAGCCCTGGAGGTAAAGGTGCCCAGCTGTGGCCAGCTGAGGGCGCCACTCCACCTTCCAAGGCTTCCCTGCACACTGCCCGCCCCTTGGTAAAAAGCCCCTCTGCTACACCCCTCAGTTTACCCAATCCGTGTGCCATCTGTTTCCTGCCAGGACACTTCCTAATGCCTGTGCCCTGTAGGAGTCAGGAAACTCACTTGGGGCCCCAACAATAAGAGAATACAATTATTAATACATGGTGTTAGTAGGTAATACACTGTCATCAGAGGGTCTTTTTTTTAACATTTTTTATTGATTTATAATCATTTTACAACGTTGTGTCAAATTCCAGTGTTCAGCACAATTTTTCAGTCATACATGGACATATACACACTCATTTTCACATTTTTTTCTCTGTGAGCTACCATAACATTTTGTGTATATTTCCCTGTGCTATACAGTATAATCTTGTTTATCTTTTCTACAATTTTGAGATCCCAGTCTATCCCTTCCCACCGTCCGCACCCCTGGCAACCACAAGTCTGTATTCTCTGTCTATGAGTCTAATTCTCTCCTGTATTTACACTTTGTTTTTGTTTGTTTGTTTGTTTTTGTTTTTGTTTTTTAGATTCCACATATGAGCGATCTCATATGGTATTTTTCTTTCTCTTTCTGGCTTACTTCACTTAGAATGACATTCTCCAGGAGCATCCATGTTGCTGCAAATGGTGTTATGTTGTCGGTTTTTATGGCTGAGTGTATTCCACTGTATAAATATACCACATCTTCTTTACCCAGTCACCTGTTGATGGACATTTAGGCTGTTTCCATGTCTTGGCTGTTGTAAATAGTGCTGCTATGAACATTGGGGTGCAGGTGTCATCCTGAAGTAGGGTTCCTTCTGGATACAAGCCCAGGAGTGGGATTCCTGGGTCATACGGTAATCTATAGATTTAATGCAATCCCTATCAAATTACCCAGGACATATTTCACAGAACTAGAACAAATCATAATAAAATTTATATGGAACCACAAAAGACCTAGAATTGCCAAAGCACTACTGAAGAGAAAGAAAGAGGCTGGAGGAATAACTCGCCCAGACTTCAGACAATACTACAGAGCTACAGTCATCAAGACAGCATGGTATTGGTACCAAAACAGACATATAGACCAATGGAACAGAATAGAGAGCCCAGAAATGAACCCACAAACTTTTGGTCAACTCATCTTCGACAAAGGAGGCAAGAATATACAATGGAATAAAGACAGTCTCTTCAGCAAATGGTGTTGGGAAAACTGGACAGCAGCATGCAAAACAATGAAGCTAGAACACTCCCTTACACCATATACAAAAATAAACTCAAAATGGATCAAAGACTAAACATAAGACAAGATACAATAAACCTCCTAGAGGAAAACATAGGCAAAACATTATCTGACATACATTTCAAAAATTTTCTCCTAGAAGAAATAAAAGCAAGAATAAACAAATGGGACCCAATGAAATTTACAAGCTTCTGCACAGCAAAGGACACCATAAGTAAAACAAGAAGACAACCTACATCTGGGAGAAAATTTTTGCAAATGAAACCAACAAAGGCTTGATCTCCAGAATATATAAGCAGCTCATATGACTCAATAAGAAAAAAAAAAACAACCCAATCCAAAAATGGGCAGAAGACTTAAACAAGCAATTCTCCAAGGAAGACATACAAATGATCAAAAGGCACATGAAAAAATGCTCAATATCACTAATTATCAGAGAAATACAAATCAAAACTACAATGAGGTATCACCTCACACCAGTCAGAATGGCTGTCATTCAAAAATCCACAAATGACAAATGCTGGAGAGGCTGTGGAGAAAGGGGAACCCTCCTACACTGCTGGTGGGTATGCAGTTTGGTGCAGCCACTATGGAAAACATCAGAGGGTCTTGATGCTGAACTTCAGACTGGTGGTCAAGAGGGGGAGAGGGGAGGGGTGAGGACGGAGGAGCAGGGAGTGGGTGGTGGTGGTGATGAATTTCTTCCAGCCTTGGTAAGCTCACTGAGCTGGAGAAGTGGTGCCCAGCCGGCAGGAGCAGCCAGTGGGGAGGGCTCTGGGGCAGGGAGCCAGCCTCTGGCCTACCCCTCTCCCAGCCCCCTACACCAGGCCTGCAGGGTTATAGGTCCCCCAGGCTCGGGACGCTGCAGGCATGCCAGGCCAGGCCCAGCAGCACCAGTGAGCTAGTTCCCCACTCCCTTTGCCCCGCCCACGCCCCCGGCTGGAGTGGGAGGAAGGTGCATGGCTTCCTGGTGGGCTCTGATCTCTGCAGGGCCCGGGGCCTCCCTGGACCCACTGCAGGCAAGTGCAGCTCAGAAGGAGATCCAGTTGCTCCGTCTGGAGGCTCAGGGATCTAGGCCAGGGAGAGGCAGGCTTAGAACTTCCTTGCCTGGCCTTTATGATATTGTGATTTATAATAAAAAAAATTTTTTTTGGTCTTTTTCCCCACTTCCGGAAAAGAGCTCACCAAAACCCTTGGAATTTCCTAAGCGTTAAGAGCAATAAAAGTGTCCTGATACTCATAAGAAACCCTTTCAGCCACACACCTGAATTTACATTAGTGAGGTGATGGGTGGAAACCCCCTTGGATGGAGGCTGGTTGCCAGGGGAACCAACCACCTGATTAAAGATTGGAACTTCCGGTGTCGCCCACCTCCAGGAAAGGAAGACCGACTGGAGGTAGAATCAATCACCAACCGCCAAAGATTTAATCAAACATGCCTGTGTGATGAGGCCCTCATAAAAGGCCAAAAGGACGGGTTTGTAGAGCCTCTGGGTTGTGAACTCATGGAGAGTGGTGAACCTGGAGACGGGGTGAAGCTCCGCCCCCTTTCCCCATACATTGCCTTGTGCATCTCTTCCATCTGGCTGTTTCTGAGTTAACATCCTTTTATAATTACCTGGTGATCTAATAAGTTAAATATTTCTCTGACTTCTGTGAGCTGCTCTATGAAATTAATCAAACCCAACAAGGGGCTCATGGGAACCTCTGATCTATAGCCAATCCGTCAGAAGCAGGAGTGACAACCTGGACTTGTGACTGGCATCAGAGTGGGGCAGCGGGACAGTCTTGTAGGACTGACGTGGGATCTGATGCTGTCTCCAGGAAGATACTGTCAGAACTGAGTTGAATTGTAGGACTCCCAGCTGGTGTCAGAGAATTGCTTGGTGGTGGTGGAGAAAAACACACCTGCAGCCATGAAGGTGCATAGGAGTGGAGGAGCTAGGAAGATGTGGGACTTCCCTCCCATACCTCCCCCTTGACATGTGACACTTCTCTGCCCTCCTCTCCCATTCCGTGGTCTCTCACTCCCCAGAATCTTCCTCCATAACCGCTTCATCCCTCCCAAGATTTCCTGTCCCCCAGCTCTAGTCTCAATCTGGTCTCAGGCAGAGTAATTTCACTCTTTGAGCATCCCCACACCCAACATCAGCATTGCCTTCAAGAATCTGAAAGGTCATTAGACCATCAGACTGAGTACTCGACACATGTACTTAGGGAACGGAAAGGACTCCCAGCTACCAAAGAGATGGGTCGGGGGGAGGACTTGCAAATATCTTTTGCATATAGTAATAATAAGACACGCAGCATGATAGTACATTGCTAAGAGTTATAAAATATTTATGTCATTAAAATTACTAAGTAATCATAATGGCTGACTTTTATTACACATTTGCACAGTACCAAGCAACATCCTAAAAGCTTTACCTAAGATCTCTTACTTAATGTTCACAGCGAGCCCTTGGAGCATCTTCTCTGTCGTAGCCTGGGGAACTGAGATTCAGGGCGCTTGGGTGATTTCTCAAGGTCACATGCTTATTAAGTAGATTCGCATCCAGATCTGCTGGCCTCCAGAGGCCGACCTCTAAACCACTGATGCCATCAGGACAGAATCCAACCGAAGATCCAGGGGCTCAGTCACTATAATAGAGACGAGATGCCTTCAGAAGAGCAAGAAAAATGTCAGAAATACGCAGGAATAAACGTACGGGCAAGCAGGCAAGGCCGAGGCAGCTTACCAAAGCTCAGCTCACAAGGAAGTGTGGGCGGAGGGAGCACAGATCATGTTCCTAAGGTTGTAAGGTTCATGCTCCTCAAATTACCCCATTAATTTGTTGTCATGCCACTAAAAATCCCATTAGTGCTTGGGAGATCTTGGCAAATTAACTAAAATTAATTTGGAGGAAAAAAGGCTCAAGAGGAGCCAAGAAAATGTTCAGGAAATGGAAGGAGCAGGGGAGCTCACACTAGCCACTCATTCTTTCCATGGATATTTACTGAGCACCTATAATATACCAGATGCTGGAGATAGAGGTACCATCTCTGTCCTCAAGAAGCTTACAGTCTAGTGGATCCTAAAATATGCTATAGACTAGGGGCATGTAAATGGTGGGGCTCTGGGGCAGAAACAGACAGAAATGGTGAGGGCCCAGACATAGGCTCTGAAAAGCAGGGGGCGGGGACCCAGAAAATAATCACCATGACGGTGTTTATTGAGTGCTCTGTGTGTGCCGCATCATTGCATCCCCTCTGCAGTGCTGTGAACCAGGAGCCCTGATGATCCCCTTTACACATAAACCCAGAGGTGTTAGCCTGCTCAAGGTTACGTAGCAAAATCCAGACCCAAGTCTGCCCAACTCCGACTTCCCAGCTTGGAAGCAGTACAGGGATGTGATAGGACCCCCAAGACACCTCAGATCAGTAGGGAAGTGGCTGAGTCAGTCAGTTGTGTGGGGATAATTATTTGAGAGATGCTTAACTTGATTTTATTTATTTATTTTTAATTGAAGTATAGTCAGTTACAATGTGTCAATTTCTGGTGTATAGCATCATGTCCCAGTCATACATATACACACATATGTTTGTTTTCATACTCTTTTTCATTTAATGTTATTACAAGAGTTCCCTGTTCTATACAGAAGAAATTTGTTTTTTATCTATTTTTACATAGAGTAGTTAATATTTGCAAATCTCAAACTCCCAAATTTATCCCTTCTCACCCCCTTTCCCCTGGTAACCAGCAGATCTGTTACCAGGTCTGTGAGATTGTTTCTGTTTTGTAGGTAAGTTCATTATTGCCTTCTTCTTCTTTTTTTTTTTTTTAGATTTCACATATGAGTGCTATCATATGGTATTTTTATTTCTCTTTCTGGCTTACTTCACTTAGAATGAGGATCTCCAGGTCCATTTACTTTGCTGCAAATAGCATTATTTTTCTTTTTTATGGCTGAGTAGTATTCCATTATATAAACATACCGCAACTTCTTTATCCAGTCATCTGTTGATGGACATTTAGGTTGTTTCCATGTCTTGGCTTTTGTAAATAGTGCTGTTATGAACATTGGGGGTATATGTATCTTTTTGAATTAGAGTTCCCTCTGGATATATACCTAGGAGTGGGATTGCTGGATCATATGATACATCTATTTTTAGTTTTTTGAGGAATCTCCATGCTGTTTTCCATAATGGCTGCACCAAACTGCACTCCCACCAGCAGTGTAGGAGGGTTCCCTTTTCTCCACACCCTCTCCAGCATTTACTGTTCATGGGCTTTTGAATGATGGCCATTCTGACTGGTGTGAGGTGATACCTCATTGTAGTTTTGATTTGTATTTCTCTGGTAATTATTGATACTGAGCAGTTTTTTCATATGCCTATTGGCCATTTGTATGCCTCCATTGGAGAATTGCTTGTCTAGGTCTTCTGCCCATTTTTGGATTGGGTTGTTTGCTTTTTTGTTAGTAAGTTGTATGAGTTGTTTATATATTCTGGAAATTAAGCTTTTGTCCATCACATCATTTGGAAATATTTTCTCCCATTCCATGGTTGTCATTTTTGTTTGTGCATGATTTCATCTGCTGTGCAAAAGCTTATAAATTTAATAGGGTCCTATTTGCTTATTTTTACTTTTATTTAGGTAGACTGCCCTAAGAGAACATTGCTAAGATTTATGTCAGAGAATGTTATGCCTATGTTTTCTTCTAGGAGGTTTATAGTGTCTTGTCTTATATTTAAGTCTTTAAGTCATTCTGAGTTTATTTTTGTGTATGTTGTGAAGGGTATTCTAACTTCATTGATTTACATGCTGCTGTCCAGTTTTCCCAATTAACTTGAATTTAAAGACAAATTTGAAACAGATTTGAGATTTAAGTGTAAGACAAAACCCATAAAAGCAATAGAGAAAACAAAGGGGAAAATTATTTATAATTTTGAGTTGAGAAAGGTATTTCCAACAGGACAGTAATGATAAAAGAAAAGATCAATAGATGTAATAAATTGCAACTTAAAGCTTCTATTATATATAAAATGGATAAACAATAATTTTCTTCAGTATAGCATAGGGAACTATATTCAATATCTTGTAGTAACCTATAATGAAAAAGAATATAAAAACCAATATATGTATGTATATGCATGACTGGGACATTGTGCTGTACACCAGAAATCGACACATTGTAAACTGACTATATTTCAGTAAAAAAATAAAAATTTAAAAATTAAAAAAAAAAAAAAACCTTTTTTATAGCCCAAGGCATGGAGACCAAGAACAAAATGAGAAAATATATTCACAACATAGATGGTAGACAAAGCTCCTTGGTTTTCAAGGTGGTCTTAGAAGCCCATAAGGATAAGAAAATCACCTAATTAAAAAATGGGCAAATGGCATGAACAGGTAACTCTGGAAAGAGAGACAATCAAAGAATGACGAGCAGGTTGTTTCCCACACATTGCCCCTTCCGTACAATAGAATATAATTTGGGAATTAGTCAGAATGAGGTTCAAATTTTATTGACATGAAAAAAAAAGCAGGAAGTTAAGTGAAACTTTTAAGCTACATTTTAAAACTATAGTTTAAAAATTTTATATTTATTGTGTGTGTGTGTGTGTGTGTGTTTAAGATTCAAATTGCCTGGGTTAGAATTGGGCAAATTCTTCAACCTGGTTTCCTCTTCTAGAAAATGAGGAATAACTGTATCATCTTCAAATAGTTGTCTTGTGAGTATTAAAACATGTGCCATCTTAGAACAATGCTAGGGACATACAAAGTGCTCAGTAACTGGGAGCTCTCACCATCATTATCCATAGAGAAAAAGCAAAAAACAAAAAACCCAAAAACTTAGAAGAATACACATCAAGTTGTTCATTGTCCACACCTCTGCGGGAAGGGGTCGGGGTGGGGATGACACTATTATATTGGACTTCAGGCACATCTATGTTAATTTAAATGTTCATAACAAGTGTGTTTTCTTTGGAAACTAAAAGACAGCTGTGGGGAAGATTTCTCCTCTAAGTGGAGGACCTATCAGTCAAGAAGGAGAAGAAAGTGGAGCTGATGGCCAGAGCGAAGCAGAGATGCCTCCCGGTCCCCAGAGGGAGAGCAGTGACAGAAGCAGCTGCAGGGAGTGGGAATGGTTGGCAGTCAGCTTCCCTTAAGGCAAGGCAGTGATTTGTTTATGGAATTGCTCTGTATTTTTACCAAAAACACCCTGTTCCTTTTTTTTTTTTTAACTTAAGTTAGTTTAAATAGCTTTTTGTTCCTGGTAACCAAAAAATTCTGACCCAAACAAGTAGCTGATAAGAAAATATACTCAACCTTACTCCTTACTGAGAAACAAAGAATTGCAAACTAGAACACAGTGATATCCTTTTTTGCCTATCATGTGGAAAAGTATTTAACAGATTGTTAAACAGTCAGGGAGGGGGGGATGAAAAGAGCCAAGATGCACACACAGCTGCCACTGAAAGCAGACATTTGGTCAGTCTTCGGGAGAGCACTTAGCCATGAATCTATTTGCTCTTAGATCTAGAGATTTCACCTTGAAAAATTTTCTAAGGAAAATCTTGGACCAGTTCATGAAAATGCAAGTTCAAGGGTGATGACATTGTTTATATTGGTGAGAAAACTGAAATCAACCTAGGTGTTCATCAGAGGAAGAACTGTTAAACAAGTGGGACACCAGGTCAGATGGTGGCCAGACGATCTCTGGTACTCACACCCGTGTTCAATGCCTTCCCCTTGAGCGTGGGCGGGACCCATATCTTGCTTCCAACCAATGGAATACCTCAGTGCTAAGTGGATATCACTCTGTGATTGGATTACAAAAGATCCTGACTTCTGTTCCACTAGTAGGTGCTCTGCCTTGCCAGCTTTGATGAAGCTACTTGCCGTGTTGAGGAGGACCACCTAGCAAGGAACTGAGAGTGGCCTCTGGCTAACAGTCCCTGAGGAGCTCAGGCTAGCAACCCAGAAGGGACTGAACCCTGTTAGCGAATACGTAAGTAAAATTGAAAGTAGATCCTTCCCCACTCAAGCTTTCAGAAGAGAACACAACCCAGGCGACAACTTGGTTACAGTCTAGTAAGAAACCCCGAACAGACCACCCAGCTAAGCTGCACCCAGACTCCTGACTCACAGAAGCTGTGAGATAATAAATGAGAGTTGTTTTGAGACATCAAGGTTTATAGTAATTTGTGCTGCAGCGATAGATCACAGATACAGAAACTGCGTCACTGTTCAGAAGGGTTGCGTTAGATCTATTTGCATAAATATAAGGAAATGTCTGTGCTACTCCTGTCTTTAAAAAAAAAAAAGTAGGTGGCAGAAGAGTATATGTGAGATGATCCCATTTTTACATACAAATGTCTAAAAACATTTTTATGAGTAGCTAAAAATCTGGAATGAGATATAGGTCAGATTATTCATAAGCTTATCCCCGGGGGAGTAAGATTTTGGGAAACTCACTTGACCCAAATGGTTTGAATTTTTACAACAAGCTTTATTGCTTTGAGAAGCAAAAGACAATAATAATGAAAGATTTCCGCCTAGAAAAAAAAAACAGTAATAATAATAATCTATGGTTAAAATATCAAAGAACTTGATAAAAGATTTTGTCATTTGTGGCAGAGGCTACTTAGTGGCCAGTCCCGCACCTCCGTTCCCTTTGCCTGCCGTACACATAGAGGTTGGACGGGTCCCATTGTCACTTTGCAAGTCTCCCTTGCAGCTAGGGGTGACCACGTGGTAGGTCTGGGCAAATGAGACGTAAGTTGAAGTCCGAAAGGGGGACAGATGTCACCGGCTCCCTCCCGCCTCCCTTTCTTCTGGCCCCCCCACAGAGACCCCCTGGTGGGAAGTGGCCAACAGCAGAGCACGCACCCCGTGCTATGAAAGCGGAAGCGCCCCGTGCTATGAAAGCGGAAGAGCACCAGGCAAAGATGTTTCCAAGAAATTCAGTGGGATCCAGCCTGGGAACTTAAAGTGGAACTTCTGGAGAAAGTAATATCGAAGCTTGGCAGCCAAGTGTGTGGAGAGGAAAAAGGAGAAATGTCCCAAACAAGAGAAAAATGGAGTCACCACCTTCCAGAAGGGCAGCAAATTGAGGATGGGGTTATATTGTCTGCACATTTGTATATTTCCTCCTTGAAGCAAGATGTGCTCAGCTGTGAATTATAAAAAACTTGACTCATAGTGTATTGCATTATTTCACAAGTGAAAAAGATGGGAGACTGGTGGTCTCCAGGGCTGGTCCAAGAGCCCGACAGTCTGTGGGTTCTGAGCTCATCTCTTTCTTTCATGTTTCGTTCCCTCCTGGTCCCAACACGGCTGTCTCAGCTGGAGGATCTAAAGAAGGAGGCAGCAGATCAAGCAAGCCAGGTAGCAGGCCAGGTTGCTTCCTGTCTCTCCTTCCTGTCACAGGAGGGAAATTTCCCACCCCACTGCACCAGGCCCCACGCCAAGACTTCCTCGTGGTCTCATTGGCCAAACTGGGTCATGTCCACCTCTAATGGAGACTGGAAAAGTGAGTATCTAACCCTGCAGCCTTTAAGGTGGATAAAGACAGGACAAAAAGGGGTGGAAACCACTGTGTAGACAACAGCCATGCTCCCTGCACCTGCCTGGACCAGGGACAAGATGCCCAAGACTTCTTAGGCTGGACCCCAGGCTCGCCTTTAAACTCCCTGTCTCCCAAGACTCTGATTAATGAGCCAGCCCAGCATGATCCCCAGACCTGGCTCTTCTTTTGTTCCAGGATATTGTCCTCTTACTGGAGTCCCCAATTCTGGGCTGTCCGTGTCTGTCAACATGTCCTCCAGCTGCTCGGAATATTCTATCCCAGCCTTGCTTTCAGACATGCTGATAGCTCTTCTTCTGTGCATTAGTCAGGGTACTCCAGGGAACAGAACCAGTAGAATATGGAGAGAGAAAGAATTATTTTAAGGAATTGGCTCATGCCATTATGGAGGCTGCCAAGTCCAAAATCCTTAGGGTGGGCTGGCTGGCAGAGACTCAGACTGAATGCATCATCTCCTACTCCAGATTCCCACATAAGAGTCTATTTTGCTAGTGGAGTGGGCCAGGAGAGCAAACTGGTTAAAAGCAGGGGCTTTGGAGGTGGTCCAGTGCATCCCCCAGCTAGTTGTGGAAACTTGGAGAAAACGCTGACATTCTGAGCCTCAGTTTCCTCATCTGCAGCCTGGGGGACCTAGCATGGACCTCACAGGACTGTAGTGACAATTACTTGAGATGATGCTCTATGTAATGAACACAGCATCCAGTATACAGAGGATGGTAGGTACTCAACAAATTGTGTTTCTTCCTATCCTTTGAGCTGTAACTGGGGCATCACACAATCTTAGAGGGACATAGCCAAGTCCAGGCTCCTTGGAGTAGCCCTGGTGGGGCAGGAACCTGCTGTGTCAGTCTGGTGACTCCCAGTCCTGAGATGTTTCCAACACTTCTCTCAAGACTCAGAGCATGGGGTGGCCAGGAAACTCTGCACCCCACATCACCTAACCACAGTCTCAGGTACCCTACCGCAAACCCAGAGCCATCCCAGCGCTCAAGAGAGAGACAAAAAATAACTGATGGCAAAAACCAGGGGGTTTCATTGGAATTTTCCGCAGACCACTTCGGTAAATGTTATCACCATGCCGTGTCATTCGTTATCTTAATTGTTGCAGTGGTTTTTTTTTTTGTTTTTTGTTTTTTTTTTAGTTTAAAGCTGTCAGACTTCACAGAGATTACTCATCCAAAGAGAGCCTTTTTTTTTTTTTTTTTTTTTCTGTTCTGGTCAAAGAGTGCTTTGGGTTTCCTCAGAATGAGAAGTTTCTTCCGGCTTCTTTTGAAAGATGGTTCTTACACAATCAGAGCAAGAAGGAACTGGAGGCCATCAGATCCCAAAGCCCTCTTGCAAGGTGGGGAGACTATTAGTGAGAATGATGACTTCTTAGATGATCAAAGGGTTTAGTTTCCAGCTCTCGTAGAGAACTGGTAACTTGTGAGCTGGAAGGGGTTACAAATGACATCCCAGTCTGTTGGGTTGCCAACTGTAAATGCCTCACTTTACAAGTATGAAGGGTATCACTTCCCTATTCAGACCCTCCAGTGGCTCCGTATCTTTGAGGATGAAACTGGCACGCCTTACCATGGCCTTGCACCAATACCATCTCCAACCATCATCCTTCTTTCTCATACTCTCAGCCAGGATGGACGTCTTCCCTGCCGAGGCCACGCCTGTCCGTACCTTGGGGCATTTGCACCTACTGCTCCTTCTACACGAGACACTGGTCCCCCTTAACTTCAGATACCTGGCTCAGCTCAAATGTCACATGCTCAGAAAAACCTTCTCCAACTGTCTTAAAGAAAGTACCACCCCCGGTCACTCGCAATTACATTACCCTTCTTTGCTTCTCTCACAGCAATTCTCTCTAGCTAAAATTATCTGCCTTGCTCATCATCTTTTTGCTCCTTCCAGCACGTCAGATCCTTGTCTATCTTGTTCATCACTGTGTCCCAGAGTTAACCCAATGCCTGACACATAGTGGGTCCAATATCGTGTGTTCGAGGAAGGAATGAATGAATTTAATGTCCATTTCTTCTTTCACGTGGGCTTCATCCAAACTCTTTGAGGCAGACATTACTGTCATGCTTATTTACTGGTCAAGGAAATGGGCTCAGAGATGCAAACCGCTTCCCAAGCCCCTTATCTACTTACTCATTGCTTTGCAGCAAACCACCCTAGAGTTTACTGGCATAAAACAACGAGAAAGCATCATTTCTCTCAGTTCTGGGGGCTGGCTGGGTGGTTCTTCTGCTAGGCTTGTCTGAGTTCACCTATACGGCTGTGAGAGCTGGGGCAGCTGGCCGTCCCCCTCTGTGTAGCCATTCAGATGTCTTCACAGTCTGGTGGTCTCAGGGCATCATCCTGAGAGAGTAAAAGTTGAAGGACCAAGACCTCTTAAAGGCCTAGCCTTGGAAATGGCACAGCATCTCTTCCACTGGGTTCTATCCATCATAGCAAGTGATGAGGCTGGCCCAGATTAGGGGAAGGGATATAGACTCCAGTCTTGATGGGAGGTGCTGTCACACGGCCAAGGAGCCGGGGCCATGCTGTGGCCACCTCTGAAAATCTATCACAGACAGTAAGTGCTGGAACCAGCCTGAACGAACCTCTGACTCAACAAGGAACACCTAGGGACCCCGATGATCTGTGACTCCAGAAATCTAAATGGCCAACATCACTCATATTACATGTCCACTGGGGCTGGCTGGGGTTCTGAGACTTCATTCTGGAACTCAAAGTTCGGGAGCAACCTCTCTCTTGAACACTTCCTGAGCAGAGCCAGTCTCGTGACAGAGAGGAAAGAGACCAAGACGTACTGGCCCAGAGCCCCTGCACAGAAGTGACACAAATCATATCCACCAATGTGTCAGTGGCTTATTAGGCACAGACAGTTCATCCTCTCCCTGGGAGGGACACAGAATAATCTCATCCACATGGAGTCCATTTTTCTCTTCAGATCCTTAAAAAAAACCAAAACACCCTTCACAAAGACCAAATCTGTCTCATTCTATTTCAACTGTTGGTCCAAGTACTGCTGTCACATTTCTCCCTCTGCCCACAGAGCCCTGCAGAGAGACAAAGCTCACTGGAGCCCTCTCTTCTCCAGGGTGCAATACATCCCAGTCTTTCAGGCCACCCAGTGTGAAAATCTGCCATAATCCTTCACTGGTCACAGGATCAAGTTCAAAGTCCTACCTGTGTCCTTAGAAGCTCCCCCACAATCTGATTCCTGCCAGCACGCCAGTCTGCATTCCCTGGACGTCCCAGGCTGTGTGATGCCCCGTGCCTCTCTCTACGCTGTTTCCTCTGCCTCCGTGGCCCTTCTGCTGTTCTCCACCTTGTGAAATGTCATTTTCCTTTTAAGATCTGCCTCCAAAACCACTTCCCTCTGAAGTAGATTTCTGTTGCCTTTGACAGGTCAATCAACTTTTCCTTTCTCCCAACTTCTTCATCATAGCATCTGTTCATTCACTCATTCATATTTATTGAGCATTTATTACTGCTTCAGGCTCTGGGGAGACACAGGGAGTAATATATGCAAGTTTCCTGCTCCCTTTTGCGTTATATTCTGGAGTGCTAAAACAGGCAATAAGCGCAAAAACAAATAAATAAACAAAATAATTTTAGATAGTGGTGTTTTTGTTACAATGAAAGAGGGATGGTATATGAAAAACCCTGTGGCAAGGAGGTGACTGCGCTAGGTAGGATGATCAGGCCTCATGGCGTCTGACACTGGAGCAGCTGTGGGAAGATGTGGGGGAAGAGCATTCCTGGCAGAGGAAACAGTCAGTGCAAATGGCCTGTGGTCTGCCAGCTTGGCCTGTTCCCAGCACAAGGAGAAAGATGCTGTGGTGGCAGAGGCACACAGAGGGAGGCAGCGAGTGGTGACACATGAGATCAGAGAGGTCATGTTGATGGTGATAGGGAGCTTGGACTTTATTCTAACTGCAGCAGGAAGTCATAGGAGGGTTTTCAGCAGAGGAGTAGGCAGGTGTGATCTGATTTATACTTTCCTGAGATGACCTATGCTGATTTGTGAATTGCTGGAGAGCCAGAGCAGTCTGTGAGATGAGCTTGGAGGCTCTGTGTTTCCAGGATGCTGGTGACTTGGATGCACTGCCTCCAACAGCCTCCCCCAGAGGCTGTAACCTCAGAGCTCTAGGGGACTGTGACGTTGGTCTCTGCATGTCAGAACATGGATAGCACAGAGGAGCCCACAGAGACAAAATGACTCGAGGTGGTGTGTCAATCAGCAGCAGCACACGCCTGAACCTTACACTCAGTGGAACCAGCTATCTTTCCCTCTCCTTTGTCAAGTTTCTGCAGAAACTTCCCTCCATGTATCAGGTTCCCCGGGGAATCAGGGGCAGCCCATCTGACTGCCTACCTCTCCTGCACTGGGTTAGCAACCCCAGCCTGGCACAATGCCCTTGGCCATCCTGCCTACCTAGGCTCCCCACACTGAGGTCTGCGTGGTTAGCACAGTAGCCTTGACATCTTGACATTTAAGAGGTAAGTTCTCCCATCTGAGCCTCTTTTTTCTCATCTGGAAGGTGGGCATAATTTTTCTTACTCAAAGAGCCCCTTTTCCCAAAACTCCCCTCCCTACCTCTTCTCTCTCTCTTCTGCTGTCAAGTAGAACAAATCCATTCTGGGGTTTTCTGAAGCTCCACCGATCTTTTTTTGAGAATTAATAACTCTGAACTCAATGATTTTTCTGGACCCTTGAGCATCCGGCCCTCTGTTTCCAGACACAGATCCCAGAATTGTCCAGACAGTCACTTTGAAACCAGTTCTTTCTCCCTGTCTAGCTTGATCCCAGGTGGCTGGGAGCTGGACACCCAGGTAAGGAGTGCCACCTGATCCCGTGGGTCTAGCCCTCCCTGGGCAGGCCCTCCAGTTGTGCGTGGAAGCGGTGTTGGGCCACAGCTGGAAGTCCCCTTCCACTCAGCCAGTTACCCACATCTGGGTCCCAGGCCAGGCAGTGGGGGCAGTGGGCGGGGTGGGGGGGGAGGGAAGCGAGAGAAAGAGAAGGCAGTGTGACCGAAAGAGAGTCAAATGAGGAAGTGTTAGAGCCAGAGAGAGAGAGGGAAAGAAGGTCCAGGAGAAAGAAAAAGAAAGTGTAGGAGACTGTGGGAGAGAGTGCGGAGAGGGAGTGTGAGTGTGTGCGCGCCGCGCACGGAGCGCGGGGGGGAGAGAGGAGAGAGGGAGAGGGAGGGCGAGGAGGGAGAGAAAGACTTGGAGAGAGAAGGAAGGGAAGGAGCTGTTGGGAGCCAGGAGGAGCGAGTTGGGGGCGGAGACGAGGAAGTGGGTGCGAGGCGCAGGGCGCGGGCGGGGCGCGCCGCCCGCTGCATCCCTGCCCGGGGCCGAGCCGGCGCGGGCGCAGGACGAAGGCGAGCCCGAGCGGAGCCACCGCGGCCGCCGCAGCAGCTCCAGGTAACGCGGCCTCCGCCCCGCGGGGCCCGGGCTCGGGATGGGGTCCACCGGCGGCCGCCGGCTGGGCCGCCCCGGGCGGCTGCTCCCGGTTCCCCGCGGCGGTCGTGACCCTGACCCTGGGATCCAGCCCTGACCCCGCTGTGCGCTGGCTGTGCCTGACCTTGGGCGAGTCCCGCCGCCGGCGAACCTCACTCTCTTTCTGTGACCCGCGGGGGTGGTGCCCGCACCCTGGGATGCAGCCCTGCTCCGTCCGCCGTGGTGCTCGGGCGTGGGGTCGGGTGGAGGTCCCCTCTGCCCCCGTGGGGGTGGATTTGGAAAATCCACTTTCGCCGAAACAGCCCCTGTTTTGTCCCTGGGTCTGGGCGCTGGCGCTTTCTCAGGGTGGTGTGTCTGTGGGAGCATGGAACGACTTTCTGCTTAAGGAAAGCCGGAGAAGGGCCGAGGGCTGGCGGGGAGGGGGCTCCCAGCTCCTCAGGGAGCCTCGGTCCTCCTGGGCTGCCGCCTCCGCCTGCCCGGATGCTTGGGAGCGAGGACCCGGCAGCCCTCGGCCAGGCGGGAGTCTTTCCCGAGCATCTGGAGAGCGAGGCTCTGGGATGAGCCAGGCAAGTGGTCCAGGCTTGGAGGCTGGGAAACCCAGTTCTGCCGCTTAAGTAGCGCTGTTGACCTTGAGCATGGGAGCCTCAGTTTCCTCCCCCAGGAAAGGGGGCCTGCTAACGCTGCCTTTGCGATGGCTGTGAGGATAATGAGGTTAGACAGGAAAGTACTGCGGGTTGTGGTATTCCCGAAGGGCGGCTGTTACACCCCACTCGGGGTGACCAGAGTCCTGGAGCTGGTTACCTTCTGGAAACTCGTTTGTATGTGGCAGGTCCTCTCTGGTCTACTTTGCCAGAGATGGTCAGTGGCTCAGCTGGGCACGAATCAGGGCCCAGTGAATCTGGGGGGCCCAAGAGCCCCACCCCCCAGCCCAGACACACATCCTGATGGTTCTTTTAGACATGAAATCTGTTAAGATGACAGCTTATGTCCTCATGAAGACTCCTGGCGGAACCTCTCCAAGCCTCAGTTTCCCAGTTTGTAATAGAAAGTTAAGAGCTACTCCTTATTCATGAGATTGCTGTTGCTTGAGGTTATGAAAGACTATTAGATAGATTACATTTATTGACACCTCTGACCCTGAGACATGAGGAGAATCGAACAAAACAAGGAAAGAATATTTCTCCAGCACCTGCCCCGTGCAGGCCTGGTACTCGGTGTGTTATGTATACAGTATTGGTGATAGCCATCAACCATAGCGATCAGAATCATCATGGAAATGCCATTAAACCCCAATTTACAAACAAAAACCAAGACCCACAGGAGTCCGTGATTTCCACAGAGTCACACTGGTGGGAAGTGCCTGCCCAGGGATTGGCCCTAGTTCCATCTGACTCTGGAGTGTTTCTACTGATACCAAACCACCTCCAAAATATGGCTGTGGATGGTGTCCGGCATGAGGCCTGGGGTCTAGTTAGCTGGTTTCTTGATGACTGTTTCTTGTTAAATACGTAACAGAAGGAGCTGCGACACCATCACTGGAGAAAGTGATTCTGAAGATGGGCAGCGGGGTCGGGGTGCCTTGACCACATGGCAGGGGGTCTGGAAGGAAGGAAGGTCACTACTCAATACCAAGGAAGCAGATGCCGGGCTGACTCATTCCAGCCCACCAACCTCCCTTCCCACCTCTGCCACCATGTCCCGGCTCACCTCGCCTCCGTTAACCCCAGCCTCGGCTGCTTCCTTGGCCTTCAAGGGCACTTGTCCTTCTGCATCCTCCCCTGATGACTAACAGAACAGACCCTCCTGGCTGATGTGTCTGAGCAGAAAGCAGAGCCAGCTGTGGTCCATCTCCACTAATGCCCCGGAGAAGGAGAAACAGGATTAAGTCCCGAGCCCAAGGATTTAGCTCAGCTTGGGGAGGAAATCTCCGGGGATGGGAAAGTGAGCGTCCTGCTATGGGAAGATGGGCGTCCCGGCAGGCTGGAGAGGTTCCTTTGCCAAAAATGTTTTCAAAGAAGTGGAGGACATCCAAAGGAAATGATGGGAGTCTGAGCAAGGTTCTTTCAAATGGAAATAGTCATCCACAGTCAGAGAGCTCCTAAATGTCCAACAATTGGGGATTGATTAAGTAAATCATGGGATGACCGTGTGCTACTAAAAGTGGACAGTTATAATGAATGCAGACACACTTATGCATATGCATGTATATGGCACGGTCTCAAATTGGTGGCAAGCACTTAGAAAAAAGACTGGAAGGAAATAAGTCAAAGAGTGTTCACGACGTTTGCCAGGGGGAGATTTATGCCCTCTTTATAATTTCTGAACTTTCCAGATTGTATGCAATGGGCATGTACTGTCATAATTAGCAGACACAGACCCGTCTGGCTTCTAATGGCAATAGAACCCACCCACTCCCACTCCCACTCCCACTCGCACTCCCACCACCTCCTCCCAGCAGCCAGGACAGGGCTGGTGCATCGATGCTTGTCAGTAATAGGGACACCTCTGTGTTGAGGCCTGGCAGGCACCTTAGAAGGAAGAAGGAGTGCCAAATTATCGATACCATGAATATCTGACATTGTTTATGCTCTTACTGTGTGCTCCTGGTGGCCCCTTTGAGGTGGCTACAATCAATACCCCATTGTACAGAGAAGAACCCAGGAGTCAGATCCCACCAGCCACTCGCCCAGCATCACACAGGATGTAAGCACAAGCCGTCTAAACTCAAAGCCTGTCCTCCTAACCAGAGTCAGGAAGGGTCAACAGAGTCCACTGGCTGACTTTGCAGCACGTATCACAGAAACCCTGGGGGGAGTGATGCATCTCTGCACGGCACAGGGGAGGAAAGGATTCAGCAGGGACCTCCAAAGTGCCAGGCTTTGTGCTGAATGCTGGAGACCCGAAGGTATATAAGGTGCCTCCCCTACCCAGGTGTGAGGGGGAGCGACATGTAAACGGTGTCCGCAGGGCTTCGATGGTGGGGGGGTTCTTTCAGAAACTTGAGAAGACAAAGCGATAAGGTTCCCCCAGAAGAGATGGCATCTGAAATGGTTCTGGAAGGTTAAGCAGGATTTCATCAGGTGAGCAAGAGAGGTCTGAGCAGTGGTTCTCAACTGGAGACAGTTTGGTTCCCCAGGGGACATTTGTCAATGTCTGGAGATGTTTTTGATTGGCACAACTGGGGTGGGGGGCAGGGCACGTGCGGACGTCTCGTGGGTAGAAGGCAGGGATGCTGCTAAGAACCCCACCATGCACAGGATGGCATCCACAATGAAGAATTAATTAACCTGTCCAAAACGTCACCAGGACTGAGCTGAGAAACCCTGGGTCAGAAGAGAAGGGCATTCCTGAATCGGGATCAGCCTGCCCAAGGCATCCAGAGACATTTGCTAGGTACCTCCTTTCAGCCTGTGATTGCACTGCTAGCCCTCTGACTTCCCTGCTGCTGCTCTGCCCTCGTCACCAGCCACCAACCAGAACGGTCTCTTTTTTTAAAAAACATAAAAGCTTTATAGACATACAACTCCCATGCCATAAAATTCACCCGTTTACCCATTGCACCCTCTTCTAAGGAGTCACCGCATCATAACCCTACCTGTGTTAAGCCTAACATTTGACCAACCCGTGATACAAATGGACCAAGAAACCGTAACACGATTTGAGCGGTGCTTTTCCCTGCTTTGTTAGCCATCACGTGCACTAGTCTACCGCACAACTTTTCTTTTAACAAAGCTGGAATAGTCCTGGCTTCTTAAACTTCATATTTGGGTGTGCTAAGCTGCTATTCGTGTTCAGTATGAATAGTATTTAAGTTGAAACTATTGTTTAAAAAATTATATTTTTTTCCAAAAACATTAAAAAAAATAAATAACAGTAGAACTGAAAAAAAAAATATTTGGTCAGTTGCTTTTGGTCTATTCAGAGAGTTGTGTAACCATCGCTGCTACCTAAGTCCAGAACATTTTCATCTGCCCAAGAAGAAACTGTACGTATTGGCTGTCACTCCCTCAGTCCCACCCAGCCACTGGCCGGTCTTCTGTCTCTGTAGACATGCTTGCCATCTCATGCCAATGGAATCACACAGTGTCTGGCCTTTTGTGACTGGCTTATTTCGCTTGGCATCCTGTCTTCCAGGTTCTTCGATGTTGTAGCGCGTGTCTGTATTTCATTCCTTTTTATGGCTGAAATAATATTCCGTTATTCGTAGAGCACATTTTGTTTATCCATTCATCAGTTGATGGGTGTTGGGGTTGGGTATTTTTTGGCTCTTATGAATGATATTGTTCTGAACATTTGTGTCCAGGATTTTATGAGGACATAAACTTTCACTTCTTTGGGGTATATACCTAAAAGTCAAATTACTGGGTCACATGGTAATACTGCATTTAATCGTTTGAGGAACCATCAGAGTGTTTTCCAAAGCAGCCGCATCATTTAACATTCCCATCAGCAGCAGTGTCTGCCGATTCCAGTTTCTCCACATCCTCACCCATGCTTATGAGCTGACTTTTGGATTCTAGCCATCCTGGTGGGTGTGAAATGGTATCACAGTGGTTTTGATTTGCATTCCGCTGATGGCTAATGAATTTGAACATCTTTGTGGGTGCTTGTTGGCCACTTGTGTATCTTGTTTGCAGATCAGTCATCTTTTAACACGTGGTTGCATCCTTCCCTTACTGAGACTGAAGGGCAAAGCCTGCAGAGGTATATAAGCCCCACACGCCTGGGTCATGTCCCGGCTTTTGACTGCATCTCCCCTCGCTCACTGCTCTGGCCACCCTGGCCTCCAAGCAGCAAGCTGGGCCCGTTGCAAGTCCCTTGCCAGGCTGGTTCCTCTGCCTGCATCACCAGGGAGCTCTGGGGACAGCCTCAGAATGGTCTTCCCTGTTCTCTCAGTTCAAGAGCCTCCTCTTATTCCCAGGCCCTTTCTAATACATCTCAAGGTTTCTTTTGATCATTCTTTTTATGATCTGATAAGATCCAGATGAACTGGTCTCCTGTGTGGCCTCAGGCAAGCAGCTGCCCCTCTCAGGGCCCCAGCTGCGCCACCTGAAAACCAGACTGGGAGCATAGTCTGATTTTGTAGGGGCTTTTCAACTTTGCCCTTCTTTGATATCGGCTTCCCTGTGACAGTGCTGCCAAGAGGGCTCAGGTCTGGCACCGCAGCAGTGAGAGAAATGTGGCTGGAGCCAAGTTGGTCATGGCTCGGAGCAGGCGGCATGGCTGATGAGTGCCAGCCCCGTGGGGACGGTCTCCAGGAGCACGTGGCAGCCTTGACCTGGCGCCCAGCCTCCAGCAACAGCAGGAAGAATTGTCAGCAGCTTCAGCAAAGACTGGACTCTTTGGCCATTTGTAGCTCTGGCATCACCCACTTCTCCTGTGAGAATAATCTTCTAAGCTTCAAACCCTCTCTGAGCACTATAGAGCCATTCAGTCCCTCACTCAGTCACTCAACAAACTCTTCCCAGGAGCCCACTTGTGCCTAGTCCTGGGCAGTGTAGTGAAGACACAGAGATGGATAAATGTGACACCTGCCAAAAGATTTGGGTGTAGTGGCGAAGGCAGACACTTGCAACAGTGGGACAGGTACAGCCCTAAAGCCATGAGCAAATCTCAAAAAGTCAAGTACACGTTGCCCCAGGGAGAATCAGGGAAGGATTCACAGAGCTGGGTATGGAGGTGGATGAGACGGAGCAGGTAGACAAAGAGTGTTGGGGTATTTCAGATGGAGAAGGAGGTGGGCAGAGACCCAGAACTGCAAAGCCTCCAGGTGTGCTCAGGGCATTCAGAACCACTAGGTTTTGCCTGAGGGGCCAGGGACAGGGGAAGGAGGTAAGAGAGGATTCGATTCCTGGGGGCCCAGATCATGGAAAGCTTGCAAGGGCAAGCTGAGGAGTTTGGACTTTGTCCCGTAGGCGGTGGGAGCCATGCAAGGATTTTAGGCTAAGGATGGAGGTGATCAGGTTGCCCTTTCTAGAATGTCCTTTCTCCAGACAGTGCCGAGGCAGGTGGGGCTGAGGAGAGGGCGGGAGACCAGGGCCCTAGTCAGGATGTCCGTGTTCTGGCCCAGTCCAGGGAAGCAGCGATAGGGGAGGCTGGAATGCTGCAGCTGGAGAGAAGGGAACAGATTCAAAAGCTGTCTGGGAAGTAAAAGCACATGAAGGAGACAGGGGAGTCTAAATAATGAACCACACCAGAAGAGCTGATGCCAGCCTCCTGGGGTCCCGGCTACGACAAGGAGGCACAGGAGCTGTGGGAGCTGGCGTTTGAGTGTGACATCTTCCAGGTGGCTGAGAGACGGAGGATAGAGGTGGCAGGAGAGGATGATCCAGACCCAGGGATTGGGATGTGCAAAGGCTCGAAGGGGCAAGAATGTGGAAAGTTAGAGGAAGGTGAGGCTTTCTGGGTGGCCGGAGCACAGAGGGCGTGATGGGTGGAGAGGAGGGGAAACGGAGTCTGGAGAAGGCAAGACGGGCAGAGATTGTGACATCAGAGGACAGTTAGAGCCCAGAGCAGGAGTCCCAGCTACAGCATCGCTGACGTCACTGCCAGACACGGAGCACTCGGTACCCACGGGAAAGCCCACCACTAGGGTCAATCAGTCCTCTCCTGGACCCCTTTCCACACTCCCAGGGCAAAGATGGATAAATGTCAGCCTAATTTTCAACCAGGAGGAAGGCAGACTCCCCTGAGCCCATGGATCAATTCGTTTGATGCAAACTGGGGCAAAATTCTCAAAGCCATAATGAAAAGTGGGAGGATGGTTAGAAAAGCAAGTAAATCTCAGGGGCTGACCTTGCTCTCTGAGACCACCAGGAACGTGCTGAGGTCATAGATGGCAGCTGGTAGAGGGCTTCCACATACGACATTTAAAACAAACAAACAAACAAACAAACAAACGAAAGAGCCAACATTTAAAAATGAGATTTCATTGAAAATCTTGGATATTTTGTTTTAAAGCCAGAAGAATTCACTTAAAATGCAGATTTCCAGACTTTCTCGAAGAATGTGGTGATCTGGTGGCACTGAGGACACAGTGACCACAGTGGCCACCCCTCTGGCCCGGGCATGCATCCTCTCTGTGGGTCACCATGCCTGCACCCCCACAGTTCCCACAGAGGGTGGAGATGGTTCACACACAGCCTGCCTGGGTCAGGAGGCGCTCAGACCTGGGAGGCAGCACCAGCCTCCTAGCGTTCTCTGTCCTGGAGCCTGGTCCTTGCTCTGTGTTCCCTAAACTGGTCCTGGCAGCAGCATTCTCAGGGGAAGCTCTATCGGAAAAATAGGGCCGGGGGTGCGGGACAGTGGAGGTTCTGGGACCTTATTTGGCTTGTTGGAAGCCCTGCCTCTTTGGGGCACAGTGCACACTGGCAGGCTCAGTCAAGTCCCCGGTTAAGACCCCAGCTGACCTGATTCACCCCTGATTCATTCCCAGCAGAGATTCCTTTTTTTTAAGAGCACGCTTAACCGATGTCCCCATTTGGAGAAATAGCGCCTTTTTTATAAATGTTTATTACATAGTTATGTCTTTTCTTTCCACTTTTTGATTAGATAAAACACTGATGTGGTTCAGAAGTACCATATACAGAAGTGCATGGGGAGAGGCCCCTGCACGCTGGCCCCGTCTGCCCCATCCTCTGCCCAAAGGAGGGGGTCAGGTTTTTTTTTTATTTTGTTGTGACGTATCCTTTCAGATTTTCTTTATGCAAAAACAGATACACTTAGGCAAACACATATATGCCTTGGGCATAAGTGAGTGTATGATACACATGTCTGCATTTTATGTTGTTGTATAGTGCCTGGAGAATTAATTCTCCATAAGAAAATTTTGAATAAGGAAATGTGGAGGAAGACAGTAATAAATCATTGTTTCTCTATCCAAAGAAAACCACTGGTACCCTCCAGTCTGCCCCTGTGGGCATAAATTGTAGCTGTTTTTCTCCCCAGGAGGCTGACAGGGTAGGAGTTCATAGTTTCAGTCCTCCTCTATATACAATCGGAACCCTGCTATTTTATTACCTCAATATAAGCATTTTCCCTTTTTATTTCATAGTTTCCAAAATGTGATAGTAACAGCTAGAGTAATTCCATTTATGGCGTAATCGACTCAGCCATCCTTCCAATTTCGAACATATAAAAGTCATTTGCAATATCCACCGGCCGTAAATAATACAGTTAAACCTACCGTTTTGTATGTATTTGGAATTGAGTTGAGTGAGCATCTTCAGAGAGCCTGGCATCTGGACCAGCAGCTGAGTTGCCATGAGTAGCTGGTCCCCCAGGGCTGGGACCCGGGTTGGGGGCGGTGTTGGGAGAGCATAGTTCAAAGAGAGGACACGGGTGGGGGCTTGGCAGGTGAAGGGACCAGGAGGCCAGTGGGCAGCTGGAGGAAGGCAGGTTCTGGGTCAAGCATCATACCAAGCGCTTGTGTGTCCGACCCGTAGAGCAATCACACCGGCTGAGCGATTAGTAAGTGCTGGGGCTTCACGCACATCATACGTTTGCCCCGTGATTCCTCACAGCAGTCAGACGATGCGAGGACTGTTATTCCCATCCTGCCAGGTGAGGAATCTGAGGCAGCAAGGCTCCAAGTTGTTCAGAGAGAGGCAGTGGGGCCAGAATGTGACCTGGGAGGCTGATTCCAGAATCCCCTTGCTTCTAACCCCCACGAGCCTCTGGACACGCTCATGTGGTTGGAATTAGTACCCCTGTTTCGCAGGAAGGGAAATTACGGCTCAAAGCAAAGCCCTCTGGCTCACATCGCCTCCCTGGGAAGTAGCAGAGCTGGGATTAGAACCCGCTGCTGGGGAAGACCTTATTTTCATCAGGGGTCTGGAGGCTGAGATGCGGGTGGTGTGAGGGGCGGGCTCGGAGGAGAAGCCTTGGGACCCAAACACGTTCCCAGGTGGCTCACAGACGGTGTAGTGCAGCCGCCCTGTGCTCAGACTCTTCCAAATGAAGATGTGTTTACTTGGATGCCTTCCCTCGGCGAGGCGGAATTGGAAGTCCAGCACTTCCCAAAGAAGAGCAGAGGATGGGCGTGGGGAGAGGAGGGGCGTTTACCCGGGAGCCATCGGGCCTCTAGCGCCATCCCCCTGTCTTCACCTTTCATCCCCCCAGCAGTGCACGCTGCCGTTTTATGCCCATTTGCAGATGGGAGAACTGAGTCTCAGGCTCCTGGCTCCTTTCCACCACACGGTGTGGGGGTCCTGAGGCGGACGTGGGTGGTCAGTTGTTCAGATGATAGCAAACATCCAGTATTACCAGTGAACGGATTCCTTTTTCGGTTCTCCTTCAAACTCTCCTCTTTGTGTCAAAGGAAGTATCAGTTAGGTGCTAATCTATCTTTAACACCTTTGTAGCACAGGCAGGTCTGCCTTTCTAACAAGGAGAGGGTTAGGCTGGCTTTTCGGGCAGCAGCTGCACCACATCGCTCTCACTTCCACTGCATTTATCTTCAGAGTAACCGATTTGAGGGAAAGTGATCCTGGCGGTTATTGTCATGAGAAAACAATTCCTTTGGCGAGTAACTCCATCACTTTAAAGAAAAATGTTAAAATGCAAAATGGAAGTTGTATTTTGTGGGTTTGGCAAACATCCTGGAGGTGGTACAGGAACTCATGAGGTTTGGGAAACACGGGAAGCTGAGGACACGGGGCGCTGTTGGGAAGTAGAAACTGAGAGGGCTGCTCCCGGCCTCTGCCCAGCTGTGTGGCCTCGGCCCAGGCGTTCGGCCTCTCTGTGACACCTTTGCAGAGGGGAGTGATAGTGACTGCCATGACGGCTTCACAGAGCGCTCCTGCAGGACGCGAGATGAGGTAATGGGCATGTGGAGGGGCTGTGGAAAGTGGGGGAGGGCGGAGGGGACTGCATAAGATAACCGGTGTGTGTACATGTTCCTGGCAAGCCTTAGCTGTTTGCTGTTGATATCTTTAAGGTGACCCAGCTGGCTGCAGGACTTTTGCTTTGTAGGAGCAAGTTGTTCCCTGCTGGAAGGGCAACACCTTCCTGGAGTGAGGGGTGGGGAGAGAAGGGCAGAGAGGAAGAAGACAGTGCTGGAGGGGGCGTTCTGGTGCCCAGCTCGTGTGGCCGCAGCTGCTGATGGTGGCGCTGATGCTGGCGGTGGTGGTGATGGTGGCGCTGATGCTGGCGGTGGTGGTGATGGTGGGGCTGATAGTGGTGGAAGTGGTCCTGATGGTGGTGCTGATGCTGTGGTAGCAGTGGTGACGACAGTGGTGATGACAAAGGCAGTGACTATGATGAGGGCAGTGGCGGTGATGATGACTGTGATGACGATGATGGTGGTCACGTGTCCAGCTGGAGGGCCGGAGGGCTTTTTTTATCACAGAGAAGCAAAAACTCAGGAAAACAAGGGGCTCTGTTGGGCTGCCTGGGGAAAGGGACTTAGATTTGTTCTCTGGGGCTTCAGAGCTTTTCAGGAGCCTACAGAAACATCTGCAGACTCACGTAGACCACCCCACACACACACACACAAAATACTGGATCTAATACACAAAAACCCCACAAAACTGCAAGTAATGATTGTTTAATTGATAATCTATGACAGCTAGTCAGTGGCAGCTCATTATACTAAACAGCTGAATATAAATTCTATGTCTGTGGAAGGTGCACATATTACAATGCACTTATTACACAGTGGGGTCCGTCTCCAAAAGAAAGGGTATGTAGGGCTCCATGAGGGTTTTAAATAGCCGTGACTGATAGGCAAACGATTTGTAAGCTAGTGAGCCCCCCGTCGCTGGAAGTATGCAAGGCAATCAGGGATGACGGTCTCTCCGGGATGCCGTAGAAAGGGTTCCTAAATACCAGATGATCACTGAGTTTTGTCTCTACCCAGAGCCCTCCTATTTTATTGTTTTGGGGGCTCATTATTTCTTCCCTTCCATCCCTTCCACATGTGCACAAAGATACTTACTGGAAGAAATCTTTGAGATACTCTAAGCCCGTCTCCCCACTTTTCTGCTGAGGAAACGAGGGGTATGAAACTTGTGGGCAGTAGCGCAGCAAGTCGGAGTCACACCAGGGACTCAAACTCAGGGTCCAAATCCCCAGCCCAGTGCCTTCTGGCAGTTTTGCCCCTTGGGGGCCCCCTTGCAGACACTGGCAATCTGGGGTCTCACCTGCCCCAGAAGAACAAGGCGGAATTTTCATTTGGCCCAGTCTAACGCCTGCCCTGAAAAGCCCCTCCCCAGGCCTTTCCCACACTTGCAAACCCACTGAGGGCTGTGGGCTTTGGCCAAGTCACAAAGTACCATGAACCTCAATTTCCTCGTCTAGAAAATGGAAGTAAATAATGGCCACCATGTAACAGGGTTGTTGCAGAGAGATTAAGCGGATTAAAAGTATGTAAGATGCTTAGAAACTTGCCTGTGCTTTCAAAGTGCCCCGTGAAAAAGATGCTATACTGTTAGGGCAGCTGTTTTCGATATGCATCTAGTCAGTCCAGTAAGTGTTCCTTGAGCTTCCATTAAGCACCTGTCAGGGAACAAGGCAGAAGGAATCTGGCCCTCAAAGGTGCCTACCTTTCAGCGGGGAGAAAGAAATAGTGAACAAATAGGGAAACAAAAAAACGCCAAGAGAAAAAAATGTGCCAAGAGGGGATGAGATGGACGGTCAAGGGAGCTGCTTCCAGGGTCTAGGAGGTGGGGCGCAGGTCCCGTGGGGCCTTGTGAGCCCGGGGGAGGGTGTAACGGGCCAGCGTGGGGAAGACAGAAGCAGGTGGGTGGTGGTGAGGCTTGAAGACGTAGCGGGAAGGCCCGGCAAGAGCCTCTTGCCTGGACTGGCTGGGACTGAGGACCAGGATGGCAGCAACCCAGGGAAGTGGCCGCATCCGAGATGCGTGTATTTCAGAGGCAAAATCCACCAGGCGTGCTGACAGCTTGACTGCTGGGGATGAAGGAAGGATGAGAGTCAAGGGTGATTCCCAAATACGTAGGCTGAGCCTGTAGTTAGATGAAGTGGAGGCAGGGGCTGGATCCTCCCTCGGTCCCACCCTTCCCAGTTTACATGGGCTCTGTGGCCACAATGTCCAGAATAAGTCCATGGAGTCAGAAGGCAGGTTGCCCGTTGTAGGGACCAGGGAGAGGGAGTGACTGCCTTATGGGTGTGGAGTTTCCTTTTGGGGCAATGAAAACGTTTTAAAGCCAGATAGCAATGGTGGTTGCACAGCCTGGGGAACGTACAGGATGCTACTGAACGATGGTATGCTGTGTGCTTTTCACCTTAACTGAACCAAAAAAAAAATTGAAGGAAAAATAAAGACTTTCTTAGACAAGCCAAGGGAATTTGTTGTCACCAGAGGTGGCTTCAGGGTCCCACATCAACCGCTGGCAGAGGCCAGGACAATGGCGTGGGGTCTCTCGCTGGTAAGAAAACACCATAGCAAGAGCCCGTCACACACGTCGTCAGGGGATGACCTGGACCGGATGCAGGTCTCACGCGTCCATGGGGTGGTTGGCTATGGGCACTCAGACTGGAGTCAGGCCTGGTTCAAAGCCCTGCCTGCCTCTTTGCTGTGGTTGTGTGGCCTCAGACAAGTAACCTGACCTCTCTGAACCTGAGTTTCACTGTCTGTCAAATGGGAATAATAATAGTCTCCGCCCCACAGAGATATTAACGTTATCTGTCGGTGCTCGGCAAACGGAAGTGGTCAGGGTCCTGGCTTCTGGTCCTGGTTGCCTTCCTCCTCACCGTGATGCCCAAGTGATGGCTGTCATCATAATAAAATGTCCACTTTGATCCCACCGTCCCATTCTGGGCTGCTCGATGCACGTCTGAGGGATGGATGGGGCTCTTTCGCTGCCCCGAATTCCAGACGATATTTGTGTCCCTTCACCTCTCGGCCTGGGCAGAGGGGGCCGCAGTGCTTAGGACAACATGCCCTTGAGGACAGACGCGCAATCCTGGCTCTGGGCCCCTGGCGGCTCAGGAGAAACGAAAGGGTGTGACCAGCACTCAGACCATCAGGGGGCCGGGGCCCTTCTCGCTAATGAGCAGCCTCAACCAGGAGTCTTTTTATTGCCTGAAGAGGCTTTTACTAAATGTCCAGCCCACTGCAGGGAAGGACTTAGACATCTGCAGCCATAAAGATCAAAGGCACACTGAAATGCTACTGCAAATGAGGAAGTGTTTTCTGCGGCAAATGCCCAGGCAATTATCCCATCCCTCTGAAGATCGCAGAGGGTGGGTCCTTTCTCCATAGGAAAAGCTAAACAGTAGCGGCTGAGAGCAGGGATTTTTGGAGTCAGGCAGACCTGGGTTCAAATCCTGGCTTTCCCATTTGGTGATGTTGGGACTCTGGGCAACTTGACTTCTCTGAGCCTCGGCTTCTGCATTTATAAAATGAAGAAAAGATCTCTTGCTTCAGGATGTTGCGGTAAAGCGTGAGTGAGAGGATGTGCAGACAGCAGAGAGCCCCAGAGTGTCGTGACATAGCATGGGACGTGAGCTAATGAGTCAGAGAAACCTCATTGAATGATGGCTGACTGGGTTCAGGACAGCTGGGCTCCCAGGCCTGCTGCCAGAATCTCCAGCCTGTTGACTGAAACTTCAGGGCTCCTGTTTGCCTTAAGAACTAAGGCCAAACTTCTTAGCACTTTATCCGCAGCTACAGTCTCCCCACCCCTGAGAATCAGCTGGAGAGGCTGGGGGCCAGATCACGCAGAGTGTGGCGGGCATTGACATCCTGATGCCAGCAACAGGGGAAGCACTGGAGGGGCAGGTCCGACCAGCCCTAGTCCAAAGCCTGTGCAGTGACCACGGGGAGAGAGGGCCCTGAGGGGGACATGCTTGGAGTGGAGGACTTAACGCTTACGGGGCTTCTGGTTGAGCGGCCAAGAGCCAGCCCTGGCCTGGAGCCCTGACCCCCCAGGTCCCGCTCCGAAGCGTGGCCTGATCTCCCAGCTACCCTTCCTTTACTATTGTTGCCTCTGCCCAGCACACCCTTCCCGCTCCCTGCTCCACCGGCCAAACTGTTTGGCTGTAAGGTTTGGAGTAGGTGACATGTACCCAAGGTGAAAAGACTCAAAATGTCCCAAAGAGCGTATAGTCAAAGACGTCTTCCTCCCACTCTTGGCCCAGCCCCCAGTTCCCCCCTTGGAAGCAGTCAGTTCCTTTTCACACGTGCCCTTCCTGGAGGAAGTCCGAGTGTCGATTCCAGGGCACGTGCACGGGTGTGCGCACGCACACACTCCCCGTTTCACCTGTCACACTCGGCGCCCGTGTGGAGACCATCCCACACCTGCCGGCAGCCTGCTTCAGCCGTTCGGTGAGTGCGGTGCGGGCTGTCACACCATTTCCAGGTCACATGACCAGTTCCTAGAAGTACATCTGTGGGTCAGTGAGCAGTCTGAGTGTTTTAACGTTCATGGGGTTTTCCAGCCCCGATGAAGCGTTGCCTGCTGCACACACGCACGCGCACACACACACACAGCTGCCACCTGCCACCACCCAGTGTCCAACTTCATTCCTCCAGTTCCCACAGCCTCTTGCTGCCCCTCCCAAGGCCCCTGCTGCCCATCGCTGGGCTGGGTCTGAATGGCCTGGGTCTGGGACCCACCCTGTCCTTTGGTTAGTCCCCCGGCCCCTGCCCCGCAGCTTGCCTCGGGCGCCCGGGTGAAGGCAAGAAGCAGCCGCAAAGTGCCGTCAGCCTTTCTTGAGCGGCGCTGCACCTCGGTCCGGCAGCGCCTGTGTGTGGGAAGAAAGGGCCCCCTGGGAAGGCCGCAGGCCATTTCGGTCCCCTCCGTCTGGGCCTCAGTCGCGTTGCTCAGCATCCCGTGTGGCACGGCCCCTCTGGGCCTTGGGCTCCTCCTCCCTCCTTAAAGGATGCAAGTTACCCCGCTGACCTCACTGCCGCTTCTGGGCCACTCTGGGACTCCTGACGGCGGCAGAGCCCAGCACCAGGCCCCCAGAACACCTGAAACGGCCAATGACAGGGGCAACATTCTGAGAAATTCCAGCTCGTGAAAATGAGGAACTGCCTGCCAGGCCCCTGGCACATCACATCTCATTACCTGCGGTGATAACGGCCTGGTCAGTGGGGCCCAGCTAGTCCCACACCAGCTGCCACCCTCCCCCAATGCCTGATGTCCCAGCAGGACAGCTGGACAGTGGAGCCACCTCCCGCCTCCCAGCCACGTCACCCTCCACTCACACGCCCCCTCCACCCCCAAGGCTTCCCACGGCTCTGCAGTTAAAATCCACCATCTCTCAGCCTCCAAGCTGTTACAGGGGCTGTTCTGTATGGAATCTGTTTGTTCCCCATTTTCACTGCATTACCTTTTTCCTGTCTGTACAGATGTCAACTCAGATATCCCCCAGACCTGGTCAGAAGCCCCCGTGATACAGTCCCGTGGCTTCCTATACTGTCCCTTTATGTAACTGTTAAGACACTGCGATTAGATGAGCGCTCTGCTGTGAGTTACTTCTTGTTTGTTCCCCTATCCCCCCACCCCCCTGCCCTGCAGCTGCCATGGAAGCTCCAAGATACGCCTGCCATGCTCATCCCGGAACCCACGCACGGCGTCTGCATCTGGAAGGCACTCAGTAAATATATGGGGTGTGCATGAATGCTATTTCCTTGCTGTGCAGCTTTAGATAATAATACAAAAATCACATTTTTTATGGTTATGAAATTGTTACCAAAAACAAGTTCACATGCCCCACGCACCGTGAGGCCAGACAAACAGAAACCACGGCGTTCGGAGCAGAGAAAGGTTTATCGCAGGGCCGAGCAAACAGAACGTGTGGCTCGTGCTCAAAAAACCCCGAACTTCCTGAAGGGTTTCAGCAAAGCATTTTTAAAGGCAAAGTGATGGAGGGGCGTCCCTGGCAGATTGGTTAATGATGATTGATCCTTAGGCACCAGAAGGTCTAGGGGCCACGTGCTCATGATAGTCAAGTAGCTAATTTCTTCCTTTCCCTGGTGGTTTTGGCATCTGAAAAACTCAGGAAATAGGCATCAGATACCATCACCTGGGTACATCAGAGAGGAGCTCCAGCAGAGGATATGGGGGGCGGGTTCTGACCCAGGAAGGCCCCACAGGGTCCTGTTCAGCTACAAAGTAATGATCTTACACTATTATTACGTATAACGTAACCTGCCACGTGCCAGGCACTAAGTGTTTCACAGCCCTTCACTCTGTGCACTTTCACATCCACCAAGTGAAGAAGGACATCTCATTACCCCCATTTTACAAAGGAGAAAACTAAGGCTCGGAGAGGTGGCAGTCACGTGCCCAAGGTGACAAAGCTATTAAGTGACAGCCCTGAAATTAGAACCCAGATCTGCCCAATGTCAAAGTCCTTGCTTTTCAGCCCCCGGGGCTCCCTTCACTTGTCTGAGTGTCAGTTTTTGCAGAATAAGGATCAAATTACCTACTTGCCCCGCTTGTCCACTGGCTCACGCAGAAGGTGCCCGGCACACAGCGGCCTCCTGCTGAGTGTCGTTGTCTTTCCCCTTGGTCAGTGGTTGCTGGGGAAATCAGACTCATCTTCCAGGCTGAGTGAGAGACCCAAAGGTGCCTGAACTGACTCCCCCAGACTGCGGCTCTGCCTGGGGATTGGGTCCTTACACTGCAAACGGGGAGCTTCATCTGACTTCCTAATGAGAAGAGAAAAGTGTTAGACTCGGTTTGATAAAGTTTGATAGGAGAAGACCCCAGCCCCCAGACTGGTAAACAGCATGTACCACCAGTGGCATCTCTTCTGGGATTTTGGGGTTGAGGAGTAGTGAGAGGGGACCTGGTTTGCCTCTGGGCTATACCTCTGCTGGTGGGGCGATCCTCAGCCTTTCAAGCCCCCATTTTCTTTGCTGCCACAGAGGGGGATTGAGAAGGAAATGGTATTCCGGATTCCACCCACCACAGCTCAGTTCCGGGGGAGACACATTCTGATGGGGAATCACCGAAGGCCACATTGAGAGGAGAGTTTTCCTGGGGCCCTGAAAACTCAGAATTCTACCCGGAGGGGTAAAAGAACCCCTCCTTCCTGTGCCTCTGCCAGAGGCAGGTAGAAGTGGGAGGGAGAAGTGAAAGAGGATGGAGCAAGTAACTCTGGAGGACTCCCTGGAGGAGGTGGCAGAGGAAGCCAGGTCTTCAAGAAAGAGTGGGGGCTCACCAGGCATGGAAGGGAGGAAGGGAATTCAGGCAGGGGGAACAGCATGTGTAAAAGCAGAGTCAGATCAGGCCCAGGACTTTCAAAATCAGGAGGAATTAAATGCCACCAGAGATGTTTCTCAAAGTGTTGCCCAGCGAAAGGTCACTCGGCAGGCAGGAGCTAAGGCTTAAGAGAGAAGAAAGAAGCAAGTCACAGAGAACCTTGAATGCCGTGCCAAAGGTTTATACTTGGAGACAACCAAGGCTGGTAATGGGAAGTGATGGAAGCTGGCTCCCCAGCCCAGAGCCCAGCACAGGGGATTCAACACACACCTGGGAGCACAATGAGTGCGTTGAACACACTCGGCGGTGGCTGCTCTTAGGGGCTAACTGGCCAGTGTGGCCTCACAGGGGCACCTGATGTGATGAGTCAGACTCTGAGCTGGGCCCTGCCTTTTGTCATGTTCGCATTTGCTGGGTGATGACTGTAGGGAAAGATGAGACGCCTCCCCGGGGGGGTCGTGAGGGGCGCTGCAACCCATGAGCAAATTCTTCAGAAAGTGGCTTTTCAGAGGCTCTTGAGGCAAAGATGAGGTGAGGCAGGAGGAAGCGGTGGGACGGTGCATAGCTGCAGCGTCTGGGGCCAGCCTGAGGCAAAGGGGGAGGAAGTGGCCGAAGCGGCTTTAGTGACTTTTCACACACTCACACACACAGAGAGAGAACCCATCATTATTTAATCTGCATGAACAGGGGGACAAGAGCTAACGTACACTGTATTGTTTCTTCAGCTTTTTGTGTGTTTGACAATTTTCACTCTAAAATGTTGGGGGAAACGGGCTCATTCTCACATATCCTTTCAGACGTACAAATAGGGCCAATCAAATGCCGAGATGAGTGCCCTTAGGTTTTCACAGTGGAGAAACCACACACACACACACACACACACACACACACACTCACACACACTCCATGTACCCTGGACCTCTCCCTTAGATAGACAACCAGAAACGTTTGCTGGATGGGTGGATGGATGGATGGATAGAAGGACGGAAGGGTGGGTGGATGGAAGGCCCGAAGAGGTGGTCCAGATCCAGCCCCTGCTGGGGGACAGACCCAGAGCCATATGAACAACCTAAGGCGGCAGGTGCCACCAGTATAGCTCCATACAAAGTGCAGGGGAGGGTGCCCCTGCTCGCGGGCGTTCAGGATGGCTTCAGGGAGCTGGAGCTACAGGCATCCCCTGCTTTTTGAAGGTTCGCTTTATGAAACACCTGCATTAGTACCTGTTTCTGCTAACCAGAAGAAGTCCAGGGATTTTCGCTTTTACGAAAAAAGGTGAAAATAGCGTTCAGGTTTGTTTTGCATCCAAGTCGTTATAAAGGCAACCTGCACCCCGAGTGTGGGGTGACCCCACCAGGCTCTTTCCCCGGGAAGTGCACTCAGCATCGGCTCCAGGCCGCCAGAGCCGTGAACTATCTGAGCATCTGTGCTTTAGCTCCATTCCCCGTGCGCATCCATTAGCAAGAGGTGTCCTAAGGTAACCGCTTCTTCGCTTTCTGCCGTTTCGGCTTTTGAAGGGTTTTGTAGGGATGCTCGACTTTCGGGTAGTGGGGGAACCCTGTGTTTGAGCTGGGCCTTGAAAGGGCAGTAGCTGAGAAAGCGGGACTCCGGGAGGTGGAGACCTGCTGCTTTTGAGCAAAGGCCCGGTTGCCTGAACAGCGCGGTTAGGGGACAATTACAGGGCTATTGGGCGAGATCCACTTGGAGGGACAAGTTGACGTCTGATCCACGGACCGGCGTTGAGGCAGACCGAAGGAGTGTGAGCTGAGTGTGAATCCAGGCTCTCTGGCTACTTACTAGGGCTGTGACATCGCTCGGCCTCCCCGAGCTTCGCTCTCCTCGACTGTTAAATGGAGACGGTGATTCCCCTCACTCGCGTGCAGGACGTCACCTGGCCCTGGTCCACCCGACAGTTCCAATGCGCCATTGTTCGTAGCACCCTTCCCGGGCTGGTGGACTTTCATGTGGTTTCTTTTATGTGCTTGCCCCTGGCAAACCGCTCACACCGACCTCCTTCTTCGTGGGTCCTCTCATCCTGGTGGTTGTATTGCCAACACTAGGTGCCCAAAAGAATGAGTCAGATCTGAGTGATCTAGAGAGGCGTCCAATATATAACGGGAATTTTAAAAGAAAAAAGGAAAGGAACTAGTGGGGTAATATCTACAGATGTATTAAATAGCATCTGCCTGTGTCTGGCACACAGAGGCCCAAAGAATGGAAGGTCCCCACCACACCAAACAGCCAGCGACAGTCCCCTCCCCATCTTGAGGCCATGGGTATGCCATGGCCCAAACAGTTGGCCCGTCCTGTATACCTTGGTTTGCTGCAATCAGCTTGTCATTGCTTTTGAAGTTAGAAAGGAAAGTTCCAGAAAGTGTTTTTTAGATTAGCTGTGACAGTGACCTTGGGGTCCCGTGATCCTCTAGGACCATCCTTCTTCTCCCCACAAGGGACAAGATGAACTGAGCTCCTTGCAGAAGCTCCTGCCTTCACCAAAAGGTCACTGGAAACTTCTGGGGCCGAGGCTGTAAAATAGAAACGTAACAGAAGTGATCCTTCTTTTGAAACTCTCTGAAAAAGGAAGCCACCACTGTTCTGTTAATCATGGGCCCCCCAGCGCATGGAACCGCGTTTGGCACATTGTAGGTTCTGCAAGAAATAGTTGCTGAAGAGAGCAGAGGGAGGCAGGAGGAAGAGGAAGGAGGGAGGGAGAGAAGAAATTAATTTTTAATTATGTGAGAGGCTGGTTTGTACAAATTTGAAAACCGCCAAGCATCAACTAAAATGTCAGTTCAAAATACCTAAACCTGGCTGTTAAGGAAACACAGAGAAAATTTTGATCAGAAATAGATAGCGATTCTCAAAAATAGAAAAACAAAAAACCACACTCTGGCTGCTACCCCCCTCCAAAGTTAATTAAGTGTGGCGGTAAGAGCCATCCTGTTTGGGCTATTTATGTAATGAAAAGATTGTCTGAAAAGAAACCCCAGAGGCCCAGTCCGCTAGGCTAGGTGGCTGAGCCAGCTGGAGTGGCAGAAGGTGACCAGGAGCCGTGATCCCTGCACCAACAGACTGGTTATGATTAAATGATGCTTCTCATATTCAGATTGCAAAACCGCTCCAGGCAAGAGTCTGGGAGAGGCTTAAATTATGTCACACAGTAACGAGCTTGTTTCTGAGAGAGTTTCCGCTGTCAACTTGATTTTCTGCACACTCCCAGATCCCAGGAGGTGGCCTGCTGGCTGCTCTCTGGAAAGCCAGGATCAGCTTGAGAGCAAGGGTCCGGGAATCAAGCAGGCCCTTCCCTGGTTTTGCATCAATTAGAATCGTAGCTCATCACCGCTAGGAGGGGGTTAAACCTTCTGCTGAAGTGATGTCCGCAGCGGGACAAGAAGGAGGAAGGAAGAGAGGGCAGTTGGAGAGAAGGAACTAGAAACCACGCAAATACTTGTGATGGGGTGATGATGGACTAATGTACAGCCATTAGAAAGGGGGAGCGAGGAGGGATGGCGTAGCTCAAGAGGTAGGGCATGTGCTTAGCATGCATGAGGTCCTGGGTTCAATTCCCTGTACCTCCATCAAAATAAATAAATTAGTAAAAAAAAAAAAAAAAACTTAATTACCTCCCCCACAAAAAAATATTTTAAAAGAAAGATAGAGTGAGTTCTGTACCAGCTGACCTGAAAAGTGAGGTTCACAGAGATGTCTGAGGCAGATGTGGGGTGGGGCTGCCGTTGGCAAACTATGATAGCAAGCTAAATCTGGTGTCCTCTCCCTGGCTTCCTGCAGCCCGCGAGCTAAGAATAACTTTTACATTTTTAGCTCAGAAATGGTTTTAAAGAGTTTGGGGGGAAAATTCCAAAGAAGGAGACTATGTTATGACACGTGAAAACGATGTGAAATTCCCGTTTCAGCAGCCGTGGTCTGTCTTCCTGGCACACGGCCACCGTCACTCATCTGCCCGTTGTCTTGTGGAGGTGTCCTCACGCTGAACGACAGAGCTGAGTCGTGGCCACAGAGACCAGGCTTGGGACGCCAAGCAGAAAATGTCCTCTACCTGGCCCCTCCCTGAAAAAGTCTTTTGGTTTCTGGTTTAGAGTGTGATGACATTCTGTGACACAGCAGTGTGAGATGCTGTTCCCCGTGCTTTGCCAGAGGAAATGTATTGCCTTTGCTTATTTTTCATTCATTTTATCATTTATTCATCAGACGCTTAGTGCCTACCTGCAGGGCCAGGCACTGGGACCCAGCAGGGGACAAGCAGAGGCGGAGCTTACAGTCTGTGTCCTTTCCCCTCTCTTCCTCCCCCTAGGAACCCTGATGGCCTTGGTCCCTTCTAAGGAGAGGTGCGGGACTGGCTCCATGCCTCCTGGTGTCTTGCAGGGAGGTCAGGGTCCAGAAGGGTTCATCGTGAATCGGGCCACACTCTCGGTTTGGTTTCCGGATGCTCAATACTCAATCTTTGCATTTCCAGCGCGTGCTCCCCAGCGCACCCCACAGGGAGAGGCAGGAGTGCCCGACCCCCGTCATGTGGGCGGGAGCAGCTGTCTGCGATGGAGAAGGCTGCAGCCCCATCTCCGCCTGACGCCTCCCGCGTGAGGCCAAAGCCACCTTCAGACTCATGCCCCAGGGCCTCAGCCTCTATGCAAAACCTGGACAGTGGAAATCAGCTCCAGTCCCGGGAGGAAGCCAGCTCTGCAGGGGCCGATGTGAGGAATGGGGTTTGAACTGGGAACCTCGCTTCAGAGACTAGCTTTCCTTCTTCATTCATTCTCATGCCTACCACCTCCTCACAGACTGCTTTATTAACTTCTAGGAAAACAGCACCCAGGTCAGTCATTGTAGCCTCCCCACATTTGGACACTCCTTTTGGCTCTTTTGGGCAGCCTGGAGCCCGGTGGTGACATAACTTACACGTTGGGGACCTGCAGGAGGAGCAGCCCCGGGGCCGAGGGCAGGGGGAGGAGCCATAGGGCCCCAGCATGGCATCCAACAGCACGGACCCCTCCTCCTGTCTGAACCATACCGCGTTCAGGGTCACCGTCAGCTTGGTCCTCACCGCCCTCATCCTCATCACCATCGCCGGCAACGTGGTCGTCTGCCTGGCGGTGGGCTTGACCCGGCGGCTGCGGAGTCTGACCAACTGCTTCATCGTGTCCCTGGCCATCACTGACCTGCTCCTCGGCCTGCTGGTGCTGCCCTTCTCGGCCTTCCACGAGCTGTCGTGCCAGTGGGGCTTCGGCGAGGCCTTCTGCAATATCTACACCAGCCTGGATGTCATGCTCTGCACGGCCTCCATCCTCAACCTCTTCATGATCAGCCTGGACCGGTACTGCGCCGTCACAGACCCCCTGCGCTACCCCGTGCTGGTGACCCCTGTCCGGGTCGCCATCTCCCTGGTCTTAATTTGGGTCATCTCCATCACACTGTCCTTCCTGTCTATCCACCTGGGGTGGAACAGCAGGGCGGAGACCAACAGCACCAATCACACCATCTCCAAGTGCAAAGTCCAGGTCAACTTGGTGTACGGCCTGGTGGACGGACTGGTCACCTTCTACCTGCCCCTGCTGGTCATGTGCATCACCTACTACCGCATCTTCAAGATCGCCCGGGATCAGGCCAAGAGGGTCCATCATATCAACTCCTGGAGGACAGCCACCCTCCGGGAGCACAAAGCCACAGTGACTCTGGCCGCCGTCATGGGAGCCTTCATCGTCTGCTGGTTCCCCTACTTCACTGTGTTTGTTTACCGTGGGCTGAGAGGGGACGATGCCATCAACGAGACCTTCGAAGCCATTGTTCTGTGGCTGGGCTATGCCAACTCGGCCCTGAACCCCATCCTGTACGCCACACTGAGCAGAGACTTCCGCACGGCGTACCAGCGCCTCTTCCGCTGCCGGCCCGCCGGCCACATCGCTGACAGAACTTCGCTGAGGGACAGCAGCTCTCAGCTGAAGAGGAATCAAAGCCAAGAACCCAGGTGGCAGGAAGAGAGGCCCCTGAGGCTCCAGGTGTGGAGTGGGACAGAGGTCACGGCCCCCCAGGGAGCCACAGACAGGTAACTGCTAGGGTTGTTTGTGTGTGGGATGGGGACCCGAGGGGGTCCCACTCATTGAAACCATTCAAGTGGCAGCTGCCCCCAAGGTGCTGGCTGGAACATTACGGGTTGGAAATGCCTCATGAGCACTTTCCAAATCTCGTATTGTTCCTTCCCCCAAACAGAACTTTTTACCTCCATTCTAAAAGAGGCAAGTCCAGACTCAGAGAACTTGGCCAGGGTCACACAGCTGGGATGTGACTAGAGTTCCCTCGACTCCAGAACTTGTGGGCCCTTTTTTCTAGCTACCTGGTCCTTATAGTCAGGAACCCTAACTTTGAGACCCAACCCTGCCACTTACTTACTGGTCCTAAGTGTTCATCTGAACTGGCCAGGACAGCCCTCCAATGGCCATGCACTAATGCTGCCTCCTGCAGGTTTAGTCAGAGACCCCACTCGGCCCACATTCATTGAGCATCAGCTCTTACTTTGGGGGTGCTCCAGTGCGGGGAGGAAGGCAGAGCCTTGAAAGCCAGGCTTGGACATTGTAGTGTAGGTCTTAGGGGAAGATGGGAGGATTAGAAGCAAGGAGGGGGTAACCCAGGCACCTCTGTGCCTTGGAAAGAGGGCTCTGGTTGCCCCATAAGATGTGGACCACAAGGATAAGATGAGGACGTCAGTGAAGGGGAATGCAGCTCTGGTCCATGACAGAGGAGAGCAGAGAGGAGAGAACAGAGCAAAATCTAGGAGGCTATTGAAAAAACAAACAGACAAAAAGGCTTGGAGACCATTGACTCTCCAGGATGCAGGAAATGCAAGAGACAATGCCCTAGGATTCAGCCTCCAAAGAGATGCCCAGGCTGAACAGATAAACAGGATCAGAATGAGATTTAGATCAATTCACTGGTGACAAAGCCCATGCAAAGTATTAAGGGGAACCCCACCAAAGACTTGAATGGCCCCAGGGAGCTCGCCCGCGGGGAGGAGGGTTACAGGTGGGAGGGAGCCCCAGCTGTTGAGATGAGTAAATGAAAGGGTGCTGGCAGGACAGCAGACATGCGGGTGTTCAATATTACTTTCCTTTCTCTTCCCACAGACCATGCCTTTGCCCCCCCCCCCCAGAATGCTGGTCCGTGTGACAAACCCACTCATTCATTCATTCATTTATTCACTCATTCATTCCCTGATTCATTCATTTGCAAACATTTGTCAGCTTCCCATCCCATGCCGGGAACTGTGCTGAGTGCCAGGGATGTAGAGGTGACGTTTTCGGCATCTGCTGTGGTGCACTGGGATGGAAAGGCAACTGCCCAGCCCTGATCTCAGCTCTGCCCTCCTCGCTCTGTGGCTTGAGCGAGTCCCTGCCCATCTTGGGCCTCAGTTTCCTCATCTCGTAGAGGGTGAGGTCTGTCCTCAGGCAGCCTGTCCGGCTCACCTCCCAGAGTCGCCTGAAGTACACGTGAGCCAGGGGATGCAAACAGGTTTTAGGACCTGCAGTGGGGTACTTGTCTGCTCTCGAGTACTGAGCGTCAGACTCCAGAAAGGCTTGGATGGGCACTGCACACCCATCCGCTCTGGGTGCCAGTCCCTGTGGAGCACTTTGGGGCTGAAACTGACCAAATGGTCCCCTAGGCCTCGTGTAACTCTGGTCCTTGCATCGGCCAGGTGTGGAGTGTCCCCATGTAGACTTGGGTCCCGGACCCTCCCCCTCCACTGCTATGCTTCTGGAACAAGCTTCATGGCTCCTGCATCCAGCCTCCTCCTGGCCTTCCAGCCTCTAGGCTGTCTCCCTCACATCCACCCTCCAAGTCACCCAAAGGCGCCTCTCCAGAACGCCTGTCTGGAGGCTTCCGCGTCTGGCCCTGATCGCTAAGATGACCTTGTCCTTCCACGCTCCCTCACTCAGGAAGCAGCCTCTGGTACAAAGCTAATTTTGTTCACAAAGCAAACAAAGGGCAGAGCATGGCGGGTGTGGACTCTGCAGAAGGCAGTTACACATTCAGTCTAGTCATCAAACCACTTCCTACCGCTCTTACCTGTGCGACCTCAGGTTAATAGGCCACCTTGACCCCTAATCCTTAGGGAGACATCCAGCGAGCACTCACCTGCACCGACTAGGTGCCAGTTTCACGTTTGTCACTGTTTCTATGTATTAATCTTTCTGTGGCGGCATCCTTCACCCACCCCCGTGCTGGGTGCAAAGGGAGAGACAGCCAGCCCCCCACCCCACGCCATCACTCTCACCACCTGCAATTGCTCACAGGTGGAGGTGATGGTCTGGTTAAGGAGCAAACTGGTGATGGTTTGGTGCAGCACATGCCAAGGCTTGAAACCCAGTTCCTGAGGCCCCCAGAGGAGGCCGTGCCGGGAGCAGACCTCTGAGCTGAGCCTTAGATGCAGCTGGGAAAGACTCGTTCCTCCAGGGTGGTGCTGGACCCTTTAGACCCGTGGCCCCGTTTCATTCTCTACACCACCTTGTCAGGTAGCTGCTTGCTTAGTTTCCACTTTGCAGATGGGGAGACTGAGGCTCAGAGGAGTTAAGTAAATTGGTCAAAGGACACATGCTAGTGACTCTCCCGAAGCCAAGATCTGAGCAAAAACAGAAATAGCAGCCCCCGCTACTGACTGCCCTCTGGGGGCCAGACCACCAGCTCTTCTGACTGTTACGGCCACCCTGACCAGCAAGGCCAGCTGGGAGGCCGTGCCTGCCTGGGTCACACACAGCAGCTGCAGAGCAGAGAGGTTCGGCAGAGACGCATAGGGAACCAGCTGAAGGGCTTCACGCTATGGTTGTGGGTGTCGGGGTCCAGGAAGCCAAGAACAGCCAGAGGTTGATTTTCCAAAGGAGGCCACCAGGGCACCCAGGGACTCGTGTGGCCTCCACAAGGTTGGCTCCCAGCCCCCCTGATGACCGATAGTGTGTCCTTCCTGCTCCCCATCTGAGGACAAAAGCCAGCAATGACCTGACAAAGAGCCCTTATCACAACCAAGGAGGCGGGGGTGTCTGCCTGTGCCAAGAATTCCAAGGGACGGACCCTACCTGCCCTTGGCTGCTGGTGGTGGAGGTGAGGGGCGGGTGGGAGACAGTCAGCCCAGGAAAGAGTGGCAGAGCTGGCTGGTCCTCCCTTCCCGGAGGCCAGTCAGCAGCCACCGCCCCACCACCCCCTCCCGCCAGCAGGATGCTCTGTCTGCCCTGCCCTGACCCAGACTGGCCGTCACGTCTCCCCCTCTCTGATCCCAGGTGGCCAGCCTCACCCTCTCTGCTCCACTGACCCTACTCAGTAGGCCCACAGCTTCCACTAGACACAGGCCTGCATTAGGTTCCCAGGTGGGGCTCCTGTAACCAATGACCGTGAACCTGGTGACAGAAAACAACACAGATTCCTACCCTTACAGTCGAAGGGGTCAGAGGTCTGAGATCCAGGTGTTGGTAGGGCTGGTTCCGGAGGCTTCAGAGGACAATCCGTTTCCTTGGCTTTTCCAGCTGCCGGGGGCCACCCTCACTCCTTGGCTGGTGGCCTGGTCCTTGCCTCACCCCCACCTCTTGGTCACATCTCCATCCCCTCCTTTGTAGCCAAGTCTCCCTCTGCCTCCTTCTTTATTTATTTATTTTTTATTTTTTTTTAATTTCTTTTCCTTTTTTAAAAAGGAAAAGCTGCAGTTTTCTTTTTCTGGTGGGAGAGGTAATTAGGTTTATTTATTTAAATAGAGGTACTGGGGATTGAACCCAGGACCTCGTGCGTGTGCCAAGCACATTCTCTACCACTGAGCTACACCCTCCCTCTGCCTCCCTCATCTAATAAGGGCACTTGTCATTATGTTCAGGGCCCTCTGGGATATTCCAGGATAACCTACCCCTCCCAGATTCCTTAACGGAACCACATCTGCAAAGCCCTTTTCGCCATATAAAGTAACACTCCCAGTTTCCAGCGATGAGGATGCGGGTGTCTGGGGCCATGTTCAGCCCCTACAGGTCCCAGTTCCCTGAACTGGCATTAGAGGCCCTTCATGATTTGGTCCCTGACCACCTCCGGACACCATCCCCAGGCCCACGCCCACCCTCCAGCCCCACCCAAACAAGCCACTCAGAGTTCATTCATTCACTGGCACTCACCAAGGACCTGCCCGAAGCCGGCGCTGTTTGGGGGGCTAGCAGTGAGCAAAGCAGGGGTCTTCGTCCCTAAGGGAGGTTATTCCAAGGCCGTAGTTCTCAAAATGTGGGCCCCCGGCCAGCAGCCGGGGCTTCTGGAAGCAGCCCAAGTCCGTCTGCCCCCGAAGCCAGGCTCGTTCCATGCTGACATGCCGGACTTGAATTTAGCCCAGACTCAGAGCTAATCCCATAGCCCACAGATGGGGGAACTGAGGCAGGTGACCTCTCTGAGGCCCTCAGCAAGCTGGGCAGGGGCTAGGAGTAGACCCCGTCTCTCTGGATCCCTGCCTGGGCCTCTTGGGTCCTTTTCCCAGACCCTGGCTGGCCCTGCTAATCTCCCGAGGCAGGGGGACAAGATTCCCGGGGACCTGGAGTGTCGGCAGTCTCCCTCAGGGCGGGGCACTTCCTTGTTCCTGTGGAGCCCTGGTACCCATGGTGGTGATTCTCCCCAGGCCTGGAGGTTGGAGTCAGAGCTCAGGAAAGCCCTCAGGAGAAGATGCCCAAAGGGAGGCAAGGAGCCACAGCTGCCCCGCTCCTGCCAGGTCCTATCAGCTCTCTTCCCTCACAGGCCTCTGGCCAGCACTCCCAGGCCCCTTCCATCTGCCCTCCTTCCTTCTGCTGCCAGAGGGACCATTTCCTCCAGATGGGAACAGGCTTCTGCTCTGCCCCACAAGGTCCTGACCTACAAGGTCCTGCCCTGCCTGACTCTTGTCACTTCCCTGACCCCTCCCTCCCTCCGTCTGGGCCCCTCGGTCATCTCCCCAGGCCATGACTTGTCCCACCCCATGCACCCTCCTCTCAGCCTGGACAGTCTTCTTTCCCCTCCTGGCACCTCCCATCTGTTCTACTCCCCTAGACCGTAGCTCCCTGAGGGCAGGCCCACATCTGTATCCATCACTGCTTAACATCTAACACTCTGCCTGGAGCCCCAGTAATATCCATTGAGTGGATAAGTGAATGAATGAATGAATGAATGAATATCTTGTTCTAGGTCCCCAAGAGCCCCAAGAAGTGACTCACACCATCCCCCCTTTAGAGATCAGAGAAACGAGTTTCCCAGAGGAAAGTTCCAGGAAACTCCTGGGAGCTCAGAAATTCCTGGTTCCCTTTACTAACTTTGGCATCACCCCAGGCCTCCCTCCAAAGCGCAGTGTCAGCCTCGGGCCTCACAGTGGCCTCCGCAGCTCTGAATCACAGAGTCTGCTGGTGGAGGGAGCCTCGCCTCTACCCCCGCCCCCAGGAAAGGGGCAGGGATCCCCGGATGCAAATCCAGAGTTCAGGCAGCTGGGATGCGGTCCTCTGTGGCTCCAGCCCGCTGAGCCGAGCCGTGGGTTGGCCAGCGGTGGGAGGCCCCAGGGGGAGGGTGGGGCTGGCTTTATCTTTTGCTCCAAGTTCAATTTCTTCTGGCTGAGGAGATAAAAATTTGCATGATTGACGATGTACACATACTTCTTAAGAAGGAGCTGTTTGCTCAGAAAGAAAGTTTTGCATAATTTAGTCCTTCAAGAGCCCCAACTTCTTTGCTTGCATCATTTGGGCTCTAAAAGTCTAACTTTGTGGCTCATGGATTCCAGGATTTCTGAACGGGTCTTACTTAACAAGGACTCTTTGCAGAGGCGCCTGGAGCCGCTGCCCCCACCGCACCTCCCACCCGGGACCCTGGCTGCCCCCTGCACGCTGGCCTCCTGCTGGCTGCTGCTTGTCCCCTCTGCCCTCTGTACCTGGCGGTCACACCACAAGGCTCCTGGGGGGTTCTCCTGCTCCCGTGGGGAAGCTGGGGAGCCCGGTGTTTGAATCCTGGCCCCACCACTAGTAAGGGGTTGAGTGATGTTAGACAGGCCTTGGATAGTCTGAGCTGCAGTTTCCTTACCCAGAGAACTATGATAATTATCAGACCTCCCTTGCAGAGCAGTAAAAATAAAACCAGAATAAAGGAGGCGGGCACTGAGCACAGTTCCCTGCACGTAGCAGGGACTGGAACAGACGTGACCCTTCCTTCTCAGCCACCCCTCTCTTTCTCTTTTACTTTCTTCTCATTTTGTCTCTTTTCTATCATGTTCTTTCTTTTATGTAACAGGCGTACTGAGATATCCTTCACGCGCTCTGTGCATCATTCGTTTCAAGTGTACAAGTCACAGGTTTTTAGAATATTCACGGAGTCGTGCAGCCACCACCACAGTCCATTTAGAACATTTTCATCACCCCCAGAGAAATGTTGTAGCTTTCAGCTGTCGCCTCCCAACCCCGCATTCCCCAGACAGCCACTAATCTGCTTTCTATCTCTGTAGACTTGCCTCTTCTGGACATCTCAGATGACCCTTGGGCTTTTGCGGCTGGCTGTTCCACTTAGCGTAATGTTTTCCCAGTTCTTTCTTTATTTTCTGCCTCTTCTTCCTTCCTTGCTTTCTCCCCCTCTGTCGTGTGTTTTCTTTCCCTCCGGCTGTTTCTCCCTCCCCGCTCCCCTTTCCCCCCGTGGCTCCTTCACCGTGTGCTTGGGCTTTCTGGCAGCTCTTGGCCGTCGGGAGGCCCTGGGTGGGGAGTTCCAGGCGGGAGGCTGCATCCCGGACCCCCAGGCGGTCCACGTCCCTCCCGCCTGGCCTGCTCCGATGGGTTCCGAGCACCCGTTCGCAGCTCCTGCGGGGCCCGCACTCCAGCACCGCCGCGGGCAGAGCAGATGGGCTACAGCGAGGAATTAATCCTTTTCATCTTCTGTCTCTTCAGAGAGTTTGGGGAATGAGACCCCCTCCCAGCCCAGGAGAGGAAGTCAGGGAGAGAGGAGGTGGGAAGCCTTTTCCAGCCTCAAAAGTCAAGGAGAATAAATCGTGGCCCCCCCAGGAGTCACTTGAAAGGTAGAGAACCCCTCATTCCCCTCCGCCCTGGTGCCTGTGCCTTTGAAGCCGGCTGGAGGCCCCCGCTGGTGCCCGGCCATGCCCCTCCGTCCCTCTGGCTCTGCACAGACCCCTGCCCTTTCCCTTCCTTCCCTTCCGGTTCCTTCTGACGCACATCTGACAGGTCTGCCGCGGGGCTGCTTCCCCAGGGCTGTGATGAGGAGGGAAGGGGTTGCGTGCCTTCAGGACCCCCACTAGTAGCTCTGTACCCATAAGAAAAAGGTGAACACTCTGGGTAAACAAATTAGGAGAAGGCCCTTTCTCCAGGGGACCCAGCCCCGGGGCGCACAGCCCTGCAAGCAGGAGGAGGTTTGGATATCAGCCCTGAGACCGCGGGTGCAGAGACCAGCCTGCACAGCCGCCGGGAGGCCCCGCAAACCTTCCCGGCTCACAGGAGACGGCCAGGCGTAGGGCAGGGCTCGGCAAGCCTCTTCGGCCAAGGGCCAGATAGCAAATACATTAGGCTTTGTTATGTTCTCAGTCCCCACTGCTTAACCCTACTGGTGTAGTCCAGAAGTCGTCACAGACAATACAGAAATGGATGGGGGTGGCTGGTTTGCAGTCCAACTTTATTTATGGGCACCAAAATTTGAATTCCATATCATTTTTGCGAGTCACAAAATGTTATTCTGCTATTCTTTTTTTTTTTTTCCCCAACCATTTCTACAAAATAGATGGTGGGCTGGATTTGGCCCACAGGCCATCTAGTCTGCCAACCCCTGGTGCAGGGGAAAGAAAAGGGTGTCAGTTCCCGGCCCGGCACTTGCTGGCTTTGTGACTTTGGGCAGGTGGCTTGCCCTCTCTGAGCCTCAGCTTGCTTATCTGCAAAATGAGGATACAAATATCTCCCTGGGAGGACTGGATGAGGCTTAGCATCGATTTATGCAAAGCGCCTGATACAAGGTAGATGCTTGTAAGTGGTAGTCCCTTCCTCCCTTCCTTCCTCTCTTCCTTTCTTTTTTTCTTTCTCTGTTTTTTCCCCTGTGGCCCCTCTGTAAAGGAGCAGCTGAGAAGCCCAGGGCAGACTTTGTGGATGTGTGTATCAGTTGTGCCACTGAGTTGTTCAACTCAGGCCTTAACCCTGAGCCTCGTGTCTGTCCTGAAAATGGGGACTGTCTCAGGGGTCCAACACTAATCACACGTAAATACTTAACAAGAGAGAGCAGTTGGGCCAAACCCTCCACTGTGTTTGTGTCGAGAATCTTCTGCCAAGGGCAAGAAGGAACCTGTTTTTCAGACTAATGAAATCTCTCCGAGGGTGAAGGCAGATTCAGTGAAACGTGTCCTTGTCACGGCCTGAGCTTTGTGCGCCAGGGCCACGGGCAGACGGGGGTGCAGGCTGGGTGCAGGATGGGGCTTCTGGGAGATGGGGGACCCAGGTTTCTCACTGCCTCTGCCCTGGCTGGCTGTGTGGCCTTGAGAAGATCACGTCCCTCTCTGAGCCCCCGTTTCCTCATCTGTCAGAGAGAGCTAAAGCTTCTAGCAGCCGGTGCTGCTCCCGGGAAAACGTCAGTGAGTCACAGGGCTCTCTGTTTTGGGGTGATGCTGTGTGTTCATTAAACCTATAGCTGCTCTTTGTGGCTTTGTCAGGGGACAGGGATGGGGTGTGCCTGAGACCTGCTGGGCATTTTAGGGTGTCTGCAGCCACCCTGAGGCTCTCCTGGGGTGTGAGGACCATTTGCTCCCTGTCCAGAGACGGGCAGGGAGGAGGGGGAGTTTGTCCCACCTGCCAAAAAGTGGCAGGTGGCTCTCCTTGCCTGCATCTGATCTTACAGGAGGGTGCAGCCTTCGGGGAAGACCACAGGTTTTAGGACTCACTGGTCCGTGGATGAGTCACAGGCCTTCCTCATTCCACTGCATGTCACTGTCACCCTGGGACAGATACTCTGGGTGGGCGGCAGGGTGGTGCCGGGTGCCCAGAGGGTTCTAGGAACTTGTCTTTTCCTCACTGACTTGGGAAACGCAGAAAATTTATAAGGATTTTATTAGCATTGAAATGGAGCATTAAAATTGAATGTCAAAGAGAAACTCCATTCCTGTTTCATCTCACATGACCCCTGAAGGCACGCTCTGCCTGCCCTTTCTGTCTCCCGTGAGCAGATGTGGTCTTAATATCATAGCAACCAGAGCACCCACACGTGGAGTTCCTCAGCAGGTCTCTGTTTCAGGAGCTGCTGAGTCCTACTGATTCATTCATTCATTCATCCCTTAGCGCCACTTCCCCGCGGGAGGTAGGAGCAGGAGTGGAGGGGGCCGCTAACAGAGCTGTCGGATGAGCAGGGAGGGGATGAACCCAAAGCCTCATTGAAGGGGTGATGTCTCAGCTGACTCTGGAGGGACAAGCAGGAATTTTCTAAGCCAAAGGGCAGAGGTTGGAGGCACCATTCTCATCAGAGGAGTAGCCTGTGTGGACACTGGAGGTGGAGGAGGCGAGGAGGGGGAGGAGGGACCCACAGGCAGTGGTGGCCGTGGTCTGTTGAGAGAACGCTGGGGGCTGACCTCCCCATTTTGTTGGCCAGCTGACCGTGGGCAGGTACTTCCTTTTCTAAAACTTTGTCACCATCTGCAAAGTAGGACTGATCATTCCAGCCCCTCCCTCCCAGGGCAGGGGAGAGGACCAAGGGCATTAATGCCTGTGCTGGGGTGGAAGCTCAGGGCACAGGGCTGAGTCCACTCAGGTGCTCAGGTGTCAGGTTTTTGTTTCATTTTGCTCTGGGCGTCCACAGGCCACCATTTCACGGATGGCGGGAAAACGTATGTTTTCCAGGTCAGGGGATCGCAGTCACTTCCAGTTGTCAGCATGGTGACTTTGGAGTGTCTGAACAGCAGCCCCTGGCGGTTCACTGGTGGGGGAGGAGGTGCATGGGGAGCCTCAAGATTGACTGCAATGCTCCCCTATTGTTGTCTTGTGCCCTTGTCTCCACATTATTTTGACTATTTTCAGCAACCTTGTGATGAACATCTCCATGCGGAGAACATTTTGTTTCTTTCAGATTATGTCCCTAAAAACTGAATTTCTAGAACAAGAATGACTGGTGAAAGGGGAGGGATATTTTAGGCTTTTTGTTACAAGTTGCTTAATTGTTTGTTAGATTGGCTGGACGGGCTCTGGTGACGCCAGCCACATCTGAAGGCACCACTTCCTGGGAGCCACACCGGGGGAGGGTCCTGGAAATGTCGTGAGAGGGGCTGATCAAGGAAGAGGGTATAGTCGGCAAGGAGAAGGGGTCCCTGGCATTTAGGGATGGACAGAGGGGCAGGGAAGAGGGGAGAAGAGTCTTTGATGGGGCTGAGGACTAGCCCTCGGAGAGGCGAGCCTCCATCCAGGGCATGAGCTGTTCAGAGACTACAGAGCAAATTAAATCTCAAATCAAAAGGACCAGTCTGGGGATGCCAGGCCCTGAGCCCAGGATACAGTGCCGGACCAGGATGACCTGGGGCAAACGGCAGTCTTTGACCCTCAATTTCTTATCTATGAAATGGGCGTGACCCTTCGCCTGCCTCCCGGGGGTGGGATGGAATGAGTGATGGGAAGTGACTGTGAGAGTTGCCTCCAGTATGTGGGTTCTTTTCCCATGAGTACCCACTTGTGTGAGTTGGCAGGAGCTATGGGGTTGCCTTCGGTTTTAAAACGACATTCCAGAGTCTCAGGGAGAGGATTGCGCGAGCCAGCTAGTCTCCAATGGAGGTTCCTGGAGGGTGGGAGCAGCAAGCGCAGATCTCCTTGGGACTGGGGACATCTGAGCATGACCCAGATTCCACGTGTATTGGACAGGGAAGGCGGGCCGGGAATCTCCGTCTCTGCAGATGGGCCAAGCTGGGGTCTTTCAAGACCCCACCACTTATTTGCTGTGAGTTCCTGGGCAAGTGACTAAAGTTTTCTGGGCTCAGATTTCCTCATTCATTGGAAATAAGAGTATCAGAAGTCTATCGTCCGTGTCACATGGATAGTGTGGAAGTTCAGTGTTAAGCACCCTACCCGTGATGACTCTCATCATGTTATTATTCTGCCATCTTGGTCATGAAGCATTTAAAATATATATGATCGATAAAATGAGCAATGGCTTCTGCGCCACTCAGTGCTCCCCATGCACACCCACTGACACTCAGATGCACACAACCCCATGCACGCTCAGGCACTGGCACACACAATCTTGGGTGTTTACACACACACACACACACACACACACACACACACACACACACTCATACCCTGAGCTTTGAGACCAGCTACCCGGCCCTGACTATTAGCCCTCGGTCCTGCTCTGTTGTATTCATTTAGCCTGGCTCCCAGGAAGGAGCATGCTGCCATGGGAGGGGAGCAGACCTCGGAGTCAGCTGTGGATTCACATTTGAGCTTTGTTACTGAGTGACCCAGGGGCATCGCTTACTCGCCCAGAGCCTGGGTTTCCTGGTCTGTGAAATGGGACCCCTGCACTTGCTTTAGCGTGCAACTAACTAGAAAAAGGATGCCGAACAACCCCACGCGTGAGCGCTCAGTAAATGCGCCCTTGTCAATCAGTTGCTTTTCATTCAGGACAATTCACAGATGCCAGTTCTTTGCCAGGCCCCACGGGACTGCTGGAGTCACAGACAAGCCTCCCTTCGAGCTCTGGGTTGTGGTCCCAGGTTGTGACCCACCAGTGTTCCGGGGTGTGTGCCCTGGGAGGCTCCTAGTAAAGATCCCTTTCAGGAGCCTAAACCCTGACCCTCGCCATCTCTTTCCCATGCCAGGAGGTAAAAACAAAACGGGACAATTGTTTGTGGCTGTCACCTATTAACCAAGTCCCAGGGGGCTCTGCGAGTGCCTTTCTTGGATACATTTCACCTTATTTGGCATGAAAATGAACTTTGTTTTTGCAAAGCTCCTTCAGGAAGTCTTTGCCTTGCTCTTGAAGCTTGAAGGACAGAAGGAGAGTTCCGTCTATGGACTTACGACTGGGCGCCCATCATCTTGCCCTGGCCCTCCACACTTCAAAGCAGACGCTGGTGCTGGCAAACCTTCTGTGCTTACTTCCAGAAAATTATGAGAAGGCCACTAAAAGATCAAAAAGATCACTTTTCTCATGAGCGGAGGGTGGAAGTTTGGTCATTTCAGCCAAATTCTAGGTTAAGACTGGTTTGTGGTAGAAAACAAACTTCTGTGAAGATGTTACCAGTGTAAGTTTGTGTGTTTGATGCGCCTGAGGCCAAACAAACCGAAACGTTGGCATTTGGAGCAGAGAATGGTTTATTGCAGGGCCAAGCAAGGAGAATGGGTGGCTCCTCCTCAAAACACCCCAAACTTCCTGAAGGGTTTCAGCAAAGCATTTTTGAAGGCAAAGTGATGGAGGGGTGCCCCGGGGTATGTGATTGGCTAGTGCACAATTCTCTGATTGGTTGATGGTGATCAATCCTTTGGCGCCAGAAAGTCTGGGGGCCACGTGCTCATGATCATCAAGTAGTTCATTTCTTCCTTTCATTCCCTGGTGGTTTTAGCAGCTGAAAAGCTCAGGAAATAGGCATCAGATACTGGCATCTGGGTACATCAGATAGGAGCTCCAGCAGAGAGTATGGGGGAGGGGTCTGTCCCTGGAAGGCCCCCTAGGGTCCTGCTTAGTTACAAAGATAGCACCCCCAAGAGTGGGCTATAGGTAACTTGGCATCCTGAAATTTCCACCTCGTAGCTTATTTTAGGACAGCTGGAAATTAGAAGACACTCACCCCTGATTTTGGCAAAAGTTGAAGGGAAGGTGATGACACGTGGTGGGTTCTGTCTGGCTCCCAGGGCACTAGAGAGCCACTTCCCCTTTCTAAGCATCTCCACTTCCCTTTCCTCAAAAAGGAGAGCAGAACAGTAACCCAGTTCCCAGGATGTCAGAGAAACTGCCCATCTGGGGGGTGGCGGTCCTCCCAGGTGGTTGGCTGCGGGATTCGCGAAGGCCCGGGTTCAGCAATAAGCCGCGACTTCAATACAGAGTTCCTCAAGTTAATGGCTGTACCCATTGTGGGAAACAGATGGGGAGAGAGCAGAGGAGAATCTTCTGGAATCTCTAAACCTTTCACTTCCTCCTATCTCTTTTCATGGCTTCCACAACTTTGAACCTGGCTCATGACCATTTGTCAGATGAGGAAGTGGGATTCTGTAGGGAGGCGGAGTTGTCTGAGACCCAACAGCAGGGGAGTGAGGGAGCCTCAAACTGAGAACAGGACTCCTGGTTCCAAATCTCACATTTTTTGTTACTGAGTCCAAGCTTGCACTGCTCTCCACAGGGCAGACCAATAAATAGACAAGTTATTGGGGCAAGGAATAGTGACTTTATTCAAAAAGCCAGCAGACCAAGAAGATGGTGGACTGGTGTCCCAAAGAACCATCTTCCCCAAATTAAAAATTCAGGCTTCTTTTATACTAAAAGGGGGGGGGGGGTTTGGTTGTTGCAAACTTCTTGGTGTCAGAATCCTTTGTTCTTGCAGCTGCTCAGATAGATCAGGTCATGATGTTCCTGTAAATTTCCAATAAGACAAACACTATTTTCTGTTCTGCAACTCTTTATCTCTATATTTATGGAAAAGAGTTATACCTTTAAAGGTCAGAGCTTTGAGAATGGGCCATCCTGTGTATTTCAGGACATAGGCAACATTCGTAACTTGTAACAGAAGCAATAGGATACAAAGTTTAAATTAAAAGGAACAGCTCCAATATGAAGTCATATTTGTTCTTCCCTGTTACACTTTGTCCCAATCATCCTAGCATAGGGCTGGTGCTCAGGAGGTATTGGCTGAAGTGGTAAACATCCCTCACTGTCCTGCAGTTACTGCCCACAAGGCTCTTTGGGGCTAGTAGCAGTGGGAAGGTAAATATAGAAATAAAGCTAGAATGAGACACCACACATGGGGTAAGGGCTGCCCAGCAGCCAGGGAAAGGGCTTCTGCTTCCAATGATCTGTGAGCTTGGGAAGCTGGAAGACGGGAGAATCAAGATCTACAATGAGACGTACTAGGTTGTTCATTCATTAGCTCACACACTCTATTGAACACCTGCTATAAAGTTGGACGGTGGGGTGGATGAGGAAAGATACAACTCCTGCCTTTAGTCTGGGAGACAGACAGACAGGTAAATTGATGGTTAATCCAAGGAAGTAAGTGCCTCTGCAGAGGGGTTGTGGGAGCCGGGAGAGAATCAGTAATCCTGGGAGACCTCAGAGACAGCTGCCCAGAGGAGGTGATGCCTGAACGGAACCTTGAAATGGAAGTAGATGTTGCACAGCAAAGAAGAAAATAAAGGAATTCAAACAACGGGAATGACACGTGGAAAGGTGCAGATACGAGAAACAGCAGAGTAATGTGCTGTGGTGATTCTGTGTGATCATTTGTACTATAAGCCATAGAGGGTGATGGAAAGGGCACTGGCAGTCACTATGTAGTCCTGTGAGGTAGCTGTTATTCATATATTTCACAGATGAGAAAACCAGTGTTCAGAGAGGACCTGAGCAGGGCTTCTCATACAGAGTAGCGCTGAAACTGGGTCCTGACCCCTGGTGGCTGATCATATTATAGCATCCCCCATGTGGAAAGACTGAGATTCAGATTCAAAGAACATTTATTTAGGAATGTTGTTAGTCAGGACAGTGTTAACGGTCAGTAGTAAAAACCCAGTTAAAAGAGTCTGGGCTTGGTGGAGGTATAGAATTGGCTTATAGAACCGAAGAAACTAAGTGTAGCTTTAAGCTGGATTCAAGTGCTCAGACGCCGTCATAAATTTGTCTTTCTCCAGTTTTCAACCCAGTTTCACCCTGTGTTGCCTTCATTTTCAGTTAGTCTTGCCATGGTGCCACCAGCAGAACATCTTACCATCTTAGCAGCCCTCATGGAAAATACATCCCTCTCTTCCTGTTCCAACAGAAAATTCCAGGCTTAAGTTTGATTGGCTGGATTGGGTCATGTGTCTGCCTCTGTACCCAGACCCAGAGGCGGGCCAGTGAATAAGAGGTCAACCCCACTTCACCCACATGGACAAAGAGTGGGGAACTTTGGATCCCAAAGAAAAGTCAAGGTGCTATTACTCAGAGAAGGGGGGTTGATGATGGGAGGGTGGAAATGAGATGTTTACCATAAGCACTTACTGAGTGACAGACACTGTATTACGTGCTCTCCTGGAGCCCCATTAACACCTCCTAGCCTTAAGTGTCAGGGCTCAGGGACAATGTGTGCCATGGGGCCGTGAAGGGAGTCAAGGAATATTGAACCTACTAGTATCCCTAAATGTGTGTAATGTAATAGATTCTACAGAGTGTGGGAATCCAGCTTAGTCTCTCAACCCAGCGTACACTTGGTATGGATGGCAAGCTAGAAAAGGAGGAAGGGCTTCATGCCTGTGGACGTTATTAAGTTAAGTATGCATGGTAAAAAATTTTTATAAGGGGACTGACATTCCAGATGGTAAGAAGGAAAGAAAAGGCAGTTTAAAACAGAGCAAGAAAAGACAGAGGGGAATTTTATAAAAGATGGATCAAATATAAAACACAGGATCACGCTGAAGAAATTAGTCAACATACATTGGTAATCACTGTACCTGTAGGTAGGATAAGCTGATCAATTTTTTTTAAATGCAGATGGTTAGATTTGATGTTTTAAATCCAAAGAAATATTTTTACAAGAGCTAGACTTAAGGAAACAAAAATGTTGAAAGTATAAGGAAAGAAAAATAAAACATTCTGGACAAATGCCAACCAAAAGAAATCTAAGTAGCTATATTAATAGTAGACAAAGTGAACTGTAAGCAAAAAGTATTACTGAAAATAAAGCTGGCCACCATATTTTCAAAAAAAGACTCAATTCACTGGAAAAACTCTAAACTTGTATGTACCAAATAAACTTGCTTCAAAAAGTAAAACTGATGAAGTATAATTGACAGAACTACAAAGAGTAATTAATCATTAACATCATAAACAAACAGTATTAAGAATGAAAGGGAATATTAATATAGATTTTGCAGCAATTAAGAAAGATAATAAGAACATTGTGATCAGTTTTATGCCAAAAACAAGGGAAAACTCAGATGCAGTCAACAAATGCCTAGCAAAGCGGAACTTGCCAAAACTGACTTGGGAAGAAACAGAAAACCTAAAGGGTCCTATAACCATTAAAAATAAATAAAATGGACGAAGCACCAGTGCTGCTTGGTTTTGCCAATGAGTTCTACCAAACACTCAAGGAACAGATCCTTCCAGTCCTCCACAAAATCCTTCACAGGAGAGAAAAAGGGAAAACACTCCTATTTATATGATGAGACCAGAATAGTGTAGATTCAAAAATAAGTATGAGAAGGGAGATGATAAAAATGAGAAACAACTCAGTGTCCATCAACCGGTGAACGGATAAATAAACTGGAGTACCTTCCATGGTAGGACACTTTATGTCAACGAACGTGAGCTGCAGATACGTGTATCAACACAGTTTAATCTCAAAAACATAATGTGAACCAGCAACTAAAACAAGGAAGCTACAGGGGGAAAAAAATCTTAAAACATGAGCTCATTTATATAAAAATAAAACGCAGGCAGAATAATACAATATATTGTTTAGGGACACATACATATTTGCTGAAACAAGTCCGATCCTGGTAAATTCTGTTTCTTAACCTAGAGGTGGTTACACTGGTGTCCATTCATATTCTTTAGTATTTTAAGCCACGCATATGTGGTTTTTGATGTAGTCTCTCTGATGTCTTTCATTTAAAAATACTTAATGACAGCATCGACATGTAGCAGAGAGATGTCTGAGAAGGGGGGGTGCCTGAGATGTTTATTTTCTTTGTTTTGTTGGTCTGTATGTTCTGAATTTTTTACTAAGCACATGTGATACTTCCATAATAATACTATTTCAAGTGATTTTTAGAAGAAGGGAAGTCGGTATTTCCTAGCCTAGGGCTAGCTTTTCTTCACTAATTTCACTAATTTCAGCGCAAGTCATTTTATCAGACTTCCATCTGGAGTGACAATCCAAGGGTAGCTACCTGCCTGCTCGGTCAAATATGTACACTGCTGGCACGGAGAAGGACCGGAGCCTCTGACGTGCCCGGGCTGCGACCTTGAGGTCCAGGTGAGGGTGGGGATTCTGGGGAGGGAGGCGCTGGCCAAACCCACAGGGGGAGCATTGTCTCAGCCAGAACGTAACACGCTTCGGCATTGGCTGTGGCTGCTGGCTGTGTCCTTGTTCACAAAGACCTACAAAGTCAGGCACCCAAATCTGCATCTCCCATCTGATAGACTCTTCAGGGGAAGCACAAGGCTCTTTCCTCTCTCCGCGGAGAAATAAGCTTGAGTCTTCTGGTGGCCAGATGACCTTAGCAGATGAGCAGAGGCCAGACACGAGCTTCACGGGACACCCAGAGGACCCGCGATGGGTCTCAGGACCACGTGAGGGGTGGCTCCTCTCTTGAAGCTGGAAGAGGAAAGCTACCACTCCAGTCTAGACAGGGAAGTGAGAAACTAGGTAGCGTCTGTGGTCTTAGAACTGAAGCCAGATTTTGTCCTGTCATGGAGATGACCTGGGGCAGAGTTCCCAGGGACAGCATGCGGTGCTCAGCTTTTCCCGCTTTGTGGCAACGGTGAGCGGGAATGGGCGGGGCTCACCACAACACTTCCCAAGCCACAGCTGCTTGCAAACCCCGTTCCCCATGCAACCCATTTGCATTCTGTGCGCTTAAATCTCTACACCACCTGGCTGTTTTCACTGAAATACATTTATAAGAAAACTTTATATCATCACCATAAATGGAAATGCAGTATCACTCGTGGCAAATGGAAAACACTTCTGAACACAAATACACTGACACAAAGCCATGCCATCCAAGTCTGGTCAGATCCCATTGCCTGATTAAAGCTCTGAGCCTGCTCCCACTCCCAGATATAAAGGCAGACTTGCATGCTGGATGCTGAAAACACAGGTGCACCACGCTGCCTTTCCCTCTGACCTCAGAAAGGCTTGAGAAAAAAAAAAAAAAAACAATAAAAGAACTCTCACTCACTGAAAGTAGTAGAAGAGGAAAGCAGGTCAACCATCCACATCTTAAGCAGAGGCAACAGGGCAGAGAATTCTGTATACTTAGAAGTGGGAGGGAACTTCATCTCTCTGAAAATATATGTCAAACACTAGGCGTTTGGCTAACTTACCTTCAGTGACCTTCAAGCAGACTGACTCAACAGCCATTAACTTGAGGACCTACTATGTGCCGGCCACATGGTAGGGGTTTGAAAGGCAAGCGCCATGTCTTCAGGGACCACACCTTCTCATGGAGAGACAGGCGTGTTCACAACTGGTATTAATGCAGGGCTGAATAAATCTTTGTATCGTCTTCTCCCAGGCTTCCCCCAACTGATGCGAAACACAATGTAGATGTTCAGGAATCGTTTAATTAAGACTCAGAAATAGCAAATGTTAATTGGGCTCCTACTATGAGCCAGGCAATGTGTGGGATACTTTTAAACATATCTTATAAACTTAATCCTCTTAAGAATTGGAAGGGTGGTTATTTTTACCTCCATTTAAGGATCAGAGAGGTTAAGTAACTTGACCAAGGGCACACAGCATGTTAGAAGTTGACTGGGGATTTAAAAGCATCTCCCAAATACTCCCCTTGTGGGGTGAGGGAAGAAGTCCTTATTGCACGTGGGTGGTCCCCTGTCCCATCCCGCCGCACCTTTCCCAGGGCCTTGCTCAGTGGTCACCCCAGCCCTGACCTGCATTTGTGTCTCCCCAGGAGGCCGGCGCTGTCCTGCACCACGTGCTCAAGCAACCTTCTGAGCTGCTGCAAGAGCCTGTGGGGAATTAGGCTCCTCCAGAGACATGTGGGAGGCCCCTCGGAAGAGCAGCTGGGGGAGCCGCTGTCCAAGGAGCCCCCAAGAACGCTGCCTTCCGAGGCTGTCTAGCCTCGGCCCCAGGACACTGAACTTACTGCTCCTGGTCACCAACATTTGACTCCTGGAGCCACTAAGGACCCAGCAGCCCCCAAAACCATGGAGGACACACCCTGGCATGAGTCTGGGGACTCCCGGAGCACACGATGGGCGCTGGGGTCCTCCGGCCCGGGGTGGAGCAGCCTGTTCTGCGCTCAGCCTCCCCTGGGTCCAGGTCTGCTGAATCCCGCGGGTTCAGAGCTCACATTGGTGCTGGCCCTGGGTCATGAACAGAGACGCGGGGCTTTCGGGGTTGTGTGCACGGGCGTGTGCTCGGATGTGCGTGCGCAGGAGCACACGTGCCCTCTGAGCACGGCCGAGGGTGTTGCCATAAAGAGTTAGCCTCTCACTCCCTCGCGGGTTCTGTGGGATGAAGGGGAGGAAGGGAGGGGGAGACAAAGGAAGGGAAGGGCATTAGCCTTTAATGAACACCTGCCGTGTGCCAGGTACGCCCTCTGCATGAGCACACATAGTCCTTACCATGTGCGGCAGGGATCACTTTATAGGGAAACTGAGGCTCAGAGAAATACGGGGCCGTCCCTAAGGCCACTCAGCTAGAAAGTGTGCCTGGCACGAGGGAGGCACTTGAGAAACTGTTGTTGAAGGAAGGAAGGAACGAACGAACGAACGAAGAAATGGACAGACAGGATGATGGGTGGAAAACCAGGCTTCAAGCCCATGCTCTTAACATGACATTAAAATGGCCTCTCAAGAGAGGCCACGATATTTGCTTGACTCAGGTGACCCTCTCGCTCTCACCGCCCAGACCCGGAGCCTGGGGCTGGGAGGGTCCCTTCATGCTGCAGTACAGATCCTCTCTGGTGCTTTCCATCCACAAGGAGTGGCGTGGGGCAGGCCTGCTGGGGAAAGTGTGCGGGCAGCAGGGAGGGACAGGTGGCAGCTGGAAGGGGGCACGAGAGGCGTGGGTGGGGAAGTTGGCCCCCAGCGCCCTCTGCTGGATGCGTGATGTTGGGCGCCGCAGGGAGCGCCCCTGAGCAGCTCTTTATTCCTCTGTGGGCGGGTGCGCTCCCCTTTCCCATCTACGGGGGTGGTGGAGAGACCCAAGGAGGTGGAGGAGATGACAGCCCCGGAGACATGAGGGTGTCCATGGGCCCCCCTTGTCGACCACTGCCCCTCCCTGAGTCCACTCTTCCCTTGGTTCCAAGACCCCCTCGTGGTGGCCTCCTCCCCGCCCACCTGTACCTCTTCAGTGGCTCTTGCCGCCCACCTCCTCTCCCCAGCCATCAACGCGGCCGTTCCGAGGCTCGGTCCTGAGCCTCGTCCTCTCACTGCCACTTCTTGCCCTCTGCGGCCACGTCTACACTCTCGCATCTGAAGTTACAGGAGACTCACCTCTCAGGAGGTGACTCAGATCTGTACCTGGAGCCCAGGCTCCTTTGGGACGCTTTCGACCCACTCTCGACCTCACTGTTAGCAGGTCCACAGCTGCAGCTTGGCCGTCTCCCTGCACCTGCTCCGCTCCTGAGGTCCCGCTCCTCAGACAGAAGCCCTGCCACTGGCTTCAAAGGCTGAGGGTCAGTTTTGACATCGCCCTTCTCCTGGCTCCTCATGATCCATCCTCTCGAGTCCAAGCTCCCACAAGTACCCACCGTTTACCTGGTTCTTTCCGGCTGCTCTGTCTTCACTCGGTCCCACTGCCATCCCCTCTGTCAGGACAATTCAAACAGCTTCATGACACCTCCCTGTGCTCCCCACTGGCCTCTTTCCCGTCTGGTCTCCACCCAGCAGCCACTGTGCGCTGTGCGGTGCAAACCCAGGGAGAAACCCATCTTCCACGTGGCCCACAGGTCCCACGTGGTCGGCCCGATGTGTCCCTCCAGCCTCCACTGGCCCCACACCCCCTCCGTCTCTTCACCCCACCCTGCTGGCCTTCTCCTTTGGTTTGTTTACCTCCCTGCTCCCTCCAGCAGCCAGGCCACACGTAGAGCTCTTTCCATGCCTTGGAATGCTCATCCTGCCCTTTCTGCCACGGGATCGCAGCTGAACCATCACTTCTTGAGGGAGCCTTCCTTGACCCTCCCTGTTGGGTCAGGCCTCCCCACACACATCCCCAGAGCCGTCTTCAGAACCATGGGCATGGCTGTCATTTATAGTCATCTGTGTGATTCCTGCCCTGTCTGTCTCCCCCACTCAGGAGGTCGTGAGTCCTGCCTGTATCTGTTGACCTTTGTCTGTCTAGCCCCTGGAAGACTGTTCAGTCTACAGAGTAGGAGCTTTAAGCAGCTTATCTGCCAACATACACCTGAAGGCACGATTTGCCCCCATGCCCTCCCCAGAGATGCTCAGTCTCTTGGCTTAATTCCTTCCCGAAACTCCAGAATCCCCTCCTTGGAAGTTTTCCTAAGAGTCTGAGACAGGTAGGTCTCCAAGTCATGGCCAAGTAGTTAGAGCACAAGACTAGCCTAGCTGATCACGCTCAGCAGGTCAGGGCAGAGGTCAGGATTCCCGCGTGCCACCTGCCACGGCAGGGACTCCTTCAGGTCTGTCTCTGAGCCCTGCCCTGCCTTCCTGGAGGCCTCCTGAAGCCCCGACTGGCTGCAGAAGTGGGGCGCATGCTGCTAGAAGAGGAGCGTCTGCGGTGGGCCCCCAAATCCGTGTTGCGTGTCACCATCGTGTTCCAATAAAGCTATCAAAACAGATGCTGCCTTGAGGGTTTCGTTTTTCACTTCCTGGTGAGGAAATGCTCTCCGAACTTCATCATCCGGCGTGTCTCGGTTTAGAAAAAGAACTATGATAAAATGTTGGGGTAAAGGCCAACTTGGAAACTGCCTTAAAAAGTGAAAGCGTTCTCAGGAAACTAGGTCTCACCTTGAAACATCCGATTGGAAATGAGGGACAGACTGATGGGAAGGATCAGGCCTTCGTCCTGCTCACCTGGTGAGCCAGGTACTCGCTCGGCCCTCAGCAAGCGTTTGTGGAATGGAATATTTCTGAAATTGTCAGATCCGGAGATGCCTTTGTTAGGTGGGAGGAAAAGACATCTTTAAAATGGAAAACTTGTCCATTGAGGAAAGTCCAGTCAAAGAGGAGGTGGGTGAGGTGTAAGTGAAAAGACCACGTCAAAGAAAATATTCGCAGATTCGGTGCAAGGACGGAATCCCAGAGGCACCCGGAAAGGGTTTGGAAGATGGAGGGAGGGAGCTGACCAGAGTCGAGGTCGCTGTGTGACAACTGCAGTGTCGGCAGTGAGCCGTGTCCCGGGGTGGGAGGAGGGGCTGGGGGAGGCTGTGGAGTCCTGAACTCGGAGCCTCCCCGAGGGATGCACAGAGACACACTTGGGTGTTTCCACAGGAGGCAGGGAGGAGACGTGAGTCGTCAGGAGCAAAGCTTACCGGAACTGACCTGCCCGAGACGGGAGGTCCCTGTTTCGGGGCCAAGAAGGCGAAGCATGTTCAGGGATACCCGGGGAAGATGAAAGCAGCATTCAGATGGAGTCACTAGGTGATGTCAAGCAGTTCTATGCAGATGGTTTTAAAAGGACAGGGAACTGTCCCCCTGAATGACTACAGTGCACGCAGTGAATACTGGGCTACTTCATAGGCAACCAGCTAGGGCTGGAAGCCCGGGGACCGCAATTCCTGAGAATCCCGTCCCAATAGGTTTAGATTCCACCAGTGAGAGGCGGGGGGAGAAGCAAAGCCATTGTCGCTAAGTAGGCCAAGGGGAGGGGGTGGGAGGAGGGGAAGGGGGCCAGAGAGGCTAGGAGGGGCTGCTGCGGGCGTCCTGGAGCGGATCAGGCCGGGAGGGGGCTGCATCAGGGAACACTATCTCATCCTGGGAGGAATGGCTTTGAAAGGCCTCTAACAAGAGGGGACTAACCTGATGAGAGCTGGGCTCTGGCAAGCTCATTTGGAGTCCAGTTTGGAGAAATATACTGAGGGAGTGAGAGGGCAGAAGCTGGGTGATCAGGGCAGCCCCACTGCCGGGGAGGGTAGACCGTCGTGTCCTATTAGGATCAATTCCAGACCCCAGGCAGGCTGACTCAGGCTCCGTGCGGGGAACCCAAAGGCATCAGACCCTTCCCGCCCTCCAGAGAGACGGGCTGATAGCGAGACATTACCAGGGAATCCGAGAAGGAATGGGACTTGGGGGGCAGTGCCAGGGACACCCAGGGAGGAAAGTGTGTGTGTGTGTGTGTGTGTGTAAGGATACAGGTCAAGACAACCATGAACTTCTAAGGGGATGTGCTCCAGGTGCACATCGGGCTGTATTTCAGCTCAGGTTTGACGCGTGGGAGGTGGGAGGCCGTGCTTCCCATCCCAGCTGAGCGGCTGGCAGGTCACACTTGGCGCCATCTGGAGCTTTGGGGGAGAGTTTATCGTCTTCAGTGTCCATGTTAGGGGGCTCATTCCAGGTCACTCAAGCAGGGAGTGACAGCCTAGGACACACTTCTCTCACCATAATTCCCAAATCCCACCAGAATTCCAAGCATTCCAGTGATCATTTGGGAGCCCTCAAAGGTCACTAACATCCCCTGGGGTGACTAGGAAAAGGCCCCCTTCACCCCACCAGCAGCCCTATGGGGCACATAGTTTTGCTATTTTGGAGGTCATTGCAGATGTGGGCACCATGTCCCCAGTGTCTCCATCCAAGGTCACACAGAACATGTTTCTCACGCCCTGAGTTGCCACTGCATGAGCCAGAGCACGGGCCCGGCTGGACGTCAGCCTTTGCTCTCTGGGACTTTGCCAAGGCTCTCACGTGCCCAGCGGGCCTGGCTGGACTCCCAAGGAAGGAAGGGTCCAGTGGGACACGCCCTCCGGGCTGTGTGACTCCCAGGTAAACCTGTCCTTCACTTTCAACTGACGTGTACAAGCCCCTTCATGCACCCAGTCATTATGTCAGCCCCTCGACAGGCACTGGTCCGATTTTCCCACTGGCCACAGCTAGAGGTTAGCATCCTCACCACCCGGGACCTGAAAAGGTACAGGACGCACCCAAAGTCAAAAATTGAAGCAACATAACTGGGGTTCCAACCCAGACCTGCTTGCCCCCAAAGTCTGGGTCTTTTTTTTTTTTTAATATATCATTCATATTGTGAAACTCACTTTTAAGGATTAAGTGACAGATACAACCTCTTTTGAAAATTGTGACGTGACAGAGAAAGCCAGAGATCCTTGGACCTCCCCACCCCATCTTTTTCCTCTAGAGATTTCCAAGGCAACCTCCACTACAAAGTTTGCTACATGGTGTTTGGTTCAGTTTTGTTTGGTTTTCAACACAAGTGCTCCTCAGGAACTGAACTCACTCATTTGTCTTCAAGGTTCAACTACATCATTGGTACATAAAGAGCTCCTTTCTTATTGTGTCCAAAAGGAATGGACACCCTACAGCTCATTTAGCTGTCCCCCTAGCCATGGACATCTGAATCTTTCTAAAATTTCTAGCTGTTGAAATAATAACACGCTTTTCCATTACAGGTTATTACAAGATACTGAGTATAGTTCCCTGTGCTGTACAGTAGGTCCTTGTTGTTTATCTGTTTTATGTTTAGTAGTGTGTATCTTTTAACCCTGAACTCCTTATTTATCCCTCCCCCCTAATGATAAATTTGTTTCCTAGGTCAGTGAGTCTGTTTCTGATTTATAAATGAGTTCGTTTGAATCTCTCTGCTGTACACCTGAAACTAACACAACATTGTGAATCAGCTATACGTCAATAAAAACATTAATAATAGTATGCTGATCATCTGAAACAGTGTTTCCTTGTGCACATCTGCAGGTGGGTTTTGTTGCCATTGTGTCTGTGTGTGTGTGTGTGTGTGTGTCTGCCTGTGCGCACATGTGTTTAGCATACCTAACAGTGTAACTCTGGATGTGGAGCCCATGTGTTGCTGAACAGCCCTCCAGAGAGGCACAGCTCATTCAAGCTCCCACCAACAACACTAAGGGGTCCCTACCACACACTTGTGCCCCTTCTACCATGCCCTGCAGCTCCCTTCATCCCTGAGAGGTTAGAATATTCCTCCTAGAGATGTCTTACCTCTAGTCAGTGCAGGCAGGTCATGTAGGTAGAAGAAATACCCAGAAACTCCCTTAGGCTCACCCCAGGTTTCCTGCAAGCTCTACAAAGCCTGACCTTCCTCCTTGGGGTGTCTGTAGAGGAGGGCCGCCTTGCCCAATTTGTACCACTGGAGAGAAGCTGTATCACTTCACGACAGCCACAGGCATGCTGCGTAACAAATGTTCACAAACACTCTCAGTGTATGACAATTATTAAACATTTATGAAAAAAAAAGAAAAAAGAGGCCACTAATGAACTCATCTACAAAACAGAAACAGACTCGCAGACATAGTAAACAATCTTATGGCTGCCAGGGGAAAAGGGTGGGAATGGATAAATTCGGGAGTTTGAGATTTGCAAATGTTAACTGCTATATATAAAAAATAGATTAAAAAATAAATTTCTCCTGCATAGCACAGGGAACTATATTCAATACTGTGCAATAACCTTTAATGAAAAAGAATATGAAAATAAATATATGTATATATTTATGCACGACTGGGACATCATGCTGAATACCAGAAATTGACACATTATAACTGACTATACCTTAATAATAATTTTTTAAAAGACAGAAAAGAAAAACATTTATGTAGTTCATGATTCTGTAGGCTGACTAATTGAGGATGGGCTCTGCTGGGGTGGCTCATCATGGCTCCACAAGTCTCTCACCCTCTCTTGGCACCAGCAGGCCCACCCAGGCATGGCCTTCTTGCAAAAATGATTGGCATACAAGAGAGCAATCCCAGCAGTACAAGCATATTTCAGGTTCCTGAGCATCTTGCCTGCAAATACATCATTAGCCAAAGTAAGTCCCATGGCCAAGCCATGCTAGAGCAAGCATATCTACCCTTCCCATGGGGCTGAGATGGAGTGAGAGATGAATATTACTGGATGGCCATCTCACCCACCACAGAGGCAGAGCCTGGATAGGAACTGAAGGCTGCCTGACTCCAGAGTTCTGCATCCTCAGGACGGAGGGGACCTGGGTTTCCCAAGTGACTGGAAATTCCCTGGCACTCTCTAAACCTCCCCACTCCTCAATATTACAGTTGCTTCCAGCCTCCTACATACCCTATGCTCATTCCCTACCCTGGCTTACAACAAAATCTTTGAGACTCAAACTCTGGGCCTTGGCATTCCCTGGCTGATGTCCTTTCGGTGGCCCTCACCACAATTTCCACTGTCCCCTCCATTTATCATCAATCGAGCAGGGAATTCAAGGCTGCACCATGGTCTGGCTCTGCTTAATGGTCCAGCCTCATCTCACATCCCTCTCTCCCTTTGCTCCATTTTCCCCATCCAGCCCAAGGGCCTGTACTCTCACACAATTTCACTCTACAGCTATATCCCATGTAGAATTTCCTTCTCAACCTACAGAGTTTCCCTTAGCCATCCTTCAAATCTCAAGTTGGGCGTCACCTCCACTTCAAAACCATCCCTGCCCCTTCCTAGAATAGCTCATCACTTCCTCCTGGGTACATTCCCTGTCAAAGAACGCATCTCACTCCTCCCAGGGGTTCCCAGACTCAAATGCCTACAGGGACTAGCAAAGCTCACTCGTGTAAGACAACAGAAAAAGACACACTGGTGGTTTATGACCAACATCCCTGCAGTTGGTCTATGCCCCTGCCACACTCATTATAAAATAGTCTGAGTAACACCTTAGCAACTCTGTATATAGTGAAGTTCCTTTATGGGGATGTGGGGCCAGATTCTGTTTTTTAGGAGAAACCATAAATCTGGATTTCTATTAGCCTTTTTCAATGAATTAATATTTGTAAAGATCTCAGAAAAGTGCTAGGCACATAATAAATGCTGTAGAAGCATTAAAATAAATGTATGAATGGGTGGATGTGTAGATGATGGTAGATAGGTGGATGGATGGATAGATAGATAGATAGATAGATAGATAGATAGATAGATAGATAGATAGATAGATAGATCGATCTTTGAAAAGATGGCAAAAAATTTTAAAAACACTGCACCGACAAAACCAAGCCTTTTCACTGGCCACATTTGACCAGAAAGCTCAGTTTTTGGCCTCAGCTACAAATGCCCCTTTTCTCTGCAGGAGCCCTTGGAGAAGAGAGTGGGGATGTGGCATGTGGCCTCCCATCCAGAGCAGACACCACTGAAAATGTCCCTTGCCACTGACACAGCCAGCCCTCCCTGCTTCCCTTCCACTCTGACTGAGGTGGAGACAGTGAGGAGAGAGCAGAGAAGAAGAGTCATGGAGAAAGTGTAAATTGCTTCTGTCTTGACCAAGGTTTCTCTGCAGTACCCGAGAGAGATCTAGAAAGCCTCCTGGTTCTCAAAAAGGGTCTTACATGTGCCCCTTCCTCCCATCTCCAGGGCCAGCACCCTGAGTCAGTCTTTCCTGGTCTCCTAACTAGTTTTCCAGTCTTCATTCTCTCCTCCTCTAATATGTCCATCCACCTCTTACATCCTTAAAGCAGCCAGAGTGAGTAGATCATGGTCTCTGTCTGGCTTTGAAATCCAGCTGTGAGAACAAGTTACTTTACCTCCTGGCATAGAGTTTGCTCATCCGTAAAATGGAGATAATTACAGTATCTGCCTGGGTTGTTAGAAGATTCAATAAGATCATGCTTTCAGGGTGCTTAGAACAATGCAATAAAAGAACTTAGACGTTAGTATGTCCTCAATCAATGTCAACCATTGTTACTGCTAAAATGCAGGTCATTCTAAGCACTCTTGTGCTTAAACGCCTGTGTGGTTCCCACCATGTGTGGATACAGACCAGGCTCCTTGGCTCAGCACTCGCAGCCCTGCTTGATGGGGACCATGTTATCCCTTGGTGCTTCCATGTGGACGTAGTTTCCAGCCATGAGATGCACACTCCCTACTCTGAATGGCTGTGCATTCTTACTTTGTCAGTTCTGAGCCTCCCAGATGCTGTGACCAGTTAACACTTCCCCAAAGCTGGAGAAACCCCCACCACCCTTAGAGCTCAGTCCAGGATGTGAGACCAAGTCAGGGTTACCCTGGGCGTCCAACATCTCATAGAGATTTAGGGGTGGAGATCATCTTGAGTTTACTCCAATCTCTTCTCCCAGGGACCCAGCGTGCATCTGATCTAGTGAGCTTTGCCAGACAGGACAACTGGAGTGATGGACGCAGTCCTCTCTGATCCTCATTTTCTCATCCATGAACTGGTGGTGCTGCACACATTTCCCTTTATGCTATTTCTAACCTAAATGGCCTTTTCAAGAGACAATCTCTTTATTGTTAACTGGGTCTCCTTTGTTCCATGGAGCACCTGGATGAATCTGAAAATGTATTTATCTATCTCCATAATGGAAGGAGAAGAATTTGGAGTTCCTCAGGCACAGTTTGGGGTGGCAGATGGTGAGGAGGAGGGATGGGAAAAGAGAAAAGAGACAAGAGCCACCAAGATGGGGACCATGCATATTCCCAAAACAACATTTTGAGGAAAAGGGAATGCCTAGTGTTCGTTTTATTTTTGCGAGCTTTGATGTGATATAAATCCTTCTCCACCTTTTCTCCTATAAAAAGATCTCCAGGAGAATCCACTGTCCTTGTGCATATTTTGTATGAGTGGTTTTGGCAGAGAGTCTAGGAAAGGGGTGGAGTTTCACATCTGGGTTCATGTAGAACATAACAGAAGGGACCCTAGAGGAGGTAGATACCCAGAGGCAGAGGAGATTATGAGACTCTGAGCCCCTTGGGAAGTCACCAGATTCTTGGGAAAGGCTTGTTGGACTTCCTAGAGGGTAGTGAGTGTGTGGGGTCAAACCAACCTTGTCCAGATCTCAAAGCATCGGGAAGCCTCAGATGTCATTTTGGTTACAGAGTTTATAAAGTCTATCTTGTAGGCTGCAGTGAGAATTGAGAGATATGATGAATAAAGGCATCTGATGGATACACAAAGAAACAATTATTTGAGGTGGATTTTCCTCATGGTCATATCCTCTAGAAAATGCCTGCCTCACAGTGCCAGACACAACATGATGGGAATTTCCAATTTGAAGATCAGGTCTCCCACAGCATAAAATTATAAAGCACCAGATGGACATAAGCAGGTATTACAAATGATTCAAAACAGTTTAGGCTCATATTACATGTAAGAAGAGGAGGAAGGAGGATCTTCTCAATTCTTAGAGCCTGTCTCCACTGAAACAGATCATTAAGGACAAGCTCAGCCCAAGATGAATGATGGTTTGAGCCAGTCAGGCAGGGAAGGGAGCTCTGTAACATCATGGAATTAAGCCACAAATATGTTCACTCAGATTTCCAGACCATTCTTTTCTCTTAGCTGGTATAATATGCATTGACCCCTATGCTTGCAACAAAGTAAATGGTGCACTCTTTGGGAATTTTTCAAAAAGTTCTTGCAGTGCTGATCCTTCTCTGGGCTTTTTTAATTGATATATAGTTCACATACCATAAAGTCTACCCTTTTAAAGTACACAATCCAGTATTTTTTAGTATATTCAGAAGGTTTTCATCACCACTGTCTAATTCCAGAACATTGTCATCATCCCAGAAGAAATCCCAGGCCCACTGGCAGACATTCCTCCACCTCTGACAACCACCAATCTCTTTTCTGTTCTCCATGGATCTGCCTACTCTGGACATTGTGCCAGTCACTTGTACAGTCAGAGAACTCTTGGAGTTCACAGTGATAGCTACTGAAACTCAGAAACCAAGTCATGTCTGCTGCTTACTAATAAAAATCACACTGCTCACCAATAAAAAATGTATTACCTTAAATTTAAACTCTTTCCTATACCTCTCCCTAAGTGATTTGATTTGGACACTCTCTCCCCAAAGGCAATCTAAGGAAGGAAATGTGACCACAAAAGCAAAAATGGGGAAGCGTTTTGCTGAATAATTTCAGGACTGACTCCGCTGGGACCATGACCATGAAGGAGAAAGAGACTTTCTGTCTATATACAGTTTTTACTAACAGAAAAATCCTCTTTCCCCTGACCCAGCTGCAAAAATGTGGAACAGAGGGTGAAAGACACAGATCTGAAGGGGAGCCAAAATATTTGCTTGTCTGGGTACCCATACCCCTAAGTCCAGCCCTGACCCTGGCAAAGACTTGCTCAGAACAGCCTTTTTCTGTTGTTAAGAAAATTAATTCAGAACTTGAGAATAAAGCTAAAGGGTGATGGCATGACCTCTGAGAGTCATGCTGGGGTGTCCCCAGCAGGCTTGACCAAGATCATCTGATTCTCTAAGTGAGTGTCCCTTTCTTTGATTTACTATTTACTACTGATAAGGGACCAAACTCTGCAAAGTTACATGGTAACTTGTATATGAGTGATAATTGGCAAATAATTTTTTTTTTTTTGGCTCAGGAGAAATGCAAAGGATTTCTGTCCAGTAGGAAAGATAAAGCCAAAGGGTATGGTTTATTGTTCTGTAGGACACCAAACAGTTTTGTATCCAACTTGGCAATCGGATTTCAAGGTTCTTCCTTTGCAGATCTATAGCTGTCTCTCAGATACTTCTCTGAGCCAGCTCTCCCTTCCCTCCTTAGTGGGTTAAATTAGTCAGTCATGTGTTAGAGTACACATTTGCATGAGCCAGGTTTTTAATCTTTTGAAAATTACACTTGGACAAAATGTTGAGTTCCTAACCACAGCCAGTGAGCAACAATGCCTCTTGCTGGCAGGATCATTGTATCCACTGGACACCACGAGCACAAGCTTTTCCAAGACGTACAAAGATATTTGGGACCTAAAAAAAAAAGAACTTCAGAGCCTCCAAAATATGAAAAGAAAAATGTAAATGAAAGAATCAATAAATGTTTAGTTAAATATCTGCAAAATAGAATAGTTTAAATGTCTGTAAAGGGGAGCGAGGATTTACTCCACATCTTACCAACATGTTAAGAGGTTTTCAGATTCCACCTTCAGTGACTCTATCGGTGTTGAATTCAGTTACAGCTCACCAGCTGGCATAATATGACTGCTCGCAGAATATGTTTAAATATAAACATTGATTGGCTTTGATTTTGCATCTTACTTTTATATTCTGGAATAATCCGCAGACAGAAGCTACACAGAGGGAGGGAGACAACCCAGTGAGAAGGGCAGGGAGTCCTGAGCTGAGGTCATGAGCAGCAGCAGCTACCAAAGGAGGGCTCACAAGGTTGTTTAAATATTTGCCCAACATTTAAATAGAATGTGACTGGCAAAGAATTGGAAAGGATTGAAATCCTTTATTTGGCAAGATCAGATCCATCCTTCTTCTTCTAACCAGTGGTCTGCAAAAGCAGAAGTGACACACCGATTAGAAGGGAATGCAGATGCTGCTCTGTGGGGCATTGCTGAGCGACGCTGCGGGGGTTACGCCTGCTCAGTTTCTTCTTCCGTCTATTTAGTCTGTTTCTCGCCTGGGCGGGCAGCTGTCAGTCACGACGGCGGGCACCCTCTCACTTCTTCGTAGTTTCCTCTATTGCGAATCCCTCCTGCCCAACGTAGAAGGCAAGCATCTGCCTTTGCCAGCCTCCTCCCCTCGGGTGCAGACATGTGACTCCGAATTTCCTGATCAAAGGCAGTAAGCACCTCTGATTTAAAAAGAAGCTCTGTGCACAAAGCGGTGAGCTCTGTCAGGCTGGCGGGTGGGAGGCAGTAACTGCTCCTGCCAGCCAGTCAGCCACGAATCTGTGAGCTTTCTAATAACCCCTGTGCTGATCAATCCCTTCCTGCTTAATACCCGGTTCCTGGCATGTAATAGGTACTCAGTGACTTCTAATTGAATGAGGGACTGTTGAACCAAAACCGCTGCTGGGCACGGCTTTTCAAGAACCCATATGCATGCTTGGGGAGAAGGTCTAGGTTTGCTTCAAGGTATGTCTTCCCTGGTTAACTGGAAAAGCAGAGGCTGTGTCCTTCAAATCCAGGTTGCCAGGGCCTGGCAAGAGCTTGGCACAGAGTGGGCTCCAGTAAATATTGAATCAGGGAGGAGGGGGCAGATATGGGGAACCAGCGCTGACACTGGACTGGGATTTTTTCCACGCCCTCCCTCTTTTCCTGCCTCTCGGGGGTGGCTTCTGCTCAGGCATATCACTGGGGACCTCTCACCCACCTAAGAAGTTTGGAACAAGGGGCTCTCCCAGGACCACCCTCAGACCCCAAGCAAGAGCGCTCCCGCCATGATTCCTGTGCTCTGGAAAATCCTTCCTGGGCCCTCCAGCTGCACCTCTTGGGGTCAGGAGTCTGTGAGGCCAAGAGGAGGTGCCCACAGGAGCCCCCTCCTCCCTTGTACAGCACACTTGGAGGAATCAGATCCCTGGATTTCCTCAGCCAGACGGTGCTAAAGCCCAGTTCTGGGGCCTCTTCAGGCCTCTGCCCAGGTCCAGCCTCGGGAGGGCAGACCACGCACCTTGTGCGGAGGGTATGTGCACGGCTGGGCCCCGGGGGGCTGTTTGCAGGGGCAGTTGTATGGAGGTGTAGCCCCTGAGCACGAACAAGCTGTGGGGCCCGCAGACATCTGGCAGATTCCTGCTCCAAGGCCTCTCAAGCGGCCAGTTGCTGCCTTTTAAAGATAACAAAGAACTTTCCTTTCTTAATATCTACCTGCCTCAGCTGAACTAGCCGCTCTAGACAAAGATCAGCCTCACCGTGCCCAGAAGCCCGGCCACCAGGACTGGTCACAGTCCCCTACCAGAGTCCCTCGCCCTACCCTTTCACCATCCCCTCCCTTCCCTGTCACCTCAGCATCAGCCAATCGGAGAACTGTGCACTAGCGGACCACGCACCCTGTGACCCCTCGGCGCCTGAAGTCACGTCAGCACAAGGAGTTAAAGGTCACCCTCTCTCATTAAAAGACCTCAACAGCAGCTCTTGGGGCACTCGGTCACCTCTCGTCTGCGTGGCCCGCTGTGGCTATGACACCATACCTCATCAACGCCTTTCCTATTTTCATCCTTTGTCTTTGGTAAATTCTTTCACCACCATGCGCCGCCGGCTCACCGAATCCCACAACACAAGACCTGGGGCATAAGGGAGGGAGCCTGGGTGGGAAGAGAAGGTGGGTGGCCTCCAGCTAAGGTCCAGCTCTCCCCCTCCCACTGTGTTCTGGTTCAAGGAGTCCAAAGATTCCAGGTCTGAACCTGACCTTCCAGGTAGTTGCTAACGCAGACTTCGTCAAGGTCAAAGGAGAGAAGGTATTTGATTGTAATAGTTCCCCTGTGTCCTGGTTACCTACTGCTGTATAATGAATTGCACTCAAACGCAGCAGCTGAAAACAGCACACGTGCATTACCTCCTAGCATCCAGGGGCAGGAATCTGGGACCTGCAAGGTCGTTTCCTGTTTCACAGTCTCAGGAGGCTTCAATCAAGGTGGGTCAGCCCAGGGTCTACGGTCTCATCTGAAGGCCCGACTGGGCTCACTCGGTGGCTGTGGACAGCGTTCTGCTCCTTGCCACCCCCCAACATGGCAGCTGACTTCATCAAACATGCAAACCAGAGGCAAGAGAGTCTGCCAGCAAGCCAGAAGTCACAATCTTTTATATTACAGAAGTGGCAGCCACCACCTTTGTCAAATTCTACTGGTTAGAAAAAGTCACTAGGCCAGCCCACACTCAAGGGGGGAACACAAAGCCCCAAATGTCCACCCGGAGGCTCCAGCAGGACCCAAATGCTTCCCTTTGAGCCAAGCCCTGGGCTGAGCGTGCAGGGCTCCCACCACCGAGCCCAGCGCTCCCAGAGCACCATCCTGCACCCTGGACAGATGAGCAGAGTCCAATTCAGAGGGAGCTTCCGTGAAGGACGGAAATTACCACCTCCAGCTCCAATTACCAGCTGAGCTAATTGCAAAAGTAATTGCAATTGAAGGATCTAATTATCAGGCTGGGCCAGAGAAGCGCCTCCTGCCCGCCTTTGGGGAGACTCCTGCTGCCTCCTGGGGGCTCCAGACATGGTGGGAATCCCATTCTTGAGGAAACAGCAGGTCTGGCCTGTGTCCCAGAGACCAGATCTCCAGAGATAAGCTGTCCCCCGGATAAGGCTCCCCAGCCCTGAGAGGAGCCTCTCCCCATGGGTTTCTGCCCCAGCCCTGGATACTTCAGCCTCTTGACCTACTCCTGTGCTGCACACAAGCACCAGCTCTGAGCAGAGGGCGCTTTGTGCTGGCGTCTGGGTCTTGGCCGTCCCTCCCCCATGGGTGTCTACACCAGGCACCCTCAGCCCTGCAGCTCCATCTTCCCTGATGACTTGAAGCTGGTCCTCCCACTGGTGTGCAGCCCCCAGCCTCTGGCTTCCACGGTCCACCTGCAGGACCTATTCTTGGCACCTCCCACCAGCACTTCCCTGGGTTCCTCGGACCCAGGAAGCCCAGCCTGGGCTGGCCCTGGGTGACCCCAGCACAGAGCACAGTGTAGACGCTCATAAATCACTGTGGAGAGGATGAAGATCAACAGAGGTGGTGTCCTCCCCTACCTGACAGCAGCTCTAGCCGCCTGCCACCCTCCATTTGGCCCCTACTGGCTCCCTCTCCACACCCCAAAATAGCCATCCTTGAACCCAGCCATGCACACACTGTCAGCATGGCCCACCTTTTGGAGGCTGGACCTGGGGCAAGGCCTGCACAGATCCCAGACTCGGGACCAGCTCCCCAGGGTTTGTGATCTGGAAGAAGGGTTGGCTGTGAGCCCCCAGGTGGCCACATCCTCCTGAGCCCAGGGACTCCTCACCTGCGGGGAGTGGTCCAGCTGGAGGACCAGGACAGGGTCTTCTAAAGCATAAGTACCATGGCCACCGTCCCCTTGCCTGGGTCTGGGGGTTGCACAGGGAGAGCTTCTGCTTCTGCAGAAAATTTCCCAACTCAGAAACCTTTCCAACTCAGGAGTGGCCTGGCCGTTCTCCTGTTCAAATCTTTTAATGGGGCCCCTTCACTCTCAGGACAGAGTCTGCACTTGTCAGCTAAGCCAACCTGCAGCTCTCGGCCTCTATCACTTTATCCCCTGCCGCTCCCTCCCCACCTTGACTCCTCCAGGTATGGGGGAGCCCCTGATCTCACTCAATTTGGAGCAGGAGAAGGAAGAGAACACAAAATGATGAATGTAGCATGAATTCCAGAGCCCTGGAAAGCAAGATGCCCCGCCCCCACCCACTCCCGAAGTTTTGGGCCATTGCTTCGCAGTTGACTTGCCTCTTCCTTCTGGACCCCTCTGACCCCAGCTCTCCTACGATGCTCACCCCTCCTGCTACCTTCCTTAACCAGCCTTCCTCTGGCCCCTCCCTCCACTCCCCATTCCTGCCCAGTTTGCAGCTCCCAGGATGCTCTGGGTGTGGCTTCATGGTGCCCACCTCTCCCTGCATCGTGGGTGTCTCTCTGGGGGACCTCCCTTCCCAGGAGGATGGAGGCTCCCTGAGGGCAAGGACTATGCCGAGTCATCACCATTTCAGCCTGAGGCATCCAAGTGTCTCTGGAGACCGATTAAAGAACCTAATGAATGAACACTTCTCCCACAAATAAATACCTGAACATCTGTGATCTGTTCTAGAAGGAATAAGCATTCAGCTGTCCAAAAGCAGGGGCTGCTCCACCAGGAAGATATGGAACCCACCCACAGCTACAACCAGGCTGAAATTTCCAAGCTCAGGGCTCCCAGATCCCGGAGGCCAGGCATGGGGCGGCCACCAGGGGGCAGTGCGGGAACACAGAAGCCCATCCAGCAGCCCCTGTGAGTAGCTGTCCTTCCCTCAGCCTTCTCCCTGCAGAAACCATCTCTGTGCCGCGCCACCCCATCCTGCAGCTCTGAGTTCCTGCTACTGGTCTGCACTGTTTAACAAGAAAGCCAGGGCTGCAGAGTCAGGGGATGGATCCAGGCTGTGTGAATTTAGGCAAGTTCCTTCCCTTCTCTGAGCTTCTAACATGCAGATCGGTTGCTCTGCCCTAGGGAGTCTCTGGAAGTGGTAAACTGCCAAATGCAGATTGATTCTTGGTGAATTGATCATCAACCAATAGTCTCAGTCCACTGTCTGATTCTCAAATGATGCCACATTAACCCAACTTCAGCTTTACAGGAAAAATGTTGAAAATGCCAACCCCATAACAAGGTTATAAAAAGCTCTGATTTAGTCTCTATTAAAGACACTGTGAACAGTTTATTGATTCTTTTTTAAGGGAAACAAACGGAAATAGAAGCAAACCCTTCTGGGTGCCAATTGAATTAGCAGTTGAGAGTGGATTACACAAGAGACAGCAGGGACAGCAGAGCAAAGACCCTGGTCCCTGTCCCTCCTCCATCTCCCTCCCCTGCCCACGAACTGTGGGCTCTCCAGGCTTCAAAGGGGACTGACATCTCTCTGGAGCCCCAGGACCCAGCACGGGAGCTAGCACATAGTCGGTGCTCAATAAATGTGCCCTGTATTGCCTGCTCTGAGGGAGGCTTTGGGAAGTAGCTCCTCTCCCATGACCCGCTAGGGTTGCAGTCTGCAGCAGCAGGAGTGCTTGGCTGCAAGCCCCAAACCCTGACTTGAGGGAACTGAGTCTATTGGAAGGGTGTCAGGTAGCTCACAAAAATGAAGGGAACCCTGGGGGATCGAACTCAGCAAACGCTGGAGTGACTCTGGGGGACCCAGAAGGAAGGAACTCTTCTCTCTGCCAGGCTGCCCCCACTGTGGTGAATGACCCCTGGGAGTTTCTCCTTATGATTCAAAACCCCTGGAGTAGGGCCACCCCACCCCCCCACCCCCCGTCTGGAGAACACACACATCTTGATAGGCAGCCCCAGGACCACCCCACACAGAGCCCGGGAGAGGCCAGCCCTCCAGTGAAGGGGGCAGGGGTGCTACAGACCAGCCAAAGTCCGCAACCAACCTGATACAGCAAGTCTGGGTCCCCGGAACTCCCCCTCCTGTCCCTGGGCCCAGTCCTGCAGTGCGGAGCCTGGGAAGTTGGGGTGTCGAGGGGAGCAGGCAAGATTCCTCCTTTAGAAAGTCTGAGAGCCGGCTGAGGAGGCAAGGCTCAGAGATGACAGGGCAGAGAGAGAGAGAAGACCTTGGTGCAGACAATCTGAGGTGTTCATTCCAGCTTTCCTGCCATTTGTGGTGCAAAGTCAGGCAAGCCTCTGGCTTCTCTGGGCCTCAGTTGTATCATCAGTAAAAATCTTTCTGGGCAACACTCCTGGGCATATATCTAGAGGAAACTCTAATTTGAAAAGTTACATGCACCCCAGTGTTCACAGCAGCACTGTTTACAATAGCCACAACATGGAAACAACCTAAATGTCCATCAACAGATGACTGGATAAAGAAGCTGTGGTTTATTTATACAACGGAATACTACTCAGCCACAGAAAAGAATGAAATACTGCCATTTGCAGCAACATGGATGGACCTGGAGATTGTCATACCAAGTGAAGTAAGCCAGGAAGAGAAAGACATATATCATATGGTATCATTCATACGTGTAATCTAAAAAAAAAAAAGACATAAATGAACTTATTTACAAAACAGAAATAGATTCACAGACATAGAAAACAAACTTCTAGTTACCAGGGGGAAAGGGGCTGGGGAGGGACAAATTGGGAGTTTGGGATTTGCAGATATTAACCACTATATATAAAACAGATAAACAGTAAGTTCCTACTGTAGAGCACAGGGAACTATATTCAATATCTTATAATAGCCTATAATGAAAAAGATTATGAAAAGGAATATATATATATATGTATGTCTAAATGAATCTCTGTGCGGTACACCAGAAATTAACACAACATTGTAAACTGACTATACTTCAATTTAAGAAAAAGATCTTTCCAGGCAAGCATACTGCTCGCCATGGTCCCTCTGTCCAGCAGTGACATGGGGTCACTGAGGTCTACAGAGGTGCAAGGACTCGGTTGTCATCTACCAGCATCGCTCACACACACACACACACACACACACACAGGCACACTCACCAGGCCCCAGTGAAAAAGAGGTCCCTCCACATCTCAGTCATTAAGCAGCAAATTTCTAGAGACGGGAAACTGGCCTGGAATTAGCCCCCTGGCTCACTAGCTGTCACTAATCTTTAAGCTTCAGTTTCTTCATCTGAAAAATGTGACCAACACCTTACTCAGAGGTTTGGTGGAAGCATCCAATGAGAAACAGATGTGGGAGAATTTCGTAAATCATAGAACTAAGCAAATACAAGACATTCTCCAAGGTGTTCATTTCCATGTTGTTGTTTTTTATGCCTCTGCCTTTGGTGACACGGGAAGCGGTTTTTGTTTTCAGTGGGAAAAGCCCAGGGCCTCTTATTTGGGGGTAAACAGAGCCTTTTTGGTCTCTCTCTGGCTTTTGCGACTGGCTCATTGGTATTCGTGCAGTCATGAGTCCGGCCTCGTGCTTGCAGACCCATGCTGCAGATTCCTGGGCGAGCCACCCAGGGAGAAGGCTGGCTCGGCGTGTCCCGTCCTTACCACCGGAGACTCAGCCGGTGTATGTAGGCCAGGAGTCCCGTTTAGACCCAAAGGGGGTACTCCCCAACGCCACGTGTGTAGTCAGGGTCATGCTAGCAGCAAAAATAGAACCAGAGGCACAGGAAGACTCAGACACAGCAGAAGTTTATTTCTCATTCTCAACGTCCAAGTCAGAAAAATCCAACCATCTCAGAGAAGCCTTGTATTTCTGAACACTACATCCTTTCATTTTGGTTTACAGGCTGGACAATTCTTGCCTGAGCTCACGTCTCCCTTGTGATACCTTGTGATGCGCAGCAGGAAGAAACGAATGCTCGCTAGCTGTCAGGCTCTTTGCCCCGTCCCCTCGAACACCCCATCCACGGCCCGTTTTAGGCAATGGTTCTTCAGTTGTCTTCAACTACAGGACACGAGTCCCCAGCCTTCCTGCCCGTGACCTCTGTGTCCTCCCCACCCACAGTCACCACAAGTGCCACAGATTTTCGCTTTGTTGTTATGGCAACACCCTCACTTCAGGGTACCAATTTGTGTATTAATTAGAGCAATTCAAGCTGCTGAAACATAGATCCAAATAAAAAAGGGCTCAGCACATCAGAATGCGGTTTCCCCTTCTGCAGGGCAGTCCTGCGCCTGTATTCCTGGCCAGTAGGAGTTTCCTCTGATCAGGGAGCAGGTTTCACTTGCAGCCACATCCCCTTAAAAACAAGGACCTTGTCCCCATGTCTTTCCAGCTTAAGGAAGGAGAGAAAAGGAGGCTGTTCCTTAAAAGCTTCGGCCCCCAAAGGGAGCCCATCGTTTCTGCCTGCATTTCATGGGCCAGAACTCGGAACTCAGCCCACGGTCACATCTAACCACAAAGGGAGGCAAGAACCAGGAATGAGAGAGAGTGGATTTGGGGGACGGCAGGCAGCAGTCAAGTCCAACCCCATCTCTGGGGGAATTCCACTCCGACCCACCCCACGTGCCTAGTGGTGCTGCATTCATTCATTCATTCATTCATTCAACAAATATTTTCTTAGCACCTACTATGTGCAGGCCCTGTGAAGGGAATCAGCAATGCCTTGATGAATCGGATACCATCCGTGTCCTCAGTGAGCTCGCAGCTCAATGGAGAGGCTGCGAGAACATGCAGTCACACCCCAGTGTGATCGAGCTGATGGAGCGTGTGCCAGGGAAGGGCTGATAACGTATTGAAGCAGCACCTGGACGACCTCTCGGGGGAGATGACATTTCAGCTGGGACCTGCGAGTTGTGTGGCAGATGTCCCGATGGAGGATAACAGATCAGAGCACGGTCCAGCCTGCCGGGTGTGGTGGGGCTGGTTGAGAAGAACCGACCTGAATCTTAACTTTTCCTTCCGTGCTGAGCCCCTGGGAGATGGTTCTACCTTTGGGTGATGGCAGGAAACCAGTGTGGAGTATGAGATCCAAAACGTGAGATGCCAGGTACCAAGGGGCATATTGATTCTCTGTGAGTGCTGTAACAAGGAACCACAAGCTCAATGGCTTGTTTTGTGTTGTGTTAACACAAATGTATTATCTGACCGTTCTGGGGAGGTCAGAAGTCCAAAATGGGTCTCAAGGAGGCTCCAGAGCAGGGTCTGTTCCCCTGCTTTTCCAGCTTCTAGAGACAGCCTACATTTCATGGCCCACAGCCCTCAGCCTGCAATCATACCCCTCCCATCTCCGCTTCCACCCTCAGAGCCTCCACTCCTCCCGCCCTCTCCTGCTTCCTTTTTCCACGTATAAGCACACTGACGTGATCGTGTGATTACGTGGAGCCCACCCAGATAATCCAGGATCACCTCCTCATCTCAAGATCCTTGACTCCATCACATCTGCCAAGTCCCTTTCACCACATACGGTCCCAGGGATTAGGATGCAGGCATCTTTGCGGGGCGTGATGATCACCAAGAGGATGCTCAGACAGGAAAAAAGGAGCGTCCGTGCAGGGGGCCAAAGCTCAGGAGCACTCAGAAGTCAGGAGGGAAGGTGGCAGGTGCTGGCAGCAGGAAGCCCACGGGCAGGATCACATTCCCCCCTTCCCCACCCCCGAAGGTCATCTGTTTTTGCCTTGCCTACATCCACTCTCCCTCTTCTGGTAACTGCATCCTAGCTGTCCTGACGGAAATGCCTCTGCACATTCTTAACGCAGGGGTTGGGCCATGAGCCAGCCGAAGCCAGCCAGAGCCTTCCATGCCTGCTTCAGGGGCAGGGATGGCCAAGGTGGGACAATGAGACCTTTCTTGTAAGTTATTCCAGAGTGACTGGGGGGTAAATTGCTGCTGACGACCACCTTTGGCCAACTCTCTGAGACAATATATGGAGAAAGAAGACTTGAGTAATGGAAAGAGACCACAGCATTGTTTGAGAATCTGGAACTAGCTATGCCTGAAGCCAGCTCTGAAATTCTCAATTGTGTGAACAATAACAACCACCGAAAAACCTCATCTGGGTTTAATTCCATGTCTAGCAATGGCAGCCAAATTGATGTCTCTGGTCAAGTCCAGCCTCTGGCACTGGTCCCATGGAAGGTCTTGTTCCAGGGGCTGCATGCAGTGTCTCTCCCCTTCTCTTCAGTCTTCCCCATCCTCCAAGATTGTGTTTCATGCCACCTTTCCAAGGAAGCCGTCCCTGATTCTCTACACTCCCTGCTTGCCTGGTCCTGCCTAGAATGCTTCCCATAAGATCTCGACCTCTCCAGGTGGCGCCCTTACCCAAGGGCCTTCCCAGAGCCCCCTTGACCTTCCTTGTCCTTTCGCCCTTAGGTAATGAGCTGCCCATCTGCTCTCTGGCCACTTGCAGTTCTGGGAACATGAACTTCCATGAATCTGTCAGAACCAGATGCCAAGCCGCAGGAGAGTCAGCAGCTGCCATCCTTGGGATCAGGGAAAGGGAAGCACTCTGGCCCCTTGCCAAGGGTGGCTGAGCCTCTTCCTTGACGGGGCCCCAAAAGCCAGCGCAGGGCTTCTCGCCCTGGGATCTTCTCTGCAAGGCCAAGGTCACCCAGCAGAGGAGCAGTCAGGTTATCTGGCATCCCCTAGACAGAGACTCAGGAAGGGTCCTTGAGGTTCCTGGAGCCCTGGCCCTTCCGTGGCTCTGCCCGATGGTCATGGGTACTACTTGAACGCCTCCAGAGACAGGGAGCTTACCACTTCTCTGCAAATCATCCTCTTGCTGGACAATGGGTCCAAGTCTGCCATTAAGCTTACTTTCCCTCCAGTCCTCTGGGAAGGTCTGACTGGGTACCTCCCTCCGCTGCCCCTCCACTCCCTAGTGCTGGCCCTAGCCCCAGTCCTCGCTGGCTGTGCGCTGGGACTGTCTCTCAAGTTCCCCACCATTGCTGCCTCCCCATATTTCCATTGCCCCTCCCTCTTACTCTCAGTATCACCAGCTCTTCCCCGATGGGTCCCTGACATGTCACACAGCTCTGAACGCAGGAAATAGCTTCCAGAACCTCCAGAGTTCCCAAGCTCACCCGGCTAAGTGCATGGCCAAGCCAGGAGAGAGATTGACGGTCCCCACCCTCAGACCTCCTTCTTTCCTTGAGTCCTAAGAGATTCCCATCCAGGGGACAAAGGAGGCAGACGGTCCCTCGTCTGGGGCCTCCAGGCTGAGGGAGACCAGGACAGTGCATTTCCTGGCAAGAGACATATTTTATATCCAGAGAAGGACACTGAGTCTGGGAGAGGTGAGCTCATATTAGAATCAGCATTGATCCTCGCATCCAGCTCCAAACACCGCGGCTCTCCCAGGCTTCTGAAGAACTTATGGTCCCTCTGCTGCACGTGGTTCCTGGCAGGCGTTCAGTAAACGTCTCAGGAAGGAAAGAAGGTGGGAGGAAGAAAGAAAACACATCTCTGAGCATCTACTGTGTGCTGGGGCTTTTTACTGATACCTCATTGACCTCACCCATCCAAACAGGGTGGTCCTTCTCCCACCCTCAGAGAGGAACTGTGACAAGGCCAAGGTCTCACAGCCAGTGAATGTCAGATCTGAGCCCCGCCGCTCAGTGCCGAGCCACCCCACGCTGCCCCCCCGCCCCACGCCCTTCCTTCCTTGACGGGAGCGCGCACTATAAACAGTCCAGCAATGTCAGAGTCTGCTCCCCGAAGAACACATGCGGCCGCTCAGCAATTCCTGCCACGAAGAGGAAGATGTCAGGAAAATCTGGGATGGAGGAGGGGCCGCAGCGATTTCTCCAGATCAGAACGTCAGATTTTGTGAGCCCAGTAGCTTGTCAGGGCTGGCTGGGCAGGGCCTCCGCTCTGCCCCAAACCACCCTCCTTCCAGAAGCTGCCCCCAGCCTGGTGTGCAGAGCCGTGCTCTCCTCCCCAGCCCAGCCACAGCCCAGGGTCCTGCCCCAGGTGAGCCTGGTATTTAACAAGGGCCAAGGGGCCGCCGGTGGCAGGGGAGGCGGTGTGGAGCGCCTCCGCTCAGTCACTCCGTGAACATTTATCATCATTATAGAGCGCGCTCACCGAGTTCCCTGCGTGAGTGTTGCAGGTTCCAGCAGTGCGACTCCGGGCAAATCAGTTCTCCTCTCTCGGGCTCTCTCTTGTCTACAAAATATGCATGAATCTAGCATCTGCCTGAAAAGATTGTTGGATGAAACAGAATGAGCAATCCCTCAAATAATGCTGGTTCCTACTATTATGCTACTTCTATCCGGGCAGCAGCACAACTAAGAAGGTCCTGTCGTTCCCATTTCACAGAAGAGAAAAGTGAGGCTCAGTGAGGTTCAGGACCCTGCACAAGGTCCAACAGGGAGAGCTGGTGTGGTGCCAGAAGCTCTCTTTTTACCAGCTCCGTCTTCACTCCCAGCAGCACACCAAGGGCCAGGGGCTCCCAGGCACATCAGGCCTGACTCCTGGTCCAGTGGCAGAAGACAGACACCTAAGTAGACAGTTACAGCACCAGGGAGTAAGAGCTGTGATGAATCCAGGGGAAGAGGGTGAGGGGGAACAGAGGAGAGCTCTTAGCCCAGCTGGGAGCCCCAGGGGGACCCCGTGAGAGGTGATCTCTCAGCCAGGCCCTGAGGGGTGAGCACTATATTCAGGAAGCAACTGGAACAGCAGGAAGGACATGGGCTCAAAGCCTGGCTCTGCCCCACTGTGTGATCCTAGAGAAGTAAGTTTACCTCTCTGAGCCTCGGCTTCCTCACCTAAATAGCTTAGTGACGGAGAAATGGTGTTGATAAAAACACCTGGTACCTGGTAAACCTTATCATTTACAAAGTTCTCTCTCCCCCCAGTCTCCTGTTGTTTACTGAGTGCCTCCCACACGCCTCGTCCTGGATGCAGGGTTATTGTGATCTCATTCTATGGGCAAGGATGCTCAGCAACCTGAAGTGACTTGCCTGAGGTCACGTAGATTCAAGGTCAACCCTGCATTCACAGAGCACTTACTAAGAGCTCATCACCTCAGTGAAGCCTCCAAACATCTATGGGAGGATAAAGTGCTTTGCTTCCGTTTCACAAACAAGGGAATGAAGACGCAGGACGGGGGTTCTGCACAAGATTGTTAAAAAGGCTGTATAATGGAATACTACTTAGCCATAAAAAAGAATGAAATCATGCTATTTGCAGCAACACGAATGTTCCTGGAGAATGTCATTCTAAGTAAGCCAAAAAGAGAAAGAAAAATACCATATGATATCACTCATATGTGGAATCTAAAAAGAAAAAGAAAAAGAAAAAGAAAAAGAAAAAGAAAGGACACTAGACGCTCATCTACAAAACAGAAATAGACTCGCAGACATAGAAAACAATCTTATGGTTACCGGGGAAAGAGGGTGGAAAGGGATAGATTTGGGAGTTTGAGATTTGCAAATGTTAGCCACTATATATAAAAATAGGTTTTAAAAAAGTGTTTCTTCTGTCAGCACAGGGAACTATATTCAATATCTTGTAATAACCTTTAATGAAAAAGAATATGAAAATGGATATATGCATGCACATGCATGACTGGGACATTATGCTGTGCACCAGAAATTGACACACTGCAACTGACTGTACTTCAATTTTAAAAAGTTGGGGGTCATATCAGTTGACTCTTTGATACTCAGCTCCCATTTTTTGGAAGACATAAGCTTATCAGATGGGGTTGAGTTAGCTGCTAATGGACACAGGTTATTTCTTCACTTGGAAAATAGAAATTAAAATAATCCTACTTCTGTCCCCACTGCCCCAGAGCACAGAGCCCTGCCCTGATTTCCCTCTGGGACCCACCACATGCCTCTCACAGCCCATGAGGTTTGGAGAAGGCTGAGTCACCACCCGCAGCTGCAGGCACGGGACCCAGCAGGGCTGGCCAGCATGTCACGGTCCCCCAGCTGCAGGGTTTGGACCCAAGACCCAAGACTCTTGGTGCCTCTAATGGGAAAGGAAAACTCCTTCAATGGAGTTGCTGAGAAAAGAGGATGGAAGCAAATGCTGCTCCAACCAAGAGTGAGGGCAACACAGGAGAGTGGAGCCAAGAACCAGAGCCTGCTTCCTGGGCTGCTGTCTGGTTGGACGCAGCCTTGTCTTTGGCTAAAGCGACCCTCTAGGAGGCGGGGCTTCAAGATGGAGGAATAGAAGGACGCGGAGCTCACCCCCTCCCACAAATACATCAGAAATACATGTACGTGCGGAGTAATTCTCACAGAATACCCACCAAACTCTGACGGAAGATCTTGTGCAACTGGAACTACAAGGAAAATCTTCATGAAACCAGATAAACCACAAGGTCCTACTGTCTAGCCCAGGGAACTACATTCAATACTTTGTATAGCCTGTAATGAAAAGAAACATGAAAAGGAATATATATATATATATATATATACAACTGAATCACTATGTTGTACACCAGAAATTAACAAAACACAACATTGTAGACCAACTATACTTCAATAAAAAATAAAATAAAGCAATAATTTAATAAATATTAAATGGAATATTTAATTACAGAGACCAATAATGTCTCCTTTTCCTTAAGCCACATTGAATCAAGTTTCTGATATGAGCAACAGCAGAAACTTGACAAATAAAGCAACCCAAAGAGCTAAAATATCACATTTGCCATGAAAAAAAAATACAAGAAAGCACTAACGTCTTAATGTTAGTAATTAAACAAAGAGGGAAACAATCAAATTAAATAAGAGAGTTTTCTTTATCTAGAAGGCAGTACTTAAGGAGAAAATTATTTAGGGAAAAAAAAATGGAGACTTCTGAAATTCTGAAGAAGACAACAGGGCACTGAGAGGGAGGAACCATCACGGACTGAGTGCTAACTACGTATCTGGTGCTTCTCCAACTGTGATCGCGTTCCATCCTCACGCACCCAGCACAGCTGGTAGTTCTACACCCATGTTCACAAATGAAGAAAGAAATTGATGTTCAGAGGGAATAGACACTTAGCCAAGCACACATCAGATTTGCATCAAGCTCCATCTTGCCCCAAGACCAAGGCTGTTTCCTCATCCAATAAAGCTTTCAGCAATACTTTGGTAAGGACCTGTGGAATGGCTCAGCGACCACAGTCTCTGTGGGTCATCATATGAGCATCACAAAAAGTACCCCAAAGTGGACGTTCGTGGTGGAAATCAGGGCCAGCACCCACGGGGACAGGGCCCCAGAGGCTGCCTCCATTCCCAACCATTCCTGGCGTCTCCAAAGGACAAGGTGAAGGCTCAAGACTGTCTCACTACAGAGCCTAATCACGCCCTACGGGCCAGCATGCCCCCAGCCCAAGGACCAGCACGACGCCTGTCTTTGAAACTGACCTTCTCTCTGCTCTTGAGAAAAGCACTGACGGACGCTCTTGCCTGAAAACCCCTGGACTCTTCCTTCCACAAACAAGAAGGAACCCCTTGCAGATAATGATACAACCTCTACCCACTGGTTCAAATGAAAAGTTAATCTTTCCAAAACCATGATCCAGAAACCCTGCACTGATGGGATGCTCAGAGAACTCAGAGCCCTGCAGAGTCAAGCCGGACCAGCTGAGCCAGGACAGAGCATGAGCCTCCCGTCGAATGCACGTCTGTCTGCTCTTGCGAGCCCACAGAGGTTACTGCTTTCCTGAACGCCCCAGTCCTCTGACAGTCCATTGCACAGATGAGAAAATGGTAACCCAAAAAGAAGCAAGCACGCCAGTGACCCAGGGCAGAGCAAGACTTGAACTCAGACCCCTTTTCCTCCAGAGACCATCCTACCCTCACCTCACCACCTTTGCCAGCACAGTGAGAAACAGTAGCCCGGTGCAAGCAGAACTGAGCTCCAAGAAAGACAGTTCTTCATTGCTTCAAAAAGAAGCTAAGTTGCTCCCCTTTCCTGGCATCTGCAAAGTAAGATGGCAGGGACGCTAAGGAACAAAGTCACTTACATTCTGCCCTGAAACCCTCAGAATATACTGCAGCTCTCTGGGAACGCGTCTCCTTAGCCACATAAATAATTGAGAGCCTGTGCGTCCCGTGGCATTTCTGCTGAGATCATCACTCACCCACACTGTCTGTGCTTCCTGCAGAGCCTAAGAAATTCTTTCTGATTTTTTTTTTTTTTTTGTAATGCAGCCTTTTGTTGAAAGCAACGTTTGAATTCAGCATCCACGGAGCACCTGCTCAGTGCCATGCCCTGTCGTAAGCGGTGGAGACGCAGAGATGGTTTGGACACAGCCCTACCCTCCGGGAGCTCAGATCCTGCGGAGAAGAGAGAATTCAACAGACTGTTAGAATGTCCACCCTGTAAATTATTTACCAGATTGAGGAGGAGGGGCCAGCAGGGAAGGAGGGAGCAGTGGTAGGTAAGTGCAGACTGGACTGGCAGGTCTGCACCTCTCAGGAGGGCAGGAGTAGTCAAGGCTAGGCCCAGGGGTGAGCCACACTGGGGAGAAAGGTGTTCTCAGAAGGGGGCAGGAGGAGCGGGGAGCCAGCCCAACAGCAGAAGGCTCTGCTAGGAGCCATGGGATTCCTCTGTAACATTTAGTTCTTCTGTCATTAAACTCACACAATCACAGGTGTGATGGGTTTTTTGTGGAGAGGAAGTGTGTACCAACGTGTGTACACCAGCAGTTGATCTGAGGGGATGTGCACAGATGCAGGAGTGGAGGACCACGTGGGAGGAAAGCCAGGGGCATGCAGAAATCAGGGAAGATGTGAACTCTGAAGCTGACCAGTTAGTGCACTCCAGCTCCCATAGCCATTGGCTTAATTAATAATGGACACGTGACCCCAATCAGCCAATGAGAGCCAGCCCTGGGACTTTTGCTGGAATGTCTAGAAAAGAGACTTTTGTCTTCCCCTGGAGCTGCTGCTGATCACTGTGAGGGGAGTACCTGCCTGAGAATGAAACCACACAGATGAAAACATATTCCAAAAGGCGTTATTTAAGCACCTCTGCACGACTGAATCTCCCTCCACCATGGGCTATCCAATGACCCAAGCCAAGAATTTCTCCTTTTTTGTTTAAAAGTATTTGAGATGGTCTATCACACTGGTGACCTCCAGGGTTGTGACAGTGGGTGCAAAGACGTAGAGGTGGAAGATGGCCAGTGTGTCCAGATGCTCACAGTCAGCAGGTTGTGGAAGGGAAGGTGGGTGGTGGCCAGGTCCCAGGGGGCCATGCTGTAAAGCCAAACGTGAGCTGTGGGAACCAGGAAAGGGCTTTAAGCAGGAGAGTGATATACGCACATATATATTTATGGACTCTCTCTGTTTATTCAAATCTGTTTAAAACCTAGAAAGAATTCCCCAAGTAGAATGCGAGCCAGACATTTTTCTTCTCCAGTTTTTCAGCACGAAGGTGCTATTCAAGGTACTAAGATCCCCAAGAGGACTCTTCCAGGAAAGGGAGCTTGCTGAGTCTTGTGGGAGGAGAGTGGCATGCCAGCTCATACAGTCGAAATGCCGGCGAGTTCTAGTCCCTTGTTTCTGCACAAATGGAGTCAGCCCTGTGCTCTCTGTCTTCCTGCTCCCACAGACGGGGAAGACAGTCTCCTTGCATATGACTGCTCGCTGAAATCGACCTCAGGATACACACAGATCTTTTGTCCTTGCCTCCGCCTGGGCTGATGGAGCAGGAGACTAATAAAACTCACAGCCGAGGGGCCCAGGTAATGAGGTCTTTGATACTGGGGGTATGCAAACAGCCAGAATGATCAACACACTCGTCTAGGGTTGGTGGTAGGTGGCATTATTGGCCCCAGTTCTTCAATTCTCCCTGCATGCAAGCCCTTTGTCATGTGATGAGTCCCTCTCATTAAAAGAACACGGTGTATTTTCCCCTTCTTTGACTTTGGGTTTCACCGTATGACTTGCTTTGGCCAAAAATAGGTGAACAGAAGTGATAATGAGCTTGTTCCAGGCTTAGACATGAACAGACCTAGACATTTCCGCTTAGCTTCTTGTAATGCTGCCATCACCATGAAAAGAGTGTGCACCATGAGGCCATGGTTGGGGAATAATTCTTCATGTCTCTACACATCTTGCGAGCAGAGTCATGACTGCCTACATAATTTGCAGGTCTTACTGCAAAATGGAAATGCAGGGTCTTTTATTCAAAAAGTATTGATAATTTCAAGATCTGTGATTTCATGTGCATGGCCCTGTGCAATTTCACAGGTCACACACCCAGGAAGCCAGCCCTGGCAGATGCAGTGATAGTTTTTGTTTTAGACCAGGGGCGAACAAACTCCGGTCTTCAGGTCAAATTCAGTCCATCATTTGTTTTGATTTTCCCCTGGAGCTCAGTGGTAGAGCAGGTGCTTAGCCCTCACAAGGTCCATGGTTCAATCCCCAGTACCTTATTCATTAAAAAAAAAAAGTTTTAAATAACTGATTAAAAAAAGAATGTTTTTACATTTTTAAACAGTTGAAAAAATCAAAAGAAGAATACTGTTTTGTGACATGTGAAAATTTTATGAAATTCAAATGTCAGTGTTCATAAATAAAGTTTTATTGAAACATACCCCCAGACATTCATTTACGTTGAGTCTGTTGCTTTCATGCCATGATGGCAGTGCTGAGTCATGGCAACAGAGATTGTGTGGTCCACAAAATCTAGAATGTTTACTTTTTAAAATAAGTAATTAACTTTTTATTGTCATACAGTCAGTTACAATGTGTCAATTTCTGGTGTACAACATAATGTCCCAGTCATGCATATACATACATACAATCATTTTCATATTCTTTTCCATTAAATGTTATTACAAGACATTGAATATAGTTCCCTGGGCTATACAGAAGAAATTTGTTTTTTATCTTTTTCTTTATATAGTGGTTAACATTTGCAAATCTCAAACTCCCATATGTATCCCTTCCCACCCGCTTTCCCCCAGTGGCCAAGGCTGTTTACTATGTCTGTGAGTTTGTTTCTGTTTTGTAGATGAGTTCATATGTCCTCTTTTTTCTTTCCTTTTTTCTTTTTCTTTCTTTCTTTTCTTTTTTTTTTTTTTTTAAGATTCCACATATGAGTGACATCATATGGTATTTTTCTTTCTCTTTCTGGTTTACTTCACTTAGAATGATGATCTCCAGTTCCATCCATGTTGCTGCAAATGGCATTATTTTATTCTTTTCTTTTTTATTACTGAATAGTATTCCATTGTATAAATATACCACAATTTCTTTATTCAGTCATCTGTCAATGGACACTTAGGTTGCTTCCATGTCTTGGCTATTGTAAATAGTGCTGTTATGAACACTGGGGTGCATGTATCTTTTTGAATTAAGAGTTACCTCTAGAGATTCCTCAAAAGACTAGGACTAGACTTACCATATGACCCAGTCATCCCACTCCTGGGCATATATCCAGAAGGAACCCTACTTCAAAAAGACACCTGCACCCCAATGTTCATAGCAGCACTATTTACAATAGCCAAGACATGGAAATAGCCTAAATGTCCATCAACAGATGACTGGATAAAGAAGATGTGGTATATTTATATGATGGAATCCTATTCAGCCATAAAAACCGACAACATAACGCCATTTGCAGCAACATGGATGTTCCTGGAGAATGTCATTCTAAGTGAAGTAAGCCAGAAAGAGAAAGAAAAATACCATATGAGATCGCTCATATGTGGAATCTGAAAAAAAAAAAAAAAGAACTTAAACACAAAACAGAAACAGACTCACAGACATAGAATACAAACTTGTGGTTGCCAAGGGAGTGGGCACTGGGAAGCAACAGACTGGGATTTCAAAATGTAGAATAGATAAACAAGATTATGCTGTATAGCACAGGGAAACACATACAAGATCTTGTGGTAGCTCACAGAGAAAAAAATGTGACAATGAATATATGTATGTTCATGTGTGACTGAAAAATTTTGCTCTACACTGGAATTTGACACAACATTGTAAAATGACTATAACTCAATAAAAAAAAGTTAAAAAAAAAAAAAGAGTTCCCTCCAGATATATACCCAGGAGTGGGATCTGACTTGTTATAAAAATTAAAAAAAGTTTGCCTACCCTGCTCCCAACTAGACAGAAGAGTCACCTTCTCACTGCCTGCTTGGATCGGCTGAGTGCCAGCTGGACCACAGATCTCTGAGAATGGAAACTATTGCTGTATACCCCCTGAGAGCTTGTCGTCCCGTGTAATGCAGCCGTCGCTAACCCATCAGGCTTCAATCTAAGGTTTCTAAAAGGATGGTATGTGGGATGATTTCACAAGTACGTGGAGGAGCCTTACATAGCATTGAGTTGCTTCATAAGAAAGCACTGCTGTTTCCCATTCTCTTTACATCCTTATTTCCTCAAGGAGGAGCCTCAGCTTGGTGATGCTAAGTCTTTAATTCTGTTCTCACTCCTGATCATTCTTCAGAGCAGGGATCCAGCAGACCTTGAGCTCAGTCCCTCTATCAGGTAAGGCATCTCTAGAACAGACAAGACTGCTGTTTTCACTGTATTTCTTTCTAGGATTTACCTTCTATTTCTGGCAAGCAGTACTCGCCTTCTATTTATGTCGGTATGTTAGCTTCCTTTTTAAATGCAATTGTTGGTGTAAAAATTGTGAGTTTACTTGAACAAGAATTATAAAGGTGATACTATTTAAATAAAACTACTAAGTAAATCATGGTGCAGATATAAAATAGCAGAAAAACATCGCAGAGTGATGGTGATGGACACATGGTTGAAGCTTGGGAAGCATGGATAGAGATGGCTTCTGAGGTCCCCTTTCTTCTCTGGTTGCAGAGCATGACGCTAAGCATGTTAAATCTGGGACCACTCTCCCTGGTTCAGGCTCTATCTCTGCTGCTCATTGGCTGTTTAACCTCAAACAAGTTACTTCACCTCTCTGAGCCTCTATCCCACTACTGCCGCAAGGAGATGAAGCTCTTGCCTCCGAGCTGTAGTGAACACTGGTGGCTGCCTCCCAGCATGCTTCTTCTTTTGGACTCTGCGAGCAGAACCCCAGTTTTGTTCAGGTACCCCTCCAGCAACCACACGCTTCAGGGAAGCTGAGCCCAGCTCTACGTGGGGCCTGATTGCCCTTCTCCTTTGCCAGTGGTTTGCCCAGAGGTAGGTTATGCTCCAATGCTGGCACTGAGGCACGGGAGACTTTTGAGAGCATCTCACAGCTCCTAAGAGAGAGTCACCGGAAATAATGTTCTCTTGTCTTTGCCTGGATATTATTGGGTCTGGATGTGATTCCTGGAGCCAGTGTAGCCAGTGTAGCCAGTTGCCTCTGATGAAGCCAACACCAGCACAAGAGAACAGATGGGTGGACAGACCCCAGGCTTGGTGATACCATTAGGTTGCTGCACCAGCCAACCCTGAAGCTAATCCTACCTCTGGAAGTATAAGATGTGGGCTTATAAATGTCCTTATTGTTTAAGTTGGATTGGGGTTTCTCTTACAACCAAAGGAATCCTAACTGACACAAACATTGGTGTTTTATATTCCAGGTTCAAATTGCTACATTCACACATCCTCCAAATGGTTTACTTGGTCTGTGATTATACAGATAGTCCTTTCACGAAGGCATTTGTAGCAGAAACTCCAGTTTTCCAGCCAGTGTTCCTTATGAACAGAATCCACATTTTACTCAGGGTAGCAACGTGCCCAGTTAAAAGACTACATTTCCCATCCTCCCCATGCAGGTAGTTATGACCACATGACTGAGTTCTGGCCAATGGCATGCAAATAGAAGTGAATTATGTGCATTCCAGGAAGACTGCCTAAAAGGAGCTGATTCAGCTGGAAGTATACCTTTCTGCCCACCGTCTCCTGCTCTTCCTTCTGCCTCCGGTGAAGCTGTGATGGTTGGAGCTCCAGAGCCTTCTTGGAGCACGTGGTGACCTTGAGGATGGAAGTTTTGTGCATCAGAGTGCAAAGATGGAAGGAACCTGGGTCCTTGATGAATTTCTGGAGCTTCTATAACAACGCTACACTGTAACTTTCTATTTTATGTAATAAAGTAAACCCTTGCCTGTTTAAGCCCCTGTTACTTTGGGATTTCTGTTACACACAGCAGCACCCAATCCTAACTGATACATATCTAATTGGAAATTCCTTGTTCTTTTTTAAGATGCTGATGTCTGCAAATATGTAGTAGTGTGGCTGGAATAATTTTCAGATACACAAAAGATCAAAGATTTAATATGATCTTTATTGACACTCAGAGTCTCCAAATCAACTTAAGAGTTGTTGGGAGAGTGAAAACGAATCATTTATGTAATACACTTAACTCAGAGTTCAGTGCACACAAACCACCCAAGCAAAGACGACTTCTAGATTATTATTGTTGTCAGCTAGTCCAACCATCTGATTTGATATATGAGGCAATGGATGTCCAGAAAGAGGAAGCATCTTGTCCAAATCATGTAACCACTCAGCAGAGCAGGCAAGACTAGGACTCGTATTCCTTCACTCTTGCTTCAGAGGTCTTTCCCTTCTGCTGAGCACTTTTGCAAAGCAATGAGCTCCACCACCAAAGAAGGATGCAAGGGGACCTGTAGGCCCACATCCCTCCAGGGACCCTTCTTGTAGTGATCTCAGTCCATTAAACCTGCTATAACAAAATGCCACAGACTGAGTGGCTTATGAACAGCAGAAATGTATTTCCCACAGTACCTGAGGCTGGAAGTCTGAGATCAGGGTGCCTGCATGGTCAGGTGAGGGGCCTCTTCCAGGTCATAGACTTCTCATTGTGTCCTCACATGGCAGAAGGGAAGGGAGCTCTCTGGGGCCTCTTTTATAAGGGCACTAGTCTCAATCATCAGGGCTCCACCCTCACGACCTAATCACCTCCCAAAGACCCCATCTCCAATACTATCATCTTAGGGATTAGGATTTAAACAGAAGAAGTTAAGGGGGAAGCACACTCAAACCAGAGCACCCCCCTCTTAGGGAGCCAGCTCAGTTGCATGGTCTCTTAGTTTCTTCCAAGTACAGGATTCCACAACTTGTTCAGGACCAGAATGAAAGGGAAGGATGGAGAGTCCTTTCCGCTCCCATCCGTGTGCTCCCCTCTCTCTGTTTCCATAATGCCTGTGAGTGAGTATAACAACGTATTATGGAAATGAGAACAACAGTGGGGAAAGTAAATAGTCTAAACCTCAAATTTGATCCAAACCTGGAAACAAGTGGGGTGGGTTTAAGGCCAACTTTCTTCTTTCTCTGGGGTCTTTGCTTGCCTTCTTCTCAATTGCCCTGTCTTCTGTAGGGAAGGTGGGAGCCACATGACATCGGGGTGGCTCACACAACCGTGGAAGAGGGTCTAGAGCTGTCGGACCCACTCCGAGACCTAAAGGGAAGCCTGGAAATCTCCGGAGGCTGTTTTGATGCTGTCTTCCTGCCAGAGGAGTAGCTGTTATTGGCAGAACTTTATCAACATTTCCTTCGTGCTGTTATTAAGGCAGGCAGCTTGCCCCAAGCTGATGAATTTTAAAAGGAGCATAAAATAATTTTTTTGAAAAAAAAAAAACCTCGAAGCTGAAAGAGCAATGAATGTTTAAAAGCTTTTGGTGCATTGGAAGCATCGCTCTGGAGCAGACGAACCCACTGGAAGCATCGCTCTGCAGCAGACGAACCCACTGGAGGCATCGCTCTGGAGCAGACGAACCCACTGGAAGCATCTCTCTGGAGCAGACTAACCCATTCAGCGATTATGAGCTCCCCCCCAAAATGATTATTAGCAGATTTCAAAAACCGTGTTCAACATTAAAACATCTACAACCGTTTAATTCTTAGAAGAACCCGATGAGGCAGGGAACTGTTCTCACAGTGCCCCCCCACCCAACTCAGTCATAACTAAGGGAGTTGGACTCACTCCTGGGCCCACACTCTGGTCTCCACCCTGGGCTGTGCCCCTGTTCTGGTCCTCCACCGGTGACCAGTCCACCCTGGGATTCAGCCAGGACAGATGGCCACTTAGCCTGCCCAAGGACAAGCTCTCGTATTTGCCTGCCAGCTCTCAGACCTTCTAGCATGGCCAACAAGGTCAGAAAGCCCTTCGGGGACGGGGGAGGCAAGAGAAGGGGATGCCGTGTAGCGTCTGTTTGGACCCTCCTCCTCCACTCTCGTTGGCTCGGAGAAGCAGAATGCCAACTCCCCAAGAGAGTGGAGGGAGAGCCAGTCTTGGTATCCCCAAGGGCAGAGCTAGAGAGTTCAGAGAGGAGGCCCACACAGAGGCAGTGGACCGCCAGCTTCCAGCAGAGCTGTCCAGCCAGACAGGATGGAGCTTCCCGTCACTAGAGGTATGCAAGCAGGGCCATGCTGCCACCTTCCAGGAATGCAGTAGGAGGAATCCCGGCCTTGGGTGATCTTGGCACTCAATGACATCAAAATAACGCTTGTTCCAGGAGAACTTAGGACAATCAGCATCACGCTAGCGTGTACCGAGCCCCTGCCCTGCCAGGCTCTGCTCCAGGTGCACAGCCCATCCCCACGGCTCCGCAGGTGGGGATCATTGGCCCCATTTTACAGAAGATAGATGGCTTGTCCGAGGTCACACAGTTCAACCCACATCCTCCTGTCTCCCTCACCTGTGCTTTGGCCTCTCTGCATCCTGCCTGAGGCCAGTCCCATTGGCAGAAAGCAACCATTCTACAGGGGAGAGAGATCTTGTCCTCATAATATTGAAAACCACTACTATTTATTGAAAGCCTGCTCCGTGCCAGGCACACTTCCATGCACAACGCAGATATTATGTAGCTTAATCCATCCGCTAAATCATCTTTCTCCTTTGATATATGAAGGAACTGACTTCCCAAGTTGAAGTCACTTGTCCAAGGCTACAGCCAGCTAGTCAGTGGCAGAGCGAGCCTGACTGTGAGCTTGGGCTCTGCTTTGTTTTGATACTCACTGTTCAGGCAGAGGGCAGACTCAGCTGCAAGGCGTGTGAAACAAGAAGAGGGCACTGAGAAAGAGGAGGAAACAAGGACGGTCTGGGGCCATAGGAGGCTGGGGAGGACCTTCCACACAGGCGCCTGGCTGCGGGATGAGGGAGGCTGCCCAGGCTCCAGTGGCTAATGCGGTCAGCTGTGCAGCCTTAGTCAAGTCACTGCCCCTCTCTGGGCTTGGGATGGCCCCATGGTTTAAAGCAGAGCTCCAAGCCCAGCAGGGGTAAGAGGACAATTTAGGAAACTGAAGCAATTAGGCAGTTACAAAAAGCTAGATGTCCACAAGCCCAGAGCCTCCCAGGTCCCCTTGCCAGCTCCCCAGCCGGGAGTGCCCTCTTACTCTCCCCGTCCTGGGGGCGCTTGGGAATGGAGACCCCTCCACTTGCAAAGCACTGGGTCCCAGATATTCAGAGAAGGAACTGGGGTGGCCCTTGGAAGATGCCATCTCAGCCTCCCGTACTCTCAGATCCTGGATGTTCACACACTTTGCCTTTTTCCAATAAGGACCTGCAAGGGGCACCATTTCCAACCATCTTCTAGGGAGTTGATCCTCTGGGTCTCTTTTATCCTTTTGTTTATTCACTCAACAAACGTTTACTGGGCACCAACAATGTACCCATTTCAGAGCCAGGTATGTTCAGGCCCATTCCTTTGCTGCTCTGAGGTGAGGCTAATTATCCCCCATGGTCATGTGACTAGAAGGGGCAGGGTCCGAACTTGAACCCATGACCTCGCTGTCAGAAGGGCCAGCCCTGACTCCCTGTGTCTGAGATAAACCCACAACCAGGGGCCTGCTGCCGGAGCCATGTGCCTGCGTGTCTGAAGGTCCCGGATTTCCCACAGTCCTGGCACCTGTCACAGTTTAGCAGGTTACCATGGTATCACTCCCCAGCACCCCGGGCAGCAAGGACCACCATCTGTTTACACGGCTGTCAGAGGAATTGATGTCATACGAAATTGTCAGCTCAGCAGGATGGGAGGAGGAAGAGTGGGCGGCTCTGAGAGCTTCCAAGCCATCAACACTCATCTCAATCAAATCCATGGGCAAGTTGCTGCTCCCCTGGGGGTGGGGGGAGGAGAGGAGAAGGGGTTAGGCAGAGAAAAAAATGTTCCCGAGAGGAAGAAGCAGTAACGCTAGTAATGGTGAGTATTATTCTTTCCATTTTTATACTGGTTTACAAATTGCAAGCTCATGTCAGCTTCTCACAGCCCCGGGAGGTGAGCATCACCATGAGCTCCATTTTACAGATGTTCCGAAATACACAACTGAGACTCAGAGACTCAGTGAATAGCCTGCTCAAGGTCGTAGCAAACCGCATGGCAGGTCCAGGAGGAAACAGCTCCCTGATCCCCGGACTCAGAGGCTAGGAGTTGCTTTTGGCCAAGAAGAGAGGCAGGTGGCCCTGCCCAGGGATGCACAGGGTGGCTTTTCTGTTGACCACACCTGCAGAAACTGGGAGGGAACAGACGTGAAGAGCGTGGGCTGGGAGCCGGGAGTCCCGGGCTCTAATTACAGCTCTGACGCAGCCGATGCTGCAGTCAGGGACAGAGCAGCTGGTGGTTGCCCAGGGCTCAATTAAGACACATTCAATATCCCTGGAAATATAACTGGAGAGTGGAAATCCGTTACTTGCTGCTCACCATCCACCCCTCTTCCTCAGTAACAGCTTACTGATTCTCCCCTGGGAACCAAAGCTCCTCTAGTCTCGCTCCACTGGGGATTGGGGAGGCTGAGCCACCTCCAGACCACCCTGATCTAACCTAGCCGGTGTATCTCAACTCCAGGCCATGGTGATTGGCTCAGGCACAGGCCAATGAGAGCCAGGAAAGAGAATCTCTCCCTTCCCCTGAGCTGATAAAATGAGATGGTGTAGGACAGAACTGGGTCACCATCTTGCACCAGAGGGCGGAGGCTACCTGAGAACACAGCCAACATCAGGTAAAGCAAGGCCAGAAAGGAGAGGATGACAGATTTCCCCTGGATCCAACCAATCCTGAAGGAGAATCTGTTGGATTTACATCAACTGATACATTTCCTCTTTGGCTGAGATAACTGAGTTGGGTTTTCTGTCACTTGCCTCGCCCCTACTCATCTCAGCGAGAGAACCCTGTGGGGTTGGGAGGAATCATGGAAGAGGCTGCGGTAAGAGTGAGGCCTCAGGGAAAAGAGTAACAGGTGGTCACTAAACTGCCTTCAAAGGAGTACGAGCAGGGTAACCACAGGGTTTGGTTCTGCTGGGTGGGCTGTGAAAGTTGGGACCAGAATGGGATTGCTAGAGTGAATGACAGGCTGAGGCAGCCACCAGCGACTCCTGTCCTCACCCTTCTCTGTTAAGCACCCAGCCTCACCTCTAAATAAACATTGACCAAGTATTTAGAAAATATTGATTTGAAGGAACCCAAAGTATTAAGCTGCTTATGTGACCCGCTTGTCTCCAGCTAGCCCAAATGCCGTAACACTTGGTAACCTTGGAAAGCTCCTGTTCCCTCCCTCAGTGTTTTCATCTGTAAAGTGGGGACTCTCATTTGCATCATTCTGATGGGGGAGGGGAAGCAATGAGGAGACAGGATTCGACTAACCTGCATCGTGGAAGGGTCGGGAAGCGCTTGGAATCTCTCATCACTTACTGGGGATCACGGCCTTCCAGTTTCAAATAAGCAAAGATTTTCAGCTGGGAAGTTTATCTTCCTTTAAAAATATATCTCCCCTGTTGCTTATTTATTTTATATATCTAAAACTAATATAATATTGTAAATCAACTATACTTCAATTAAAAATGTGTACGTGTACTGTCACCTCCTAAAGTAACAAACTGAAATACTTATGGGTGAAATGATACAATGTCTAGGATTTGCTCCAAGATCATGCGGAGGAGAGAATGCAGGCAGAGGTAGAGATTAACCAAGAATGACCAGGAGCTACTGAAGCTGCCATGATGGATACGTGGGGATTTATTATGCTATGTTTCTACTTCTGTATAAGTTTGAAATGGCCATTATAAAATGTTAAAAAATAAAAATAAACTCCCTGACCATCTATTGGGCTGCTCTGACATGTTTCAACATGCTCCACCCAGAACCTGGGACAGGCCCAGCCCAAGGGAGGTGAAAGGAAGTGTTCCAGGGTCTTTGATGGAGATAGTCATTTGAGCTTTTCGCTTCTTGTAGTTCTTCTCTTCCTGCGTCTAAAGCAAGTTGGTGACTTTGTGCTCCCAGACTCACGACTCACAGGGAGGCCAAGGCAGAAAGTCAAGGCTGTTTGGGTCTTCAGTGAAGGGCAGGGAGAATTTTCCTGAAGTTGGCAAGAGAGGAGCGGGAGAGGCTTCCCCAGCCCAGACAAGGTCCCACCTTGACAAAGCTCTTTGTGTCCCAAGAGCAGCATAGAAAACACAGAACCACCAATGGTGACCAGTGGGCACTGCCAATGCCCATTGACAGAGGGGACCCCTGGGAAGTGCTGGCAAGGTTGAAGAATGTGTGGCCTTCACCTTGAGCCAGGGGTCAGGCTGCTCCCTGAACGGCTGACACTGACCTTCTGGTCTGTCTAATGGGTTGAGGGGTTGGGTTTTAATTTAAGCCAATTTAAAGAAAATAGAGGAATATAGAATGGTGGGCACATGCCAAGAACAGGAAAATAAAGCAAGAGGCTCTGAAGAGCAGAGAGTAGGATTCTGATCCTGGTTCTACTGCTTACAGGCTATGAGACTCTGGACAAGTCATTTCCCCTCCCGATACTCAGATTCTCCACCTGTAACAAGCTGACGATGGCAGACTGGACACCATGGGCTTGCTGGAAAAAGGAAGATGAGGGGATGCTCTGAACAGTGCAAGACACTTTCCATGCCTTCTTTCTCCCCTATCCCACCCCTCCCCCTGCCACTAGGAAGAAACCGTTTAAAATGGAACTGTAATCCATATGCAGTCAGCAGAGCCTAATTTGGAATTTATTTTTACTCCTGGATTAAATGATGTTTTAAAGTCTGGTATCTCATTTTCTCGGTTGGCTACACAGAGTCCTCTGGAGCCTTCTGTACACGGTGAGGAAGACCCAGTGAAATCCACACCCAATAATAGGTCATGTCTAGAGCTGACAGCTCAGTTTAGAATCATCTTGCCCTCCAGTACCCGTGCAGCAAGGAGGGTGAAACTCACACTGACAACCCTTGATTTCCTCCAAACTCGCTCCTCTCCTGGACTACCCCATCTCAGGAAATGGAACCCCATCCCCTCCAACCCTGAATCATCCTTGATCATCTCCATTCTTCACATGTTCCCATCCTACCCCTCACCAAGGCTGCTGGCTTCGTACCCCCACCCTCACCACCTGCTCACTTCGCTGCATTTCCAGGCCACCTCCCAAGGCAAGCACCATCTCCTATGGTCCAGAGCCTCCGCATTTGTCTCCCTGCCTCCCATGCCCCCCCCTTCCTCCCTCCATGTGACAGCCCGAATTTTTCCAAATATAAATCAGAGTACTTAAAATATTAATCAAAACCCTCCAATGGCTTTGTACTGGGCTTGAAATAGAAATCCACTCCTTATCTCAGCAGATCAGTGTCTCCTAGCCTCTGCCTGTCTTCCCACCTTATATGTCATTGATCATGGCCCATCTTTTCTCACTCAAGTCCAGCCCCTCTGGCCTTGTTCTGTCTCTTGAACACACATGCTAAGCTGTTTCCTGCTTCCAAGGCCTTCGTATCTTCTCACAGCTGCCTTCTTTTCATTTCACAGGTGTCAGCTCAAATGTCACCTCTTCCGAGAAGCTTTCCCTGACTGTCCCCTCACCTCTATAACTCTTTGTTATATAAATGAGCCAAAGGTGGCACTGTGTAGTGGCCCCTGGGTTATTTCTTCACAGTGGGCTGGGATCTGTTGACTCAAAAGCCCATCAGACTCAAAGTTTTATACACCTACTTGTTTTTAAAAAACCAACCAGCAGATGTCTAGTTATTTAGGGCCTTCCTGCTTTACATACTCCACAAAGCTGCACCCAACATTTGCTGGCCATTGATAAGTTCGAGCCTGTGGTTATAAGACCCCAAGATACTATTTCTTTTCAGAGTTCTCTGACCCAGGGTCTCCCAAGCGTCCTGCCGTCACCATGAGTGACACCACCTAGACATGCAAACCTCACCTCTGGCCCCCCAGGAGTCCCCTTCTGGATGCGGCCTCCTCGCCACAAGCCTCTGGACAGACTCCTGCAACGAGGGACTTCCCCCTCCTCATGCAATCCTGTCCAAGTACCACCCGTTAAACCTTGTCATGTGTTATCAGCTCTCACGGTCTCTCTTTTTCCTCGATGAGGCCCAAATTTCTTGAACCCCCTGAACTCTCATCCACTACAGTGTTTTATTTTCTTTATAATACTTTTCACTCTCTGAAATTGCTTGGTTACGCTGCTTGCTTATTAGGATGTAAAAATCCATATAATCGGTCAATAAGTCTATGAGAAGGAGATTTGCCCTCACTAGTCATCAAATAAATCACAGAGTAAAGTCATGAGGTGTTATTTTTTTCACCTGAGTTGGTAAAATTTCTAAAGTTTGACAACAGTGCATATTGCAAGAATATGGGGGGAAAGGGGCAGCTGCCTACACTGCTAGTGGGAGTGCAAATGAGCACAGCGTGGAAACTTAAAACCCACACAGCTCTGAGCAAGGAATCCCACTTCTCAGTAGGTAGCTACCCTTAAAAAAAATCCTTAAGTCCGCGTAAGGAAGAACGTTAAGAAATAAATCAATAAAAGAAAGATGGAGCAGATGTAATTTCCCTATTCCTCCTGCTAAGGACAACTAAAAACCCCAGGCGTTATATATAAAGCAAACATTAAAAGACACTGAAAGGTGAGAGAAAAAGGTGAATTAGCTAGAAACCTCAGAATCCAATGATGAGCTCCCTGTTGTGTGTGTTTGTTTGTGTGTTTTGGGTTTTTTGGTTTTTGATTTTTTTTTTTTTTTTTTTTTAGTCTCATACATTCCAGACTTAGAGCTGAAGATGCCAGCAACCAAGAAATGTCAAGCAAAACCCTGCTTTCTCTGACCAAAGGACAAGGCAAGGGGCAACCTAGAAACAAACCTTTTAGGTGATAACCACTCTACTCTAGAAAAACCATAGTCCCACCCTCACCCATAAGAGCAAAGGCAAAGTGGGGAGCCCAGAGCTCCATCCTCACCAGGCTATGAGAAGATGCCCCAAGCCCCACCTCACCAACCCCAGCTGATGTCAAAGAAAACCAAGCAGGGAGCACGAATGAGCCCCTCTTCCACCCACGGTGTCATGGAGGCCATGTGAGGAGCTGGGGGTCCCACACCCAGTCAGTGGTAATGAGGAGCTCCCCCCTACCTTGGGTATCAAAGGGGGTCAGATGGGAAATATGGACTTGCGTCCCCATCTGGCAACAACACAGTAGCACCGACCTTCCCTTGCCAGAGAAGTTTCAAAAGAAGCCAGTTCAAATAGAAAAAAAATAAGATACAGGGTCTCCTAACATAATACCCAAAATGTCTAGGTTTCAACCAAATCATTTGTCAAACCAAGAACCAGAAAGATCTCAAACTCAATGAGAAAAGCCATCAACAGACATGCCAACACTAACACGATACAGATGTTAGAGATACATGACCAGGACCTTAAAGTATTCATCCTAAAATTGCTTCCAAAAGCAATCATGAGTAAACTTGAAGCAAGTGAAAAAATATATAAAAAGGTGAGCAAAGAAATAGGAAGCCTCAGCAAAGAGGTAGGTAAGTATAAAAAAGAATCGAATGGAAATTTCATAACTGAAAAATACAACAACTGAAATCAAAAAAAAAAAAAAAACTCGGAATGGGCTCAGCAGTAGAATCAGAGAACAGAACAAAGAATCAGAGAAAACCTGATGAGGGGGGAAGGTATACCTCAGCGGTAGAGCACGTGCTTAGCGTGCACAAGGTCTTGGGTTCAATCCCCAGTACCTCCATTTAAAAAAAAAAAAAAAAAGAAGAAGAACCAGAAGAGAACCTGAGAATAAAACAATAGAAATTACCAATCTGAATGACAGACAGAAAATATGAAAAATAATTAAAGGAACCTTGGGGACATACGGGAATATAACAAAGATCTAACATTCCCATCATTGGAGCACCAGAAAAAGATGAAAAAGAGGGCAGGGCTGAAAAGGTACTAGAAGAAATAATGGCGAGAAGCTACCTAAAGTTGGCAAGAGACATGAGCCCACAGACTCAAGAAGATGAGCCGACCCCAAGCACCGGAACAAAACCGAGGATATCACGTTACCTCCTTCAGGCATGAGAAGGAAATCAACGTTCTCAGATTAAGGGGAACTAGGAGAAACCACTACCAGCACAGCTACCCTGAAAAATTAAGGCTGACAGGTTTTCTAAACAGATAGAAAATGATAAAAGAAAAAAGTCTTGAAAAGTCAGCAAGGGAGAACATGGTAAAGCAAAAACGTGGGTAAATACAATGTATTTTCCTCTCCTCTTAAGTTTTCAAAATTAATCAGGACTGGTGATAGTAATATCAGATACAGTGACTTCCAAACAAAGAAGACTACCAGAGATAGAAAGGGACATTATATAATGATAAAGGAGTCTGTCCACCCAGAAGACAGCAATTTTAAATGTGCACGCACAAAAAAAAAAAAAAAGAAAGAAAGAAAACCCACACAGCTGCAAAATACATGAAGCAAATCCTGACAGCACTGAAAGGGGAAGCAAAAAAAGACAAATCCAAATATATATTTAGAGGCTTCAACATCCTCTCTCAATAACTGAGAAAACTATTGGACGTAACAATTAGACAGAAAACCAGCAAGGGTACTGACGAGCTTACCAACAACACCACACAGGATCTCACTGACATTTACAGAACTCTCTTCCCCACAGCAGCAGAGCACACGTTCTATGCAAGGGCCCACAGGACGTAGGCTAAGGTAGACCATATCCTGGGCCGTTAAAAGCAAAACAAAGCAAGCAAACAAGCAGGAACGAATCTCAACAGATTTAAAACAGTTGAAATCACAGAGCATGCTCTTCAAACACAATGGAGTGAAACTAGGAATCAGTAACAGGAAGATAAAAGAAGAATATCTAAACATTTGGAAACTAAACAACATGCTTCCAAATAATTCATGAGTCAAAGAGGCAGTCACGGGGATATCAAAACGTGCACTGAGCTGAGTGAAGAGGGAATAGGGTATGTCAAAATCTGTGGCAGAACCAAGGAGGTGCTAAGAGAGGAAGTTGTAGCACTCAGTGCGTACATCAGGAAGGAAGAATAGTCTCGAATCAGTCATCCAAGCTTCCACCTCAAGGACTTAGAAAAAAGAAGCAGAGAAAGGGAAATCATAAAGAGGGGAAATAAATGAAATTGAAAGCAGCAGAACAATAGAGAAGAATCAGTGAAACAAAGAGCTGGGTCCTTGAAAAGACCAATGAAACTGACAAACCTCGGCATGGCTGAAAAGGAAAGAAGAGTGAATGAGGAAGGAAACCAGGGATGTCACTGCAGACCCTGCAGACGTTGGAAAGACAATAAAAGGACAGGACAGCAACTCTGCACACAGAAATCGACAATGCAGATAGAATGGATCAATTCCTTGAAAAAGACACACTACCCCCAACTCACCAGATATTAAAAAGAGCATTTGAATAGCCCTAAAACTATTCAGGTTATTAACTATATGATTCAATTTTAGAACTTCTGAAAAAGGAATCTCCAGGCCTGGATCGCTGGAGAAATTCGACTAAACTTTTAAAGAATTAACATTAATCTTCGCAATCCCTTCCAGAAAATAGAAAAAGAGTAAAGATATCTTAATTCATTTTATGAAACTACTAGTACCCTTATACCAAAATCAGATAAAGACAATATTTTTAAAAAGGAAAAAAAAAAAAAAGAACCTGCTTACCAATATTCCTCATGAATGTAGACACAGAAAACTTAACAAAATATTAGCAAATAGAAGTTGCAGTACCTCAAAAGAAGTGTACACCATAACCAAACACTGGCCAATACTTGAAAAACAATTAATGAATGCATACTAACAGGCTAACGAAAAAAAATCACAGGTCACATCAATCGAGGCATGAAAGATATTTGACAAAATTCAACACCCATTCACGATCAGATCTCCCAGAAAAATAGGAATGTGGGGGGAACTTCCTCAATTTGATAAAAGTGTCTACACAAAATCTGCAGCCAACATTACACTTGATGATGAAAGGCCAGGGTATGTCTTCTCCCTAAGACCAGGACCAAGGCAAGGATGTCTGATCTCAACACTTTTCATATTCAGCACAGTGCTGTGAGTTCTAGCCAGCGCGATAAGGCAAGATAAGGGAATAAAAGGCATACAGGCCAGAAAGTAATAAATAAAACTGTCAGTACTTGCAGATGACATGATTATGATTTTATATGTAAAAAATTCCAAGGAATCTAAAACAAACAAAAAACTCACACCAAAAAAAAACCCTATACCTTATCGAGTATAGATGAGTTCAGCAAGATCATAGGATACAAGATAAATATACAAAAATCAATTGTATTTCTATCTACTAGCAATGCACACCTGGATGCAAAAATTAAAAACACAATACCATTTAGAAACACTCAAAAAATGAGAAATACTTAGGTAGAAATCTTATAAAACATGCATGGGACTTGTAATGCTGATGAAAGAAATCGAAGTAGATCTAAATAAATGGAAAGACATATTCTGTTCATGAACTGGAAGACTCAACATGATAAAGAGGTCAGTTTTTTCCCAAATTAATATACAGGTTTAACAAAATTACTAAAATCTAAGTGATGGTTTTTTTGTAGCTACAGATTAGATTATTCTAAAACTTATGTGGAAAGGCAGGGGAACTGAAATAGCTAATGTAATTTTTAAAAAGAAGAATAAAGTAGGAGAAATTATTCTACCTGATTTGAAGATTTAGAACTACAGTAATCAAGACTGTGTGGTATTGGTGGAGGCACAGACAATGGAGCAAAATACAGAACCCAGAATAAACCCACACAAGTACACCCAACTGATTTTTGACAAAGGTGCAAAAGCAATTCAATGGATTTCAACAAATGGTACTGAAGAAATGGGACATCCATGGGGGGGGGAGGGGGACCCTTAATTAGACCTCACATCTTACATAAAAATTACCTCAAAATGGATCATGGAATTAAATCTTAACTGTAGAACTATATAACTTTTTGAAAAAAAAAATAGGAGAAAATCTTCAGGGTCTAGAGCCAAGCAAAAAGTTCTTAGATTTGATGTCAAAAGTCAAATCCATAAAAGAAAAATTGGTAAATTGGATGGATAGCATTAAAATTTTAAGTGTTTATGAAAGACCCTGTTAATAGGATGAAAAGACAAGATGCACAATAGGAGAAAATATTGCAAACTGTGTATCCAACAAGAACTAGTATCTAAAAAAATATATATATATATATACACACATATATTATATGTATTATATACTGAGAAGTTCTGAGAGTGTATATATTACATATAATACCATTATATATGCCATTATAATATTATACAACATATATACACATCACCCTATGGTGATGGAATGTTTTGTATCTCAGTTGTATCAATGTTAACATCCTGGCCTTTGGTGCTAAAATTTTGCAGAATGTTGCCATGGGGGAACCTGGGTAAAGGGTACACGGGATCTCTTCGTATTGTTTCTTACAAGTGTATGTCAAGCTACAATTATCTCAAAATCAACAGTTTAATTTAAAAATAATTGTTGGCAGCACTGCCTGTATTCAGGGGGGAGAATTGGAAACAGCCTACATGTTCTTATAGAGGGGGAATGGTTGTTGTATAACATCAGCTCCATAAAGTAGAATATTGTACAGAACCAAAAGGAAAAAGGAAAAAAAAAGTACGTCTGACCTGAAAAGCTGTGTTGCAGAACTTTTTATATAGCGTGGTACCATTCGTATTAAAATGCACACACACGCGGACACTGTAGCTGCTGTGTGAATGCCCACACCCTGCGTTCTCAGTGATGGCAACAGTACCACCGAAGGGTGGAAAGCTAACTTTGGGGAGGCTCAGAATTCTTACCCTTCTTGTGTATAAAGCACAGACACACAGAGTACGTTGCAGATAAACAATCTCTCTACTGTATTAAAATACTTCATGGGGGAGGAGAGATGTTTTTAGCACAAAATAAAAATGTTTAGAAAAAAGAGAGAGAGAGAGAGAGAGAGAGACTTTAGGAGAGGAGTCGTGAAAGAACAAAGAGCTCCTAGCCTGGACCAGAATTTCTCAGCCTCAGCCCTAGTGACATTTTTTTTTGCCAGATAACTCTTCACTGCGCAGGGCTGTCCTGCCTTTGCAGGATGTTTAGCGGCATCCTCTACCCGCCAGATGCCAGGAGCTCCAACTCCCAGTTGTGACAATCAAAAATGTCTCCAGACGTTGCCAAATGTCCCTGGAAAGTGAAGTTGCCCCCGGTTGAGCCCTGCTAGACCAAGGGCTGGAAGTCACACACCAAACCCCAGCCGTGGGGCAGGCAGTACTGCCAGAGTGACAGATCCAATGCTTTCATTTTTGACAAGGAGACTATATTCAGGGCTTCCTTGTGTCATTAAAAATTAATTTTTCAAAAATTGCTCTGGCTGGGGAATGCAGGCCTGGAGGAGGGAAGAGACCTGGGCAGCCCCTGGGACTTGGATCTCATTCCAGCCCTTCCCCTCCCCACTCTAGGACCACCAGCAAGTGTCCCCCACCCCCTGGGGGCCTCTGTTTGTTCCCCCTCCTCTTGCATACATACCCCCATGCTGACACACCCCACCATGCCCTCCACTCTCCATGATTTGTGCCCAAACCTCCATGCTCAGGCAGCACTCAGTCAGGAACACTGTCTGCCTCTCTTCTGCCTGGAAGACTGTTACTCATCCCTAGAACCCCGCGCCCGTCCTCCAGGAAGCCCTCATCACCTCCCACCAGCATTTAAGGGGCTCCCTGCTGTGATCCTACAGAATCATCCCTCCGTGCAAGACACACACCCCACACCTGGCTGTTTACAGAGCCTGGGGGATATTCCACACTGACTGCCCCTCCCCATCCACCCCTTTCCATCTTGCTTTCAGCTGGGCTCCTTCGCCCCCTGAATCTGCTTGGCTCAGTGAATGTCAGGCACCAGCAAGAGGTGGAGTCGGGGAGGTGAGTGAGGAGGAGGTTGAGTCTGCAGCCTCCTCCCTGCTGGGTGCCCCTTTGGCAGTGCCTCAGTTTCTCTTCCTAGGGCCACAGCTCTGCCAGGGCTCCAGTACCCGCTCCTTCCTCTTGTCCTCTGTCCCCTGAGGGTGGTAATGACTTCCCTGGTGCCATCCCATCCCTTGTTAGCACCTTGACCAGGTCCCCACCCTGTAAATGCTCCCTTCACTGAGCCCTCTTCAGATGTCCTTCTCGAATTGTTCCTGACAGGGTCCTGATCTGATACACCCATCCATCCTCCACAACTCAAATAAGAGCTCCTGGGCCACAAAACCTGTGTGTTTTTATTCTGTTTTTGTTTTTGTTTTGTTTTTAATCTCAGAACCCCAGTGGTCAGCGTTGCTAAGACCTAGAACATGGACAGAGCTCAATGAAAGCTCACTGAATAAATGGATAAAAGAATGAATAGATGGATAGGAATTACCAATGGATGGGAAGACGGATGGGCGGATGGACAGATAAGCCAGCAGATGGACTCTACGTTTGCAAACCTTAATAACAGCTGAGATTCCTCGAGCGCTCACTGCTTGTCAGGCATGGCACCAAGTCTTTTATGAATATTCGCCCAACCTCCGGGGCCAGAACACCTGCTCCCCGTGGGTTTGGAGCACCAGCTTTGGAGGCACGAGGTGTGGCCCACGACCCCAGTTCTGGGACGCTGCACTGGACCCTTCCCCCTGAGCCTCGGAAAACCGGGACTCCCAGTGCTCCCTGGCTGGACCACGGAGAGGAGCAGATGGAAGTTCATGTAACAAAACTGCGCAGGTAGTGAGCAGCCATCAGCCGCTTCACCTGCTCACATTTTCCCAAACGTTCCTGCAGAGCTGTTTGACTTGGCCGTCTCTGTGAGGATTGCCGAGAAGCCTTTCCTCCCCATTTGGCAAATTAGGAAATTGAAGCGCAGAGAGCTTAAGAGAACTGTCAGAGGTCACGCAGCTGGACGGAGGCAGAGCGGGGCTCAAACCCCAGGGAATTTCTAAGACCTTCCAGCACCCGGCGTCCCCCACCGCGCCCGGCCCGGGGCTCAGCTCTGTGGTGGAAGCAGCAGGAATTGTTTATTCCCTTCATTATTTATGCACGGCACATTTGGAACAGGGCCCTTGGTGATTATAGCGCCTCGGGACAGAAGAGCCGAGCTGAAACATGAGTGAAAATATTAAAAGGAAAACAAAAACACGTCGCATCAACAGGGATATCTCCAGGCAGAAGCGCAGGAGTGCCGCCGAGGACATGACCTCACCCCAGGCGCCCTGGAGGGGCTTCACCTTGGTTCCCCCTTCCGGATTCCAGGCTTCCCAGGACCAGGTCAACCACCAACACCGTCTACAACAGTAACATCATCCCTGGAGTTCTGGGGTCAGACGCACCTGGTTTCCATCCCAGCTCTGCCAGATCTGGCTGTGTGACCTTGGACAGGTGAACTGGCCTCTCTGAGCCACAGCATGCTGGGCCCTGACTCCCAGGGCAGTTGGGGAGTATGTGAAAGGATGCAGGTGAAGCCGGAAGCAGAAGACCTGCTACATCATAGCCTTAATGAGTCATAGGGTTCTGTTTTTTTCCATTCAAAAAAAGCCCTTTCACGTACATTTTAGGGAAGGGCGGGCGTGCAGGCTCTGCAGCAGGCAGTCTGCGATGCGGCCTGGCTCCAACCCTGACTAACTCTGGGACTGGGGAGAAGGTTACATAACGTTCCAAAGCCTCGTTTTCCACGTTTTTCAGATGGAATTAACAGTAACTTCTACCTCTAGGTTTGCGTGCCGTTTAAATGGGATAATGCATGCAGGGACTTGTCACAGTGCCTGACGCAGGACAAGCACTCCGTAACTGTTATTAATATTTTCCATCTTCCCAACGTGCCTGCTTGGTACTCAAGCTACGTCTCATTGTCCCTTTTTGCAGGCGATGGAAATGAGGCTCAGGGAGGTGAGATGGCTCGACCAGGTCACAAAGCCAGGAAGCAGCAGGGACCTCTGCACGGGGCCCCTGACTCTTAAGTCAGTGCTCGTTCCGTGACAAGACTCCTAAGGTGGTTTACTTCACCCACCCTGTGTTCTTGGTCAGCTCTGCTGAACAGAATGGACTGGAAGACACCTTGTAAAAAAGAAAACCGTAGTCCCCAGCTTCAGGCGAATCTGGTTTCGAATCCTCTTCCTAGCTGTGTGACCTTGGCTGGTACACTGAGACTCTCCAGGCTTCAGTTTCTCGTATTTAACTTGGCAATATAATTATTGCCTTACTCCTTGGGGCTGACATGAGCCATGAGAAATGAGGATGGGTGTAAAAGTGCCCAGCACTGTGCCAAAGACACAATGAGGTCTCAGAATATGCCATCCTTCCCTCCCCTGCTCCCATCAGTGCATCTGTCATTGCCTCCCCTGGGGCTCCTGGCACCAGCTTCATCTTCTGCCAGAGGGACCTGAGTGACTGAAGGAATCTGACGTTCTGGCTGACGGAGCAGCTTCATCTCCATCAGCCTGCCCCAGCATCCCAGGCATCTGCCACAGCAGTGTCCTTCCACCTGGACCCCAGGAACTAATACAGCTACGAGGAGGGTGGGGCCAGCCAGCTCAGACGAGCCAGGTCCTGCCTCTCTCTCTCCCCCTGTCCTCCTCCCAACTCTGATTCTTCTCTCCTTCCCCTCAGCCCCTTTGAAACTTTCAAGCAAGCAGCCCCAAGGCCTCTGATGATGACCCCAAAATTATTAGCATCAAAGAAGTACAAGATGATTGAATTCTACAAACTCAGTGCATTCTCACGCGGATCGAGGGGCACTGAGAACACAAGGTTGAATAGGACACCATCCTGCCCTTTGGGATCTCCAGAGAAAACAGATGATTCAGCCGAAATGTACAAAACAAGAGGACGTCCCATAAGAAATAAGAATTGTAACAACGGCTATGTATTTATTTAGCACTTCATACGTGTTCCCGTTGAAGGTCACGGCTCAGGTTCAGAGGGGTTGTGAGTACTGCTCCAAGTCACACAGCCAGGAAGGGATAGCACTGACATTCAAACCCAGGTTTGCCTGGTCTCAAAACGTGGGCTCCTACTACTTCATTAAGTTTATCTCCGAATGTCCCAAACATAATGTGGAACGTGAAATGGGACACCGATGACAGAGTGAGCGACTTTGCCTGGGGAGGGGGCAGGAAACACTTCACAGAGACTTCTCACGAGCTGGCTATGGAAGGATGGTGGTTGCATGTGAATTTCTCTATACCAATGTCTTTAATTCCACTTTGCTATCTCTTTATCTATGCCTGTATCTATAATCTGATCTCCCAACTGCTAGGCTCCCTGAACAAAATTGTGACCTCACTCTACGCTATGTATGGTGGCTATAACCGAATTCACGCAGCCAGGGCTGGGAGCTGACTGGTTCATCAGAAAGGTCTATTAAAGCAGAAAGTAATTCCATAACAAAATGTATGCTGCCTATCTCAGTCTGTTCAGGTTGGTATAGCAAAACACCCCAAATCGGGCAGCTTATGAACAACGAAAACTTATTTCTCACGGTTCTGGAGGCTGGGAAGTCCAAGATCATGGTGTCAGCATGGTCATGTTCTGGTGAAGACTCCCTTCCTAGATCACAACGGCGCCTTCTCACTGTGTCCTTACCTGGCGGAAGGGGCTGGGGAGCTCTCTGGGGTCGCTTTTATAAGAACACTAATCCCATTTATAAAGACTCCACACTCATGACCTCATCACTGCCCCACGGCCCCACCTCCTAATACCATCACATTGGGCATTTAGATTTCAACATATGAATTAGGCGAGGGAGGGGGAAACAGACATTCAGACCACAGTACTACCTAAATATCTTATTTTAATTTAAAGCATATAAATGTACATGTATCTGAACAATATTTAGATGGCGGCCTCTGTGGCCTTTAAGAGCAGGACTGTTGATGGATTTCTGCGTCTCTTTTCTCCATAAACCATAGCCATAACATGCCTAACATTTACACTTCAGGCAGCCTCAAAATGAAACAAGGAAAAGCAGGCGGGGCGCAGAATCCTTCTGGATTGTCACGCTTATTTTCCTAGTACTTTACCGGTCTCTCACCCACACATAATTGGACAGAATTTTTTTTTTTTTAGCAGCTGACCTTTACAGAGTGTTTCCAAAGCATTCAACTTAGTTCTCAGAGAAATAGAACTTTCTTTCCTCTATTTTACTTGTATTGAACCCCTTATGGTAATCATGTAGTTAAATATGATGGGAACTGATAAAATCTGAGCACAAAAGGAAAAAGGAAAGAAAGGAGAAGGTGGTTGTTCCGATAAAAGCTAAATTGAATGCTTCGGGAACACTCCATAAAAATGAGTTATTTCAACTCATTCAAGTTATAACAAGTACGGCTTATTCCTGCTTCACTGCAACTCACCTGGCAGAGCGTAAAGACATGCCATGCACTGGCCTTGGTTTTCGGCCACTGGCTTCAGGGACCAGGGAAGAGTCATTTATCGAGGCAGACAGTTAAGTGAAAGCCAGATGGGGCCTATTTTATATTTCTGAGTCCCCTGCTCACAGTGTCCATGTGGGGTGGGGACCTGTCCTGGACAGGTCCATCATCCCCCTTCTGCTCCCCCCTAAAGGGAGGAATGAACTAAGTAGCCAGGTCCTGCAACACTGGACAGCCTAGTGGGCAGGGTCACAGTGCCAGAAAGGGACCACTCGTTGTCATCGCCATCTCCTCTTCTCTCACTTCCTGTCTCCCAGCTCTTGTCTCCTGTCTCACACTTGGTGACAGGAAGTCGTAAAAGCATATGTCATGAGAGGATGGCAAGAGAGGAGGACCTGGTGGAAGATGAGGCTGGGAGGTGGGCGGGTATCGCTGTGAAGATCGTGGATACCAGGCTAAGGCATTTGGACTTTATCCCCCAGGCAGTGAGGAGTGATTGAGGTTGGATCTGTGCCAAAGAAAGGTCACTTGAGCAGTTGACATGGACTGGAGAATGGATTGGAGGCAGGGAGGCCATTGGGGAGGCTGCTGCAGTCACCTGGGCAAGAGATGATGAGGTTTAAACTAATATGGGGAGTCAAGTGGGGATGGGGGAGACCATACCGGACCTAGCAAAGGATTAGACACGAGGAACGAAAAAGTTTCTGATGATGTCTCGGTCTCTGTCTTGACCAGCTGTGTCCACTCTGCCTCCCATAAAATGGGGAAGACAGGAGGAGGGGCAGGTTTGGGGTCAGGAAGATGAAGCCTTCTGTGTTGGCCATTTAAGAATCTTGAGAGGCAGCCAGAATTCCAGAGACATTCAGACCTACTGAGGAGATGGCGTCTTAGAAACAGAGCCATTCTGGCTGCTTAAACCAAGTGAAAGCCACCGTCTGCCTTGAGGATATTTGATTGCTCTTGCTCAAGTCAATAACTGGCAGCAGGACAGGTACAGTGGGAAAAGCCACGGTTGTGAGATCATCCTGGTTTGGGTAGAAATTCTGAGCTTTGTTGATACGCATTCGTGAGCCTTTGGATATGTGATTTCATGTCTCTGAGCCCCTGGTTCTTCATCTGTCAAGTAGAAACACATAAAAATACATCTTCAGGGACTACATTGAGAATCAAATGAGATCGTGAATGTAGAGCTCCCAGCTAGTGCCTAGCACATAGTAGGTGTTTAAGAAATGGTGCTAACTATCAATTAATGGTGGTATTTTATTTGTAATCTAGAAAATGTCATCTACTATTTTCGTTAATCCTGCAGAAATCAAAGAGTTGTAATGCTGGTGGGTCTAGTGTAATTCTAGAGTGGTGGGCCTGGTGACTCCAAGGGATTTAAGAAACAGATATTCATTCATTTCATCTCAATGAGATTTTCCTGGCCTCCCCTGAGTGCCCAGACCTACGGCAGGTGCTGGGAATTTAAGGTGAGCTTCCAGAGTTTGCCAAGTTTCTTCCCACTACACACACACATCCAAGGAGGCATTCATGATCCCCAAGGGGGGCTCCCCCCAACTGGGTAAGAGCTCTCAAGGGCTGAGTTAAACAGACATTGCACACTGGGCACTGGGCACATGGAGAAGAGTCGCGCCAAACCTGCACCCTGGGGGCTTAGAGCCCCGTGCTGGGCATCGGTGAGTCTTGAATGAGCTTTTTCTCCAAGAACCAGTGTCCACCCCCGCCTCAGGCTCCCTGCCCAGGCACAAGGCTGCCAGCCCATCTGTGTCCTTGAGAACATGCTGGGCTCCTGACCCAGGCAGCAGCTGGTCCACTACCTGCTGCCCCCGACCCGGCACCCGTCCAACTTGGAGGCAGCAAGGACAGAGAAACAGACTCTGAGAGCGGGGAAGGAATGTGGAACTCATCCAGGGCATGGAATGTGCATCTCACTGAACCTGGAGCCAGAAAAAGGCTTGATTTTCAGTGAACCCGGCCCTTTACCAGCTCTGTGGGCTGAGGCAGGCACCTTTCACTCTGAGCTTCAGTTTCCTTATCTGTAAAAGAGACATGATAAATGGCTCCCTCACAGGGTTGTTGTGAGGATTGTGTAAGAGATACACTGTCAGGACTCTTGTTTGGAAACAACAGACATTCACTGAATTCCAACTTAAGGGGCAAAAATTAGGTGGTATTTAACTGAAAAGTTTAAGAGTAGATTTAACTTCAGAAAACAAGGTTCTCAAAAACCATCAACAGAAATCTTTGTCTCTATCTCTCTCTCTCTCCCCTACTGTCCTCCGAAGTTGCTTTATTTTCAGATACACTTTCCCTTGAAGCAGCCCTATATTCTACCAGCAGAAAGAGAGTGTTTCTTTATCAATGGTCTTAAAATTGACCCTCGTTGGGCTTTGCTTGGCTCTCCTTAGGTTAAATGTTCACTTCTCAGCCAATCACCATCTCCAGGGAGATGCTATATTCCCATTGGCCAAGCTCAGGTCACATGTCCCATTGAATACCTTGAATCCCAGGTTGGCTCAACCCCACTCAGTTAACAAGGACTGAGCACGGAGAAAGATGTAGCCAAAGGAAAACCAGGATGCTATTATAGATAAAAGTGGGACAATACTGGGCATGTCAAAACAACAGACATTGACAAACATGTGTAGGGGTTAATTTTCAACAAATGCTACCGTCCTCATCAACATCATTGTCATTACTATTATCACTGCCACCATTATTAACATCATTGTCATCACCGTCATCCTCATGGGCAAGTAATAAGTCATTCTTGTGTGTTCCTGTGAGCCGCTGCTCCCCGTATGGCTCTTCTGCAACTATTCTGTACCTAGAAGAGGGCTCTTGGCACTCGGAAAGGGCTCCTGAGAGCCTGAGGCTCCCCCGCTTCCCTGGCCCCTGAAACCGTCCAGCCCCTGCCTTCATCCTTTCTCTGTGGACTGAGATGGATCTGCTCTAGGCGTGGTCTCTGCTCTCACCCAGCATCAGACCCCAGCCTGTACTGTCCACACATTCTCATCGCTGAAGCCCACTGACCACCTCTCTGCGGACCCAGCTCTGCTCCAATTCCGAACAAAACCAGGAAGTTTGAAAGAACCCCAGCCCCACTCCCTAAAGCACATCGAACCCAGTACCACACTTCCGCTCCTGACATTAGGGCCTGTTTTCATCACTGGAATTTATACTTGGCCCCACATCCTGAGTCCCTAACTGGCTATTCTATTACCACTAAGGATGGGTAAGATTTCTGGCCAGCAGTCAAAAGATGTCCATTATTGGATATTTTAAAGAGTCATGCTCAGATTGTATCTGGAGGTGAGCCCAAGTCTTGCCTATATTCTCAAAGATAGACAGCCTTCTCTTGTCACTTAAACTCTCTTTTGGAGTTGGGAGACAATTCTTCATCTTGAGTTTTAGTAAACAGATAAACAAGTTTATACTGTAGAGCACAGGAAGCTATATTCAATATCTTGTAGTAACTTACGGTGAAAAAGAAGGTGAAAATGAATATATGTATGTTCATGTATGACTGAAGCATTGTGCTGTACGCCAGAAATTGACACAACATTGCAAACTGACTATACTTCAGTAAAAATGTATATTATATATAAAAAGAGAGAAATCACCCACAAGATTGAAAAGGAGTATATTGGGTTCCTTTGTACTCCTCTTGTATTTTTCTATAAGCTGGAAATGATTTCCAAATAAAACTTTAAATAACCAATAGCATATGACTCCTATTCTTTGCCCCCATAGGTAAGATTCATGTAATTTTTATATTTGCTGTACCATTGCTGCAGGGATATTAGAAAAAGGGGAGAATTCAACAAAATTGTTCAGAATGTTGAGAGCACTGGTCTGGAAAGAACTTCTGAGATTTGGTTGGCTGGATGTGCATAAAATAACCAAAAAAAAAAAAAAAACAGCCTTCCAAACAAAGATTAAAGCATGGGACCTCAATATTAAACACCTCCAAAATGGATCCAAATATTACTTTATCAGGATCACATCTCCTGTCTCAATCACCCCATCGCGTCACGTGGGATGTGAGTTGATGAAAAGGGACTGGCTTGCTCTCTCGCTTTCCCAATGGAAGTGTTTATAGCAATTATGCTGTGGTGCCTCGTTGTTCAGGTTGGGAAGAGGAGACATGAAACATGTCTGTTTAGTTCATCTGTCTTTAGGTCAAGAAGAATGACACTCCAGGAGCTGTGCCGAGATCCAGCCGCTGAGGAGCTTCTCCTCACGATGACACGATCCTAAACCTTGAGCCTGCACCTGACGTCACAGTAGATGAGGTCTGGGGGAAGTTCCAGTAGGAGTGAGTGTATTTTGCATGTGGGGAAAACATAAATAATTTCTGATCAGAGGAAGGGACCATGGTGGTTTTAAAACATGACCCCCAAATTCTTTGGCATTCCTCCCATCAAGAGGTCCATTTCCCTTGAATCAGGGCCAGACTTAGGGGCTGGTTAACCAACAAAGTATGGCAAAAGTGACACTATTTGACTTCTTGTGTCTAGGTTAGAAAACACCACAGAGCTCCTGCCTGGTTCTCTTGGGGTGCTTGCTTTTGGAATTCAGACAAGAGGAGGGCTGGCCCGCCCGTGGCAAGGCCAAGTGGAGAGAGACTGAGACACCCTCAGTTCTCAGTCCAAGCTGAGCTCCCAGCTGACTGTCAGCACCAACTTGCTAGCCATGTGAGTGAGCAATCTCAGGGGTGAAGCCTCCAGCCCCAGTCAAGAATCCCCCGCTGATGTCACATGAAACAGAGACCAGCCTTCCCCACAAACCCTGTCCAAACTGCAGATTAGGGACCTAAGTGGATGCCTGTTGTCTTATCAAGCCACTAAGTTCTGCAGGGGCTTATTATGTAGCAAACATAACTGGAACACCACACAAATGAATGCCAAGCCACTTCCAAAGAAAATAATTTTGATATCAAAGTATTAAGAGACACCCTTTGCAAAATTTCTTTTTAATCCATGAATATTTGTTCAAAAATTAGCCTCTTGATACATGTACTGCAAAAGTCAAATGGAAGATAGAGTATGTTGTAACGAGCTGTCCGGTTTTACTGAAAAAAAAAAAACAAACACCTTTAAATTCAACAGTTGATTCAATCCTTGTTTGTCCTTAAAATCAACACACAGCTTCAGTTATGACCTATGTTTTGTTAAGTATAGGCTATCATTATTTTATTTCATTTTTTAATTCTTGACAAAGTCCAAGTCAATTCTATTAGCCTACATTTACTACAAAATAATTGTCCCTACTTGAAGTGGTTCATATTGAATGGGATATTTTTTTCTGGTCCTCAGTGTTTGGGAAACCAAGATCCTCTTCTCATTGCTTTGACCATACTATGTTATTGTCACGTCCTTTGGCTGCCAGACTTGCTTTTTCCTTAGCACTGTAAGAAGAGGCTGTTCCCCAGTCTTCCAGGATATCTTCCACCGCCAGCCTGCCCGCCCTTCAGTATATGCCCAGCCACTCCTCACATCCATTGAGAAAGGGCATCAGAGACAGCTGCCTCCTTCCACTGCCCCACCATGTCCTGCACTATCTCATACCCTACCTCCCACTCTACTTTTCCACTTGTCTCCATCTCCTTGGTTCTTCATCTTTCTTCACCCTCTTCCCTGTGCTGTCCTTGGCACTCCTCTTCATTCCAGATGTATACTTGGATAATACCAGCCTCTTCCAGGAAATAACCCAGACCAATTCTATCTAGTCCCCAACGCCAGTTCACAATGCTGACATTCCTGCCAGATTGTCCACATTTGTCACCAAGAGAAAGAAGTAGCAATTAACCATGTATTTTCAAGAAAAACTGAAGTTGACAAACTTCACACTGCCTTGGGGTTGGGTCTTGAGGCAGAAAGCTTGTGGATGGGAATTCACATGAGGAAATTCCAAATCCAACCTTTTTTCCTCAAACTTTGGGGCCTCAGAACCCATTATATAGTGATTAGAAATCTTTATGTTGAAAGTATCAAAACACTCAACTGAAACTGGTTTAAACAATGAAGCAAAATTTTTGCCTCATATAACTGAAAAAGGCAGAGATAGGACTAGCTTCAGGTGAGGCTTGGTCCAGACTCTCACATGATGCCACCAAGTCTCAGAAATAAGTCTTTATCGTTATATTAATTCAGCTCCATCAGAGAGACCGTAATCCTTCCTCCAACACTCTCCCTGTCCCCCTAATCCTCAATACACACATGTACACACACACACACACACCCTGAAAAGCATAAAGGGATGTAAAGCAAAAAATAAACACTTGTCCCACCACTCAGATAATCCTGGACATAGTAGTATATGTTTATTCAGCTTTTTAAAATATCTATATATTTATATCTACATATGCTAGATACAGAGAGAGATTTCATGTATACATACATATATATGTTTGTATGTAACAAAAATGTTACACATAGTTTATGCTTTACAAAACAAGATGAGTGTTCTATATACACTCATCCTGAACTTTTCCCCATGTTAATTAATATTTTTTTACAATATGATTTCTAATGGTGGCATCTAATCCTGTCCCCAGTATCAGCGTTTCTTCGCAGGCTTCCTAACCACCAGTGTTTTTATTTGGAATCCCTAGCCAATGTTTCAGCTTGCTATTATTAGAAAAACTTTTATAAAATTATTGTTAATTTTATTAGTTGTGATAATGACATTATGGTTATTTTTAAAAGGAAGAAAAAATTCTTATTGGTAAAAGGTTCATACTAAGTTAAATGATAAGATTTGGGACTTGTTTTAAAATATTCCAGGAATAAATAAAAGTGGGGGTGGGGGAGGGGTGGAGGTTGCTGGACAAGAGGAAAAAAATTGAGTCTTACTGGCCCGGTTGGCTGACTTTGATTATTTCATTGGCTGATCCTCATGTAATCTCTGTGACCAGGGAGATGAGAGACACTGATGAGAGATAAGAGGAGAAATGAAACCTACTCTTAGGAAGGGGGAAATGGATGTTGGAAGGCTAGAAATTGACTCCAGACGACAAGTCCCACATACTTCCCATGTCAAGGTACTTAACAATCCCCAAGAGAGCGATAACAGTCTATGTCCTGCACACCTTTTCACATTTTACCAAGTTCCTTTTCATCCATTACTTCCCTGGAGCTTCATACTTTCTCTGAAAGGTAAGTACCAGTAACCCCATTGTCCAGACGCGCAAACTTGTATTCATGCCAAGAACACAACTGGTCAGCAGTGGAGTGGAGATAAGACTTGAACTTCTGAATTCTCTATTTCTTCATGACAATGCCACTGACTTTTTATGAGGTGAGTTTCTAGAAAACCAAATTCAAACCTGCCCTCAAATAGCAAAACATGGTTGGAGCCTAAGTTCTTGGTCCCCCACTCAGTACACAAATATACCCACCAGGACAGCCAGTTTTATGTTCATGATTCTGGAAACCCTGAATTCCACCAACTGTGACTCTAGGGGATGGTGTGGCCCACCCTGAGGCCCCCTGACAGCACTGTTGTTTCCCATTGGGCAGATTCCCTGCTTGTGTCCAAACCAGCTCCATCAGACTCCAAGTCCCTTCTTCTGTCCTTGCTTTTCTTCATCCCAGGTCTATCAAATATCTACTAAAACCCAAAGTCTGCACCATAGCAATCAAGCTTCCCCACCTCTATTTCTCTGACATCCCTTCCAGCGACTTTCCCCTTGCTCACCCCAGTTCAGCCAGCTGGCCTCTTCTCAATTCATCAGATATGCCAGGCACACTCCTTTGTTCTCTGCCCACATGGCTTGTTCCCTTGCTTTCTTCAAGCTTTTGTTTAAATATCATCTTATCAGCAAGGCCTTCCCTGATCCATCAGAAAAAAATGTCAACGTCCCCAGCACTCCTCAGTTCCATCTCTGTTTAAAATTTTTCCATAACAATTGTCACAAGTGTCTTACTCACTAAAAGGTTTATTGTGTGTCTCCCCGCCCATGAGGAGGTGAGCACCTCAGAGGCAAGAATTGTATCTATTTTGTTCTTGGATGAATTCTGAATATTTGGAACTGTTCTTGGCACATAGTAGGTGTTCAGTAAATATTTGTTGAAATAATGAATGTTATCGACACAGCCATCTAGCCTTTTTTTTTTCTTTTTTTCTTTTTTTTTTTTTTTTTTGCCTTTAGGGTTTTCCAGACATGGATGATACCAGCCTAAGTGCCTCCCAACATCAGAAGACCCAGATGAGGCTCTCCAGGGGAATCTCTGTAGAGCTCTTCTCACTGAGAAGGTGCTCCTCTCTCTCCCTCATGACAGTGGGAGGATGGGGTGCTACCCAGAACACCACTAACTCCAAAGAAACCCTCTCTCTTCTTTTATGCCCTTAAGGTTGGCCAAACTGGCTTCAAAATCGATTCGCATACCCTTTGTGGGTGGACTGGCACTTCACTTTGCCTAGGATTGCTTGGCACCTGTTTTTTATTTCTGGTCTTTGTGGCTTCAGCTGATACTGAGCTAGAAATGGGCTATTTTAACACCTCGTCACATACACAACATACCACTGAATTTCCACAAGGACCGTCAAAACAAATGTCTTTATCTCAATCTTCTCTGATCTCTCTGATCTCTGAGACTGGATAAATGCTCATCAAGTTCTTGTCTCTCAGTTGCCCCACAAAGCGGTGGATAAGGCTGTCCTCAGCTCCTGGAAGCCACCCCTACACAGTGAGTCAGGATCTAATTATCTGCTGTTTTCTCTGTAGGACTCTACCTCCCACCTAGTCATTAGAACATTCTCTACTTCCAATCAGGCAGTGCCAGAAGAGCTGCTGACCCTGATCAGCTGGACCGCTTGTCCACTGCTGCAATAAGCAGCTTGGTGGGAAGATAAATGGAAGTGATTATTAGCCTCAAATGAGGCTTAGGGATTATCTCTGGATTTTCTCTATCCTCGTGGCAGACACAATGGAGAGGGGAGGGGCTGTGATTTCAGAAGCCAGGGGAGGGGACCAAGTACCTTTGTGACTTGAATTGTACCAAAGCTTGAGAGTCAAAAGGGTTTGGTTTGGATCCAAGCTCTGTGACCTTGGACAAGTCACTTCACCTCTCTGAGCCTCTTACAGTTCTCTGTACAAGGAAGTGGAGACATGCTCAGATTGTTCTTCCGCATCAGAAGAGGATCGCTGTCAAAGTTCTGGTTTGAAGGAGTTTATATTCAATGGTGAAGTTCTAAATTAATTACCTCTAAGTATCTCACCTCCTACTGCAGCTCCTCAACAGCATCCTGAGAGAGCAAACTGAATTAGTGCACAAAGCAACAACCGTAGCAACACCGGCCGTTTAATCCTCTCAACACCCAAAAAACCAGATTCTATTCTGTTCTCACTTTACGTACGAGGAAATTTGGTTTCATGTGACTTGCCCACTGTCACAAATTTGACGAGGGGTAAGACTAGGCCTAGAACCCAAGTTTGATTCCCCAAAACTGATATTTCAACCCTCTGCTAAATGCCTCATTTGCATTTTCCATGAATCCTGTGGAGTATTCTGATCTGAGCTCGAACTGGCTTCATTAGAATAACCCTTATGCAGTCTGGTTGAACGGTTGTTATGAGCACTCACTCCACTTGCCTCTCTGAATCCCTGTTTCCTCATCTGTAAACTGGAGGTGATAACACTTCCTTTCAGGTGGCTGTTTGGGATTGAATGAGATATAATGAATGTTCAAGAAATATCATTTTTCCTTCTTTTCCCCTCAAAAATTAGTATAAGTCGATTTGCTGAAATAATGATGGCTAGGATTTTAAGAACATCAGAAAAATAGGAATATAAGTCAGATGTGAAGTGGATAATGTCGGAAATTTTCAACCTACCTATTCAGTGTGTCACACAATGCTACAGCTTTTGAGATGCTGTACGTTGCACTGAAACAAGAGCTAGATGACATAGAAATAGAGCAGAGAATGTGTCACTCCCACTGAGTCAACACACATTCATTGATCCACTTTTCCCAGTATTGTGGGTTCAGATATAAACACAATGTACGAAGTCCTTGCTCTCATGGAGATTACATTCTGGTGAGAAAAACAGTGTGTCGGGGGGATGTTTTGAAGAGTAACAAATGTTACCAAAAACAAAACAAGATGATCGTATAGGGGGTAACTTGGCATGAGAAGGGGCTGTTTCTCATCCCATGAGAACGCAGGCAGGTAAACCGTCTCAGAGAAGACATTTGTACAAAGGCCTGAATATTGAGGAATTGTCAGCCACGAAAAGAGCTGAGGCCCTAAGCTCTGAATGAAAGGTGTGTATTCAAGGAATGTAAAGAAACTGTGTAGCTGGTGTGGAGTGAGCAACAGGGTAGGTGGTGGAACAATAGGATTTGAAAGTCAGGTGAGGCCAGATCATGTGAAAACTTAAAGGTCACGACAGGAAGTTTGGGTTTTATTCTGAGTTCAGTAGGAAATATGCATTAGAGGTGTAGGAGGCTAGTAACTTGGTCTGTTTCATACTGTTAAAAGCCACATTGGACCCAAACAAATATGAACACTCAATTTATGACAAAGATGTAGACATCAATAAATTGTGCCGTATCAATAGGGTAGCCATACAGTCAAGAAAAATTAATCTTAACCCCTGCTTCATACCACACGTTAAAATCAATTCCATGTGGATTGTAAATCTAAATGTAAAAGGTAAACCAATAAAGATTCTGAAAGATAACAAGGAGAATGTTTTGATGAACTTGCATAGACAAAAATTTCTTGAACAGAACACAAAAAGCACTAACTATAAAGGGAAAAATTTGATACATTGAACTATGATAAAGTTAGCAACTTTTGTTCATCGAAAGACACCATCAACAGAGGAAAAAGGGCAAGCCACAGGCTGGAAGGAGATATTTACAATACATTTTGCAAGGATTCTTATCCAGAATATATAAAGAATTCCTACAAATCAATAATAAAATGACAGATATCACAGTAGAAAATTTGACAAAATATACAAACAAGCACTTCCCAAAAGATGTTTTCTAAATAGCTATTAAACCTGTGGATAAGTACGTCCCTGACCATCAGGTGAATTCAAAATAAGACCACTACATGCTCACTACATACACAGAATGGCTGAAAGTAAAAGTAGATTGACAATGCCGAGCGTGGTGGGGATGTGGAGCAACCAGAACTCTCATACACAGCTTGTGAGAGTGTCAATTGGTATTCCCACTTTAAAGAATTGTTTGGCAATATCTACTAAAGTTGAATATTTGCACACCATACCCATTTACTTCATTCATGGGAACATACCCCCCCCCCAAAAAAAAATTACGTATATGTATGAAAAGATCTATACAAAATTTGGAAACAATCCCAAAATCCATCAACAAGCTGAGATACAGTCCTACAGTGGAATACTCCACAGCAATGAAAAGCAACCCATTGCTGACAAAGGCAACAGCATGAGTGAATCTCACAAACGTGATACTGAGCAGAAGATGCCGAACACAAGACCCATACTGCATGTTTTCATAAGTCAGTAACACTCCTCTATAGCGTCAGAAATCAGAACTGTGGTGACTTTTGAGGAGGAGTAAGGGGGTAATAACTTGGGTGCCACGAAGGGGACGTGCTCTGTTTAACTCTCTGGGTGCTGGTTGCACAGTTGTGCTCACTTTGGAATAATTAATCAAACTGTTTCATGATTTGTGTTTTAAGTATGCTTTAAAATCACTTTGAGGAGCAAGAGAGGATCCAGAGAGACCAGTTAAGAAGATGCCATCGTAGTCCAGGCAGAAGATTATGATGGTGTGGATGAGGTAGGGTGCGGTAGAGAAGGAGACTAAATTTAGGGTGTATTTTGGTGGAAGAGCTTAAATGATTTGCTGATGGATTGAGTGCTATGGGAAAGGACAGTGGCCCCTAGGTTTGGAACCCAAGCAGCTGGAAAAATACGGAAACACTGGTCCAGACGAGGAAGACCAGGAAGGGGACGAACACCATTTAGATGCCTTCATATGTTACTTCATTTATTTCCCCCAGGAAATTTCCTTAGTAGTTACCTTTATCCCCATTTTACAGAAGATGAAGCTGAGGCTCTCAGAGATACACAGGTCTAGGAGAAACAGAATGAGAAAATTTGTATCTGGGAGGGAGTCAGACAAAGTGTTGGAGCCTACAGACTCAAGTTTGCCTCTGTCAGGATGCAACGTTGGGCAAGTCTCTCGACTTCTTGTTTCTTCATCTGTAAAGTGAGGGTGTCATATCTAACTCACAGGGTTAAGATATGTCAAGGGCTTTAAAGGGACCTGTTACAAGTCGGTCATCTGTAAGTTAGCCATTATTAGGGTCCATATGGACTTCCCAGAGGTGTGGAGAAACAGAAGGTAGATTTTAGTTATTGAGCCAAAACTGAGTTTCATTAGCATGGTGATTTCTCTTTTAAAATACTGAAACAAATGATGGCATGTAATTTTACTGCCACATAATAGAGACCATCAGGACCAAAATCCAGGAGCCAAAAGACATAAAATGCATACAACAGAGAAAATCCTGGTTTGGCTAGGTGTTGGCCGCCTAGGTGCCAATATGCTTTTCTGCATGTTAGAGAGGAAACTTGTTGCAATTATTTTGGACAACTACATTCCAGCCTCTTCAAGGTGTTTGTAGGCAGGAGGCCATAGATTTTACTTTCCAGAATCAGCAACTCAAAAAATTCTGCACTCTTGGATTAAGTGATGCTTCTCATCACTTCTCTCTTACTTGAATTATTGCAGCAGCCTCTAAACCAGATTCCTCCAATTTCTTCTTCTTCAGCAAACAATGAGCTCCTACATTGTACCAGGTTCTCTGCTAGGTGCCAGGGAACAAAAAGAAAAACTCCGAAGTTATGGTGTCCTCATGGAGCTTCAGGTCCACATCACTCTAGAGCAATATTTCTGTTAGTAGAAAGATCTTTGCACGTTGTAAAGGACTGATCCAATGTTGATACTGTGAGATGATGGCAGGTGTTAAAGCAGGGCTCTTGACTTTCAATGGCTCTCCCCTGCCTGCATGATAAAGGCGTACAGCCAAGTCCAAACTGAATTCCAGTCTCATTCCCTACACCTCATCCCTTACCCCAGCCTTACTCTCCATCCACACCAAACCACTAACAGTCGCTTAATTTCCATACCCCATACCCCAAGGCTGTTGAATATTTGTTTCCTCTGCCTGAAATTCTCTTACCTTCTGTCTGCCTGGAAACTCCTACTGAACCTTTCAAGATCCAATTTCCACCTCCTGTAACTCCTCCCCACAGATAGCATTCATCCCTCCTTCCTTTTCTTCTGCAGCACTCTCTACATGAGAGTTTCTCAAAGAGGTTAGGATGTAATAGAATGACCTAAGAATCATCTTCAAATCCCAGGCCCATCCCTGCTCACCAGACATTCAGATTCAGTAGGTCTGGGTGAACATAATGGTTAAGAACTCAGGCTTTGAGTCAAAAAAAAACTCAGGTTAAATCCCAGCTCAGCTGTTTACAAGCTTCGTGACCTTGGCCAATTACTTAACCTCCCTAAGGTTCTGTTCACTCTGAAAGATGGGGATAGGAATAGGCAGGAATGATTGGTTGAGACAACATGTTATAAAGCATTTAGTACAGTGTCTGACACCTGAGAAGGGTTGAAAAAATTGAAATTGTTATTAAAAAGAATTTCAGTTTATTCTGACCCTGGCAGCCTATCCTTTTCTTTTCCAGCACTTTCCTGCCCAGGCTGAGAACCACTGCTGAGTATTTGTAAAATTGCATTATGGTCCATTGTTCCTGTGCCATGTCTCTTACTAATGTGAAATCCCGGGAGGCAGGAGCCGTGTCTTAGTTCTAGATCCCTAGCACATAGCCCAGTACCAGGAATAGCATCTTCGCTTACAAGCTCTGTGATCTTGGTCAAGTCAGTCTTGCCCTTCTGGCCTCAGATCTTTTTGATGTTGGGGAGAGCAATACCTACCAGATAAGGTTGTTATGAATATTGAGTGAGACTCTGGATGTGGAAGTGCTTTCTATGGTGTGGAGAAGTGAGTTGCTATGGTGAAAGGGGGTTATGTCATCTCACAGCCACATATCCCATCCACTTCCTCTTCTTCCCCACCCCATGGAATATCAACGTGACCCCCTTTCCTTAAACATTCTCAGTTAATTTACACCTAATGGAAGATTGCACAATGACCTGCACAGTAGCTCAAACCTTTCCAGGGAATGACCTACACTGGTGTGATGTAAGAACCCATCAGAATGCTGGCCACTGAGAATACTGCACAGCATAAGACAGACATGATCTTTGCCCTAGCAGAGTCTCAGTTCCAGTTGAGGGAAAGCCAATGAGAAGCAAGAAAACATATAAATAAAATAATTTCAAAGAGTAATAATTACTAAGAAATACAAAGTAGACAATGGTAGAAAGTAATTCAGGAAGCAAGCACTAGAGTGGTCAGAAAAGGCCTCTTTAGGAGGTGACGTTTGAGCAGAAACCCAAAGGACAAGACGGATTCAGACATGTGAAGATCAAGGTTATGAGGGTCCCAAGTAGAGAAAACAGAAACACTTTTTTTTTTTTTAAACCACCTTGGTGCAAAATGAAAGTCACTGTAGGTGCAATTACTGAGCCAAGGGAGAGTTGGTGGTGATGAGGCAAGAAGGTTAGATGGGGATGCTGCCATGTTGGGCTTTTTTGTTAAGTATAGATATAGATCTTCCTTTACTTTATCCTTTATGTGATTGCTCATTTGAATATATATGTTGAAAGAATGATACATTGAATATATATTGAACATATGTATTCAAATGAGCAATCACATGAAGGAAAGGAAGTTACTTTGACCTCTGTTTCTCACATGTACATTCATTCAGCAGATGTAGTTCAACAAGTCTCTTGTATGTCAGTTACCAGGCTAGGAGATGGAGACACAGAGAAAAATAAAACAGGGAACCAGTTCTTATGAGCCTGGTAGCAGGGGATATAAATACATAAGCAACTACAATGCAGTGGGACAAGGAGTCTGGAAGAGGGAAGTAAGGGCTGAGGGAGGTTAGAGAAGAGAGTGATTGTGCCATAGGGATCGGGGAAATTTTCATTGAGAATGAGGACACTTTAACTTGCAGATAAAGCATTAAGTAGCGAGGGGGAAGAATGTTCCAGCCAAAGGGAGCAGTGGGTGCTAAGGCACTGGGGTTAACCAGATCAGAAGGGGTGGTCATCTGTCCTGGTGGGAACACAGCTGGAGAGTAGGCCCTGGGTCTTCCTGATAAAGGATCTTAAATGCCATACCAAAAAGGGTGCGTTTATTATAGATGCACTATATATATGGAAGGTTTAGAAAGCTCTCTCTAGGGAATGGTAGATGATGGACTAAAGTGAGGTATTACAGGCAGTTGGACCTGTAAGTGGAGTTTGCAACAGAGCATTGCCCAGAGAAATGGAGAGGGAAGGAGAGCGATTTCCAAAGCAGAATACCCTTTGTCCCCTAAGTAACAGGACACTGTTAGTCCCCAACTTCAGGGCAGAAATGACTATTTAGGGAACTCCCCCATGTCTCCCTCTCGGTTTCAAACACCTCTGCTGGCGCCCTCTCTCGTCCCCGTCGCCAGCCCCCGCCTCCTTTCTCAGGAAGCTTGGGTCTCCCTGGGAGCGGGTCTGCCCTTGGGGGAGGCCTCTCGGCTCTGTGCCCTGCAGCTCGGCTGACATTTGGGGCGGACCGGAGAGGGGCTCGGCGCGCCCCGCGTGCACATGTGCTAGCCCGGGCAGGGGGGAGAGCCTCGGCGGAGGAGTCCAGGAAGAGGGGGAGGGAGAGGCGCGCCAGAATCTCGGTCCCGGGCGCCCTGGTCGGCCGCGGAGGAGCTGCAGCCTCCAACAGGTTCGTAGAACGCGCGCTCGTCTCTGCTGCTGAGCAGCCACCTCCTCCGCTGGAGCAGGTTCGCCAGAGAGACCCTAGCTATAGGCCCCGCGCCGCGGAGCTCCCTGAGGGCGGCTTCCTCCGCCCTCCTTCCTTCTCCCGGTAGCTCTCAGCTGCCACCGGCTCTTCCGGGGCGAGGCGGAGGGCGCCACGGGCTCCATCTCGCTTCAGCACCACCTCAGGGACAGCTCCCGCGCCCGGCAGGGTCCTCTCCCCGGGGCAGCACTTGCACAGGAGGCCAGTGGGCGCCCGGTCGGCTCCTCTCCTCGTTCGGCTCGGGTTCAGTACCACGGCCGCGGAGGACAGTCCCTCGCGCCCGCGGGCTCCGCTCCCCGCGTCAGCACCGTGGCGGCGGACAGCTCTTGCCGGGCGCCCGCTACTTAACCAGCAGCGAACAAAGACGAGGGGCTGGGGCCTCCCGCGTTCCTTGGGAATGGGTGGTTGCATCGATGGGGGATCTCGGCTTCCCCCAGAGCAGTGCCAGGGGCGAGCTGGGGAGGGGGGCCTAGTCACAGTCGCGCGTATCTGGTTTGGGTCTGCAGTTCGCCAAGGCCTGGCTGTGCAATGGCGGGTCCCAGCTGGAAGTCAGAAAGAGAGTGGGAGGGGAGACGGGTACTGAAGAGTCCCGGGCTGCAGCTGGGCTGGCCGGGCCTAGGCTAGGAGGAAGGAGTGCGCCGCCCCCTCTTTCCTCCAAATCCCCTACCTCCGCCCTAGCTCAGAACCTCGGACTTCCTTCGGAGAGCCTAACACAGATGCCTGAGGCTGGCAGCTGCGATCACTGACTCTGGCTGTCCCCGGAACATCCCTAGAAAGTGTGAGGCTGAGTTTCCGTGGGGGGAGGGGGCCGAGAAACAGCGGGGAAGCCTCAAGAAGCTGGCGGCTGCATGTTCCCCCACCCTCCTGCCTAGGGTTCCGCCCCCACCTCCAGAGTGAAGCCTGCAAGGAAGGGTGAGGGACGAGGGGGGTCTGGGCTGCAGGTTGGGAACCCATCCTGGCTCTGGGAGCTTGCAATTAGCAAGAAAAGAGGTTGAGAAACTGGGAGGTTCCTATGCAGGGAAGCCAGTTCATCGGCAGGAGACCAAATGTGGAAGAGGAAATCTTTTCTCTGTTAGCTGAAGCTGGGAGGGCCCTTGAATCACGTGATCCTTTTGCTCACAGATAGTCTCACCGGGAGATGGGGAGACTTGGCTTAGGGGACAGAGGTGATTTGCCCAAGGTCACAGCAATTTTGTAGCAGAATTGAGCCTACAGCCCAGCCTCCCCAAATCCTAGGTCTGTTGTTTAAGGTTCATAGAGAAGTCTTAAAATCCCAGACGCAGGGAGAAGGGAAGAGTAGTTTCAGTTCTAAGTTTAAATCTCAGGTCTGTCATTTAGTGGCATGTGACCTTGGGACAGTGACCTTCTGAGAAGACAGGTCAATAGTACCCACTTGTAGTGAGGATTTAGTGAAGTACCTATACAGTGAGATTAGGGCAGTGCCTGGCACATAATAAGTACTCAAAAAATGGCAGCTACCACTCCTGTTATTATTCCCTCTGTAAACATGTGCTGAGGACTCTTATGTGCACTGACTGTAAGGTGGGGTGGGTAGAGAAGTGTTCTGAGGAAGACACAGACCAGGACGGGAACCAGAAAGGAACGCAAGTGCAATATGATATGATACGTGCTGTAACCAAGGTGGGTATACAGGGCTGTGGGACCACAGAGGCAAGAGTGGTGAGCTGTGGGAAAGTACCCTGGACAGATGGAACTGTGCGTAAAGGCTTTGAAGTGTGAAGTCCCAGCCACTAGAGTGATGTCACTGCACCAGTGGTTCCTCGGGATGGAGATTGTGAAGTAAGAGTGGAGAGAAAGGCTGGAATCAGTCTTCAAAGGGTGCTTTATGATGAACTATTTCAAACATATTTTTTTAAATAGAAAGGAAATTACAATAAACCCCCACATACCCATTATCCAAATTCAACAGTTGGCCAATTTTGTTTCGTCTATAATCACACCCACTCTTATCACAATACATAGTACACACGCACACACGCACACACGCACACACACACACACTCACAGACTTATTTTGAAGCAAATCCAAGACATCATATCATTTCATGCAAAAGGATTTTAAGATTAATGACAACTTCCATCATTTGAATGTCGTTTCACCTTGGAAGTCACTAACTCAAATCATGACATTCTGTTCTCTGGGTGTTCTGAACATTCCTGTCCTTAGCAGAAAGTTATGAGAGAGGCCACACTATAGTGAAAAGACACATGCATTAGAGAAACTATTTCAGAAAAAGCAAGGGGGTACATCAACCCTCAACAGATTTTACCAAGCCAGAATGATCTCCATACCTACACTGTGGCCAGAGGCCAGTGACCACTGGCAAGGCTGGCTGACCAAAAGACAAATTGAACCCCTATAGAAAAAGAAAAGAGTGAGAGCTTCCCTTTCAAAGTAATCTGAACTGTAAGCTCATCAAAATAGAAGGCTTGAGGTCAGGGAAATCATTGATTTGGAAATCATTACACCCACCAACCACATTTTACACCAGAGGAAGGCAAGGGTCAGAGATGGGGAGGAATTTATGCAAATTTCCAAAGGGCTGAGACCAGACCCAAGACTTCTGAACCCATAATCAAGAGTTCTATTCAGTTCACCTGGAAGATCAGGCCTTAGACTTTCTCAGCCCCTAACCTTGGGGTGCCATTTCCTTCCCCATCTCAAAGAAGCCAGAAGGAAGAGGCAGAAGTGAGGCAAGAAAGGTCCTTTCTGGTTTTCAAGAGGATGACAGTGTATGGCAGTCGGTCTCTGAGATGTCTTGACATATTTCCCTTCTATATCCTTCTGAAGAAAGTTGAGGATGGTGGTACCTATATTTTGGCTGCTGCACACCAGCAATGGCCCTGCAGTCAGACATCCAGACCTTATTTCTGTACATTTTTGCCCATCCTGCTTACTTAAGCCTCTTCTCTCCCGTTTGCCCTGAATTTGGCTGCACACCCCTCTCGGCTGCAGACCGCCACTCCTTTGAGGTGTTAAGTGAGTAGTGTTTGGCCCAGGCCCCAGCAGGACTCAGAGCTCTTTCCCCTTCCTGGAGCATGATGTCTCTCCCATGACTGAAGAAATGTGATGGCCGTGATGGGTGTGCGCGCTCTCACTGGGCCCTGGGCACTTCTCAAATCAGCATTTTCGCTTTTCAGGGATGACCCTCCCTTCAAAATGGTGAGGGCAATCTCTCACGAGTTTCCTTGAGTCTTAGGTGGACAAACTAAAATACATGTAAGAAATTCTAAGCACCCCTGGTGAAGGGAAGTCAGCAGAGAATAGTCAATAAAATTGCCTTACTTCTGGGAGTATGATGGCAGGTAAGACGTAGGGAGGTGAAAAAGATAGTGAATTCAGCCTGTGAAATTAATCCAGCTTTTAGCCTGAGATGAGACCAATTTAGATATATTATATTATATTATCTGGGCCTAGTTGAACTGTAGCATCCCACAGGGACCTTGGTGAGCATCTACTCTTCCTTCAACATGTACTCACTGAGTGGCTATTTTGTGTCAGGCACTGTTCCAGGTACTGAAAAAGATATCCCAGATCCCTGCTCTCATGGGGCTTACAGACTTGCAGTAGACGCAGTCATTAATAACAATTAAAAGGTAAATATGAAAACATTTAAGCGTACAAACAAATGATAAGGGAGGTCTGTCTGCAATGGTGATGTGGAACTGAGGCCCAAATAATAAGTCAGTCATGTGAGGATGCAGGACAGAACATTCCAGGTGGAGGAAATAGCTCTGCCAGGGAGGCCCCACTGTGATCCTGGACTGTTTGGGGACAGGCAGGAGACCAGTGTAGAGGGAGCAGAGTAAGCAAGGGAGAGAGGGGCAGGGGACGAGGGTGGAGAGGAGGGCCGGGACCAGACCACTCGGAGCCTTCTAAATGCAATGCAGTGTCACTAGACGGTTTAAGCAGGGGCTTGATGAAGACTGGTTTTGTTTTTAAAAGCTGCCTCTGGTTGCTGCATGGAGAATGGATGATATAGGGACACTGGGCTGGGCAAGACGGGGCAGAGAGGGTGAGACACAAACTCCCAGGCTGATAAGCTCCGCATCCAGCAAAGGAGATAATACATAAACCAGAACAACAGTATTCCATGGGAAGGGCTGCTGTGGGGCAGGGTATGCAAGGCATTGTGGGAATAAAAAGACAAGAATTCATTCAGCCTGGGAGGCATCAGGGAAGGCTTCCTGGAAGTGGGCAATGGCTTTTGAGTTATATCTAGAAAAGGAGAGTGTAGTAGGGCTGGTGTCCAGGACAGAGAGACAGGCAATGCAACAGCAGAGGAGTGCGGGAAGCGGAAGCCAGGCTGCCTGGGTCCAAATCCCAGCCGTACCATTTAGCAGCTGTGTGCACTTAAGCAAGTTACCTACCTCTCTGTGTCTCAGTGCCCTCATTTTTAAAGTGGAGTTGCTGAGAATCACCACACTTATTTCAAGGGGTTTCTGTGAGGATCAAATAAGTTAAAATTTGTGAAGCATTTAGACAGTGCCTGGCACTTAGAAAGTGACAAATGAGTGTTGGTTAAATAAAAACGGAGCAAAATGGGGGTGGGAGGACAGGGAACATGGGCTGAAAAAGGTGGGCTAGAGCCCAACTCTGAGGGACCTCGAATATCAGGCCAGCACTACCCATCTTGCTCTATATGCAACAACGGACAATCAAAGGCTTTTAAGCAGGGGGTCTAGGGGTAGAGTATAAGCTAGAACCCAAAGGCCCAGAGAAGGAAAGGGTCTTACTCACAGTCACACAGCCAGTTCCTGGACCTGTCATCTGTCTCCCCCACTGATCCAATATTGTAGGGGAGCAAGGGAGTACATATATATATTTTTCCCCCATTCAGCCTCAGGGTTAGAAGAATGCCTAGGAGATTCTCAATAAATATTTGTGGAGATGTTGCTGAATCAATGACCAAGTAGGGCAGAGAAAGTCAAAACTCTTGAATCCTCAAGAAGGTCAGTGCATTTTGGGAAGTGGCGAAACTATTCTCAAAAAAAATAGATCAAACTCCTAGAGATGTTGATTCAGGGGCTTCAAGCCCTTCCGAACCCCAGCTTCTCCTGTGACAGAGACACTGCCGCCCACACTCCTCCAGACACCCCCTCAAGCAGCTACAGGAGATGCTGCACAGGGTTCAGAAGTTAATCTTGGTAAAGTGCCTGGAAGATGAAAACCGTTCCCCAGGCATTCAGCATGGTAATTGCCAATGCGGAGAATATGCGTCTCTCCATTGGCAAGAGGCAGGCCTTTGTGTTCCACAAAAACCAGCCATTAGAATTCCTGTCTCTGACTCGTCAGGAAGCTGTGACAGCCGGGCGGGCAAGCAGGGTCTTGCAGTTCAAGGAGCAGATGGTAAGAGACTCAGAGGAACTCGGATCCAGCTCGCACATTGCTGACCCCCTACTCAGAGCCAAGCATGGCACTGGGCGCTTCTCCAAATGGGAGAGAACCCCAGCCCCAGGGCTTCCCAGCCAGGTCATCTTGGGCAAGTCCCGTCGTTTCTCTGAGCTTCAAATTCATCGGCTATAAAATGAGGATGACACTGCTGGCCCACCTGGGTCATTTTGCTTTTGATTCTGACAGTGTGGGATTCGGGTTGTTACCTCATTTCACAAATGTGGCAACTGAAACCCAGAGTATGGCTTGTTGAGTCCTCAGTGCTCACTGAGCACACATGATGGGCCAGAAACTATCGCGGGAGCTGGAGAGATGATGAGAAATAAGACAGACAAGACAGTGCAAGCTCTTTTAGAGTTCACATTCTGGTGGGGAGACAGGCAATGAGCAAGTAAACAAATATAATTCCAAGTTACGTAAGTGCTAGGAAGGAAATAAAAGAGGAGGTGTGCCAAGGAGGTGGGAGCTGTTTACATGAGGCAGGCAGGGGAGACATGGAAGGAAGAGGCATTGAAGCTGACATTTGGATGGAGAGAAGCAGCTGGCCATGAAACAAGTTTCCAGGCAGAAAGTGCAAAGGTCCTGGGGTAGGAATAAGCCTGACAATGTTACAGGACAGAAACCTAGTGAGCGAGGGGGAGGGTGGTAGAGAAGAGGGCAGAGAGGTTGACCGGCCAGAGCAGGCAGTGCTCTGAAGACTGGTTGAGGCAGAGTGGTGGCAAAAATCTCAAATCAGAGTCATTTCCCTCCACCACCCCACAGATAAGGGGCCTGATGTGGCAAAGCCCACGTCAGAGTGATCCTCTGGAGCCCCTTCAGGCTCACAGTCCCTGCTGCCATCTCTATAACAGGTCAGCCAAAGGGCAAGCAAAGTGATGGATTCCCCTGCTGGGAAATAAATCCATCAGCTGGCTGGCTGCCGGGTGGGCCCTGCAGTGCCTCACAGGCAGCATCCTAATGCCATGAGGCGGGAGAGGGACAGAGAAGACACAGGGCCAGCCTGGACTGGGGTGAGGCAGGGAAGAGAGGCACCTACCCCAGGTGCAAAATGCAAGGAGATGCTGAAAACTTCAGTCATCAAGACAAATAATGTTCTGTCTAACAAATAAGATTAATGCAAAAAAATCCATGATGATAAAATACAACATTTTTCAAATAAAGACAGGATTCCAAAAGAGTCAGCTTGAAGGATTAGTCATATGTGTGCAGCATTCAGTCCTGACCCTGAGATGTTCACTCAGCTGCAGGGACACTTCCTGGGCCAGGGCCCTGTTCCCACTGGGAGCCAGCATCCAGGGGTAGTCTGCGCGTGACAAGCTGAAAGAAACAGTTCTAAGCAAGGGCCTCAGAGATCTCTGGCCACCTCGACTGCGGAGGCACACAAGTCCAAGCAAGGACCACGCCTCCAGGAGGCGACGCTTGGGCTGCACCCCGGGCCCTGTGTAATGTCAGGCAGTTCAGACGCACCCCTTGTATGTGGTGGGGCACATTGCTTCTCAAGCCTCTGTTTCCCCATCTGTAACCTTGCGGCTAATAAGACCTGGTCCCCAGGTTTCAAGAAGATAATATGTAAAGCCCTCTAGCAAAGTGTGGCCCCCAGACCAGTCATACCAGCATCTCCTGGGAGCTTGCTGGAAATGGAGACTCTCCGTTGCTTCCCAGACCCACTGAATCATAATCTGCATTTTAACAAGGCCCCCAGGGGATGGGTATATTCTTGAAAGCCTGAGAAGCTGGTCAACTCTTGGTATATTGAAGATGCTCAGTAAATGATAGGACAGTCCCTCTACCCACCAAACCCTGAGTTCCATCCTGACCTCAGACAAGAGGAAAAACTCAAGATGGAGAAAAGAGACCCAAGGTGGCCACCTCATTAAGTTTTAAATGGTCACTTTTTTTGTGGTGGGGGGTAGGTAATTGGGTTTATTTATCTATTTTGTTGTTCTTGCTGGTGGAGGAGGGTGTGATTTAATACATCATTAATTAATTTATAATTAATGCACTGGGTTGCAGCACAGCCCATGTGACCAAATAGGGGACATTTGGGTAGCTCTTTGCCACTCATAAAGCACTTTTGTTCAGACCAGTTCATCTGACTCTCAGCCTTCTGGATGAGATAGCAAAGGATTTGTTTGCTTTACAGAGGAAAATGATCTAGGCTCAGAAACGTGGAATGACTTGGCCAAGCAAACCAGGATTTAAATCCCTGGAGCCTGACAATAAAATCCATGCCAGCAAAAGAGCTTCTGACCAATCACCATGGAAAAGATGGGGGAAAAAATGGAATAAGACAATATTAGACTCTGGAGATGGTGTTGTCCAGCCTCTTTGTTTTACAGAAGGGAAAACTGAGCCCTGCGGAGGGGAAGAGACTTGTCCGAGGTCACTCAAACAGAGCACCAGCCCTGAGGTCAGAACCCAGCTCACGAGGTCCCCGGTGGAATGTCATGTCCAGTATCCAGACCCACGTCCTTCATCTGACAGACCAGCCTCCACCTGATGGGCCCAGAGGCGCAGGCTGCAGGCGGCCGGGGCCAGTTCCCCAGGCGGGTCTAGTGGGCAGCAGGCACCCCAGTTCCTCTTTCCATTCCAGACCGATCTAAGGAGCTCAGAGGCTGGAGTTGCCAAGGTGAGGCCTGCGAGGCTGCTAGGACACAGTCAGGTGGCAGAGGAGGGCTAGGCTGGGGCTGGAACGGGAGCAGAGACCAGGACCTGCCGCTGTGAGCTTCTTGGGAGCTGGGGGAGGGGCTCTAACTCCATAGTGGGGGTCAGCAAACAGGGAGGTTCACTGTCACAGACCCCCACCCCCGACCATCTCCACCCTCCATGTATCACCCAAGCCAGGAGGCTGTCGATTCTCCCTTGACCCCCCACCTCATCAAGCACAAGTTCTGCCACTGACTCCTCCCACCCCCCTCACCCAGCCAACCTTGCCCCCAGAAGGAGCTCTCTGGAGCACCAAGCCAAGCCCTGCAGTGCCCTCCATCACTCTCGGGGTGACGCGGACTCAATTTCGCCCCTCCTAACTGGCCTCAGCCACCTCCCTGCCTCAGCCTTCTCCCCAAGGCTTTGACCAAACCAAATTCCTCCAGGTGCCTGGGTGGACCATGCTCCCTCCACGCCTTTGCAGATGCTGTTCCTCCTGCCTGGAAAGCCCTTCATGCTCCACTGTCCTCTAAGCCTCAGTGCCCAACTCACCCTCTCAGAGAAGCCCTCCCTGCTGCCTCCTGGCAGTGAGTCACCTCTGACAAACCTGCCTTTGGGTGGACTTCACATCACGTCTTAATGATCAGCTTTCCCGTCTGTGTCCCCGTTAGGCTGTGAGCTTTTTACATCTCACTCCTAGAGGAAACCCGGGCTCCCACCGTGCAAGAGCAAGACTTCTCTGAGCCTCCATGCGGGTGATGGGGAGGATGGCCTTGGCCTCGCCAGGCTATTGAGAGTACCAGGGATTGTGGATGTGAAGGGCTTGACACAACGCAGGTACTGAAACTGCTGGTGTCGCCCTGCTGTTTCCGTCAGCACCACTGGCGCCCCGCACCGAGGGCTCACAGGTCAATGTGTCCTGAACGGGTCCCTCACCTGCTCAGTGAGAGTAACCACCACGATGTGAAGGGGCTTCTGTAGACAGCGAAGCCCCATTCGAGTGTAAGTCATAATAATTCTGATGGTTAACACTCCGTATGCCCACAAGCCCTTAGACTTGTGTCATCTCAACATACCCTGCCCGCCGTTCATCCACTGAACAAAACTTATTAAGTACCAAGTACGTGCCAGGCAACAGCTAGGTCTTTGGGACTCAGCAGTAGGTAGACAGGGAAAACTTAGTTGCGCCGCCTACCTGTCTTTCCCGGTCTTCTTAAAGGTCAGCTTCCAACCCAGCACACAGGTGGCCCTGCCTGAGGCCAGCGAGGCTGTCATTTGCTCAGAGATGTCAGCAGGCTCCACCCGCATCCCCTCCCCCCGCATTTCCCTACTTCACCAGTCAGAAAACTCTGCCCTGTTTCCAACCCAGCTGCTAGTTTAAAATTCAAATACTGTCAGCTCCCTGAGAGCAGGGAGCAGGCCTGCCCTTTCACTGTCGTGTCACCAGCATTTAGAACATGGCCCGGCATAGCTGTTCGGCCTCTTATTTACTTGTTCATTCACTTGCTCGCTCTGCAGTTATTTATCAAGTCCTGCTAAGTGCCAGGCTCTGGGGGAGCAGCGGCAGGGGCCTGCCCCTCTGAGCTCCTAGCCCAGTAGAGGGATCCAGAGCGGGAGGCAATTGTGTTCGGAGGTGGCGGTGCGGGGGAGCAAGGTTAGGTGCTGTGGTACCCAGGGTGGTCCCGGAGACCCCCAGTCACACAAAGGGCCTCGAGTCAGCTGATCTGCTGGAATGCCCGCTCTGCTTTGCCGCATACCATCTCCGTGATCTGGGGCAAATCCCCATCCCCACCTCTGTGGGTGAGACCGGAATCCCCGCTTCCTGGGTCACAGTGAGCAGGACCATGGTTAGGGGAGAAAGAGAAGACATTCCAGGAGGAGGTGCTCAGGCCCCCGGAGCGAACACTGCAGGTCCCCGCCCGTTGCGAGGCCTTGGCGCCCAGCCCGGGGAGGAGCGGACTGCAGCAGCGTGGAGGCAGCGAGGCTTATGGGCTCTCACCGGGCTCCACACTCGCTGTGTGAACAGAACAGATCGTTTCCTCTCTGGGCACCTGTGTCCTGATCTATAAGATGTGAGTGGGACAGCGACCTCATTGCTCCTGACTGTGGGAAAGCAAGTCTAGCAAGTGTGTTGAGCGATGCTCAGTCAGTGAACAATTACGGGGTATCCTTGGCCTTTTCAGGAGTGCTTGGTGCCTCCTAGGAGAAAGCAGAGGACGGTAACTAGGACCGGAGAGACTGCCATGTAGAAGATGACGTCCGTTATCTTACTTAACACCACCACCGATCATAACGACAAGCACTTATCAGCACTTGGTGTGTGAGGCTGGTGCTATTAGTAGCCCCACTTTATACATGAGGAAACTGAGGCTCAGAGAGATATAATGGATGTCCCTAAAGCCAGAACTCAAACCCAGGTGTGACTGGCAATAAATCCCGCCCACTGACGTCGGTCAGAAATCACAGCTAAGCCAGAAAGCAGTGCAGTCAGTCAGTGGTGCCACACAAGTGTTGCCTGACCCCATGCTCGAGATGGGCAATTGCCGTCACGGGTAGGTGAGGTGCGGTCGGGGGGGATCTGTTGCCAGGCAGGGCCCCATCCCGCCCTGCGCCTTGCTGGAACCCAGAGGATTAGCGCGGCCTCAGCAGAGGCAAGGGCGTGCCCTTGGAGGTGTCCGGGGTCCGATGCCCGTCCAGGAAGCCAACTCCCCCTGAAGCTCTCTCCCCTCAGCTCTTAATACCCTCTCTCCTCCTCCAGGAAGTTGTGCACCCCTGGGATGCTACCTGCTCTGCTCGGTGACTGAAAGCTTCTGCACCACAGCTTGGCCAGGAAGCAAAGGTAAGGGTGCTGCCCAGGGTCACACTCACGGGCGGCGTTCAGAGTGCGCCACCCCCCTGCTGCTGAAGGGGGTCATGATGTCACTTCCCCTGTGCAGTCGCTGAGAGCACTCCTAACTGGGCATGAGATGGATCGATCTGGCAGTGTGTTAGAATGGTGTTAGCTCGTGTTACAACAGAGAAGCACTTCCTCACGTGCGCTACCGTATTCAATGATGCTCCCCAAAAACCTTAGGGCGGTATTATCCCCAGTTTACAGAGGAGACAACTGAAGAACAGAGAGAGAAAAGGGCTTGCCTGAAGTCATACAGTTAAAACTGAACTCCAACCCACTTATTCTTGTCTGTATCCCCACGTGGTCTCTGCACCTTATAGGCGGTTGGTACTTGTTTGATGAATGAATGAGTGAATTTTTGAATTGCCCAAGATCGACGGCCGGGCAGAGCAGGGCTGGAAGCTGCTCTCCTCTCATTCCCAGCTCCTGTGCTTTTCTGCTGATCTGTGGTTTTCTGCACTGAGGAACCAGCCCAGCACTCCTCTCACACCCCTACCCCGGGATCCAAGCATCTCGTGCGTGATGTTAGTTACCCTTTCCCCTGTGGCAGACAAAAAGATGAAAGGTGGACCAGTCAGCCTTGGTTCCTCTTCCAGGTGTCCCCCAAGCTTGGGTCATAGCCAGCATCCTTTCATCCACATCGCCTCTTCCCCACCACCCACTACCAGTAATCCAACGTGCATAGTTGTAAACTCGTTTCTTTAAATAAACAGTCTTGAGTTTCATACCAAATAGTCTTTTAAGAGGAGGAACGTCTCCAGGCCACCTCGTATTTAGCATACAGTGAGCCACATATTTGCACAGAGAGAGAGTGTGTGGATACAGAGATCGCTCGATCGCTATAGATATCGCTGCTCATCCAGATGGGAGCTATTTACGACGCTGAGTCACTCGCAGAGAATGCCACAGAGGGATTCCAGGCTGGGCTCCCAGCCCCAGCATCACAGACCTCATGGCTCTTTGCCTCATCCTCACTGTTCACAAGTGAGAGAGACAGAGAGAGTGGTCTCCTTGCACAGCACAGGGACAGAAGGAGACATGGTGGCCACAATGTATGGAGACTTTCTCATAACCATAACCAATCCTATATCAAGTCATTGTCCTCCATCCAGAACACCACACCCTTAAAAATCATCCAGTCCAATTTTTTCATTGTATAGGAATAAAAACTGAGACCCAGAGAGGGAAGGGGCTTGCCCAGTGTCACACAGCAAGTCAGCGACAGCGCTGGTCCCAGAACTCAAATTTTCTGATTGCTGTCTGGGGCACTCTGCCATCCTGCAGCAACCTTCTTCAGTTTCTCTCCAATGTCCTGCCATTTCAGCCCTCAGGAGCGTCCTGTTCTCTGTAAACTTGAAGTTGTCACTGAGCACTTCCTTCCCTGGGATCCTCCGGTGGGGGTGGGGCTGACTCTGGCTTGTTTGGGCATCCCTCACGTTTACTGCAGGACCCGCACACACTGGGTGCTCACGCACGTGCACTGAGTGTTATGTAAGACCAAACTCAGTCCCAATTCCTGGGGAACACTAGTTCTCCGTTTGAAAAAGCACCCATTTATCTCCACCCTCCCTTTCTTGTCTCTAAGCCCGTTGTCTATCCGTGCAAAAATAGACTCCCTCCCACTCCCCACCCACCTCTGCCCAATTCTATAATGAATCAATTTTATTAATAGGCTTTGGGATGGAAACTCGACAAAGGCATTTTGTGAAAGTCGCCCTTTATCTCCGTATATAGTCCATTTCTCGAAGCAGTCTACTAAACTGGTCAAGTGGGATTTCGCCTTTCATAAAATACTCATGAATCCACTCTTTCCCTCCATACAGCATGTGTTTGTTTAAGCATTCGGTGATCTCTATCCTTCATTATGGATTCCATTCAATTGTTCTAAGAGACAGTGGGATGAGGAAGGAAGAGCATGAGCTGTGGGATTCGGACTGGGTTACAACCTAGCTGACCTCTTAATGGTTCTTCACCCACACTGATTGCTGAGAACTAGATGATATAATGTCTGTAAGGTGTCTTTCCCATATGAGCGCTCAATGAGGTTTGTGAATGAAAAAATGAATGAAGATGCTCAGGACCCATATGAACCAGATCCTAAAGGGTGAGGGACCAACTGACTCTACATTCTGAAGTTTTGAAGTCATGCAAATCCAGGAGGGTCATTTGAGAAGCCTTGTGGGATTAAGGGCTTGGAAATGAAGCCAGGCTTTGGGATTAAGCCGCTGGTTGGGCTGTCTCCGGGCCAGAAAGAGAAGCTCTTCCTGTGGCCCCTGTGGAAGGGATTCCCTCAGCTCAAGGAAATTTTGAGTGTTGAATCTAGGCTCAGAGTAGGAAACACCTTGAGAGTAAAGGGTGCATCTTGCTGTCAGATTCCAACTTTCCCCCAACCAGAGCCTGGCTCGGAGTGGCAAGGAATAGACAGAAAGACAGGCAGTAAGCGTGCATCGAGTTGAGTTGAGTTGAGTAGAACTGACCTGAGTTGACTTGGCTTGTGTCACCTTGTGTTGTTTTGAGTTTGTGGGTGGACCTGACTCTAGGTCCTGGCAAGGGAGGAGCTTTCCGGAACCCAAGCTTAGCTTAGACCTGGTCCCAAAGCACAGGGGTGACTCCAAGCGTGATGTGCTGGGGACATTCAGAGCTTTCCGAAAATGGAGTCATCTCAGAGAGGACCAGAGCCATAGGAAGGAAAAGGGTGGCCTATTGGCTTGGTTAGGGAGCACCACAAGGCTGAACGTCCTTTAGGAGTCTCTAAAACTAACTGGAACTCTGTCAGGATTTTTCCATATTTTTACGTGAACAGATTCCTTTCTTCCTGACAGAGAAAGGCCCTTTGGTAGCATGCACTTCAGTGGGTCAAACAGACTTCCCCATGAGGGGAGAAGGCAGGCAAAGGCCAGGAGTTAGGCAGGGCCCCATATAGCAGATGCTGTCAAGGCTGTAAACTGGTCCTCCTGTTGGGATGAGGGTTTGGGGGCCTGAGTGAGGTATGAGTCTAACTCTAGACTTCCATCAGGCAGTGGTTGCTAAAGGGAACAGTGACCCAGGAATCACAGTGCAGAATCAGACAAGACCTCTGGCATCGCAATATGGAGGTCAGCCAGCACCACGGGGGTCCCCTTTTGCTGGCCCCATCTCAGGCACTACCCATCACAGGCTGCAACCAGGCCTCTGAGGGAGGGAGGCGCTGAGACAACAGAATAGATTCCTGTGAGTTGTGGCTTCTCAAAACCTTATCGTATTCAGCTGTGTCTGTGCGTATCAGTCTCCCACACTGGCTTGAGAAGCCATCAGAAACACTACATCAATTCTGCTCAGTCCCTGCCTTGTGCCATCTAAAACTCTGGGTGCAGGTTAGACATCAGTGTTCAATGCATGAGTAATTAGGCCAGAGTGAGACTTACAATGCCAGTGGAAGATTTCAAGAGGGAAAGATGGAAATTTTCAGGATTTCAAGATGGCAAAAGTTCAGGGTAGAGACATCCAGCCAGAAAGGGCAGCATAGACTCCAAGTTGCCCCTCAGGAGTATGGCTTACAGGAAAAATTGGACTAAATGGAATTAAGAGACACGGTGGTACAGCGTAGGTTAAAAATAATGTTCCTCAGAGTCCTGGACTTCTGAGACAGGCGCTCGTGGGGCATTGTAAGATGAGTTTGAGAAAGGGAAGTTCCCCCAAAACTTCCCCCAAAATCCCATTTAAATTTTAAAAAGCTCCAATATTATCTTCTTTATACATTGGATGTCCACACACATTTTCATGTTTAAAAGATTCTTTGGATGTAAAAAAAAAAAAAAATGCATTTATAAAGCACTAGTGTTGAAATAGCCTAGGCATTTTAAGTGAGGTGGTCTGGATTCAGATCTCAGCCCCAAGCCTTCCCACCTGTAGGATTCAGGGACTCCCTGAGCCTCCACATTCTTATGTGTAAACCCTCCTTGCAGGGATGTGTGAACATGAACTGAGATGCTGCAGTATTTCCCAGAGGCTGGCACGCGTGTGATTGATGGTGTGCACAGTGGTTTCAGGTGGGATATGGATGAACATTTATTATTTTAATAGCTCACAATTGATGCACGTTAGCAAAACATAAGCAGCGCGCTAGACTCCATGATTTATGGAAAGAATGTAGCATTTCCTTTTAAAATAAAATGCCATGCTTTTTGAAAGGCAAATCGATTTAAAGGAAAATACTAAATGAATGAACAGTCGCAACACAGCAGAAATCATGAAGGTGGAACAAGAGTGACTGAAACGCAGGGAACATTGAGATAACCTATGAAAAACACCCATCGCCATATCTGTCATTTAGGAAGGGCTCCGTCTGGAATACAGCGCATGCTGGGCATGCGGCAGGCGGGCAGCAGGAATCCGTTTCAGGCAGACAGTAGGGACGAAGTCCAGGCAAACGGCAGAGATTGGGTCCCGGCAGCCAGCTGGCCACAGGCTCCTGAGGCAGGCAGGCTCCTGAGGCAGTGTCCACAAAGTGGGCGCCAACCATCAGTGGCCCATGAGATCACCTGAAGTGTCGTTCAGGCACAGTTAAATACCACCGGCGGGAGTTACCTCCTTTCCGGTTGATCCATTGGAGATCAGCATCTCCTTCAAGCCTCTCTCACAATTGTTTTTTGTTTTGTTTTGTTTTTAATTTTCTTTCTCTTTTTTTTTTAACATTTTTTATTGAGTTATAGTCATTTTACAGTGTTGTGTCAATTTCCAGGGCAGAGCACAATTTTTCAGTTATACATGGACATACATATATTCATTGTCACTTTTTTTTTTGCTGTGAGCTACCACAAGATCTGGTATATATTTCCCTGTGCTACACAGTATAGTCTTGTTTATCTATTCTGCATATGCCTGTCAGTATCTGCAAATTTTGAACTTCCAGTCTGTCCCTTCCCACCCGCCTCCCTCACACTTGTTGATCTTCCTTTTCAACACAGAGGCTCAGCCTTCAGCTGGCAACAGTATCCAACTGAAAATGAATAACAGTATTGTATTTCCCATGTATATATTTTTTACCATTACCTTCCATTTATAGAACACAATGCGGTGTCCTGTTTCTGAGAATGAACTCGTGTTCCCTTTTCACATACATGAATTAAAGATTAAAAAGTGAGTGTGTTACTTTTGTTCAGTGTGAAGTGAAGAGCGGGTCAAGCAGGATGTACGCACAGAAGTAAGATAAAGGTGGTCCTTGACCAAGAGAAAACCCAGAGGTCCTGCAAGGAGTCCCTCAACTCCAGAGGCCATAATGAGCCCACAAGGTGGATGTCTCCCAACCCAGCCACAGACTTTGGGGCAAGCTTTGTCCTGGGGAGGGCAAAGGAGCCCCCAGACAGAGCCAGGGGTCCAGGGATCAGGGCAGCGGCAGCCAGCAGTCAGTACAGTGAGGGCTGCCCCCAGAGAGTGGTCTGGAAGGGATCTCTGCAGCTAGGTGCTCAGGGGAGTCTGATGACCCCAAACCATTCAAGCCAGCCTTTGAAGGGGGCTGTTTATGAGTTACGGTGTGTTGGTAGCAAGCAACAGAAACCAAATCTGCCTCACTCAAACAGAAGCAGGGGTCCTTAAGAGATGACCAGAGAGCACCCAGAACGAAAGGGCAGGCTGGTGGTCTGGGTCAGGAAAGGACAGGGACCAGCGTAGACAAGGGGCCTGGGAGCAGGAGCTGAGGCCATATTTTTCTAAAGTTCCTTTTTGGGACGCATCAGCCACAAGTGTTTTTACTTCCTTTCATCAGTCTGCTCATGATTCCCAGCCCCTGGAGGGACACCAGCTGGTCTGGCGTGTGTCCTTTGTCCTCCTCTTGGCCAGCAGAGAGCTTGGAGGCTTGGTTAGACTCCCTCCAAGGCTGAACACTAAGGAGGGGATGGTTCCCCAAAAGAAAATCAAGGAGCTGTTACTAGAAGGAGGAGGAATGGGTTCTGGGCAGCAAATGTCTACTACAAGGATTCAAGGGGGGCCAGGCTATGTGGGACCATCACTGGGGCTTCCTTTCTCCCACCATGGCTGGGCCAGGGTCCACCCCATCTGGGGCCAGTGGTTGGCCAGGCAGGGGTCTCGCATGCTTACCATGAAGGGCTCTTGGATCCTCTGATGGTCTGGAGAGGGAGGTGGCTGGACAAGCCTGGCCCTGGGCCCCACGGCTGAAAAGGATCCACTGAGCTGAGGAAGTCTAACAAGAATTACTCACTCAGGGGTTGCAAACCCAACTGTCTGCTGGCTGGCAGGGAGAAAATGCATAAAGATTAACAGCAGTGGCATGCCTGTTGAAAGGGGCCACCCTTATTAGCCCCGGCCACCTGTTATCATACAAGCCCATGGACCCACCCAGGGTTAATATCCTGATTTTTTAAGTGAAGCCTCAAGTCCAGATCTTTGTGACACTCCTCATTTGTAAATATTGTGAACTACCAGGAAAAAAATTAAATATTGTGCTGACCAAACAGTACAAGCCATCAGTTTGTGGCCATTGGACTAACTTCTATTCATCCACTACAACCCAACTGAGAAATCACCTCCTCCAGGAAGCCTTCTGTGACTTGCCCCTCTTTCTACCTTGTTACCCTTTCTTTGGACTCCCACAGACCCTGGATGTCATCCTATGACAGCACTGACGCTCTGCATTAGAGAAACTCTTTCATTTTCATCCACCGTCTCCTCGAGAGTCAGGGTACCCACCACATCTTATGTCTATGCCCAGCACAATACCTGACACATATGAGGGGCTGCGGCATTGCAAAAAGGGCAGGGGAGCTAAGGGACTGTATTTGTCAGGTTATTCAATGGTAACAAATTAATCCTGAAATCTCTGCAAGTTTAATTAAATTAAGTAATCCTGAAATCTCTTAATATAGCAAAGGTTTGGTTCTCTCTCAAGTGAAGTCTGCTGTGGGGCCAGCCACTCTTCAGGCAGCTTCCTTCCAAGAAGTGGCTCAGGGATTCAGGGTAGCCCCATCATTAGGGGGCAGGGCAAGAGGGCCAGCAGAGAACTCACACCCACTCTTAAATACAAGTGACATCCACTGGCTCTTTCCAGAAGTAGTCCCGTGACCTTTCTCACTATAAGGGCTTGGAAATACAGGTGGAATGCATGGGGATTCAGAGTCCTTGTCTCTGTTGCACAGACCCTGGGCTGCAGCTCACGGTGTTGGAAAGACTCGGGGTCTAAGAGGTGGGCTCAGGTTGCCGGTGGGGCTGCCAGGGCCTGTCATTCACAGGAAGCAATGGAAATCTTAAGGTCAGTGCATGGAGGTGCCTCCTAATTTGTGAGTTTAACTCAAGACATTCAGAAAAGTAGGGGAGGGAGAGAATTTCATTAGCTTGAGCTTTCCACCTTTCCTTATTTGTCCAATCAGTAAACACCAAGAAATGAAAATCAAATTGATGGAAAATAGAGGGCAAATGCCAATGAGTAAACTGTTTATAGTGAAATCACACTTAGCCCCTTGGCCTTTCGTTTGCAGTCCACGATGTACTGGGAGTGACTGCAGCTGCTCAGAGGGGCTCTCTTCCGTGATCAAATGCTGATGCGTTCAGGCTTCCTGGTCCTCGCCATCACCCTTGGCCCAAAACATGGCTGATGGTGGGTCAGTGGGCACCCCCAGGGACTCAGAGGCACACACCATGACTTCGACAGGCTGGGTACAATGCAACAGCAGGTGTTTCCTTGGAATGGAATCAAAAGGTCTTAGACATGCTCTAGAAAGAGGACATCCCTGGGAATCAGAAAGACCTGGGTTCAAACTCTAGGTCTTTCTTAATATGTCAAATTCCTAGCAAGACTCTTCGCTTCTCTGAGCCTCAGTTTCGTCATCTTTAAAATGGGGACAATGATAACACTTTCCTCCCAGAACAATGGCGCAAAGTCTACGAGGTGACGCATGGAAAGGGCTTGGTGCACAGCAGTACCTCAATTGACATTATTTTTCTTCCTTTACTCCACTGAATTGGAGGGACCAAATTGAACCTCCCACCAATAGCACTCCTGATTGCGTCAGCCAGTTCCTGTTTGCATGCCTCTGGTGACAAAAAGCTCCCCACAAACCCCCAAGCATCCTGTTCCGTTTTTGAACCACTCCCATGGTGTCTGTGATGGGAGGATCTGATGTCCTCAGGGACTGAGTTTGAGGGAAAGGTGCCTGGCCAAACTCCCCTCTCTGGACAACTAATCCGTACCTTGGCTCCCAAGAGCCATCTAGGGGAAGTGAGTGTGGTGAGAATGAAGGAGGGGAGGGGTCCAGAGTAGGGGAATCTGCGTCCATTTCCAGTTGACAGAGAGGAGACAGAGAAACCCATCACATGGGAGATAGGATCCCAGAGAAGAGAAATCTCTGGAAGACTGTTGCAGGACAATGATGGGGATCCAGCTTGGGATGAAATGAGAGAAGATACAGAGGAGTGAATAGGAGCTCAAAATAAGAAGGAGCATGCCTTCATTCATTTTGCAAACATTCACTGTTTGTCCACCGTGCCAGGCTTCATGCTGAGGACTAGGGTCAGAGATATGAATCCACTGCAGGTCCTGATCTTGGGGGAGTGGGACAGGCATATGATAAAAATATTAAAAACCATATGGGAATTGCTGAGATGAAAGGAAGTGTGGGATGGGGATGGTGAGACCTCAGAGGAGGGGTACCTGGCCCCGCTGGGCATGTGGTGTTCAGGAAAGGATGAGGAGGTGGACAAAAATGGGGAGAAAAGATGACAGACGGAGGAACCACAAGAGCAAAGACACAAAGATGAAAAACAGCCTGGCCTGTGGGAAGACCTGCCCACCGTCCTCTGTGGCTTAAGGTAGGGAGGGATGACAAGGGGACCAGAGCAGGCAGCGGAGGACCTTGAATGACAGCCACAGAGCTGGGACCTTGTCCCAGGCTAGGAGGGTGCCATGGAAGGGTGGGGCACTTTGCAGAAAATTTTTATTGAAATGCAATCTGCATTCATAAAAGTGGTTGTATAATATGTTTACAGCTCAATAAATTTTCACAAAGCGAACATACCCTTGTAACCAACCAAGAACCAGGAACTTACCAGCATCGCACAAAGCCCCCTTTGCTCTCCTCCCCAGTCACCATCCTCCCAAAGGAACCACTGTCTTGACTTCTAACCCCAATGATTAGCTGGTTTGTTTTTGAACTTCATGTAAATGAAATCATGCAGTGGTTTGTATCTGACTTCTTTCACTCAACATTGTGTTTGAGATTCTTTCTTATTGTTATCATGTTGCATTCATTCACATTCACAGAGTTTGATCTCATTGCTAAATTGTATTCCATTGTGCAATTGTACCAAAACCTATTCATCATTCTAGTGCTGATAAACTCTTGGTTTGTGTTCAGCTTGGACCTCTTATGAAAAGTGCTGCCATGTAGATTCTTGCATGTGTCTTTGGATGAACATCTATCTACATTTCTGTCAGGTTTATGCCAAGGAGTAGAATCAGTGCATCACGGGGGATGCAGATTCCCCATGGAGTACCAGTGTTTTTTCCAAAATGGGAGTCCCAATGTATACTCCCCATTGTACTGCATGAAAGTTCCAGTAGCTCCATATCCTGACCGGTATTTGACATTTTCTGGCTTTTCCATTTTAACCACTCTAGTAAGCACGTGGTAGTTGTAATTTGCACTTCCCTGATGACTAGTGAGGTTGAATACCTTTTCATATGCTTACTGGCCATTTGGACATCATCTTTCCTGAAGCGCTTGTTCAAGTCCCTGGAAGGGGAGAGACAAGGTCTACCTTTCATTTCAGAGAGTCATCTTGGGTGGCCAAGGGGGGTGACTGGGATTGTGGAAATAGGTTCTCTGGATCCTCTGGCTAATACAGTGGCTTCTCACTTAGGTGCCAGGCTTCCTCTACTTCCTCTGTCTCTTTAAGTGCTCACAGCCTCCCTGAGAGGTCAGAAATGTTACCAGCATCTCACGGAGGAAGTGTCTGGACCTACAGAGGGGAATGACTTGCCCAAGGTCTCATGGTTGGAGCTGGGAGTAGAGCCCAAGGGAGGGGGCCACAGACCCTGAGTTCATTTCCTCATCAATCTCAAACCACAGTGGGAAGATGTAAGAAGGGACAGAACAGAAAGAAACAGAAAGAAAAGTGAATAAACATTTACCAAGACATCTCTCTCATTCCTTATTTCACACAAGAGAAAATTCTCCTCTTCCTTCCTCTTCCCTCCCCCAAAGTCTAGCATCTCCCCAAAAGTCCAGCAGATGTGAGCAGGCATCAGAAGCCTAGTGCCTGACAACCCCAATATTTTGTTGGATGGCCAGTGATGTGAACGGAAGAACCGGGCCAACCCGAGCTGGATCCTGGCCTGCCAACACTCACTGCATGGCCCTGGATCAGTCACTTTACCTCCCTGGGCCTTAGGCTCTTCATCTGGTTCAATGATCCCTTCCGCAGAGCCTGGTGAAGAGGAGCCAGCTCTGTGCCTGGAATAAGGCGGCCCCTGGTTTAGGTGACACATGCTCATTCCTTCCCTCAACTGGCCCAGGACTGGAGGGGCTCCCCACCTTGCCCAGGGCCCAGTCCTCTGGCTCCCACCACCCTAAGTAGCATCCTTTTGTCTCTTGCAGCTATAACAGGTCCCTGGCAGTTTTCCTCACTGCTGGAGAGCAGGTGTGGCTGGGGCAGGAGGAGCATCCATCCCCCCGGGGCACCCTCTCCCCTCAGCAGCCCACACTCAGGCTGACAGCCACACAATTAGCCTCAGAAGGGCCTTTCTCTTCTCAAGGGCTCTCATCTCAGAGCCCAGACACCTTTACTTTAGGAGCCTTGCTTGGTAAAGTGCTTTGTCAATGCCACCGCCAAACAACCCTCCCATCCCCGTCACACACAAACACACACACACACACACACAGAGACACACCCGCACAGTGCCATCCTGCTGTCCTTCCATTCATTAATCCACTCAGCATTTAGTGAGCATTCAAGACACCATTTTAGGCACCAGGACACCCCCATGGTCTCTGTCTCCATGGACTTTCCCCTGCAGGGGGAGAGATGGCTAATAAACAAGTAGGTTGGCACAGTAAACCGGCTCACTTCAGACGGTGCTCAGGGCCATGGAGATGGGGAGGGGGAAAACTGTGACGCAGAGGGGCAGCTGGGCAACCACTGGGTCTCAGAGCAGAGCGGAGCAAGTCACAGGCCCGCTGCCCACGAGGGTATGTCATGGCCTTCTCTGGTTTGGGCTCCAAACTCAGCTCCTGGAGGGGGGAGTCACGCAGCAGCCACCACTTGGGGGACGACCTAGGATGTGGCACTGGAAGGTCCTGGCTGCTGCTGACCTCCACAACTTTGCCTCCTTCCCTCCCTCATTGACAAGTCCGACCATCCCCTCTAAGGTCTGTCTGTTCCTCAAGATAACCTGGCTCTCCTGCCCCCAGGGACAGGGAGGGGGTCACAGGGGTTCTTCCTTGATCCGCCAGCTTCCTCTCCATCCATCACATAGCTTTATCCCTCCCACTCCACTGCATTCAGAGCAACCTGAGCCCTTTCCGGGTGGTTCCCCCAGCAAAGCTCCAGGAGCAAGGCCAACTGAGCCCCAGCCGAGACCAGCAGACCCTCCTGAACCACCACACCCAGGACTCTCTCTGTCTTTCCTTCTCAGCACCCCCACCCCCGTCTTTTACCCTCCTGCTGACTCATTCTTTCTCTGTGTGTCTGTCTCTGTGTCTCATTTCAATTTTGGCCTCTATCTCCCTGTCACTCTAATTCACATCCTAAATGTACTTCTTATCTGGACATTCATTTGCTTCAGATACTGATTTTTTTTTTATTGCATTGAGCCCCTACTAGGTGCCAGGCGTGGGGCTAGGAGTTTGAATCTAATCAAAGATGAGTAAATCCTGGACTTCCTTGGAAGGGAGCTGAGTCATGGACTTAAAAAAGTAAAATGGGAGGTGCTAAAAGTGACTGATGTTATACCAGGAGACACCGATGGGGGCTGAGGAGCATCAAGGAGGGGGGTCCAGGTGATTTCTTGGAGGAGGTGACTTTTTAGTCAGATTTTGAAACATGGTCATGTTGTGGAATGTGGGCTGACTGCGGGGAGGAGGGTCATCTCCTGTGGGCTAGCTGCTTAGCTCCCTCTCCTCTCAGATCTAAGTCCTAGTCTCCAGTATCCTCCTTACTTAATCTCTAAGGTGTCCTGAATAAAGCATGGACTTCGTGTCCGAAAGACCTGGGTCTGAGTTGCACGGACTTAACATCCTGAACTTCATTTCATCATCTGTAAACAGCCTCCTAGGGCTGTTGTGAAAAACAAACAAGACAGAGGATGTGAAAATGCTTTCCTGCTGTTAACGAGACTCTTTACTGTTAATGAGGGCCCTTTTGACTGCAAGTGATGGAAACCCAACTCAAAATGGCTCAAAGTGAAAAAAAAGAAAAATCTGACATGGCTAGCGTCAGGCACACCTGGATCCAGGGGTTCAAGTGGTGACCCTGAGACTCTCTTCCAACATCTTTCAGTTCTGTCTCCCATGCGTTGGCCTCACTCTGAAGCAGGCATTCCCTCTCCGAGTGACAACCACCCACCACCAGCTGAGTGACTCCAGTAGAAATAGGATATCCCATTCCTGGTGGTTCCAGCAAAGCTCCAGGATTGGAGCTCAATGAACTGACTCCAAATCCATCCCTATAGCCAGGGCTGGGTCACACACTTACCTCTGGAGCTAGTGATGACATGATCTTCCCACCCAGTTCAGAAGGACCACCAGTGGGAAGGGAGGTAAGTCCTCCCAAAGAGGTGCTGTTACATTGTTGTAAGAAGGAAGGCTAATGGGTGCTGGGTGCTAATCCACTTGGATAATGGAGACAAGGAACACAGAGGAAAAGGAGATTCATTCAGGTCTCAGCCTCGCTGTCATCTCCTCCAAAAAGTCCTCTCTAATCCCCCAGGGCTGTATTGGGTACCACTCACCCCCATGCTCCTTTAGCACCTTACGCTGCCCTTATTGTCACACTCATCACATTTATTAGAACTTCCTGTTTACTTGTCTGTCTCCTTCACAGTAATCTAAGTATTGGGAGGAAAAACATGATGCCTGTCTTGTGTTTTGCTGTAGCCCTCATGGTGACAAATGCTAGACACTTAGTAAATGGTGGGTGGATGGGTGGATGGATGGATGGATGGATGGTTGAATGTAGGGATGATGGATGGATGATTAGGTGGTTAGATGAATGGGTAATGAATGGGTGGTTGAAATGAATGAATGAGTGGTCGGATGAATGGATGGGTGGATGGATGGGTGGATGGATGAGTGGTTAGATGGATAGATGAAAGGTTTGGGAGAAAACCGGTGAGACTAGTTTGATATGTGCTAAGCCTACGCTGCCTGTGAGCACAATGAGATGTCCCTCAAGCTGGTAACGGATGAACTTGGAATTCAGGAGAGAAGTCTGGGCTGGAAACAAGTATTTGAGAGCTATTATCATGGAGGCCATGGGAGAGGATCAGCATTACGAAGGAGTAGGCAAGTGGTGCACTCAAGGTCACACGTCACATAAGTGACACTTGAACCTGGGGCTGTGTGATACGTCTGCTCTCATTCCTTCTGTCCAAGGCAGCTTGGCCCCTACTTGAAGTGGCAGCACAGAGTTAACATCTCTCCCTTCTCCCCTCCCTCCCCCTCCTCAAACCACTCAGCCAGAAGGGAGCAGCTGCCTGGGAGGACAGAGAGACAGATTATGTAAACTGTGATTGCCACCCACAGGAGGAGGAGGAGAGAGAATAGGTATTGAAATGCGCTTTCAATAATGCATGTCCTCCTCCGCAGAGGCCTGGGGCTTAGTGGAGGGGAGAAGAGCCTTAAAGGGACCAAGCCTCTGGTCCCTAAGCGGCAGCGCCCACAGATCCCAGCCATGCAGGTCCTCTGTCCAAAGCTGGAGGGTTCCATGGACGTCCACCCCGGGGCTTCTCAACCTTTCACAGTCAAGGACACTTGCTCCCCTCCTGTCCCCAGTATATTTGAGTTTTTAAAAGATTCTGTTTCCCAAACACACTGCATTTAAGTCATGATTAATTCATTTCCCCTATTTTTTTTATTAATCAAAGACACTTAACTGCCAGTCAGAGCTTTGTTCAGCAAGAGGTAAGTCACTGGATGATATCACTCCAACCCAAAGCTGAGAAATATGCCAACATTGTTAGCCCAGCCTACCCTGATGCTTGGAACTGCCCTCCCTCCCCATCCCCCATTCATTACTGTCTTTGGAAAACCCCAGGTTGGGGTACAGGGAACCTGCCAAGCACTCCTATTTCACAGAGGAGAAAACTGAGACCCGAAAAGGTGAATGGACTTGCCTAAGGTCAGAGGATCGGTGGGGACTGAAGGCTGAGGCCTGACCTCTCCAGTTTCAGCTGACTTAGAACTTGGCAATGAGATAGATTGTCCAAGGGATCTGAAAATAAAGAGAATGTAGCCGGCACCTTCACTGCACCCCTACTATGCGCCTGCCCAGGAGATGTATTCTCCCACCTAGACCTCACACAGTGGCCCTGACAGAAGGGCTTACCACGCCCCATTGTGCATATGAGGAAATCGAGCCTCGAAGAGGCTCTGTGGGTTACATAATCCACTTGGCTGCAAAGAGCAAGATCAGGATTCCAGCAGGTTTGCCCACTGACTGTGAAACTCACGCTCTCTCCACCTCACTGGGCTAGCTGGGATGAAGGCGAGGCAGCCATTCCAACTAGATAGGAAGTTCTGCTCACCACTTACCAGCTGGGTGAATTTGACTAATGATCTTACCTCTCTGAGCCTCCAATCCTTCACCTTCAGCATCTTGCTCCTTGAGTGATGGTGGAAGGTAAGCAGAGACAATGGGGATTCAAGCCCCCAGCACGGAGCTTGGGGCACAGAACTTGGAGGTGGGATCCCCTCCCTCCCTTCTCTTTTCTTGTTGAAGCCGGGGTGAGCGATCTGACTGCCTATGTCTTTGGGGACCTCCTGGGCTGGAGATTAGCAAAGCATTACCCTGTTCTCCCTCTGTTATCAATTCAACACACTGTCCTCCTCTGGTCCAATAATTCTCAGATGAGCCAAGGGTGGGTTGAGGCTCTCTCCCTCCCGTGTGGTCATCTCCCTCCCCTCCTGGTCATCACCATTTGCTTCCACGTCTGGTTTTGTTGGCATTGGGTCAAGATGGTTTGAAAATTCCCCCCACCCTCCTGGAAACCCCATTTATTTCCCCAAGGCAGCCTAATGAGTGTGAACTGGGAATCTCAGATCCCAGCAGCTGGAGAGGGTGACCTCCTGAGCCTGCCACAGTTGCTCCCCTGAGCAAGGTGGAGGTTGAATCATTGACTCTCTGGTCCCCCACTCCCTCAGAAATGGTTTAAATGATTAAGTTCAATAAACATAGTAAGTGGAATGAAGCACTAACAATTCCTTGGGCATTATGCAATGTATCAGAGGTCGGTAAGGCTCCTCTCTGTGCCAGCTATGAGCTGGGTGTCGAAGACTTGGGGATGAATGAGGCCTGGCTCTGCCCCAGAGGAGCTCCCAGCCTGGGGGGAGAGACAGACAGAAAGATAAGCTAGGACCACAGGGCAGCTTAGGGACTGAGATAAAAGAATGGGCACGATGCCGTGGGAGCCCGAGGATGGTGGGGCTGACTGAGTCGGGAGAGAAACGTGGGGAAGCTTCACAAAAGATCAACCTGTATGCTGAACCTGGTGTGGAAGGCAATTTCAGACAGAGGGGCAGTTGGAAAGACAGGACCACGTGCGAGCATTTAAAGGAGGATTCTATGTTGTCCGAAAGGAAGGGAATGGACTAAAGGAAAGGCTAGGTTGGGTCACATGGTGAAAGGACTTGAATACCATTGCCAATGGTAATGGACTCCAGGCTTTGGAGAGCTGTGGCACAAGAGTTTCCCTGGTCGGACTGGCATTTAAGAAAGATCTCTCTGCTTGTAGAAAAAAGAGTCACAAGGACATAACTGGAGGCAAATGTTCCAAAGCATGAGTGACAGTTCATGAGAAAACCAGAGGGGCCCTGAACTGAGCTGGAGAGATTTTGTGAAGAATGAATGGATTGAACTTGGTGGCTGATTGGATGTGGGGATGAGAGGCAGGGTGGCTTCCTGGCTTTTGGGCCTTACCCTCCCCTCTGTTCTGTTTGGCCAACCAACGTTTAGGCCAACTCGGATTCCCAGGGAAGCTTGGAGAGCGGTGGCTTCTCACCCGCTTCCTCAAAACTGAAGCGGAAGTTTACCTCTTGTACTCTCCTCCTGGTCAACACACTTCCAGCTGCAAGTGGAAGAAACTCAGTTCAAAGTTAGCAAAAAGGACATTTATCGGCACGGTGATGAGAAGTTCAAGGGATGACCGGTTCGCACCATGGCTGGATCAGGCAACTTAAATCATGAGAGCAGATCTCGGTTCTCCACGTCTTGGCTCTGCTTTCCTCTGTGTTCGCTTCATGCTCAGGCAAACTCTGGCCCCTGCAGCTCCAGACTCCAGTCCCACTAGCTTAGCAACCCACCACCAAAGGGGGCTCTCCAACAGCCCCAGCAAAAGCAGCAGAACTGAGTCTCGTTGGCCTCTCATGGGTCACGTGCCCATCCCTGAACCAATCACCGTAGCCCAGAGGGATGGGCCACACTGATTGGCCAAACCCTGGTCACCTGCCATCTCCTGGAGCCTCAGGCTGGGGGCTCAGCCCACCTAAACCACAGGGGAGGAGCTTGGGGGAAGAGCAGCTTCCCCAAAGGAAGTGGGGGGTGCCTCACCGAAAGAAAGGGAAATCAATGCTTAGAATGCAAAACCACCAGTTATGCTCTTGATTTCCTTGCCCCAGCAGCCTGGAGCTATCCAGGAGGGCGCCCTACTTTCCAGAGTTTGGCATCCGTGTTGTGGTCTTGCTCCCAGGGCTGTTCAACACATCTCTAAGGTCCAGGAGATGAATGAGCGGGGAGATGCACTTGACCTTTTCACATTCAAAATAACAACAAACTGAAACCATTCATTCATGTAATCATTGCCCACCTTTGTGCCCTGGCCAGCTCTGGCTGCCATGCATGATGGAAAGACCCAGACTCTTCCCCACGGAGTTCCCAGTCTATTTTAGGTATAAGTCTCTGATCACTTAGTGGAGTCAGATTTACCCTCCAAAAAATTACATTTCACTGCATATTTTTTTCTGGCACTTGGATGCTTTTATTTGCTTTTGGATTAACTGCCTCACCTGGAAATCACAAATTGAAAAGGCCTTTAAAATTCCCCTTCTACTTCTGAGTCAACTTTGTCTTCACTAATAAAAGCATCTAATTGTTCATGCATTTATTGAACATCCTTACTGAGGCAGCCTTTGGTGTTTCCATGATTTATTCTTTGAAAATCTGGACCTGAGCCCTGAGAAGGTGTGGTGGTCCCATCACAGCCTGTTCTACCAGGAAAGGAGCAAAACTGGAGTCCAGACCACAGAAGACTGGTGGCCTGTGGTCTCTATTGTCAAGCAATGCATGTTGATCCTGAGGGAAGAGGTTGGAGTGACTGGGAATAAATTTTTAGCTCAATGTGAATGAGAAAATATCTAAGGACCAGAGCTATTACAAAATGTATAAGCTCCCTTATAAGGCAGTGAGCTCCTCGTCCCTGGAGACTTGTAAGTAGGACTCTCGGATGGGAAGCTGGACAGAGTGATCTCAGCCTCTTCCGGCCAGGAGATTCCTGAACCATGGGTTGAGTTCTGCCTCAGTCATTGTCTTGCTGTGTGGCCTTGGGTGAGGCCTAGCCCCTCTCTGAGCCTCAGTGACTTAGATAACCCAGCAGCTTCTTCCTCTTCTAAATGTCTCACCTCAGGCATTCACACCTGCCTCTGCAGACTCACGTGATTTCCGTCCGATGCATATTCCAAGGCCCCTAGTGCCTGCAAAAAGCAGCCCAGCAACCCTACAGGTGTGAGGCCCCTCCTGTTCCTAGAGATGCTGTGGTTCACAGTCATGGGGACCAGCAGGTCTTGGGGAGCGGACCAGCCACTGGCGGGATGCGTCCCCTACACGCCTGACTTTGCCTCTGTACCACATCGTCTCTCTGCCCCAGGACTGGCTGTCAATCCGCAGAGTCTTGGGAATTGGCCTCGCCCTATGAGGGCGGGTGAAGGGCAGCAGAAGCTGATGCAGAAACCAGCACCAGGGAGGTGAGAAGTTCATTCCACCTCTTCACGAGTGGCCTTAAGGCTTCTCTCATTTGATGTTCACAACAGCTCCGCAAGGGAGGCATTACCATTCCCAGCTTGTTGGGGATCTGAAGCTTAGAGAAGCTGGTGATTATCAGAGGCCAGCAGAGAAGCAGTGGAGACGGCATGGGATGAGGCCCAGCTGCCCCACACCATGCTGCCTCCCCAGGGGTGCTCATAGCTCACCTTCTGGAAGGAAGCCTCAGCCCCTCCTAGCAAGATGCCCCTTTGCCAGGAGAGTTGGCCAGAGCCAGACCAGAGCCTCAAATCCCTCTGTCAGCATTGGCCATTAAGTGGGCCTGGAGCAACACCTGCCCTCTGAATTCTGCTGGGCCTTTTGGAGAGGCCACTTGCCTTCTCTGGGCCAACTCAGTCCCTCCAGCACTAACATTCTAGGACTCCACTGCCCAAAGTCTCCTCGCTCCTGGGTCTCCATCTGAGTGGGGATGATACCTTCTGGCCGTATACAGGCTGACAAGTATTTTCCACAGCCTGAGACGTGGACAATAGAGGTCTTCCTGTAAACCAGAGGCTGTACCTCGTACCCAGGGGCACACAGTCAGGGAGGCACAGAGCCGGGGATGAGGCCCAGACCCTTAACACTCTGATGGAGACCACCCAGCTCTCACAGAGACTTAGCCCAGGGCCAGCCACTACCAGGTTTCCAGGTTCGGCAGGTGGCCAGCTTATCAGCCCTGGGCACCACCAGCCACCAGCTTCCCTTCCCCAGGGACACACTGAAGCCTGATTTCTGCACCATCTAACTACTGAGCCAGTCCCAGGTCACTGCCTAGTGGTGCCTGTGACCCCCTGACATGGCCGTATCCCCCACCGTGCTCTCTGGGGTTCTGTAGGCAGAAATGTGTGATGCCCTGTTATCTGGAGAGAAGCAACGTAAGCAGAGGAGACTGGGAAGAGGGACAAGAAGGGGGAGCAGGCCTGGGGATGCCCAAATGAACCAGACCTATCCCCCAACCCCGGGAGGGAAGCAGCCAAGCAGGGGAGAGATGACTGGACCTATGTTCTGTGGCTTAATTTTGAGACAGAGAGGTGATTCGCCCAATTTTCCTGTTGAAAACACTGCCACTCAGGGAACATTAAGCAATTTGCCCCAGGCTACAAAACCAGGGAGCGGGCAGAGCCCGGGTACAGACAGCAACGTCACGCCGCCTGCAGCAGGTGCATGATGTCCCCACCCAGGGTCGCTGAGTCAGCAGCCTTTCTCCAGGAGGGGACGGTTTAGCGCTGAAGCACACCCCGCCCCTGCCAGCCACACACCCTCAGCCTCGGCCCCTTTGCCAAGGCCGCCGTGCATGACCAGGGAGACTGGGCGGCATGCTGGTGGGTGGTCTCTTGGGGGCACCCTTGCACACAGCACCACAGGCAGGCGGAGAACAAGTCATATCTAATCTCTAGAGTCCTCATTCCCCCGAGTTTTCCTGGAAACAGCAGGCAGCTATTTTTAAAAACTGCATCCGCAGGCAGTAACCCAGGAGATGCGTCCCCAGCCCCATCCTCACCCCTTGGGTGGAGGGCGGCGTTGACTCTGCTCACCGCTCAGCCAAGAGGCCAGCAGCCCCCCCACCTGGGAGAGAGGGCAGGGGGACATGTCCCCCGACAGAGGGGAGATGTATGTCAAATTCAAAGCATCCCCCCCATCAGTTAGAAGGGGCCTCCGATCCCCAGAGGGAATGTGTGTGCCCATACTCACACCCTGGTGGGTGTCGGTGAGGCCGTGTATCTGCTGAGTATTGTAAAGTCGAGCCTTGTGTATCTGGGAGCAATACGTGTCTGCAGCAACGCAAGTGGCTCCGTATCCCATGCAAGTGTGACATTTAGGTACGTGGGTTTCTTTGTGCTTCTTAAAGTCAGTATGTTGAAGTGAACCTGTGTGTGTGTGTGTGTGTCTGGGTAGGCTGTGTCTGTTTCTGTGTGTAGGTGTGTATACACATGAGTGTTTATGTGTGTCTGTCAGTCTCCAGGAAGCCCAGGAGATAAATGTACACGGTTTTAGACGCAGGAAGAACATCAGTTATCTCTAGAGCTCAGTCCCTTCACTTTCCATTCCTCATGTCACAGAAGGAGACATTGAAGCCCAGAAAGGGGACAGAACTTTGCCTAAGGTTAGGTAGCAGCAGAGAAGATTAGAACCCAGTTTGCTTCTTGGTGCCAAAGCCCGTCTACCCAGTCACCCTATACAAGCCCCATTTCCAAGGTCAACAGCTGCTCCCTCGCTGCTCCCTGCAAGTAATGGCCAGATCAGCCCATCATCCCCACTAGGCGTTGAGTTGGCCGCCGAGAAGGAGGAGGGGTCCAGGCATAAGTGCATCCGTTCTAGGCTCTGAGTAGAACACTCACCAGCACAACACACCTTTGCTGGTGGGGAAGGAGCACAGGCTGAGCCTGCTGGCTCCTGACCCCTGGACTCACAGAGATCCAGAGAGAGGGAACGGATGGTGCCTGCCCTCAAAGGGTCTAGAGGAGGTCAGGCAGGTAAACCAAAAGCTATGACCTAGGGGTAAATGTGCCTACTTGAGGTATGAACAGATTTCTGAAGGATTCTGCACAGAAAGAGCAGCAATTGATTCAGCCCAGAGGGTTGAACAAACCTAGTGAGGAGTGACATTTAAGTTGGGATTTAAGAGAGGCAATGTGGTGTGTCAGTAATTATGTCATACACTGAAGAGAAAGGGCATTCCAACTGGGTGCACAGATTATGCAAAAGCATCTTATCCACTTCCTGATTCTTCGTTCTAGCAAGATCCGGCTCCTTCCTGGTCTACCCTGACCCTCTGCTTAGTCTTCCTTCTGTGTCTCTTATCTGTGCTCCTGTTAGTCCTACTATCTGGAATTTTCTCATGCCTTCAGCAAATGTGTCCTCGGCACCAAAAAGGTACCCGGCCCCGAAAGTAGTACAGGAGATACAGATGGGAACTGAGCATAGTTTCAGTCTCTAAGAGCAAAAGATGGGAGTAGTTAGCACTCAACCAACCACAGCTCTTTATCTTCTTCCTGCCTGGTCCTGTGCTCAGCGTAGTGAAGGATGAGAAAATACGGGAAAAGGAAGAAAGCTCATTGAGGGCCTCGCTATGTGGGGTGTGGGTGCCCACAACCACACAGAAAGTTAGGTCCAGATGGCCCCATTTCTGGACAAGACAGTTGAGGCTCAGAGAGATGAACTGACTTATTTGAGGTTGCACACAGCGTGGAGTTACGCCAGGTGTGTGGGGCTCTGGAGTCTGGGTTCTTTCTGCCAGGCCCCGCTGATGGCCTGCACGACCAGGAACATGGGTTTGGGAACTGCTGTTTCTGCTGGTCTTTTGCCTACAGCCCATCTCTTTACTGGCTTTCAGTTATGCTCCTTTTGGAAATGCCAGCTAAGTGGGCAGTAGGGCCCTAGGCAGTAGGGGGCTTATTTACCTTTGGGCGCAAAGAAAGTGGGAGTGAACATCCCCCCTCTAAGGAGCCAATGTGGGCCCAGCAGGTTTGAGGTCAGAGCTGTGAGGGAGGACTCAGGGACACAGCTGCACCCTCTAGTCTTCCAAGCCTTCCAAGAAAGCATCTCTGCCCTGAAATCACATCTGCTCAGACCAAAAGAAGGAAACATGGGAGGACCCAGTGAGGCTACACACACGAAACCCTCAGCATCTGCTTGCCCACAGTAAGCCCTCCATCACATTAGCTAAGAAAAAAATGACTAGTCCACGTTGCATGTCACCCATAGGCATTTTGGAGGCTTTCAAAAATCTCATTTCTGACCAAATCCTCACAATCCTCCCTGTGATTAGGAGCTGCCACTTTCATTTTACCGATGAGAGACATTGCCTATTAAGGATGTGGAGATGAACAGCACACAGTCCTCACCCTCAAAGAATCATAGACAAGAAACACAAACACACTGTGAGCCTCTAGGGTGCTCAATTCTATAAAAAAAAGAAGCATGGAGGGGGGAAGTGGTAGGGACACATGAGAGATGCCATGATGGAAAAAACATGGAGAATGAGGGAAGGCTTCCTGGCGGAGGGGACATCTCAGCTGAGACCTGAAGATAAGTCAAAGTTAGGCAGACAAACGGGAATAGGGAGGGATGGTAAGTGATAGAATAAGGCTTCTAGCCCAAAGCCCAGATTCTACCCCGTGGTCCCTAGAAGACTTGGTTTAACATTCATTACATGGGTTTGTCTGGAAAGTTTTGGCAACAGGGATCTAGGGTGGGAATGGGAGGCTGAGAAGAGGATAGCTGATCCCACACCCAAAGTCAGCTGGTCCCCAGACTGGAGGGGACTGTCTCTACCCTGCCCCGTCATAGCCAGCCCCTTCTAGGGAAGCCCCCCCCCCAGACCCCGGGCTGGGCTGCTGCGTGCCCTCTACTGCCTGCTCCTGTTTTCCTTGCAGCTGGTTCCCCTTCCTGGTGAGTTGTGGACTCATCACACCTGGAAGCCCAGGCGTCTGCAGGGCACTTGGCTCCAGGTTCCATCATGGACCACTTCTCCCTGAAGTACCCTTGTTGGCCACAGTTTCAGCACGAGATTTCGCTTAGGGGTAAATCCTAGAACACTTTCCAAACCAACAGCATCTTGGCATGTGATTGAGTTGGAGGGGACTCGGTGGACCTGGAGTCAGGAAGACCTGCTTCTGAATGCCAGCTTTGTCACTCCCATATCTTGGCAAGTTCTCTGAGCCTCAGTGTCCACGCAAATATAAAATCCAGCAATGACATTGACTACAGAGAAATACTGGGAAGACACAGATGCGACAACGCACATTAACACTGCTTATAAATTGTTCAGAGGCTGACACATGGAGGTGGGGTTTTTTTTTTGCCGTGGTTGTGGTCATGAATAGCAATAAATGTTCATTCACTCAGCAAGTGTTTATCAAGGGCTCACGTGCCAAGCTCTGTGCTCAGAGCTGGAATCTGACAATGAACTGAGGAGACGTGGGGTCTGCCCTCAAGGACTTCACAGTCTGGGACAGGGACAGACATAGGCAAGTTCAACATAATATGATTCGTGCCTGGGTCAGGGGAAGCACAGGGGTTGAGGGTAGCCAGGACGGTCAGCTAGCTCAGCCTGGGAAGTCAAAAAAAGGTTTGCAGAAGTGAGATCCCGGTGGAGTGAGCTAGGGCAAGGTCAGGGGAGAGAGTTCCAAGTAGGGTCAACAACACGGGCAAAGACCAGGAGGCAGGACCTTGGGGTCGATTTGGGACACCATGGACGGAGAGAAGTTGAAAATTAAGCAGGGCATATCAACTTTAAGGTAAACTCAAAGTTAACTGTATTATGTTAATGTCTTCCAAGCAGATTGCAGACAATTTGTTGGGTTTTTTTAAGTGGAAACACAAAACCGTAGCACATAAATTTAAATTGTACTACAATTGTCAGAGCCTGGTGCAGCCAAAACAAGAATTCAGGTCCCGAGATGTAGCCACTGACACCAAGTGTTTGTCCATCAGCTCCAAGTCAACTGGAAAGGCAGGACCTCCCTCCTCTTAGCACCCACAAACATCCTAGGCTTCGCTGGGATAGGCTTGGTTTAGGTCACATGGCCTTCCTAAACTAGAAGGAAATGCAGTGGTCCGATGGGCTAGACTCAGGTGGACAGCAGGGCTACGGCAGCTCTCCAGACAAGATAGTAAGGGGTTGTTATCCGAAGAGGCATGGAAAATAGGGAGGTAAAAACAGTGGTAGGTCAAGACAAGGTACCAAGTTGGAAGTTCTTTCCCTTTCTATTCTGCTTTGAGAAAGCTCGCAGTCATCCTAGGAGGCATTCTGGCATTGGGTTCCATATTTTCTCTCATTTAACTTGATCCTTGCTGTGACCCTTCTATCTGGAAGAGAGGGGAGGTAATTAGGTTTATTCATTTAAAAAAATTTATGGAGGTACTGGGGATTGAACCCAGGACCTTATGAATGCTAAGCATGCACTCTACCACTTGATCTATACCCTCCCCCTCTAGGAGGGTATTGTCATCCCCATTTTACAGATCAGGAAATGGAGGCTTAGACAGGTAAAAGCCCGGCCCCAGGGCCCCAGAGTTAAGAAGATGCAGATTCTAGATTTGAACCCTGGTCTGCTTGACTCCAAAGTCCATTCTTATCACCAGGCTGCCCCGTTGGTCCCTCCGCTGACCAGCCCTGAGGAGAGCTTGACTGACACAGCTTTCTTGGCTGCACTGGTTTTCTTGTTCAGGTCACGCCTCTGCAACTAGGAATCCAGAGCCCACTTGTGATCACTTATGTTCTGGGTTCTGGTCTTTTAACTGAATAGGGGCAGGTGGAGAGGCAAGGGTGGAGCCCAGAATTGGGGTTCAGCCAGAGTGGTGACACACAGATTTTGTCCAAGCATCTTACCTCCTACTACTGTCCTCCAGAGCCCAAAAGACAGAGATCTGGGGCAGAAAACAGGAAGCAAATGGTAGCAATCATTCCCATCTATACTACCTTTTAGAGTTTACAAAACCATCATCTCAGTTGATCTCCACCCTGCAAGGCAGTAGAGCGGGTGCCAGCATCCTGTGCATTTCACAGATAAGGAACATAAAGTCCAGGCTGGAGGAGATCACAGAAGTGGTGGAACCATGGCTTGTGTTCAGGTTTACAAGATTCTACGTCCCTGGGTTTTTCAATTCTCAGAAAACCTCTCCAGGGGAAACCAGGCTGAAGCTTAGGGTCCTAAAGGAGTCGAGGGGACGGGGCCCGTGGTTCACTGAGTGCCTACATGGCCCCGGGTGCTGAGGCCAGCGCTTTCTCACATTGGGTCTCATTTACTCCCCACTCCAAACCTGATCTGACGTTTTGAGAGGGGCGTTGATCTGGTCAACGTCACACAGCTAGGAAGGGGAATTCAGACCCCAAGCCCTGCTTTCTCCTGACCTTCACTTGGCTTCTACAAGAAAGACCTCTCCACCACCCGCAGCTCATGGCCCGGGGCTCCCGCATCAGGCAGGGGCTAATTGGAAGGCAGAGCGCTGAGAACTTCCAGCTTGGTGCAGAGCAGCCCCGCCCTCCCCCTCTCCACCTGGAGCCAGGGCCATCTGTTCCCTTTTGTCGGGATGCAAGGGAAGATGAAACTAAATTTAAATACTAATAATACTTAACATTTGTCTGGAAAATGTTTCGCACACTAATTGCTGATTAGTCCTCCCCAGGCCCCAGAGAGATTGTGTCTTTGTGTCCCCATTCAGCAGACAGACTGATGGGACCTAGACCAGGAGGCTGGAAGGTGGATTTGTGGCTTACTGGTCTACCTCCATCTCGACTCAGCAGGACGAGGGTGGGTGGATAAATTCATCCAATTCATTGTTGCTCCACAGCTAACAATAAAGCTGGATCCAAGTTGGCTTGGCTGTCTATGGACAGCCCCTTAACCCCTCTGAGCCTTGGTTCCCTTCTCTACAAAATGGGAATAGTGTTCACTTTTGTTTCAGTCACTCACCAGTGTTTACACAGAGCATCCACTCTGTGCCAGCCATGGGACCAGGCCCTGCGAGCCCACACTGCCCATGACAGAAAAGGTTCCTGACCCCTTATGCCTCACGGTCTGGGAACGGGGACAGAGCAAGCAAAGTAATTACAGCCAGCGACAGCGAACTTGCTGGGAAGCAATTTGTGAACATGCTTTTTAGACACACCTCAGTTCTTGCAGGTGATCGAGTGACTCCTCTTTCTCTTGCTCCTCCTACTTTTCATTCATCTAGAAATCAGAACAATGGTCTCAAACCGGAGGACGAGACCACAGTGGGCTGAATCACGGGCCCAGGAATTTTGCTGGGGTTGGGGACACCCTGACATCTCCTGGCAAATCCATTTTCCACATCTCCCCTCTTTTGTCACCCACCTTCACGCTTCCCAGGGCTTCCAGGCTGGTCTACCCCTCCAGGCTGCCAAGCCAGGCCTTTCTGCTGGAGGCAGTGGCTGGGGCCACGTGGTTTTCCAGCTGTGTTCTTTGAAACCCCAATATTCCACAAGACAGCTTGGGGCCACCTCAGGGGTGCAGGGCTCTCTAGGCCCACCACTTCCCCAGCCAGTATGGCTCCATTCTAACCTCTGGATCCATTTGCCTTCCACATCAAATTCATCTGAAAATAGGATTCCATTTCTTTAAAAGAGGGAGTCAGGAGACTGCAACTTATGTCTGGATGCAATCAGTTAATAGGAAGTGACCCCGAGCAGGCTGGATGCTTCACCTATAAAATAGGGTTGTCATCTGACCAGAGGGATGAGACCAATGGAGACAAACCCAATGCAATGCTTGGCTCAGTGGCAGCTCTCGAAAAGCACATTTTTTTCCATTTTTTTAAATTGAAGTATAGTTTACAATGTGTCAATTTCTAGTGTACATCATGTATCAATCATACATACACATACATATATTTCTTTTCATATTTATTCCCATTATAGGTCACAAGATACTGGATATAGTTCCCTGTGCTTTACAATAGAAACTTGTTGTTTATCTATTTTATATATAGTAGTTAGTATCTGCAACTCTCAAACTCACAATTCACCCCTCCCAACCCTCTTTCCCCCCTGTATCAATGTTTGTTTTCTATGTCTGTGAGTCTGTTTCTGTTTTGTAAGTAAGTTCATTTATGTCTTTTGTAAATAAGTTTGTCTTTCTTTTTAGATTCCACATATAAGCGATATCATATGGTATTTTTCTTTCTCTTTCTGACTTACTTCACATAGAATGACAGTCTCTGGGTCTATCCATGTTGCTGCAAGTGGTATTATTTCATTCTTTTTATGGCTGTGTAGTTTTCCATTGTATAAATATACCATCACTTCTTTATCCAGTCATCTGTCAATGGACATTTAGGCTGTTTCCATGTCTTGGCTATTGTAAATAGTGCTGCTATGAACATTGGGGTGCATGTGTCTTTTCGAATTAGAGTTCCCTCTGGATATATGCTGGGGAGTGGGATTATTGGATCATATGTTAAGTCTATTTTTAGCTTCTTGAGGAATCTCCATACTGTTTTCCATAGTGGCTGCACCAAAGTGCATTCCCACCAACAGTGTAGGAGGGTTTCCTTTTCTCCACAGCCTCTCCAGCATTTATCATTTGTGGACTTTTTAATGATGGCCATTCTGACTGGTGTGAGGTGATACCTCATTGTAGTTTTTATATGCATTTCTCTGATAATTAGTGACACTGAGCAGTTTTTCATGTGCCTATTGGCCACTTGTATGTCTTCATTGGAGAACTGCTTGTCTAGGTCTCCTGCCTGTTTTTGGATTGGGTTGGTTTTTGTTGTTGTTATTAAGTTGTATGAGCTGTTTATATATTCTGGAAATCAAGCCCTTGTCAGTTGCACCATTTGCAAATATTTTCTCCCATTCCGTAGATTGTCTTTTCGTTTTGTTTATGGTTTCCTTTGCTGTGCAAAAGCTTGTAAGTTTAATTAGGTCCCATTTGTTTATTTTTGCTTTTATTTCTATTGTCTGGGTAGACTGCCCTAGGAGAACATTGCTAAGATTTATTTCAGAAAAGGTTTTGCCTATCCTTCTTCTAGGAGGCTTATAGTGTTTTGTTTTGTGCTTTCAAAAATCATATTTTAATCTAAATCTTTTTCCCTGGGGATTTAACAGGCTCCAATAGAGCTGGGTTGCAATGTCCAACTTCACCACCAGGTGGCCCCTGCCTGAGACGGTCATAAGATCTGCAAAACAAACCCACACCTTAGTTTATCAAACCTGTAGCTTCCACAATTCTATGTGTCCCATTCATTTTAAAATAGGAGATACTTCTCTCTTCAGTTTAAGAGCATCATGTCTGGCCTTCCATGGCGGGTGAAAATTTGGCACAATTCATGGCAGGGCTAAGTCAAGAAAGGCCACACAAGCCGCATTGTCCCAACGCCAAGGTGGGCAGCTATTCTGAGACAGAGCAGGTCTGAGGCGGTCTTGCCTTTTCTGCATTCGTTGGTGCCAGAGAAAAGGATAAGCATGGCCAGGAAGCAAGGAGACTGCCTTGCAAAGATGTGGCGGAAATATTCCCTGCCTCCACGCACGTCGGGAAGCAAGAGGGATTACATGTGGTGTGACAAGACTTCTTTCTATAGCACGTTCAGTTCAAAGAGCCGCCTCTGCACTGGGCACACAGGTGTCATCTCCAGTCGTCACATCACCACAGTCTGACAGAGGAAACTGGGGCCTGAGAAAGTAGGTAACTCACCAGCCTCCCGCACAGCAGATGGTGGAGCAGGGATTCGAACCCAAGAACTCTCTAACTAGAGAGGCCGTGCCAGGACTGTTTGAAGGGAGAGACGAGGAATGTATTGCATTTCATTAAGTCGATTTAAGAAGCAGGGTGCTTGAGGGAGAAGGTGGGGGTGCTCACACAGTGGCTGCTGGGAGTCCCTGTCCCTCTGGCAGCCTCCTCCCCTACATCCCACCCCCCCACATGGCTGAACAACCCACACACACACAAAATGCAAACTGGTACATGGATACAAACACTCAGATGCTCGGTCAGAACCCACAACGGCACAGGTGCGCTTTGTGCAAACACCCACACGTGCTTATGTGGGTACAAACACAGTGATGCCCAGAGGCCCACCCAGGGAGCAGCAACCGGCCTGCAGACGGCACGTCCACACCGGAGACACATGCCAGGAACACACAGCCTGAACCTACAGGTGGAGACCACCCAAGAAGGGAACCACTGCATGTCTGCTCGTGCTGCAGGCAACACCTCGACTTCTGATCTGCAGATTCCAGGGTCCCCAAGCCTCCTCCTCCCCACCCGCCCCACCAGTCCCCTGCAGCACCAGAGGATTGAGGTCCTGGCTCAGCAGGGACACACGGGCACTTCAACTGCAGAGATGGCTCTCCAGCAGGTCCGAGGGCTCAGTTGCCTCTGGGGGTAGGGAAGGAGGAGGGCAAGGGGGGTCTTCCTTCTTTGCCTTAGACTGGAATGGCTCAGTGATTACAAACACAGAGTGTGAGTCCAGATCCCCTCCTGTTCAGCTGTGTGTGACTCCAGATTCATCTCTCTTCTGTCTCAGCCTCAACTTTCTCATCAACAAAATGGGGATATGATACCTACCTTGCAAGGCTTTGGTGAGAAATGAGATGAAGTATGCAGAATACCTGGTAGAAACTGAACACATGTGGATTACCTTCCTCTTGACCTTGCCCTTCCTATGCTCACCGCTCGATGCAGCAGACTAATACCCCTCCGCCAGCTCTCCTCCCCATCCCCCTCCTCCAGGAGCTCTGAGAACTGTGGGGAAGGCAGACATGCAAACTGATGGCAATTGTCTAACAGGAGGTGCTGGGAACGAGGGGACAGAGGGCACTTGGGTGCCTGGAGGAGGAAGTGCCCAGAGAAGGGGAGGCTGGGGCTGCCTTGCAGGATGGGGCCATGGGGCCATATTATAATCAAGACTTCCTAGTGCCCCTCAGAATCCTTTCCGTGGCTCCACCCAATGTGTATGCTTACTGAGCACCTACTATGTGCTGGACACTTTGAATACATGTTCCTGTTCAACAAATCAATGCTCCCAACAATATAGCCAAGAAGCTTTTTTTTTAACATTAAAAAAAAAAATTTTCCCCCTTAATGAAGGCACTGGGGATTGAACCCAGGACCTCCTGGGCACCAAGCAAGCACTCTACCACTGTGCTGCACACCCTGCCCCTCCCCAGGGAGCTATTACTATCTCATCTTACAGAAAAGAAAACCAAGAGAAGGGGCATGACCTTCTAAAGGTCACAGAGACCTGGGCCAAGCCTGACTCCAAACGCCATGCTCTTCCCCTACGTTCCCCTCTCTCAGCTGCTGTCACAAAGGGCTGCCTACAGCCTGGCTGTCTTCCTCCCCGAGTTCACGGGAAGCCACACAGCATCCTCCTGACCCAGCATCTCCCCAGATGCTCAGCGCGTGTGGAAGGATGGTCATGGATGGGGTGGGTGCTTCCTGGCTCCCCGGCCCTGCTCCTCCGGCCCCGCCTGGCCTCTGCCTTGGTGGCCCACCTGCAATTGCAAGATGGCTCTTCAGTGTCCCCAGCATGGGCCTGGCCCTCCGGGGGCTGAGACAGCCTTTCTGAGCCAGGGCATCTGCTGGCTCTGCCCTTCTTAGACTCTCTCCCTGCACATCTGACTTGTGACAACCATTTCACAGAGGAGGAAAGTAGGACCAGAGGCCCCAGAGATGAGAGCCAGAGGCCCTGGGAAAATGGCGAGTCTGAGGGTTTTAAAGACCCTTCTCTTTACCACAACCAGGGAACCAGCAGTCAGAGCTCTAAACAGTGAATAGCCCACATGCTAAACTAGGGCTGACGCAGGCTTTCCAGAGAACAGGCTGCTGAGAGAGGCGGGCCTCCCAGCCCAGCAGGGTCAGCCAGCCAGCGACCCGGAGGGCCAGTGGGCCGGGCAGGTGGCATCGGCATCGGTGACCGCTGTCTGGCAGGCAGTCTCTGAGTCAGCGGGGGCAGGGGCAGCTGGTCAGATTACAAGCCTGCCCTGGCTCTCACCCTCCTCCAAGTCTCCCTCTCCGTCTCCGCCTTCCCAGGAGCCTCAGGAGAACTTGCCAGGCTTGGGTGCATCGCTGTGACGACCTGACCTTCCTCAGCTCCATGAGGCCTCAGAATACCAGGCAGAGAGCCCCAAGCTGTGAACAGCGGCCCCCAGGAACACACACTGTGTTCTCTCTCCCTCCCTCCCTCCCTCTCTCTCTCTCTCTCTCTCTCTCTCTCTCACAAACACACACACACACACACACACACACACACACGTGTGCTTGCTGTGTAATGTCACACACATGCACTCATTCACAGACAGCCAAGAAGCTTCTGTTTCTTCAGCAGGAAAGTGAGTGTCTAGCTTGCAGAATCGGTCACTTATTCATTCAGCAAACCTTTATTGAGCTGCTATTGTGTACTAGGCAGTGGAGTTACAGCGCCACATAAGGGCTAGCCTGGGGGCTTCTGTCTAGTGGGAGAAGACCATCCACAAGCAGGCAGATGATGACCCCATGGAAAATAAGTGCTCAGAAATAATAAAATAGAGAAATTATCACCCATGACCAGGGGGGCGGGAAAAATCAGAAAAGGCCTCTTTGAGGAGGTGGCCTAAAATTGTCTTGCTGGCTCAATGAGAAGCCACCAGCCAGGTGAAGAAAAAGGAGAAGAACAGCCCAGGCAGGGAAAACAGTGAATGCAAAGGCCCTGAGGCAGGAATGAACTTGTTAGGCCTGGAGGAACAGATTGAAACCCCATGAGGCTGAAATATGAACATATTTCAGGGGGGACTAGAAAGTGCATTTGCAGAGTTGGGGACGGGACCAGATTATGTAGGATATGCCTTACACCCAAGTCTTTGATCTTCTAAGGCCAGAGATCTTCTCAGGGCTCCTGGACTGTACGAGCCCTTGGGATGAGTTGTCCCCATCACAGGAGAGGGGAGTCACTTGTGACTTCACCTTCAACAGGCAGGAGTGGCCCAGCACCCTGCCTCCCTATCCACCCCTGCCCCTCCTGGAAGCACTGGGACCAGACCTTAGCCGGGGATGGGGACGAGCAATCCTCCTGCCACGTGGCCCCTGTGGCTCTCTCCTGCCTTTACTTTGAGACTTGCCTTGCCTGGTGCCTGGCCAGTCCTCCCCAGGGCCGCGCACAGGGCCCAGCACTAGCCATTCCATGTCCCCAGAATCCCAATCCACGACTCCACAAGCACAACATGCCAATTCTGCAGGCCTGTGGGCTCCCAGGAGCCCCACGGCACACCTGGTCAGCAGCGCAGTGGGTAACGAGGCCCCAGGGCTGGTTCAGGAGCCCAGGGACCCAGGCTCCAGGCTTCTCTGACCCCTCTAGCTGCGTGACCTTGGGCGGGTCGTTCCCACCCCTGAAGCGCAACTCCCTCACCTGCAGAAGGAGAACAGGGTGGACTTAGTGATCTCTGAGGGATCTGCCAGCTCCAAAGAGAAAGAAAGCGCAAATGAAGTGGGTTCACCTCTCTGAGCCCTGGCTGGGGAGGAGACTTCTCCTCTAGGGGGACATCGAGATGAATCAAGGCGGCAGTGACGCCAAGGACACAGAAGGGAGACTCCAGACCCATGAGAATATAAACAGAGGGACGCAGGCTGCAGGGGGATTTGGCTGCGGCGGAGGAGGTGGGCTCATCCCAGGCGACGTGGGGCCACTGTAGGAAGCTTCTGAGCAGGGGAGGGATGTGATGTGAGGAGTATTTTAGGAAGATTCTTCTGGCAACCCAGCACAGGTTGGATTGGAAGAGCTGTGTGGAGGAGTGAGAGCCGCATTTATGCCTGGAAAACGCTTGGAAATGAGGCCCCTCTCTCTCCCCAGCCCTCCGGCATCTGAGGCAATTTGAGAAGCAGGGTTTGGGGCGGGGGGCTTCCTCTTCCCCCACCCAGATTGCGCCTATGACCCCAGGGCTGAAGGCACGCTCCAGGGAAACTCCAACTGGCTCCTTTTCTTTTTTTTTTTTTTTTTTAATTGAAGCACAGTTGAATTTACAACGTTGTGTCAGTTTCAGGTGTACAGCACAGTGATTCAGTCATACACGTACATATATATTCTTTTTCATATTCTTTTCCATTAGAGGCTATTCCAAGATATTTGATGTAGTTCCCTGTGCTGTACAGTAGGATCTTGTTCTTTATCTATTTCATATACAGTAGCTTGTATCTGCAAATCCCAAACTCCTAATTTATCCCTCCCCACCCCTTTTCCCTTTCCCCTTTGGTAACCATGAGTTTGCTTTCTATGTGAGTCTGTTTCTGGTTTGTAAATAAGTTCATTTGCATTATTTTTTAGGGTCCACATGTAAGTGATATCATATGACATTTGTCTTTTACTTCACTTAGTATGAGAATCCCTAGGTCTAGCCGTGTTGCTGCAGGTGGCATTAATTTATTCTTTTCTGTGGCTGAGTAGTATTCTATTGTATAAATACATCACAACTTCTTTATCCAGTCCTCTGCTGATGGACATTTAGGTTACTTCCATGCCTTGGCTCTTGTAAATAGTGCTGCTGTGAACACTGGGGTGCAGGTGTCTTTTCAAATCAGAGTGTTCTCTGGATAGATGCCCAGGAATGGGACTGCTGGATCATATGGCAACTCTGTTTTAGTCTCTAAGGGATCTCCATACTGTTTTCTATAGTGGCTGCACCTCTTCTGAGCTGCATTAGCCCCTTTGCAATGATAAAGCGTTTTCTCACACCCCACCTCTCGCCACACACGTCCAGCTCAGCACTGCAGCTGCAGCTGGGGAGCCAGGATTTGAACCCAGGTCTATAGGACACCAAGTCCAGTGACCTTCCCCTTAGAGTCGCAGAGACTCCGGGAAGCTAGTCCCCAGCGCCCCCTGAGCCTCAGATAGGCGTCCTCTGCCCTCACCTCGGTCCAGGGCAGGATTAGACAGAGTGGGAAGCCATGCTCAGCCTTAGACCCTCCACCCCAGGAGGGGCATGAGCCGGGGGCTGCACAACTTACCCAGATGCAGACAGGATCCAATCACTCAGTACCAATCACTACAGAGGTAACCCCAGCGTCCCAAAGCCCAGCAAGTCAGCAGGGGAAAGAGAGGGTCGTGGGCAACGGCCGTGCAGGACGGGGTGCCGCCAGCCCTGCCTGGGACCCCCAGCCCCCTGGCTGGCAGTGCCCCACGAGGCTGGGCCGTCTCACGGTCAGCGAGCTTTTCTGGCCACTGGTGCCAGCAGCGCTGCTCCCAATCTCTACCTGGCAACTGCCTCGCAGGGTTGATGATTACCGCTTATTCATTCAACAACCATCTTCAGTGCTTGCTTAGTGCCAGGTCCTGGGGCCAAAGAGACATTCAGGCAGGGCCCGCCCTCAAACAGCCCACAGGCTGGCTGGGGCGGGGGCTTCGGGGAGTGAGACTCTAGAGGGCCGCAGGCACTGGACTTGCAGGGATCCTTGCCCCCGTGTGGAGGAGGTGGGACTTCACCTGGAAAGCTAGGAGAAGCTCTTGAGAGCTTCTGTGCAGTGAGGTGACACAGATCAGAGCAGAGGCTGGAGAGGGTGGGAGGAGGTACCAGAGGGACCAAAGTCCGGTTAGGGAGCTGGGACCACGTGGTGCAGATTCTGGTCCCCTGGGGGTGGGCTGGCGACATGTCCGATGGTGAGTAAAGGAGGCGGTGACTCAAGGGGGCTGCAGGCAGCAGGGTGAGGACATGGGCTTCAAACTCCCCAGGTCACCAGCTTCTACCCCAGTGCTGTCCAGGCCCCCCCCCCAGCTAATGGGGCCTGAGACCCCCAGGGCCACCTGAGTGCTTTGTGTGCCCCTGAGCAGTTACTTAACCTTCTCGTGACTCAGTTTCCTCATCTGTAAAGTGGGGGTGTAACATTCCAGTAAGTGGCAGGGCTGGGATTTGAACCCTGGCCGTCACCCCCAGAGACTGCATTCTAAACCACCCTCTGACTGGTCTCCTTTTGCTGGCTGTGGCTGTTACGAGGACAGGACACAGCACTAAACAGAACCAAGGAGGTTCCTGCCCTCACAGAGATTTTATTCTAGTTGAAGAGACAAACCATACACCCGTGAACAAACATATATAAACAGAAAAAAGATAAAATCATTTCAGACCGTGGCGGGTGCTATGATGACCATTAAACCAAAATGTCTCATTAAATGAGATAGGGAATGACATCCTCATTTAATTAATTTTTTATTTATTTGTCTTTCTTTTAGAGGAGATACTGGGGATTGAACCCGGTACCTTGTGCATGCTAAGCACGCACGGTACCACTGAGATAGTCCCTCCCTTCTGACATCCTCATTTAAACAGAACTGAGATAGGGGGAAAGAGGGGCGGTCTCCTCGAGGAGGGGATGTTTGAGGTAGACATGAACACCAGGAAGGAGCTGGTCAGGTAAGGACGGCGGGGAAAGGTGTTTCAGGCAGAGGGAATGGCAAATGCAAAAGTCCTGGGGCAGCAACAAAATTGGCAGCTCAAGGACAATGAGTCCGCATGGCCAGTGAGGGGAGAGTGGTGGGCAAGAGGGCAGAGGGAGGAGGGCCCGGTTCATGTGGGGCCTGGGAGCCCAGGAAACGATTGTGCACTCTATCTTAAGTGAGGTGGTTCTATTCCAAGCTACTGGGAGGTTTTAAACAGAGCTGTGCAATGATCTAATCTGCATTTTCTCGGGATTCCTCCGCATGCCAGGGAGACCATGCTGGTGTGTTTTCACACCAACTGATACTGCTGTGCAGAGTGTAAGCACATTCACCTTTCCGCAGGTATCAACAGAGAACGGCAGTTAGTCAGTGTGCTTGTTTCCGTAGGGCTGACCTGTCCGTTGTCACCAGCCACCCCCAGTTGGCTGTTTGCGGCTCGAAGTGGTGCCCTTAGTCATCTGGCCGGCCAGCCACCCTTGAACCAGGAAGAGAGGGATGGACTTGCTCATTCCATAGTAATGCACAATGGTGGGTGGGTTTCAGAGCACTGGACCTCAGCCTGCATCTTCCTAGGATATTCCTGCAAAAGCCCAGAATCTTCCTTGGCCCTCAAAATATTTATCCCTCACCTCATGCACACGACCCGCTGCATGCAGCCAAACTCTATGCTAGTGCGAAGACAAATAAAGCTTGACCTGGAGGGGCTCCCTGTCTTGGGGAGGAGGGGGTCTGGCTGAGTGTGGGAAGCCTCCTCCGAGAGATGAAGGGAGGCTCCCGGAAGAGAAGCCCATTGATGTGAATCGTGATCAGGGACCTTATCAGAGAAGCCAGGCGTTGGCACTGCCCTCGGCTGGGTTCACGTCTCCGAGTTGTCACTTTCTGCCTGTGTGAGCTCGGGCTGGTCCCTCAAACACTCCACGCCTCTGCTCCTCTGGGGAGCTCCCTCCTGGCACCATTCTGGCCATCAGGTGACATGACATGTGTAAAGCAGCAAAGACAGTGCCCTGCACCCAGTGGGCTCTCAGTAAACGGGAGTCCCCTCCTGGAATGTTAAATTCATCCCTTTAGGGAGAATGGATATGTGACTGAGCATCAGAAGCGAGGCTCTGCCTGCCTTCCATCTGCCGCATGAATCAAGGGCTCCCAGTGCCCCATGTACACGCATGTCGCCCTTGGGGGACGCACTGTCTGCACGGCGGCCACAACCACCACAGCAAGCTGTGTCAGACACGCATCCTGAGTGAGGGGCGTGCACTACAGCTGATCCAAATACTCGAGTTTGCAAATGATTTTTCAGCAAAATTAGGGTGGCTTCAAAGATTCTCTTATAATCACGTCACACTCAGAATGACCCAAGGGCAGTGAGATTTCTGGGCCATGGGGTGAGAGGAGGGCCGGAGGTCTTCATGCTCCAGGCACTCGGGAAGGCTTGCGGAGAGCTGACATTCTGGCTGGGCCTTGAAGAAGAGGCAGCTCTGGACGGACAGAAAGAGTGAGCTGGCAGGAGGATGCGTGGGTGGCAGACAGAGGCAGGAAAGCCGCAGCAGGCACGGGGAGCATCTGGGGGTTCTCTTTGGCCGGGACTTTCTGGGTGTTAGTGGACTGGCCAGAGCAGCAGTTGGAAAGGTACACTTGGGCCACGCTGTGAAGGACCTTGACCACCAAGGCAAGGCGCTTCAGCTCTGGTCAACAGACTGGCCTTTCCCGAAGCACATCCCTCAGAACACCCCTTCCCTGGATGGGCCACATCCACAGGTTCCACGATCAAATAAGCTCTAGAGGTGCCACACGTGATGTCGCCTCTCTGAGAGTCACAATCCAAATAGCACATCAAAGGCCCCGAACGTTCCTGTGGGGAAAGATCTGTTTGACTTCAATTAGCCCAGCAATCCCCACTCACTTGACCAGGGGCTCCCTTACTGACAGAACCCCCGTGAATACCTGCACAAACCACTAGAAAAATGCCAGCAGAGAAAGGAGTGAGTTGCTAACTGCTTGGAGCAGGGTCACCGCTGCGTGGTCAGAGCTGAGCTCACAGAGGATCTGTGAGTCAGCCCCAATCAAGGGGTGTGAATGAGGATGGCGCCCAGGGAGCCGGGTGGGGGTGGGGGAACATATTAGGAAGCTGGGCTGTGGTGCAGGGGGAGCTGGTGAGGCTTAAGGAATCCACAGGCAGCAGGGAGGGAGGGAGGGAGGCAAGAGATGGCACAGGTTGAGTAGTCTGGACTCCAATCTGGACATCCACCCTGACCAGGGCAGAGCCGACACCTATGACAGATCTGGTGAGAGATGAACGAGTCCAGTTTGGGGCATCTTGTGGGCAGGTGGCTGTACCACTCTGGAGCCATGAGCCAGTTTTCTTGTCTCCCCGAAGCCATCCTCAGGTTAGGGGGCCTCTATCCTCTCTTCCCTAATGGGGCACTCAGTTTGCCCCTGTGGTTTGAGTTGGGGAGCCCTCGATCAAACTCTCCCATGCCATTTATTCATTCAGTAAACAGTGCTGCAGAGATACCTCTGCCCTCTCTGAGACAAGCAGCTGTTTCAAGTCACCAGGCAGGCTACCTCAAAGCCCACACAAAGTCCCAACGAGGCAGGGACCAACTTTGCACAGAGAAGGAGATGCGTGTCCTGGGTTGTGAACCATTGTAAGAGGGGGAAGGGCACCCCAGGCAGAGACAGCAGCATCTGGAGGTGCAGGGGAAGGCTTAGAGATGAGGATACAGGGGGCTGGAGTGAGATCTCATCACCAGAAGTCACTTCATGGCTGGGGCCTCAGCCTTCCCACCTGCAAAATGGGTATATCAATCCCCATTGCAGCCTCCTCTGTAAGGTCCACAGAAGAAGGGCTGTGGACACTCCCTCATCCAATTCCCAGGCCCTGCCAGGTCCTTTCCCAGCCCCAGGGACCACTGAGATAAATAAACCTTGAGACCCAGGTGGGTTCCTTCACGCCGCTGGCAGAAGAGATCTATTTTTTGTCCTCCAGTGCTTGGGAGGTGGTTATTGTTGGAAACAAAGCCAGGCCTGTCCCCAGCTCCCAGGGGCCTGGTTCCAGATGTACACGTCTGGCAGCCACGCTCTGGTCCTGGCGTGAGTCTGGGGATCTGTGGGCCGCTCAGGAAGAGGCAGATGTATTTTGACAAGCCTGCCACAGCTTCTACAGCATCCTGAGTCAAAATAAGCCCTTCTCATGGGCAGCCCCTGGGACGGGCTATTTCTGCCCCACGTTTCTTTTTTCCACATGGGGTTGGGGGGTGGGGACTCAGAGGCAACCGTTCCAGCTAAAAACAGAAGCCGCTTCAGCTGGAGCCCATGACATTCCCCTCAACAGAGACATCAGCTCACAGCCTGTGGTGAACTTAGGAAGTCTTTCATGTGCGCTCAACTCAGATCATTTCCCCTGAGGGTGTGGGCAGTTCAGTCCCAGGAACATGCCAATAACCCTCCCATCCCAGAGGGTTACAAGTCATAAAACTCAATCTTTGCACGTGGACAAAACTTTACCAGAGACAGTGTTTTCTTGCCCATTCAGTAATTTGATGAGGTGGCCGCTACTGTTGCCATTTTAAAGACCAGCAAACTGAGGCTCAGAGAGGCGATCTGACCCTGGAGGGGATGAAGGAGAGAAGATCTGAGTCCAAGGCTGTCAGGGTTTCTAGGTGAAAAGAAAGAGCCTGCGAGAGAGGAAATGAAATTCAGGCAAAACTGAGGCAGAGTTCCTAATTTTGATTGGATCCGGATCCAAGGGCAGGAAGGGATGTTGGCTGCATCCCTGATCATTGTGCCGGGCACAATGCAAAGTCATCCTGACACAGAGCATCTCATTTTAATCTCCCAAACAGCCCCAGAAATAGGAATTGTTATCCCCATTTTCTAGATAGGGACACTGAGAGTCAAAGAGACAAAGTGCCTTCCCACTTGGCTACAAGGAAAGCCATTTCAACCTGGGGTCTTGTGTCCTGCAACCTTGCTGCAAGGTCTTTGCTTCCTTGGTGCTGGAGGAGCTGAGGCCAAGGGGAGCTGAGGACGGAGGGGAAGTGAGAGTGGCCCCAGAGAAGACAGGGTGGGCAGTTAAGGTGTCTGCTGGCATCTTCCTGGGCACAGAAGCCTGGGGCCCATGGTGTCTGCAGGTGGTGTGGTGGGTACCACCTTAAAGAGTAAATCATGGGCATATGGGAGTTCATGATACTGTTCTCTCTAATTTTGTGTACGTTTAAATCTGTCATAGTTTTCATAAATGAATGCTGTATTTTCTCAATTTTATTATTTCCTAGAAAACAAGTTCAAAATGAACTTGACTGGTTTTATGATCTTTGAGATAAAAATTAAAACTTCAAAAAAATCCAAAAGAATTAAAAAAGAACAAGTTGTTCGCTGAGGAGTTTACTCCTCCTTTTCGGTTCTCTTTCAATGTTTCAGTTGGCGTCTATGAGTAAGTCTCAGGCTGGGTGTCTAACAGTAGCTCCCTCCCTTTCATTGATGAGAGATTCAAGCCCCAGACTCAGGGCAGCGCCAAAGCCCCAGAGCACGGAGCTGGACGGAGCTGGACATCCGCATGCGTTTCCTTTCCATCACGTGCATGGGCACCTTTACCCTCCATTACAGCCAGTGACACTGGGATTCCATTGTGAAGTGGCAAGATGAGGTTTCCTTTTTAAATAAATGCAATGAAGGGTTTTATGTTTGCAAGTGAGTGGAATTAGAGGGTGATGTTACGTAAACAGCAGAGGTGGTATGTAGCTGAGACAAGCCCATGGAGGTGCCACTCCAGCGAGCGAGGCTGGCACAGGCGGGCTCCTCACCTCTGGGCTATGCCTGGCACCAGCCCCACGTGGTGTCACCGGAAGTCACTGGTGGCACCCCTGAGAAACCAGGCCCAGCACCCCTCCTCCTGCTGAATGGGCTGGGCGCGGGGTCCTGCTTGTCTCTGGGCCCCAGCAGCAGCACAGGCCACCGCAGTTTTGCAGACGGATGTCTGTCTACTGCCCCTGAGACGCGCCAGGGAGAAGGGGAGTCAGAATCTTGAGGGTAAAAACCACGAAAACGGAAACTCAGAACCCCAAGGAGGCTACACTTCAAAGCAAACAACTGCCCACCTGACCCAACTCCCACCTCCCACTGATACCTAAGCTCAAACTCCTTGAGAAGAGCGGGGTGGTGTCTGGGGCCACACAGCCAGAGCTCAGATCCAGCTGCATCACACGTGCTGGGTGACCCCGAGCAAGTGGCTGCCCTGCCCACCCAGGCCCCTCCTCTGCAGAGTGAGGTCACCCTGGGCCCACTTCCCGGGGCTCGTGGGTGGGTCACTGAATTGACACAGATGAAGAGCTTACAGCAGCCCCGGTGCGTGGCTGGCACCCCATACCCGGTGCCTGCTACTCCATGTCAGGCCCTCGCTAGGCAAGTTCCAGGGTTACGTCAAGGTTGGCATCAGCCCTGCAGTGTGGGCTCAGAAAAAGGCAGTGCCTTGCCCCAGGCCACACAGCCAGGCAGCGCTGGGGCCGGTGGGGAGGAACCCAGGCTCTCCAGCGTCATGCCTGGCGCCCTTTCTCCAACATCGCTAAGCTCTTCCCGCCAAGCCCTGCTCCTCTGCCCTTCACAGTGAAGACTCTCCCTTGCAGCGGAGCACAGCCAGGCCTCTGTCTGCTGGGTCGGCCTTTTAGTGCCCCTTCAGCCTCTGCTCCTCCTGCCGCCTTACAACCCAGCCCGCATTCCCCCATTAAAGTCAAGAGCAAATTCTCTTTTGATTGCGTGAGACAGAACCTCAGCTCAAACTGGAGAAGCAAAAGAGGCCACACAACCTCTCTGAGCCTTAGTTTGCCCTTAAGTATAATGGGATCATAACAGTTCACACGCATTCAGTCGACATAAGGATGAAATGGGGCAATGCATGTGTGAACCTCAGCACTGTGCCTAGCAGATAGTAAGTGCTCATTATTATTCCTTATGCTGTTGTTGTTGTTATTACTACTATTCAAGGGATGACGGTTGGAGACCCTACCGCAGAATTCAAGGAAGTCACTGTCTAGTATGTACACAAAGGTACATAAACATCTGAGATCACAGGTGCCCTACAGCAGAGCAGAGCACAAGCAAACTTTGCAGGGTCGTAGTGATACAACACTGGAGTCAAACAGGCGCACAGCGATCTCCGGTCACAGTGGGAGTGAAAAACTGCACGATTCATGTCTTCAGCAAACATTCACCAGGGGCCCACCACGGGCCAGGCACCGTGCCAGGCATCGGCGCTGCAGCAATGGCCAAGCAGACGTCATCTCTGCCCCCGTGGGACTCCCACCCAGTGGAGGAGATAAACCAGGAACAAATCATTACTGAAGTTCGGTGGAGCTAAGAAGAAAAAGTATATCGTGCCATAAAAATGCCCACCAGGAAACAGAGCTTAGTCTGAGGGTGTAGCCGGGGAAGGCTTCTTTCCCGGAGGAAGTGGGGATTAAAGGGAATCAGAGAAGAAGCAGGGAGAGCAGTTGGATGAGATCTGGGGAACAGAGATTACAGGAGATATTTAGGGGGTAAAACCAGTCTTCCACCATATGGCAGAGGGATCAGGGTGCAGTCTAGAGTCGAAATGCCTGAGGTCTAATCCCACGTACCAGCTAACACCTCAGGCAATATAATAAATCTCTCTGCGCCTCGGTTCCCTCATCTGCATGATGGACACCATGTCAGCAATCTCATGGACTGGATGCAATGACATACATAGAGTAGTTGGCACAGTGCCAGTCAATCCTATTTTAGATGCAAGGGATAGAAAAATTCCTCAGAATGGCTTAAGGACCAAAAAGGGCTGTATGAGTTTGTGTAACTGAAAAATTCAAGGGCAGATTTCAGATTTCAGGAAGGGCTTGATCTAGGAATCAGGCACTCAGTCATGAGGCTGTCTCTCTCTCCCTCTCTCTCTCTCTCTCTCTCTCTCTCTCTCTTTCTCTGTCTATCAGTTCTGTTTTTCTCTGGCTTGGCTTCCCCCTTAGGCAAGCTCTTTCCGCAGCATGACCCTGCAGCTCCAGGCTCACACTTTTTCAGCCCAGTAACTCCAACGGAAGGAGCATTTTCCTAATATTTCCAAAACAAGCTGCAGGACTGAGTGTCCCCGGACCATCTTGAGTCGTAAATCCATCCCTAAATCCCAGGCCTGGGTTACATACCAATCCCTAGAGCTTGAGGGAAAGAAGACTGGAGGACTCCACTCAAACCACACTGCCAGAGAACAATGGAAGGGTGGTGGGTCCTCAAAGGAATACTCGAATGCTGTACAGGACAAAACAAGACAGATTCTGTCTACTGTAGCAACTACACAGAGACACGGGGCGACTGAGCCGCAGCAGTCAGTGACACGCTGGCCATGTGAATAATCACTCAGTGTCTCCTCAGCCGGCACCCAGCCCTGGCGTGAGCCCCATCTCCCGTGCAGACATCCTGGTGTCATAAGAGCAGAGGGATGAGTGCAGACTCCAGGACCAGACAGCCCGGATGCAAATCCTTAATGGCATCTTCTTGCTGTGTGACCTTGACAAATCTCCTGTCCTCTCTCTGCCTCTTTCCTCATCTGTGAGATGGGCATAACAGTAACATCCCATAAGGTGGCTGTGCAGCTTGAACAAGGTCATACATATAAATCTCACGGAACAGCAGCTGGCACGCAGTAGCTCAGCAAAGTCAGTGTCTGTTAGTGCCATCATCCCACAGACTCTGCACCTCAGGGGTCGTGCTGATTCCTCCCTTCCCACAGGTAAGGTCCCTTCCTGCTTCTTTCCAAACATCCACCGAAAGCCAGTGAAAGGTCACGTTTGACTTAGCCCTTCCACTTGGTGAAATTAGATGTAAATTTGCAAATTTGGGGTGGCAGGAAATCTAAGTAAGTAGATCCTGCAATCTAGGGGACGTGTGGTCAGCTGAGTTGGAGGGGGCTCTTAGGAGAGGGCATTAGAGACCCCTGGACCACCCAGGTCACGTCCTCCTGGTGACCAGCTCCCCCCAGGGGAAAGGCTCTGTGCAGGTTTGATCAGGAGGCCGGCTTCTTTCCAGGCCATTCCCAAGGAGCCCAGCAGCGCCCCCTGTCTGTCACCTGCCTGGCCCTGCAGGCGTTGGACACTGCCCTCCCCCGACCCCAACCCCAAAGCATCTAGGAGGAGAACTGACGAAAGAGGAAACTCGCTTTCATGAAGCGCCCTGAGTGTGTCCCACACTCAGCCAGGCCCTTATTTACAGGTCCTCATTTAATCTCCATCACGATATTAGTTACCGTCCCTGCCCCAGCTTCAGGTGGGGAAACTGAGGCTCAGAGAGGTGGCGCAACCTGCCCAAGGTCACCCAGCCAGTGAAGGAAGGAGCCGGGGCCCCGTCCCAGGCCTTCAGAGGCAACACTGTAGCTCCCGCCACACTCAGCAGTGAGCCACACTGGGAATCTAACAACCGGAGTCCAAAGAGAGAGCAGGTTTCCAAGGAGAAGGAGGAGAGGTGTCGGGAACATGCAGTTATTTACAGGATGTCGTGTGGGTTGTTGCAGGAGAGCGGGAGACATCCTGAGGTGAGGAGGGAGCGGGAGACGCTGGGTCCTCAGTTTCCTCATCTACAGATCAGAGATGATCACAGCAGGCTCTCTGGGAGATGGAGCCAGGAAAGGGAGTCACACTCACGCAAGGCCGTACCGGTGCACAGCAGGCTCGTGGGGCTGGAGTCGGGCAGCGGTGACCTCCCTCTGGGGGACCAGGGCCTGGCCCAGGGACCATGGCCTTCAGTTTCCCTAGAAGTGAGGGAGGCATGTGCTTAGATCCTTAACAGAGGCCCTCAGTTTGTTAAAGAAATTGCCCGGACTAATGAGATCAGAAAACTTGGTACTGGGGACAGAAAAAAACCCACCAAAGACTCACTGTGGGTTTGATCTGCTGTTTGAAACCTCCCAGTGAATGGAGCCGTCCCAGTTCAGTATCATCCAGGCCCCTCAGTGTGGCTGACAAGGACCCAAAAGACTGGGACAGCCCATCTCTCTGACCTCAGGTCCTACTGCTCTGCCCCTCGCTCCCCACTCTCCCCTCCACATGGGCTCCATTCTGTCCGAGGAACAGACCACTTTCACACCATCTCGGGCTCTATCTTCTGCCCCAGATCTTTACACGTTCAGGTCAAGCTCCAGTGTCATCCCCAGAAGGCTTTCCCAGACACCCCCCACCCCATCTTTTTTTCCTCACATCGCCCAGTTTTGTTTCTTCAGAGCACTCACCACTCTCTGAATTATCTGTTTTCCCATGTACTTGTTAATTGCCTGTCCACTCCCACCAGAAACCCACGAAGCAGGGACCTTCTTCTGTTTTGTCCACCCCTATTCCAGCACCAAGATGTGCCCAGCCCTGAGCAGGTGCTCAAGAAACGGTGTTAAATGAGTGCATAGATGCTGATCTTTCCAAGGCAGGGGTGTGATGGTGAATTCTCGCTGTCATTTCCTGCATCCCTCCCTGGGCCAGGGCCATGTATGCACTGTCTCAGCTCTGCAGTATGTCCGCAGAAAGAGGCACTACCCCACCTTGCAAATGAGGAAACGTAGGATCCGAGAGGGAGGCTGACTTGCCCGAAGTCCACGGTCAGGACAGCTCTTTCCATTCTGCTGTGCCCTGGGAGAGAAGATTTGAAAGAGCTGAGAAAGGTGATACACCCTAAGACGTGCGGGAACTCATCTGGAAAGACCTTACCAGGATCCCAGGGTGCTCGTGCCAAGGACTGGGAGCCATGTGCCTGAGGGGGGGATGGCCAGAGCACACCCACATCCTGCTTACTTTTCTCCTTAAGGGCAAGTAATCAGTGAGTCCAAGTGTACTAGGTCTGGCCAATGAGTGGTGAGCAGCAGTGTCGATTATCAGTGAGAATCTGGCAGGACACATGGAACCCTTCCTGTGGGCCATTGGAGGAGAGCTTCATGAAGGTGCAGGCAGAACAGGCAGGTCCCACAGGGACAGTGCAGCTCCCCAGGGCCAGGATTGGTGGGGAGCCACCACCACCTCTAAGCCCAAAGGGCAAGGAGGGAGTGGTTGCCAAGCTTGGAGAGGGTACGTAGATGGGAAGGACCGCTTGACAGGAGCAGTGGCTTTCAGCCAAGGAACACGCTCATCTTGTTCTTCACCTGCCTCCAATCCTCCAGTTCCTGCCAGTAACTCCCAATGATAAAACCCAACCAGAAGCCCAGGGGCAAAGAGAGCCTGTCAGTTGGTCCATATGGATGGGCCTTCTGGGCCCAGAGCTGGGTGGGGAGTGGGGGGAGTGGATCTGGAGAAGCAAACAGAAGCTGGCCCACGAGATCACCTCCCAGCAGGGGCCATGGGGACCTGTGTGACATTCCAGGTCTCCCTTTCCGCCACAGTCACCCTGGAAGCCACGTGTTGAGGTGTCGGCATCGAGATGGTGGAGCCTTCTATGAGCCCCATCAACCTTGCACAGAACCTCCCTCCTCCAACCATAGCCCAGTGTGGTCTGACCATGGTGATGAGAAACAAAACAAGACAAAATCAAACAGCAAGCTGAAGAGGGATGTCCTGGGGGCTGTTGCAAGGAAAAGAACATCTTTCAGAAAACCCTTGAAAACTGGTGACTTAGAATCAGGAAGCTTACTTGGGGCAGTGAGGCCTTGAAATGATACAGTCCAAAGACATCCCAAAAGTCACCTTGAGAAGCACCGTGGGGCCAAGAGCCAGAGGTCTTTCAAACCCATCAAATGGAACGAGGTCAGACAAAGGACCGGCAAGACGCTCGACGAGCACCGCTCTGGGAGAGAGCTCAGAGATGAAAAGGAGGTGCCCGGAACGTCTGAGGCAGCCTCAGCCTCAGCCTCAGCCTCAGCCTTGACTGAGGAGGACCGCAGGGAAAGTCTTGCTCCCAAATTGCTCTTTAGAATTAGGGGCGCCAGAGGCACCGCTCTGACGGGCAAATGTTCCAACTCCAATTGACAAACGAGCTGCAGACAAATCGCCAGAAAGGGATGGCACCGGCCCAAGAATGCAGATGCCACTCAAGGGTGAGACTGCAGAGATCCTGGCCAAAAATATGTACATTTTTGAGGGGGTATGGATATATGAACTGGGATCTGTGGCTATGAAGTTTGAGCTCTGGCAAAGCTTTGAGCAAGGACCCACGATGTGAGCTCATTCTCTCACTTAAGTCAACATGACCACGGGGACCACGTTGCACAGATGAGAAGAGACAGGAAGACACATCAAGACAGAAAACTGGGACCAGGATGATCAGCTCCTTCTTGGAATGTGACAGTATTAAGCAGAGGGTCCTTACAGCCCAGAGCCTGTGTGGTTAGACGTTCCCTGAAGGGGAGCCATACAGCCCCAGTGTCACAGATGTCAGCAGGTCCCTCACAGGTGACAAAGGCAGAAACCTCATTAAAGCCGCTTAAATAGAAAGACGGCATTTACTGGTCACATAATGGAAAAGTACACGAGCCGATGATGCTTAAAGGCACATCAGGATCTGGACACTCAAACGCTGTCATCAGGAATTTGCCTCCCTCCCTTCTCTTGGCTCTGCTCTTCTCTGTGTTGGCATCACTCTCAGGCAGGCTCTCTCTGGGTGGTGGCAAAAAGGTCCAGCTGCTCAGGCCCACATTCTGCCAGCCTTGCAAATCCCATAGAAATAAAAAGCCTCTTTCTTACTGGTTCCAGCTAAAGTCCCAGAGCTGACTCTCATTGGCTTAGTTTGTATCCCTTGCCAACCCTCAGCCAATCATGGTGGCCAGAGCTAACAGTGTGCTGATTGGCTGGCTGGGAGTCTAATGCCCACCCACCCATGGAAGTGGGGCATGGAGTCAGCCCCACCCAGACCATAAGGCCTGAAAGTAGGGGGAAACAAGATGCCAAAGAGACACCAAACAGGCCAAAATGTGTGTCACCATAGCAAATAACACCAAAAACATCCCCATGACAAAATACCATAGTGATGGGGCCAAAGTGTGGAAGGAACTCTTGGGGTTTGGTGTTTGGACTAAGAAATGCAAAAAAGGGGGCAAGCACAAGATTAAAATGAGACTGCCCGCACTGTTATTGTCATCTGTGGCCCAGCAAGGAGCCGAGGTCTGCAATTCCCCCCACCTGCGATGGGGCCCTGACGGCCCATGTGCCAAGGACAAGCCATTTCAACCCCCAGGAGGCAGGGCAATGCCATGCACAGATTTTACCTCTGGAAATAGTTGTTGGACGTTCACAATGAGGAAGTCCTCGGGTTTGATGCTGGGGATTCAGGAATGAGGAAGACAAAGTCCTTGCTCTCAAACAGCTTACAATCCCAGTGGGAGGAGACAGCCAAGGATGCCTAAATTAATAGAGGAAGAAAATGAAGATCAGCGATGTTGAGGGTGCTACAGCGGGGAGCACCACATAGGAGACGAATCATGGTAAACAGGCTGGCAAAGGAGGCAGAAGGCAGAGCAAGGGGGGCCCTCGCAGGTCTGGACTTGACGCTGTCGGCCATAGTGAGTCATCGAAGGCCTTTGAGCATGGGAGTGACACAAGCAGGAAGAAGTGTCATCATCTTAATGGAGCCAGATAAAGCCCAGAGGAGAGTCACAGAGATGATCAAAGGGCTGGCGACAGGCCTGGGGAGGGAGATGGAAGAGTGAGGACTGGGAAGATCAAAGTCGGGCAGAGGAGCACACCGCTTCTTGAGGCTGGACCGAGACGGGGATGGAGCCGCACCGGGAAGTCAAAGAGAGTCTTGCTTTGTTCAGCTTCCATCGGGAAAGGTAAGCGTCTCACACATATACAAATATCATTTACGTAACAGTGACTCCGCCCCCCCAGGAGGGGGTGCAGGCTGGAAATGGGGACTAAATCACTAACAAAGAGGTTCTGGTAGCGTTTTGAGTGATAGTCACAAAGGAAGGCTGAGGGGCACCAGGGTGTCTGGGGATGTTCCCTGTTCATTCATGAAAAAGACACTTTCTGAGGGTCTGCCTTGAGCCTGGACCTTCTCTAGGCTCAGCCCAGAGGCAGGAGCAAGCTTCCCCAGGTCTTACTACACCACGGCCCCACCACCTTCTGAAATGATTGGGCCCACGTGTGTGTTTACTCGAGCAGCATCTGCTTCCCCATCAGACAAGATGGGAATTTGTGGAGTTATTTTTCTCTCTGTTGTGTCCCCAGGACCTAGTGGAGGCCCCAGCCTGTAGTAGACACTCAGTCCATATTTGCTGAGTGAATGAATCCCTCAGGCTCAATGACACCCTCCTCCCCAAAGAGTGCAAAATCTAGGGAGAAAGTCGGACGAGAAAACCAACGCCAAGCATAAAGTTTCGTTTCGGGGATGCTGCAATGAAGCAGTCCATGTGGCAGTACACAGGACAGCCCTGACTCAGCCTTGCTTCCCAGGGGGGGCTCCTCTCTGCTCCAGCTGAGCCATGATGGTCAAAATAAAAGTATGCCAACTGAACGGAGCAGACAAGGCCCCTCTGGGAGCAAACGGCGTGGGCAAAGGCACAGACACACCAGGTGGCAGCGTATCCAGGGAGCATAGGTGGCTATTAATGGAATAGGAGAGCGCGGTTCAGATCATGCACGGCCTTAAGGGCCAATTTAAAGGATTTGTACCTTCTCCTGAAGGCAACCAGAAGACGCTAAAGGATTTTTGTGTCAGTTAGGAATCTTTCGGTTGCAAGGAAAAGAAAAAAACTAAAGCCACTTAAAGCGACTTTAAGGAGAACAAAAAGGAAGGGGCGGTTATTGGCTAATAAAAAACGACAAGACCCGGGGGAGCTGTAGGCACAGCTTGATCCAAGGTGGAAACAATGTTACCAGGCTAGAGTTTCTCCCTCTCCTTTTCTTGGCTCTACCTGCTCTGAGCTGATCCCCATTCTGAGGCTCCATGTGGTTAACTCCCGAGAAGCCCAATTCATACCTCAGTAAAGCTTAAAAGAGAGTCCATTTCCCTTAGCTCAAGCAGAAGTCCCAGAGGTGAGTGTCTCTGGCCCGGACTGGTCCGATTTCGGTCGTGTGACTGTCCCTGCACTGATCTGGAGGGGCCAGGGAGACCTACGCGCTGATTGGCTTAGCCCAGTCACGTGATCCGTCCGTGGCTCCAAGTGAAATACACAGGTTGGCTCCTCCAAAGCTGATGCCACGCGAGGGAGGAGTGGGTGCTAGCTGGCAAAATAAGCTGTGACCACCATGTGCTTTAAGGAGGGGGATGATGCAATCAGGCCCATGTTTTAGAAAGCTATGATTCTCCTGCGGATCTGGAAGCCAGTTAGAAAGTCAATCTGAAGGCAAGAGCAGAGGCAGGAGCGATGGTTAGATGGCTGGCGTTAAGAGCCAGGCTGAGCTGAACTGAGCAGAAGCGAGCAAAGGACAGCCACAGAGGGGTTTGTTGTGTTTTGTTTTTTTTTAACTTTAAATTCTTAGGGCAGAATTCCAGGGCCCTGACCTACAGCCCCCATCACTTTTGATCACCTTCAGACTTGGAACACTCAGCCCATTAAGGACCAGTTTATGACAAGGTCCCCATAAAGGTGCCCTGACAGGGTCACTCACACTTTGGACCAGTTGCCCTGCAGACCCCGGCTTGGCTGCCAGAAAGCCACCTAGTTCCCCTCTGAAAATGTGGCCCCCTGTAGAGACATACCAAGTTCCAGTACTGCTGATGCCGCCACCTCTCAGCTGTGTTACCCTGAACAAGGCGCTTAACCTCTCTGAGTGTGAGTATCGTGATCTGAATATAAAGTAAAGGTGAGGACATTTGAGGTAACAGAGGCACTGGGGTGGGGATTCAATCACATACCACAGTGAGAGACTCAGTACATGAAAATTCCTTCCTTGTCAACCCTTTCAGCTTTTCACTGGCTTCATCTTCCCAAGACCTCTCCAACCCCTTGTTTGTTTGCCAAATGACATGTGGTTTTGTTTCATTTTGTTCTTCTGCCAGAAAAAAACAACTGGAGATGGAGTGGCCCAGAGCAGCCATTTTTAGATTTGCGGGTGGAAAATTCCTCCTGTCCTTGAGCTTGAACTCTAAGCCCCCTCTGGACATCATTCAGGGAATTCCCATTTAAGGACATGATACTCCTGGTCGTTGTGAGTCGGAGAAGAAGGGAGGAGGTAAAGAAGTAGAGGAAACATCTCTCTCATTTTCCTCTAAGCTTCGAAGTCTTTCTTCCCACTCCAACTTAAACCCAGGGGACTCATGAGGCAGAGTTCTCTGACCAAGAGATCATAAAAGGAGGCTTTGTTTAATGGTTGCATTGCCCCAAACTCCAGAAATCCTGCCTTGCTCGGCTGTCAAAAAGAAAGAGGATTAACACTTGCTGAAACTGTGCAGCTGTTTCCCAAACACTGTTTTATCTCTGCCTCACAATCGCCCTGGGAGGTGGGGATCATTCCCCCATTTCACTGAGGAGGAAACTGAGTCTCAGAGAGACGCCACACTATCTGGAAGGGGCCGAGAGCTGCTGAGATTTCATTCCTCTCTCTACATGACCAGAGCCCGTCACTCTGTCCTCCATGGTGCCTCTGAGCTGACTCGGACAGCCCCGGAGCCAGCCACCCTGTCCGCCCCCCCCCCCCCCCTGCTTTGGGCTTCCAGTCCCATCTGCCCTGCAAGCTGTGTGTTTTTGGTTCTCCTCCTCGGAGCTGCCTCTTCACTAGGACAGCACTTAGCGTGCTGTATTATCATTGACTGTCAGTGGGCTCGCTCCTGAGTGCTTCACATCAGAGGCTCTGATCTGAAAGGATCTTGAGCGTGTGAATTGGTCCGTGTGTTTTCTCTCTGTGGAGTATTTGCATCTCTCGCCGTGGAATAAAGAGAGGGAAGAGAAACGCCTAAAGTTCTTATACATTATTGCCTAGGAGAGTACCTGGTGAGTCCCAGACCCTCCATACAAGTTTGATAAATGAATAACTGAGTGAAAAAAGACTTACTACATGGGGTTGGCATGAGCTGAAAGGGCTGATGTCTGTACCATCCCTAGAACGGTGCTTCGCTTGCTGGAGGGTTTTAAGAAGTGTAGAGCTGTAATACTGAGTCACATCTGGGACCCAATACTTTATCTAGGAATTAGGAGTTTCATGAACTTGCTGTGTGGCATTGAGAAAGTTCCTTCCCTTTCTGGACCTCTGTTTCTCCAACTGTAAACTGAAGACACTGGGTCAGATGACCAGAAAAGTACCTTTTCAGTGCTGACTTTTTATGCGTGATTCATCTCCTGGACCAGAAGCTCCATGAGCTTATTAATGTTGTCCCTGTTCCTCGGCTATGCCTGCTTTATTACAACAGCAATAATGTCCCCTCAGATTCATTTTATCAAAGAGCAAAATCTGCCTTATGGGCCAGGGTGTGCCAGTCCTAAATGGAAAGCAGAAGTCATCTCCAGCTCACTCACTCTGTAAATGCAGGGGTTCCACCAGTGGCCTTTGCACCAGGATGGAGAGAACATTTATCTTCACAAATACAGGCAAGACTGAGGAGGCAGCTCTGCAAGGGACAGGGGGAAAAGGAGCGGCAAGGCTGAAAAGGAAAAATTCCTCCTGGAACAGGAACAAAATCACACTGCAGGATCACTTCCAGCTCCATGATTCTAGATGTTAAGATTCATAGATTTAAGATTTTAAAGCTGTGCGTGAATGTGTGTACTTTGTTGAATCTAAGCCTCTATTAATCCTAAAATAGCCTATGGTTCCATGATTCAATATTTTTTTCCTATAAGACTAGGACTCAGGATCATATGATTCTCAGATTCTCTTGACCCAAGGCAAGGGTTTTTCAACTAGTGGGTGTATCCAAAACACCTGGGGTCTCGGTGACCCATGCAAATCCCTGGGCTCCCAGCTCCAAGATTTTTGATTCAGCCCACGTGAGAAAAGCCCCCCAAGAATCTGCAGTGTTTTTAACAGGTCCCCTCACCCCAGGGGATCTAAGTAGGAGGGGGCCACCCTTGGACAACAGTGTTTAGAGGGCTTGTCATTCTAGATTCTGTGATTCCAAATGTGATTCTAAAATGACCTTTTGCATATGATTCTAGTATTCTGGAACTCTTGTTCTGTTTCTGTGTGCCTAAGGACGAGATTCTAAGGTGTAAAGACTGTCTTTCTGAGCACGGATTTCACATGGGGGAAGGGAAAAGGGACCAAGTGTCATGAGGGTGGAGGGACGTTCTGGAAGGGGGAACTCCTGAAGGCACAGAGCAAACGGTGATGCTGAACTGATTGTGTCTGAGCAAGTCCAATGCTAGGACTCAAATGAAGAGGCGTGACAGAGTGCACTGGCTGGCTCTGTGGTGACACAAGTATCTGGGGTCGTCAGGAGGAATCCCTGATGAACCGGGAGGTCCAACCATGTCCCAGAGTGCTGGAAGGGCTGAGGTTGGAGGAGGGGAGGCAAAAGCCATGGCAGAGAACTTGAAAAAGAACCAGTGGCAAGGGAGGAAGGATTTATCACCAAAATATCCTCCCTGTGCCTGTGCCGGATGGTGGGGGAGCTGCAGACTGGTGAGGCAGACATGAAAATGTGAGGTTTCAGGGAACCTCAGGATGAGAGGGAGCTAACTGTGTGGGGATATCCCAGGGTACAACGTGTGGGCTGGAAGAGGACTGCCTTGACATGCTAATGAGAGCCTGGATCTGGGAGGGTGGAAATGGGCTGAAGGGGAGCAGGGGACGTCTCAGGAGCTGGTGGGCAGATGCTGGGCTGTGGGAAGGGGCTCTGAGTTGGGGGCAGGCTCTGAAATAGAGAGGGGCTCCTCAAGGTGTACCCACACATACCCCCTGCACCACCAGTGAGTCAGGATTCAGAAGGGAAACCTGGGACCCTCTTTCCGAGAAACGAAAGTGGAGAATGGAGGATCCAAAGGTTTCTGCAGCTTCCCAGGTGGGGCAGGAGCTGCCAGGTTGGGTTACCAAGGGCTTCTCTGCTGGCAGGGAGAACGGAAGAGAAAGGATCAGTCACTCTCGGTGACACATTTAGCCTATATGTCTGCACAGTGATGATGACACCCTCCTGGCTGCACATACAAACGCCTCCTGGCCCACACAATGACAGTGACACATGTGCCAGCTCATTGTGACACACTTACACCTGCACCCTTGCCACCAATGGTGGCACCATCTCATACTAATGGTAACACTATCACCTGTGTCGTCTCCCATGGACAGCAACACTCAGGACATTCACCATTACACAGAAATGGTGACATGTGCCCAGAACCTTCGCATCTGGCACAGTCTATGCACAACCACTGTGGCTGTGCACTGCACAAGCTGAATAGCTGTGTGTGGTGCCCGTGCCTTCACCCACACCATCACACTATGCTGTTGACATATTCCACTGTAAAACCACTTACTTAGCTCTACACCTGATAACACTGTCACACCAGAGTCACTTCATATCAGGATGGATACACCACCATACTCTGAAAGTCTCATAGTGACAGACCCACACCTGCCCTCCTAGCATCTGTATCCCTCCACACGGAGGCTGCCCACTCTCACCTGCACGGTCCCCGGAGGTGGGCACACACACAAGTGCACCTTTGCACACCAGTGGGTTTACCTTCACACCACGTCACTCCGTGTTGAAGGAGGCAGACCGGGATCCTGACCTCACAACCTGACAGTGACGGCACCCTAGCCACTAGCCATTCCCTGTTCACCATCCTCATCATTCTGTTTCTGCCTCTGCCACATGGCCACCCCCTCAAAGCAAGACCAACTCTGCCCCTTTAGGCTCAAGTTAGAATGACAGGTTGTGAAGTCAGCATCCAGGGGCATTCGGATGTCTCCCTGCAGCAACCAGCTTACCTCCTAGGTGAGGTCAGCCCCAGCCAGCAAGCTCTTCCTCATCTCTTGCATGGCATCCAGAGTGCCCTTTGGACTGAGGCGCGGAAGAAATGAGCTGACCTTTGGACGAGCGCCATTCTCACTGATCACATTTATAGTCTGCGACAGTTGTCATCCCTCACACACTGTTCCTCAGTCCTCACGCAGAGTACTGACATTAGCTCTCTTGATTGGCTTCTCGGTGAGCATTCAAGGCATGTACACATCATTTTAAAAATCTGTTCAAATCTGGCCCCCTGCCCCAGCCCACAGGGCTCATAAATAAAAGCGGAAATTCAGTACCAGCCAGGCTAAGACACCTTAAGCCCAGCCACATTTGTATTTCTCCAGGTGACTCTTAGAAACTGTCTACAGAGCGGGCTCTGCAAGGGCCGAGGCTGGAGTGGGGGCAGGGACTTGCAGCAGACTGGATTAGAGATGCAGGAGATGAAGGAAATGCTGACAAACCACATGACACGAAGACCCCAATCTGAGTGTGAATTCATGGCAGGTTTTTTTTTAAAGTGCGAAGCTGGAGAACAGGGAAGATGATAAATGTCAATGTAAAAAATATATATATCGGCAGAGCAAAAGTTACATTTCCATAGGCTGTGGGATGTGTCAGAAGAGAAGCAGCCCAGCCTGGTGGAAAGACCCCGGAGCTCAGTGTCAGGCAGGCATGGGCTGGAATCCTGGCTCCAAAGACTCACTGTATGTCCCTGGGCCTTGCCCTCCTCATCTTGAGAATAAGGGGTTTATGTGAATTACAGGAGAAAATGGGGTTTATGCAAAGCACAAAAGTGAGCTCCTGAAACATAATGGGGGTCCGATGGTTGTATGATTAGTTATATTATGATCATTAAGAAAAGCTTACAATATTTAGTGGCATTTCCACGTTATAAAAGAGTATTTGGAAACCATGTCCAGGCTGGTAACACTGAACAGGATCAAGTACTCCTCCCTCTACCATCTTCTTTTGACAGGAAGCATCGGTGGCTAAAGTGACATGATTTGCCCCCAGTCTTTCAAAGGATGAAGCCACCAAAACTTGGCTGAGCTGTCCTTTAATTCACCAGTAAGATTTTCTGCAGCTAAATATGATCCATGTCAGCTCATGCAGTTTTTAATAGGCTCATAGGAGCTGAAGATCTAAGGGGACTTTATCTGTCACCTGCCACCCAATTGCCATCTTCCAGGGATGGGGGACTCACCCCCTCACATGAGCAGTCCATACTATGGCTGGGCAGCTGCAATTGGTGGAACTGTTTTCCTCTTAGAGCTTCTGTCTGCCTTCCTTTACCTTTCCCCCATTGCCCCAGTTCTGTCTTGAGCACCAGTAAAAACGATAGTACTCCTCTTTCCCTGCAATGGTCATTTATTCATTCAACAAGCATTCTTTAGCCCCTGCTTTGCTAGGCACTGTGCTAAGTGCTGGAATTACAGATTGAGCAAGACTTGTCCATCTTTCAAGGGCTAATCACTCTTCAGCATTCTCTCCTCCAGGTAAAACATGCTCAAATCCTTCAACCTTCCCTCATTTGACTGGATTTCCAGAACCCCACCACCAAACCACTCCCTTCTTTTCCAACCATACTCAGACCTACTACAGCCCATCTTAGAGTGTTGTGTCCAGAACTAAGCTTAGTATTATTCTAAAGGCTAAGTTGGATTTTTAGCCCAGCTTAGTCAAAGTCCATGTCAAAGGCAATGCCCACTGTGGAAAAACCCCAATGGTAATGAGAGTCCTGCCAGCCAGGTCCCATTCACTAAGCTTCTGTTCTAGGAGAACAGGGAAGGAGGGAGGAGGAGACAGGAGAACTAGGACTCTTGAAATGACAGGCTGTCAGCTCTCCCTTCCCAGATCTTCCCTCCAGCATTAGGGGTAGGTCTAAGTCACTCTACTCAAAAGCACCTCCCCCAACCCTGCGCCCCCTCCATTAGTATCTGCCTCTGGAAAGAGAAGAAAGATTTAAAGTGAGCCTGCTAATGGGTCAACCCAGAATGAAACAGAAAACTCAGCCGTAAATGAAGGGACTTCACTATACGCAGCCCCACAGCCTGTAAGGGGAAACCAGAGAAAAGCTTCAGAAGGTGACTCTCCAGGTGAGGAAGGTGGGTCCACCAATGGCTTCTGATTTGGGCGGGGTCCCCATTTTGAGGCCTCTGCTGTGAACATGTGTAAAGGAATAGTCCCCCCTTTTTAGAATAAAATCATGCCTCCTTCCTCTCCCAGATCCTGTCCTTCTGCAACTCTTGCTGCTCCCTTCTTGGAAGGAAGCCATCCCCTTACAGAAGCAGGAGTCATCTCCACTCTGACATAACACTGATTGATGCATAAACTCCTGCAAATCTTTCAGAGGCTTGGTGCAAGGCCCCTCCTCTCTGAAGCCATTTTCCTCCACATCAAGATGGATTAAAGGAAGCATTTTAGGGCCAAAAGATGGTGAGCAGAATGGAGAGGCTCATTAGGAGTGAGTAATAAAAGGAAAAAATGAGTGTGAGGAAAGGGGGAGAGGATGGGGATGGGGACATATGTTGTCCTGCCTCTTGGTCATGCCTTTTCTTCCCTGGGCAAAGGAGAGCGTTCTAGAAAATGGCCTTCTAGAATAAAGTTTGCAAAAAATTCCTAATTCTTCACAGCATATCAGATCTAGAATGGACTGGCAAGTGACCTGCCCAAGGTCCACTGCAATTTTGCAAGTCTTCTCCCTCTGGGTCCACGGGGAAGATTCTTTACCCTTTATGGGGGCCTTACCCACGTTATCCATCAATGTTTTCTGAGTGTTCGTGTGGCAGGACAGCACGCTGAGGGGCTGCAAAGATGATCCGACAGTGGTCCTGTCATAGGAGCTCACAGGCCAGAGGTTTGCAAACAGAGGAGCAACAGAAGCCTCTGAAACAGGGGTGTGCCTAGGGGTGGTGGGAGATCTGAAGAAAGTGTAACCAGTTCCGCCTGGAGGAATCAAGGAGGGTTTTCCTGGGCAGGCGACCTTGGAGTTCTGCCTTAAAAAGCCCTCCCCTGACCCGCACTGCCCCCTTATAATATTGAAGCAGCAAGCTTGCGGTCCTAAGAGCTGTGGCCAGCATAGGTGTGTCTGGAGGAGAAGGTGGAAGGAAAAGTGGAGGAGGAAGGGGAATGGAGATTTTTAAAAAGAGAGGTGGAGGGAAAGGAGGGAGAATGGGAAAGGGAGACGGAGGGGGAGGAGGAAGAGGGAAAGCTGGGGGAAAGGGAATGAGATGGGGGGAAAGAGGGAGAAAAAGAGCGAGGGGGAGGGAGGGGAGAAAAGGAGAGAGAGAGAGAGGGAGAGAGAGAGAGAGAGAGAGAGAGAGAGAGAGAGAGAGAGAGAGAGAGAGAGAGAGATTTGAATTTCCCATCTGGAAGGGGAGCGGTAGCACGTCAGGGCCGGGCTGACGGGTGTGATTGGAGGGCGCCTCCGGCAGCCGCCCGCGGCAGTAGCCACGGCCCCAGCTCGCCGGGCGGAGTTGCACGAGGCGGCGGCGGGAGCTGAAACAGCAGAAGGAACCGCCTCGCTGAGTTCGGGCCGGAGCCCTGCAGTGGCTCAGACGGTTGCGGGGACCGCCAGGTCGGTGCTGGCCACAGGCCGGGAGGGCGGAGCCGGGCTGTGGGCAACAGGGTCCGGGCTGTCGTCTCGAAGCCGCAGCGCAGCCACGGAAGCTGCGGAGTTCGGCTTTCGGAGGGTTAGCTCCCCAAGTCCGCCCCGGCGCCAGGATGGGAGGCTGCGCGGCGGCAGCGGGGACCCTCCCGGGCGCGCTCGCCGTGGTGCTGAAAGGACAGCTCCCTGCGAGGGCGAAGCGAGCAGGCGGAGGGAAGGGAGGGAAACAGGCGCAAACTGGGAGGGTGAGGTGGGCCCCCGAGCCAGAGACCCCCGGGCAGAAGCCTGAAACTGCCCAGCTCCCGGGGAGCCAAGACCGCCCCGAGGACGGCGGGAGACTCAAGTGTGAACCTAGAGAACAACTTCGAGCTCTTGGGGTAGGGGTGGGGGACGTCGATCTAAGCTACTTCAGGCTCTGGTTAACCAGGAGCTGGCCAGGGTCTTCCTTCGCCCGGGAGGAGGGAGCCGCCCCCGAGGGGGTTCAGTTCGGGGTCCCGAAGTGAGTCAGAGGGCGGCGGGGGTGGGGCGGACAGACCGAAGGTGGAGTGGAGGAGAACCTAAACGTCGATTGGGAGTGGGGGGACCAAGAGGACTATTTGTCATGGAAGGAGGAGGAGGCGAGGTTTGGAGAGCAATTGTCCGCTGCCTGGGGTCATTAGGGACGATCTGTTCTACGCCTTCGCCGGTCCCACTCTGCCCCCTCCCTCAGCAAAGTTTGAGACCCGGCGGGGTCTTGGGGTTGGAGCCCTGAGTGTTGGAGGAGGGGCACTCTCAGGGGCCAACCGTGAGCTCGGGGCAGAACTGCTGGCTACATCGATCTATGTGGGGGGCCCGATAGGGGCGCCAGAATTCCTGTCCCCTCTTCTTCGGAGGGGATGCGAAGCCCCCGCCACTTCCGCTTTTCTGCAGGAGCCAGTTCCCTACCCCCTCCCATCCTCCACTGCTCCTTCCCCTCCCCCCGTGCTTCTAGGGGCGTGGGGTAGGGAATAGAGGGACATCCCCAGTCTCTGCCACCGCCATTAGCTTAGAGTCCCCCGCAAAAAAGCAAATGAGTGTTGAACTCAGTTGCGGTGAAAATGGCCAGGACTTGAGCCATTTAAACACACACACACACACACAGAAAAACAGCCACAAGGACAAACACTGCAGGTGCCCCAGTCTGCTTATCAGATGGCGGGCCCAGTCCCGAAAACCGCCTGGGGCTCCGAGGGCCGAACCTGAGGAAGTGCCTCAGCTGCCTTCGGGCCGGGATGGTTTGGGAGGGAGCCGGGGAGGGGAAGCTGAAGACGCGCCCTGGATCCCGGGCGCGCTAAAGGCACGGAAACCTGGTGCTGCAGCAGCATCCCTGCCCCACCCCCTCCCCGTTTTCCCTCCCCCTAGCCTAGCATCCCCACTACCACCACCACTGTCACCCTTCCCGCGCAGGGATAGACCGAGGCCTCCCGCAGACCCGCTGAGGAGCGCCTCCTGGTGGTCTGGCCAAAATCCTCAACTGCACACAACCTGCTGGACTTCAGCACTCCTACAGGCATATGACAAAATATCTCCACACACACACGCCTGCACATACGCTCACGCAGAATCACAATGCTGCCCAAGTTCAGAGTCAGACACGTAGGATCATACCTTGAACGAGTACACTCTCACACACTTTGCTGGCCCACATTAAATTCAATCCAGCAAACATGTCCTGAAGATATACCAAGAACCAGGAGATGCTGCAGATTCTGGGACAGGAGAAATGTGCAAGATACAGGTCCTGGCTTGGGAGGAGTTCAGAGTGACTGGGAAGGGAAAGACACAAAGTTGGACAGGGTGTATGAGCTGGAGACAGGTAAGGCTGCCCTTAGAAAGTGCCACGGGTCTCAAAAGAGAGTGATACCATCACATCTCACCCAGGAGATCTGGGAAGTTTTATGTGATGTATGACAGGGTCTTGAAAATTAATGCTGGTGCTGCTGCTACTGATGGAGATGATGGTGATAGCTAATATATACTGAGCATCTACTACGTGCCAAACACTGGGCTGAGCACTTTATTTGCATTATTTCATTTAATGCTCACAACATGCCTTGGGCATAGGTGTTATTGTCTCCACTTTACAGATAAGAAAAGATGAAGTCATTTGTTCAAGGTCACTTAGTAAGTAGTGGAGCCAGGATTTGAACTGGCAGAGATGAGGTTAAGAGATTCCAAGACTGTGGAAATAGCATAAACAGATGCCCAGGAGTATTTGGAAAGAATGTGTGTGGAGGTATAGCTGACACAGAGCCACACGCAACGGACGGGAAGTGAATGGCGAGGTAGGCAGGTGCTAGACTATGCAGGACGTGAAGGTCAGCACAAGGACTCTACTTGTTTTAACGAGGCCGTGGGGAGCCGTTGCAGGGTGTGTTTGCATGAGCAGATCTGCCCTTTAGGAAGATTAATCGGACAGCCTTGCAGAGGATGGATAAGAGGAGGGATCCAGTTAGAGGTTATACACAAATTCAGAACCTCGAGGCCCTGAACCAAGGCATTAGCAGCTGTAGAAGAGGGGGCGTGTGGATGCAGGAAACACTGTGAAGCTATAGTCTCCAGACTTTTCCCTCAGCACCCTCTCCCAATTATAACTTGCCAATTCCTTGTGTGATTTCTTGTCCAATGTCTACCTCCCCAGCGGACTGACTGCTAGGAGAATAAATGCTGGGACTCCTTTGTTCCTTGCCATAACCCTAGCAGCCAGAACATTGCCTGGCAGAGAGTAGATGTCCAAAGAATAGTGTGTGAGTAGTGTGTGAGTGAATGAATGAATGAAGAATTCTCTGACTCTGGAGTTTTCTATTGAGGCAGTTGGAACAAGGCATGCTGGAGGAAAAGACAGTTGGGTGGGAGAGGCAAGGATGAGACTGATCTTTGGACAGATTGAATTTGAGACTATCCAGTACAGAGTTAAATGTGCAGGTTTGGGGAAAGAGAGATCTGTAGCTGAAGAAGGGCATAAGCCAAAAGGGATAGGTGAGATTTCCAAGGGAGACAGAGTAGGGGATGGAAGGGCAGTGGGAGGGGGAGTCAGCAAAAGAGAGAGAGAAGACAGTCTGAGAAGCAGGGTGATGACCACAGGAGTGCTGTGTCACAGATTCAGGAGATTCAAGAAGAAAGCTGAAAAAAAAAAAAAAAAGCAGGGCAGGTGGAAGAGGGGTAAGAGGTCTTTATCAGCATCTGATGTTACAGAGGGAGAGGAGGGCTGTGGAAACACCCCTGGGTCTGCGGATTAAGAGGCCTCTGGCAGTTTCTTGGCAGCAGTGCAGGGGCTGCAGACTTCTGATCTCACAGAGCTGTAGGGTTTGACTGGGTGGCACCAAGTGGAGACCACTTGATCATGAAGTAAGAGGGCAGAGATTCAGAGAAGTGTGGGTTCACAGCAGGAGCTGGAGAAGGAAGGGGATAAAAGACACCTAAGGAGTAAAGATTGAAGATGTGAGGAAGAGGGAGTGATGAATGGATCAAGGAGGAGGTCTAAAGAGAGAAAAACTGGAGCTCAGACAGATGGACTGGCTTCAGTGGGACAGAGGGAGACCTCTTCCTTAAGAGCTACGAGGGGAGGTTGCAGGAGCTCACACCAGCTGGCATTAATTGTTTTGGTAATGATAGAAGCCACTATTGACTGAGCCCCCATCATATACAAAACACATTCCATAGATTATTTCTAACCCTTCAAAGTGGTATTATAATGTTCACTCTATAAAGAAAACGGAGACTCAGAGAGGTTAAGTCAATTACTCACTATCACGTAGCTAAAAAGTAGCAGATTCAGGATCCGAGTCAGATGTGCCTGACCTCAGCATTTGTGAGCCTTCAAGTGAACCACACAAGGAGTGGGAAGGAAATCACCTGCTGAGATGGATGGATGGGAGTAGGTTGGACCTGGAGAAACTGGTTAGGGGAGTCTCGACAGGGTGACAAAAAAAATTGCTTAACAGCTGAAAGGACCACGCTGGGAGTCACCTAGAGTGACAGTGATGTAAGCACAGAGAGGGCTCAGCCCTTGAGTAGATGTACTCTGCTTGTCGCGAGTGGGGCTGGTAATCGACGTTTTCTGAGTGAACGCAGGAAACAGAGGAGTCTGGAGAAGAAGATGGTTTGGTGATACAGAGGTAGCATGTTGAGTTTGAGTGGTGCCCTGGGACATCCAAGGGGAGGCGGGCAAATGGGAGGCAAGTGTATTTCTTGACTTATTTATTGCCTATTTCCATATCTCTTTCTCTTTCTCTCTCTCTCTCTCTCACACACACACACACACACACAATACATACCCCAGAATGTAGTCTGCACGAGGACAGGACTTTGTCTCACTCACTGTTACATCCCTAGTGCCTAACACAGTGCTGGACACATAGTAGATGCTCAACTAACACTTAATGGACAAATGAAGATAGAGGTCTAGTGCCCAGGTAAGATGTCTAGGTGTCATCAGTGTTAGCGGTCATTAAAAGTCCCTGGGAAGGATGAGTTCCCCCGGGGAAAGGTTAGAGATGAAAAAAAGACAGGGGCTGAGGTCAGAGTCCTGGAGAACACACTTCTGAAGAGACAAGAGGAAGAAGAGGAGCCACAAAGGAAGGTAGGGGAGAAAGAACAGTAGGAGGGGAGGGAGAGTAGTGAAGATGGGGGAGAGGAAAGAACTGAGTCACAGAAACAAGAGAAGAGACGGGTTTGAGGACACAGTGGGATGGCCAGCAGTTCAACTGCTGCAGAACTGCTTCAACAGAAGCACTGGGAAAAGGGCCCAGAAGATCATCTGGTCCAGGAGAGAGACTTGCCAGGCAGCAAGTTAAGGATAAGGCTGGAACTGAAGCACAGGTGCCCTGTGGACCAATTTGAAACATCTCAGATTAGAGTCCTGCATCCTCCACCGCCACCTGGCAATTCCTTGAGCTGCATGTAAACACAGAGGGGGAACCCAAGGGTTCCTGAAATCGTTTGATTATTAAATTGTTCATTTCCTGTTCTTAGAAATGCAGTCTCTTTACAACGTTTTGAGTCAAATGAAAACACCTTAATTGACTGAGCCGAGCTGCCTTTAAACTCAGAATTCTGGGTCAGGGTGGGTTCTCCTGCATTTCCTGGGAATCCTGTTCTTTTTTGACGTGTCCTCATAAACATGCAGTCAGAGTGGCTGACGTCACGACTGTAGTGCCTGCTACACGCCAGGCAACTGACCAGTAGCTTGCCTTCCCTTTCAAACATCAGTACAAGGGGGACTTAATACTCCCCAGATTTGCAGGGAACAAGCCAAAACTCTCCCAGGGAACCACAGCCAGTGAGTTTGGGGACCAGATTTCAAACTAGATGTGTCTGATACCAAAGTCCCTGGGGTTGGTTTTCTACACCATCATGACTTTCCTTTCTCGAAACAACCTATCAGGTGATCTGATCAGGCAGAAGCCCTCAAATGAACTCTCAGGGCCCATTTTGTGAAAAGATCTCAGTCTAGTGATATGTTTTCTCATCTTGAAAGAAATGAGGAAAATCCAACATCAACAAACAGCTGGTGACCTTGAACTCAACTTGGTTGCAATATTCAGTCTGACTTCCCGGCCACCATTTCCCAGGACCCCTTTTTCCTCCAAGCAAATCATAAAGACCCCAAGGTTTTGTGGGGTAGGGCTGGCTTCAGCTGACCATCAGGACACATGACACTTTGGAGAGCTCACGGATGTGCCCCTCCACACCTGAAAATGGGTTTGTGGTGGCTTTGCCTGTGAAAGCACCAGTGACACTGAATGGTTAAAACAAAAAGGAAATCTCCGGAGGAGGGTATAGCTCAGTGTTAGAGTGCATGCTTAGCACACATGAGATCATGGGCTCAATTCCCAGTACTTCCATTAAATAAAAATAATAATAAAATATATATATATAAACCTAAATACCTCTCCTCAGAAAAAAAATTTTTAAGTTAAAAAGAAAGAAAGAAAGAAATCTCTAAGAGTTAAAACATCCAGGTTCAAATTCTTAGGGAGGTTCGAAAAACTGGGTAAGAAGGAGGCCAAGGGTGGAGGGAGGCTCCAGACCCTTTCCCCCTCCCCCCACCACCATTGGAATAGTTGCATTTTTATGCATTTTGCATAATGAGATTCCCATGAAGATTTTATTTGGAGAAAATCTTCTGAGGCTAAAAAAAAAAAAAGACAATGAAAATATAATAAAAACTGAAAGTCGGTGATTTAAGGAGAGGGAAAGGGGGGCTAACATAAGCTGAGTGCTTATGAGGCCCAGTGCTTGGTACTTGAAAGGCCCTAAGCCCCAAGAAGATTATCATGTCTCCAACTCCCTATGTGTAGTTCAAAATCAAAATCGATATTAAGCTATAAAACACGAAACTTACGTGTATGCTGCAATAAAAATAACTTATTTCTCCACTTACCTAATTTCAGAAGTCTGGATACGTTCAGCCAAGCTAGCTGGTCTCATTTTTCCACCCATCTCTGATTTGCTGGAGCCCTGAAAGCAAGCTCACGCCTCCTAGGGGTTGATTCAGTGGCCCAGGCTGGAATTCTCTCCAGTCTCCACAATAGCCCTGAGCAAGGAGGCACTGCCATCTCTCAGAGAAGGAAACCGGGGCTCCAGGAGGTTGAATAACCTGCGTGAAAGTCACATGAAATTCACATGACAAGAGTTAGGGTGGCATTAGAACCCAGCTCTGCCTGAATCCAAATTCCAGATTCTTTCCAACGCTCCTGGCTTCAATCAAATTAAAGCAATAAGGTCAAGATGAAAGTTTTAAAATAGGGTTCAGAAGCCATTGGCAGCACATATGTGCCTGGAACATAGCAAGTGCTCAGGAAATAGCCCCTTTCCATCTCCTATCCCCACGGTACCCGGCACTGGTTCTTGGCCTCAGACTGATGGTGCCAGATGCCTGAACCAGGGTGAGGCCCTTGTCTCACTCCACTGCCCTGCGTGTGCAGAAGGCTCTCCCGTCTGACCCCCAAATCCTCTTTTGCAGGTTGCCACATCTCCCAGAGCCAGGCCTGCCTGGAGCGCTGCATGCAAATTCGGCTGCTGGCTAGGGCACACTAACCGCAGCAGTCGTAGGCATGGACTTCGTCATGAAGCAGGCCCTCGGAGGTGAGGCCCCGGCCCTGCACCCCTCACCCAGTCCAGACCCAGGTGGGAGGGGCCACAGCGCATCACGGCCCCCATCCCCATCCTTACCCCCATGACCCCGCCCTCTTCCTCTCCAACCCATTCCCCGCAGGGGCCACCAAGGACATGGGGAAGATGCTGGGGGGAGAGGAGGAGAAAGACCCCGACGCGCAGAAGAAGGAGGAGGAGCGGCAGGAGGCACTTCGGCAGCAGGAGGAGGAGCGCAAGGCCAAGCACGCGCGCATGGAGGCGGAGCGCGAGAAGGTCCGGCAGCAGATCCGGGACAAGGTCAGCGCCGCCCTCCTGCCCACCCTGGAGCGTAGGGGTTAAAGGGTCCCCCCAAACCCCGGCTTCAACTTCGGGCTTCCCTGAATTCCAGCCATCGCCTTACACCTAGCTCTCTCTGAACCCGACTCATTGGAAAAATGCATGTCACAGGAACACCTCCCTCAAGGGCCGTTATGGGGATTAAATAAGATGATGCCCACGGTAGGTCCCCCATAATGTGTGCTGCTCCAGGTCCACGACCGTGTCCCCGAAATCCTGGAGACCAAACAAGTCTGGAACCCAGAATGTGGGGATATTTGGAAAGTGCCATAGTGAGCACTGTTATGTGTCACTCCCAGCGAGTCTGTAGCTGCCACCCTATGCCAGCAGTTCAATACTTGTCTGCTCACACTGCAGTAAATCAAGGCTATATGTAGCCTTCCATCAGTTCCAGTCAAGTTTTGTCACCAAAATTTGGCTCCAAGTGTATGTTCAGTTTTCAGATCTTGGAGGATTTAGGAAGAATAGAGGAATTATGTGGGTGGGCAGGACTTGATTTTAGAGGAAACCCTAGGCACCATCTCTCTTCCTCTTACTGAGCATCGCTGAGGAAGGTGTCCTTACCCTCATTTTATAGACGAGAGGACCAAGGCTGAGGGGTTTTCACGAGCTGCCCCGGCCACGTGTGCATGACCTTGAGACCCAGCTCTCTCTTTGCCCTGCGCTCATGTTGCTCTCCATCCTTCCCCTCTCCAGTACGGGCTGAAGAAGAAGGAGGAGAAGGAGGCTGAGGAGAAGGCAGCCCTGGAGCAGCCCTGCGAGGGGAGCCTGACCCGGCCCAAGAAGGCCATCCCGGCGGGCTGCGGGGACGAGGAGGAGGAGGAGGAGGAGAGCATCCTGGACACGGTGCTCAAATATCTGCCCGGGCCCCTGCAGGACATGTTCAAGAAGTAACCACCCCCCACCCCGCCCCCACTCCACTTGTTACTTTTTTTTTTTTTTTTTTTTTTTTTTGGTTCTTTCTTTTCTTTTTATTCAGTTAAGTCTCAGTTCTGAAGGGGAAAAGCTCAGCTGGCCTCTGCCCTCCTTCCTTGGCCAGGGGCTCCTCCCCCTCGGCACTCCCTCACACCTCCTTCATCCCAGGGGATCCAGCCTCCACCTCACTCCCAAGTTGCTCGAAGAAGAAAGGACATCGTTTCTCCAGCAGGGGGCACTGACCCCAGTGCAGAAGGCACTGGCCCCCCCACCCCCTCTGGAATCCTAAGGTCTATGCTTACTGTGTTAATCCCCATACATTCCTTCAGGCACCCCACTGCCAGGAGGACCACTGTCCCCAGCCAGCCAAAGTAATGACACATTCCAGCCCTGCCCAGCATGCTGACCTTTGGCCTCTAATCCCCAGTGGACCTCCAGGTCACGGCAGGGACGTCAAGTGGCCTGGCTCTGAGGAAGGGAGTCAGGGTAACCTGCCCTGAGAGGGCCCAGCCTGAGGCTGGCCAATCCTGGTCTGGCCAGGCCTGGGTCTGGGCAGGAGGCTGGGGCTCTCCTTCTTCCCTCCCTCCAATGACACCCAGTCCAGAAGCACCCTCCCTCAGTCCCTACCCACAAAGACATAACCCCTGCCAAGCCAGTCCCTCCAAATGGATCCTCTGTGGACTTTAACTCATCTGTGGAGGGGCCCCAGGGTAGGGCAGCTCCTTTTTCCTCCCTCAACTCTACTTAGGTCCTGGGGCCCCACTGCCAGGCTGGGCCCAACTTACCCAGCCAAGGGGCTGCCCAGGCCTTCCAGAAAACACTCGGAGCCATCGGGCAGTGATGGTGTGTGCCACGGGAGCCCCCCATTGGTACAGCCAAGCTGCCCCCATTCCTATCCACCCCTCTTCCCCACCCTGTCCTATTCATGTGCTTCCAGGGCCGTGTGGTCCCCAGGTGGACCCTTCCTGGTCAAAGCCCCAAGTTTTGGGGGAGAATCCAGTCCCCACTTGACAGAAGACATCTGTCCATTTGTCTCATTGGCCAAGAACAGACTCTCCTCTGGGATGTGTGAGACTGGCACTGGTTTCCCCCATCCCATGTTGTCAAGGCCTCCTGCTCAGGCAGTTGCATGAGAACTGAGGAGCAAGCCACGGAGCAAATGAGAGAGGAAAGTGTGTGTCCAAGGCCTGCATGAGTGTGCATGGCAGAGACTGCATCAGCAGTTGTGTGTCCAGACATTGTACATATAAGTCTATGGTTAGAGTGTTTGCATGTCTTGAGATTGTGCGTGTGTGTGTTGGTCATCATCCCCATGTTAGAGACCATGTATGTTAGCCTTGTGTGTGTATGCTCGTTTAAGGTGGTGTGTGTGAGTTGACATTGTGTCTTGTGTGTGTGCTAGCCATCTCATATGTGTGTTAGTGCTTGCATATGTTAGGTTGTATCTGCACTGGTTTTCAAAAAGAGCACGTATGTCAGGAGTGATGGGTATGTGTTAGGTGTTGAAGAAGTGTGTCTTTAAGAGAGTTGTGTGAGAATGCTGAGAATGTTGTGTGCATGTGAGTGGCTCTGAAAAGGCAGTTGTGTGCAGGACATGTGCTTGGGGAGAAGGAACATAGGTAAAACACCCTCTCTTGGCCTCCAAATCATTAGTTACAAGTGGCCACATCCAACAGGAGGCTTTGTCCTTGGCCTAGAGTTGTCCCACCCTTGGGGGGTTCCTGCCTGAAATTCTCAGAAGTCCACTGGGATGGACGCAGGCAGAGCCTCAAGAAGCCATGCTGGGCCCCTACCAGGGCCTACCCTAAAAGCAGGGGCCAGGGAGGGGGCGACTTGCCTGCCCCGAAGCCCCTGCCCCATTGACCCCCTTTTGCATTCTGCAGGTTTTCCATTTTAGTGAATTTATGCTTTTATTTCAGAGAGAGACATGTGTCTTCTCTGTCTGTTTCCAATAGTTAAAGCCATATCAGTTAGACTGCAATACTTTAAAGACGAGACAAAACAATCCATATGTTTAGGGAACCAGAAAAATCCCCTGGTCTGTCCCTTCTCTGGGGAGCAGGGCTTCAGCAGCTCCAGCTCCCTGGACTTGCCCTTCTCCCCAACCCCAGCCCCCTCCCCCGTGCCCCTGTGTTCTGCCCCCCAGGGGGCCTGTGTCTGTGTCTGTGCCTGTGATGGGGAGCCACCTCGCACCCCTGTCATCTGCTTGTCTGTTTGTGTCTATTATCCTGGGCAGGATGGTCATTCTCAGGAGCCCCAGGGTCCTAGGGCTGAGATAGGCAGAGTCTAGTCCAGGGACCCCTGACTTCCCCAGACCCTGTGTGGGCCCCACCTGGACACAGGGGTGGACCCCATGTGTTCAGAAAGTTCTCCATCTTGACAGGGGCCCCCAGACATCAAAGGTGGTGCCAGGGAACAGAAAGTGCCAGATGGGCAGCAGAGAATGAAGCTGGGGGATCTTCAGATGAGCAGGGGAACCCAGCCATGCAAGACATCCCAGGCAGACCTGAGGAACCCCAGACCCTCAGAGGGCATCCCTCAAGGTCTCCACAGCTCTTTGCACCCCCGGAGCAGGCTCAGAGCTTTTCCCACATGAGAATGCCTTCCAGACTGGCTGGCTTAGTCTGGTGCACATCCTGGGCTCCCCCAGACTCCTCCAGCCTGCTTTGAAGCAGCAGGATAGAGTTCTTCCTGGAGGTAGGGTTAGGGGGAGAATTTCTGTCTGGGGCATACCTGGCTCCAACCACTGTCAGGTGATCACTCTTGGGTCCAGGGAAACACGAAGACCATCATTCCTGACACAGACCTCACTGCAGAGAGAGGCTAAGTAGCCCAGAGAGGATGTCACATGCAACACACTGGGGCAGGCACAAAATATTTGTGGGGTGCTCTAGCAGGGAAGGGATGTTCACGTGAAGCACCTGGAGCAGGAGATATCTGTGCCCATGGATGGGAAGGGGAAGTGTGTCACACACGAGGGGCAGTGTGCATGTGACACACTTAGGAGGCGGGGACAGGGAGGGAGAGGTCCCAGAATTCAGTGCACACACGTACAACATACAAGAGAGACATCCCCCAGTTAGGGAAGTAGGAAGGAGCACTCATCACACATGAGTAAAGACAGAACAAAATACCCGCTTGCCAGGGAAGGCCCCTGCCAGGCTGTGTGCCTGGGAGCTGAGCGCCGGAGAGAAGGGAAGGGCCTCCCTGGATCTCCTGTGCTGGGCACTGGTGATGGCCAGAGTTTCCACGCGTGGATATCCTCTGCTCCAGATCCAGAAGGTCCTGGGAGGTGTCCTTAACTACAAAGGGGTCTCTTCCAAAGGCAAGCAGGAGGTCAAGAGACCCTCCCAGGGGTGTGTGAGAGAGAGAGAAGGGGAAAGGGAGGCAGAACAGAAGCACTTCAGCCCAGACGGCTCTCAGGTGGGACAGCTGGTGGGCAAAGCAGCCACCCCAAAGGCTCCTGGCTAGAGTAATATGGAGCAGACTACTAGCCCAAAGAGCCCCTGGCACCCAGCCGGCAGCGTGGTGCAGGCCCACCATCCACCTGCTCCATCCGGATCCCTCAGGACCTTGACGGCACAGGGGGCTGGGGGTCAGACTGACTCAGATGACGGGATGTCTCTCAGGCCCGAGGACGAGCTCCCCACACATGTCCCCTGCTCCCTTCCCACTCCTATGTCCCACCCTCTTCACTGGGGGGAGAATGGGAGGTGCTCCTTCTGGCCTTCGGGCTGGGGTAAGGGTCCTAGTGAGACCCAGGTGAGGACGACCATCCTGCTCGCACGGGGGAATCCCTTTCCCACATGTGTGCTGTGTCCTTGTTGCTCTGCCTCCTTTAAATGTGTCAGTGCCTGGGGGGAGGGGAGGGGCGCCCTCCCAAGCCCCCCTGAACCTGACCAAAAGCCATGGCTGTTGCTCCCCCTTTGTATGACGCAGATGCTAAGATGTACCAAACCAATCATGACAACAAAGACCTTGTAGAGCAGCTCTCGGTCTGTCGTCTTCCGTCCATGGGCGCCGCCAGGGCTACATGGGGCACCGGCTGAAACGACGGGGGCCAACCCACAGCACGCAAGAGGCTCAGTTTTACCCTGTCTCCTGGCCAGGACACCATCAGCGCCCCAGAAACCAACCCCGGCTTGAGTGGTGACTGGCCCCAGAGTTTCAGGGCCACTCACCTCCTGCCCTTCTAAACCCACTGACAACCCCAAGAGCTGGTGGTCCAACCTGATTGCAACACCCCACACCCCATCTCTGGCCACCCTTCCCCCAAATCTCCTTGGGTGTGGCATCTTGGCACAGAATCAAGTCACATGGCAGTGCAAAGTCTGTCACTGGTCATCCTACCAACATTGATGGAGTTCCTACCTCAGCCAGGCGTGTGCAGGAGGTTGGGGATACAGAGAGGGTGCCGCTCAGCATTGCTCCTGGACACAGATACATCCCAGGTCTTACTGAGGAGTCAGGACCAGACCACACTCAGCTGCCCCGCACCATTACCCTGCCTTAAGCTAGGCCCCCTCTCTCTGCTTGGATAGGCACCTCCCATCCCCCACCCACTGGTCCCCTAGCCTCTACCTCTTCCCTTCCACCCATCCTCTCCCCACCACCCTGCCCCACCTAAAAGACTTACCTAAAACTCAAACTTAGCCTTGTCACTCCCCTGCCCATCACCCTTCAATGGCCTACAGGACAACATCAAAATTGTCAAACAGCCTCTGTGATATGACCCCAGCTGGCTGGGTCAGACCCACACCCAACTCCACTCCAAGCTCCCCACACATGCTGTGTGCTGTTTCACATGTGCCTATTCTGACCCCTCTGCCTGGAGTGAATGGTTCCTTTCGCCTCCCTGGTGAACTCCTAACTTCTCAAGATCCAGCTCTGATGTCACCTCCTGTGTGAAGCCCCCTCTGATGCAGCCCCATCCCCCCATCCACAGCAGAGTTTGTCGCTGTGTTCACACAACGCAGAGCATCATGGCTGAGTGCTCAGACAGTGCTGGCTTTGCTGGTGGGTTCTGTCACCCAGCAGAGTGAGCTTGAGGAATCCACTTAACCCTTGAGAGTGTTTGCTCACAAGTCAGGAATTGCAAGTCAGGATAATAAGAATTGCTCTGACCTCAGCAGTTGTCATAGGAAGTGAATGGGGTGCTGCCCACACGCTCTTAGCACCATGTACCAGGCATCTAAAGAATGGCACTGTGCAAATTCTCTAATTGAGGTCACTGTACATCTGTCTCATTAACTCATGAGCTTTGTAAGGACAGGGCTGGCTGGTACCCCAGTGCCCGCACCCACCACAGAATCTAACCTACGACAGGTGCGCAGGAACCCTAGTGCTGACTCAGCCAAGGGGTCAGTCTCCATCTCCTCTATCTGGTGGCCACAGTCACTTTTCCCTTAACTCTCTGCTCTTACTAGAAGTGCAGGGAGAGGAAATCCTGACCCCTCCCTCTTGTAGCCCTAACATCACCCCTCCTGCCTGTTCTCCCCCAGGAGCCTTGGCTAGTGCACGATGGGTAGCAGGCCCCCTGGACTCTTGGAGTTGGGGGAACTCCATGCAATGGGAGGCTGGATTAGTTATCTATTGCTGCATAACAACGGACCACAAACTGAATGGCTTAAAGCAATGCGTGATTATTACCTCAGTTTCATGGGTTTTGTCCAGGAATAGCTGGGCTGAGTTTTCTGCTTCAAGATCTCTCACCAGGCTGCAGTCAAGGCTCAGGCCAGGGCTGGGTCTCATCTGAAGGTTCAGAGTGGCAGGCCAAGCTCACATGTTTGTTGGCAAGATTTGGTTCCTGTGGGACTGAGGGCCTCAGCTCCTGGCTGGCTGTTGTCCGGAGACTGCTCTCCATTCCCGTGGGTCCCTCCATTAGGGCAGCTCACAGCACAGCACCTTGCTTCATCGAAGCATGTAAGCCGAGAGAGCAATAGAGAGCACTGGCTAGTAAGATAGAAGCCATGACGTTATGTAACCTGACCCTGGAAGTGACATCCCGTCACTTTTGCCATATTCTATTGGTTAGAAGTCACCACACTTATAGGGAGAGGATGACACAAATGTGCAAACACCAGGACAGGGATCACTGGGGACATCTTAGTGTCTGCCCCCACAGAGGCTGAGGCAACTCCCCCTTCCCTACAAGGAAGCAGGAGTTGAGCAGAGCTTCAGAGGAGCCAGACCCCAAACCTCTTCAGTCACAAGGTGGAGGGGAGTGTCTCAGAGCAGGTCAGGGGCCAACAGCAGGTTCCCTAAGTGCTTCTGCAAGACTGAGGCCATTCCCAGAGCTGGAGGCTGAGCTCCAAGGACCTTCCAAGCCCGAGGATTGGAGTTAAAGAGAACACAGGGCGTTGGGCTTCCCTGGGAGTCCATCTGTGTGCTCCACCAGCATGCCAGCTACCGTCCTCCCACGGCCCACGGCCCTTCTCAGCAAACAGCCCACCCCCAGGCACTCAGATGTTTCTCCTCTCCCCACTCTCCTCTCCTTCACACTCAGTGGCTCCCCCAAAGTCAGTGAATCGCTGGTGGGGAAATGCCAGCATCCTCTCACTTTTGGTCCCGAATGTCTTAAGAGTCTTAATGCTCTCAGTTAAATGGTACTTTCTGAGCTCCTACCACTCACTAGGCACTCTACTAAGTGTATGAACACCAGTCAACAGCCCTTACCATCCAGGAATCTACCGGATAATAGAAAAGACAGGCAGCAAAACAGACCAATGACCCACTGCAACATGAGCAGCGATATAGGCAAATCTGGGCACTTGAGGAAGGCTCCCTGGAGGAGGTGACATCTGAGATGAGTCGTAAATGCAGAGGAGTCAGCTTGGTGGAGAAAGAGGACACTCCAGGCAGAGGCGCTGGCAGAGTTTAACATGGGTGGTGGGAATGAGGGAGGAGGAAGTAGGGGAATGAGAAAAGCTGAGAGCCTGGGGACATCAACCAGGGTGGGACGCCGTGCAATGGAACATGGGCTCTGCCTGCAGGCAATGGAGAGCCACTGAAGGATGCTGAGCAGAGCTGTGACATGATCAAGTATGCACACTGAGGAAGATCATTAGGGCTGTGAGGAGGGTGAACTGGGAGCCCAAGGAAGACTGGTGCAACATCAGGTTTAGAGATGGTGAGAACCGACCTCAGGCATGGCGAAGGAGTGATGGGGAGTAGGCAGATCCGAAGGCCATAGAGGAGGACAAATTGGCAGGACTTGAGGATTGGATGTGAGGGGCATGGAGGAGGGAGGCGTGTAGGCCAATGCCTGTGTCTCCATCTTGGATGGTTCCATTCTCCAAGATCTGGAACATTGGTAGGAGACAAATATGAGTTTGGTTTGGGGCTTCTGGGCCTGAGGTGCTTAGGGAGAATCCAACAGGGAGTCTGGAGGGCAGGAGGAGCACAAACTACCTGTTTAGTGGGCTAGCCCTCAAGTGGAGTGACGTCTTGACCATTTACTTCACCATAGAGATCAAAGCACATGAAATCATGAAACTTGGAATGAGAAGAGGATTTAAAGTTGAATCCATCCTTCCATGCAACTCAGGTGTCCCCCCTGTGTCATCTTTGGTAGAGGGCCCTCTGCTTGCCTTCCCCGCGGTGTGGGAGAGCTTCTTACTGTTGGACAGTTCCCTTCTTTCTCCTAAACCGAAAGCTGCCAGGAGGCAGGGGGTTAATGAAGCTTCTACCAGCATCCCTTTAATTGACTGCAAAATCCTGCTTCCAGACCACTCACTTAGCACTTGTAATTAATTGGGGCTGCTTGCCTGATCTGAGACATGATTCGATACCCCCCAAGGACAATGTTTTCTCAGCTGGGATCCTCCAGCTGGAGCCGTCCCTACACACTGGCCTCTCCCTGGGTACTGCCTTGGCTACAAATGCAGACTCCTGCCCTTCCTTCCTCTCTGCGTGAGCTCGGGCAAGACACTAACCCACACTGGGCACAGAGCTGAGTGGGACAGGACTTGGTACGGGCTGAGTGGGTGGGGCCAGGGCTGGTATTATCATCTCTTTGGACTCCAGGCCTAGGGCATCCACCCTGTCCTGGCGCAGGCCCAGTGGTCTCCAGCTCTGGGCCGCGTTAACTCCCCAGTGCCCTCATAGTAAGCGGCACTTGCCATGACCTTGTCTATAAGAGGGTCAAGACAGCCCATCTTAAAGTACATGAGGCAGGGGGAGGGAGCCCCTGCTACGTGCCATCCACAGGGCCAGTTGCTTTAAATGCACCACCTCTGCTCATCCTGATGAGAATCTCTGAAGTCAGGATTATGCCCATTTTACTTATGAAAACACTGAGGCCCAGAAATAGAGGTGTATAATGGGAATAAAGACCTGGCTTTGAATCCTGTTTCCCTCTGTCTGATCTTAGGCAGATGACTCAATTTCTCGGAACCTTTGTTTCCTTATATTAAAAAAAAATAATGAGTATAATAATGCTTAACCTCACTACCACCACCAGGGTTTCTGAGGGAATTGATTGTCTCTAAATCCCATAGCACAGTGCCTGGCACATAGCAGGTTCTTTGAAAGTGACAGCCATTGCTACAAAACACCACTGTCACAGACTGATGGAGACAAATAAGAAGAGGAGGAGAGCAAAAGGGGAAGAAGATGCGAAAAGGATAAGGAGAAGAATTAATTTCCGTAAAAAGCCTCAAGTCATCCAAACAGTAAATGGGGAAGCCTGGATTTAAAACCAAATCTGTCTCATGTCTTTTCACTGTAACACAATACAAGCTGAGCGGCAAGGGTCACAGGTGAGAAGGGTGGCAGAATGGAGTAAGCCAGGAAGCTCTCTTCAACTCAAAAGAGACTTAGCAATGTGTATTAGTTACTCATCACTGTGTAACAAATTGCTCCAAAACTTAGTGGCTTAAAACAATGAACATTTATTTTCTCTCAGTTTCTGTGGGTCAGGAATTCCGGAGTAGCTTGACTGGGTAGTTCTGGATTGAGGTCTCTTGTGAAGTTGCAATCAAATTGGCAACTGGGGCTGTGGTCTCATCGGAAGGTTTAACAGGGGCTCCACCTCCAAGATGGCTCAGGCACATTGCCGGCAAGCTGGTGCCGGCTGCTGGCAGAAGGCTCCCTTTCCAGGAAGGCCTATCCTGAGGGCTTTCTGAGTATCCTCACAATATGGCAGCTAGCTTCCCCCAGAGTGAGGGATCCAGGAGAGCAAGGTGGAAATTGCAACATCTTCATGACCCAGCCTCAGAAGTCACCCACCATCCCTTCGGCAGTATTCTGTTGCTCACCCACACTAGCACTGATTCAATGTGGGAGGATGCTACACGGGACACAAGTACCAGGAGGAAATGTCATTGGAGGCTGGGGAGCATCCTGGAGGCTGCCTACTTCACAATTCGTACCTCAGCCCACCTGCCTCTCCTAGTCAAAAACACTGCTTCATACACCCATCCACTCAGCAAGGTCTTCCCAAGGACCTTCCCACAGCCAAACACTGGGCTAGGCGCTGCCTTTTCAACCTGAGCGTCCAGACACGCACACCAACACACAGGGAAGCACCGCGAGCAAACAGTTGGATTTTTCCCATCAGTCCTGTTTCCAACCCTGGCTTGTAACATTGAAGCCATTTGACCTTGAGCACATTGTTTCACCTCTCAGGGCTTCCGTACAAAAAGATAATTATCTTTTTGTGCCCAGCACATAACAAGCTCTCAGTAAATGACAACTAACATGATCAATATTATTACTATAAATAAATGGAGGCGACATTCTCAAATCTGGACAGCAGGCAGCCCCATCTAGGTTTCCCCTGTCCCCCAAGAGAAGACTGGGCTTTTGGACCCCAAGGCTGCCCCCTGGGTCCTGCCTGTCACCTCCTCCCAAAGGCCTAGCTGATCCCTGAGGTGGCTCTGACAACCCGAGGCGCCCTGGCTGCCAGCCCTAATCAGTAGCTCCAGCCGAGACCTCAAATTGATTTGCCATCGTTTAGCTGGGAAGCGAGAGCTCTTCTTGACTCGCAGCCAAAATCCATTCTGTGATAGCAAAGTAATCACCTCCGTGGCGGGTGTCCGGAGAAAGTGATAGAGATCTAGGACAAAAAGTCTCCATCCTGCCACCCAGGGCCCGAGCCTCACTGCCGCTCGTCTCCAGGCCCCCTCCCCACTCCTGCCTGTGTGGGGCCCGGCTCTGTGTGTCCTGGCCAGGCAGCCTGTGCCCCACCCCGCTCCCTGGCACACACACCCGCGCTGCATGTGGTCCAACGCAAACAGTGGCTCTCAGACTTCGCAGAAAGTGGAGCTAGCTGGGATCCTTAAAAAGCACCGATGCCTGGCTCAGGCCTCCAGACATTCTGATCCAATTGGTAAGGGGTGCACCTGGGCGCTGAGGTTCTTCTAAGTTCTCCTGGCGGTTCTAACGCACAGCAGAGTCGGGCACCCGCTAGCCTAATGAGCACAGCAGTGACTTCACCTGCATGTACGTACCTCCACATTCACTTAGTCACTCGATGGTTGTTTATGGAACCCCTACAACGTGCCAGGCACTGTTCTAGGAGCTGGAAATATCACAAAGAGCAAAGTCATTGCCCTCGTGGAGTTGACAATCTAGTCAAAGGAGGCAGACGAGAAACAAAAGAATAAGGAAAACATGTAACATATTAGCTGAGAATTAGTGCTTAAGAGTCACTTTTGTGTGACACCTGGGTCACCCACACACCAGCTTATAGCATCTGCCCTGTCTCCTGCTGACCAGCTTCTGATCCTCAGCCGGCCCCAAACTGAGTCTTCACCTCAGCCATAAGGTGACCCCCAGCCTCAATGATCCCAGCCCTGGCCACATGCTAAGCCCTGGCACCAGGCACAGGGTGAGGTCTAACCCCAGTGACTGACAAGCCCTAAGTCTTGGTAGTCCCTGGCCATTTGCACAGCCCCAAATTCTCCCATGAACCCAGCACTACATGGGGGAAATTAAGCCTCTCTAGCCCTGCTGCAGATCCCAGACTTAGCTCTCCTCTCTGAAACTTTCCCTACAGAAAGCCACCGGGTTTTCTGAGGATTCTTACTACAAGTATGTAGAGGCACAAGAAAACAGATGGACTAAACATATGGGAAAGGCCCCCGAGTGGTAAGGTTGTTGATGCTGGAAGGTCCCTTAGAGAGCGTCCCACCTCACCCCCTCGCTTTACAGGCAGGCCCAGAGAAGTTAGTAAGTAACTCGCTCAAGGTCACACCGTGAGTCAGCAGGGGAGCCAGAACGGGGACCCAGGTCTCCTCTAGTCCAGTGCTCTCTCTGCTACCCTGTCCTGCCTTCCTAAGAGAGCATGGGGAGAGTCACCCATCTGGTAAAACAGCACCCAGAAGTTCCTTTGGGAACCCGCTCTTACCCTGTTCTCCACCCAGGATCTGGGTGAAGTCCACTGCACTCAGCGCCAAGTATTCCCTGGTCCTGTGATCGGCTGGGGACTAGGCTCAGCACGCAGGTGAGGCCAGGCAGGGCGAGGCAGTGAGACTTGCTGAGACCCGGCAGCTGCTCTGGTGCACTTGAACTTGGGGAATACAGGACAGGAGTGGCTACTGCCATGCTGTCATCTCATAAGAGTTGAGGACTAAGCCAACCTGGGGTGGAGAGGAGATCTGAGAAATGAAGGGAAATGGAGTTGCTGGGAAGTCCTCTGACCCTTGACCCTGTCGTCCCTAGAGAAATTTCTCCCTGTGAGTTTTTAAAGCTTCATGAGTCAATAAATCCCCTTTGTGCTTAAGCCGGTTTGGGTTTTCTGTCACTTGCAAGCCTGACCACTACAGACAAGAGTCCCCTTCTGGCTCTCCCAGAAGCTCTCCTACCTGCTTCAAATCACCTGCTCTCTGACTCCCACTCACCTTCAACTCTCAGCCTCCCCCACGCTTAGAGTTTCAAAGAGCGTGTCCCTAAATGCATGTGGTAGTTTCTCCAGCTTCCTCCACACTGTGATGGGCAGAACGATGTCCCTCCACAAAGATGTCCATGTCCTAACCTCTAGAACCTGTGAATGTGTTTTTACTTTATACAGCGAAGAAGAATTAAGCCTGCAGATGAAATTAAGCTTGCTAATCACCTGATCTTAAAATGAGAGATTATCCCAGATTATCCAGTTGGGCTCAGTGTAATCACCAGGGTCTTTAAAGAAGAGGGAAGCAGAAGGGGAGAACCAGAGAAATGGCGGCATGAGAAAGACTTAGCCCAACGTTCCTGGCTTTGAAGATGGAGAAAGTACCCATAAGCCAAGGAGAGTGGAAAAGGTCCCAGAAGCTGGAAAAGGCAAAGAAATGGATTCTCCCCTAGAGTCTCAGGAAGGCAGCTTGTCCTGTCCACACTTTGATGTTAGCCCAGTGAGTCTGAGCCTCATTGGCCTCCTTTTTTTTTTTTAACATTTTTTATTGATTTATAATCATTTTACAATGTTGTGTCAAATTCCAGTGTAGAGCACAATTTTTCAGTTATACATGAACATATATATATTCATTATCACATTTTTTTCTCTGTGAGCTACCATAAGATCTTGTGTATATTTCCCTGTGCTATACAGTATAATCTTGTTTATCTATTCTACATTTTTAAAATCCCATCATCCCTTCCCACCCCCTGCCCCCTTGGCAACCACAAGTTTGTATTCTATGTCTATGAGTCTATTTCTGTTTTGTATTTATGCTTTGTTTTTTTGTTTTTGTTTTTTAGGTTCCACATATGAGCAATCTCATATGGTATTTTTCTTTCTCTTTCTGGCTTACTTCACTTAGAATGACATTCTCCAGGAGCATCCATGTTGCTGCAAATGGCGTTATGTTGTCAATTTTTATGGCTGAATAGTATTCCATTGTATAAATATACCACATCTTCTTTATCCAGTCCTCTGTTGATGGACATTTAGGCTGTCTCCATGTCTTGGCTATTGTAAATAGTGCTGCTATGAACACTGGGGTGCAGCTGTCATCCTGAAGTAGGGTTCCTTCCGAATATATGCCCAGGAGCAGGATTCCTGGGTCATAAGATAAGTCTATTTCTAGTCTTTTGAGGAATCTCCACACTGTTTTCCATAGTGGCTGCACCAAACTGCATTTCCACCAGCAGTGTAGGAGGGTTCCCCTTTCTCCACAACCTCCCCAGCATTTATCATTTGTGGATTTTTGAATGACAGCCATTCTGACTGGTGTGAGGTGATACCTCATTGTAGTTTTGATTTGCATTTCTCTGATAATTAGTGATATTGAGCATTTTTTCATGTGCCTATTGATCATTTGTATGTCTTCCTTGGAAAATTGCTTATTTAGGTCTTCTGCCCATCTTTGGATTGGGTTGTTTGGTTGTTTCTTATTAAGTCGTATGAGCTGCTTATATATTCTGGAGATCAAGCCTTTGTCAGTTTCATTTGCAAAGATTTTCTCCCCTTCTGTAGATTGTCTTCTCATTGGACTTCTGATCTTCAGAACTGTAGGAGAATAAATGTTTGTTGTTTAAGCCACTAAGTTTGGGGTGATTTGTTACAACAGTGAGAGGAAACTAAACACTCACATCAAAGGACCCTGATGTTGCATTAGAGAAACTGGTCATTTCATTTCTTCCTGCAGCCCTGGTTGAGCATTTAACTATATGCCTGACTCTAAGCTGGATGCAAGATCAGCCAGACATGTGACCCCAGCCTTCCAGGCCCCCACAGCCAGCTGAGGGCAGAGGACAGATCTGTAGTGGACTCTGATGGACAGGGCTAAGTGCCGTGATGCAGAACTGCAGGAGATGCTACGAGAGCCACAGTAGAGGCACCTAAACCTGCCAAAGGAGGGTAGAAGGGACATGTTCAGGGAGCATTTCCTGGAGGAGCCAAAAGCTGAGCTAACAACCAAAAGCAGGGAAAGGCATTCCTGGGAGATGGAACAGCATGAACAAAGGCTCAGAGTGTGAGGGAATATGGCACACTGTAGGAACCGAGCATGCAAAAGGTTGGGGGTAGGGGATGGCATGGAAACAGAGGCTGCAGTAGGGCCAGGCCATGCAGAGCCCAGAATGCCTGGATGAGTACAGACTTCATCCACAGGCATGGGGAGCCATTGAGAATTTTAAGCAGGAGAGAGATGTGGATGCTTAGTAAGGTGGGTCAACCAGTGGCTCAGAGACCAAAGTGGAGACTTTAGGAAAGAAGGAAAGGTGTGTGAAATAAGTCACAGCTGTGGGGAGGGGAGCAGGCTTGAGGGGAGTAATGAGCACAAGTGGTCTGTGGAACCTGGAAGCAGCCACAGGAGATGTCCAGGAGGAAGCTGCTCAGCAGAGAATCTGAGCTGGAGGGAGGGGTTTGAGTCATCACAGCCGATCTCCAAGGCCCCACAAGCTGACGGCCCAAGGAGCTGGTGGGAAGGGACAAGAGGAGGGGCCTGAGCAACTCAGTCACTTAACAGATTTCTCTACAATATGCGAGCAGGAAGATGCCTCAAGACTACAAACAGAATTGGCAGGACACTCCGAGACAAACAGGACAGGGACTGAGAGTCCAACGGACACCACAGCCTCCAGCCCAGCCACCGTGGCAGACAAGGAGCCCCTGGGATGGCAGTGCACCTTGGAGGAGCCTAGGGACCAGCTCTGGAGTTGATACATCTCCCTGCCTGCATCCAAGGATGCCCAGGACACCTCCCTGCTGCCAAGGAAGTGCTGATACCATGGTGACCGGTTTAAAGCCTAGAGAACCCCCAACCTCAGCCTTCCCCTCATATTATGAGAAGAAGGGGTTCCCTAGTACAGACAGAGGCAGAGCCAACCCCACACCACCTTCCACAACTCCCAGTTGTCTTCTTCCCTCCCCCCACCAAGCTCACCATCCTAGGGAGCATTTAATAACTGGCTGCCAAGTACCCTGGGGACAGACTAATGAAGCTGCCTCCTGTCTCCTGCCTCTTCCCAGGCCTGGGGCTCTAAGTCCTGCCCATCCCCACCTACTCCCCACCCCTCCTGTCCCTTTCCAAAACCTCCCACTCTCCCCACTGAAGCCCATAGGACTGGGGGCCTCCCTCTGGGTCCCAAATTGCCAGGCTTTGGATGACAAACAGAACTCCAGGCTCTGGGAAAGGCTGCCAGATGAGAAAACTGTCTGAGGCCAGAAAGTCCTTGCCTGTGCCTCATATTTGAGTGGCCTCAGGATGTTTGCTGAGTGCCTGCAGGAGACGGGCATCACTGCCCACTGCCATCTTTCTGGGGGGGCATCGGCTACACATGGGTCTCTGGCCCCCAGCACCAAATGGGTTCTTTCCAGCTTAGAAAAGCCAAGCCTTGGGCATTAAACGGATGTTTCTACCTCCTAGTGTGTGAACTTGGGAGAAGTTTCCCAGATTCTTGGAGCCTTGGCTCTCTCGCACGTAAAATACAGGACAATGACGCCCTCTCACACAGGCGGGATGAAAGGGGGTCATGTACGTAAAGGACTTGACACAGGGCCTGGGGCACAGAATGTTCGCAGTAAATTGTATGCCAGAATGTTTCAAACTGCACTCCTTGGCAAGGTGAGGTGTCCAATCAGGATGTGGCTGTTGCCCTGGAAACACAGGTTTGTCTGTACAAAGGGTCAGTGGATGCCACGGGGACTGGGCTCCCCTCTCTGGCTTCCCATAGGCTGGTTCCGTCCCTCTGCGGGTTGGTACTAATTCGTAAAACCCTTTTCCTCCTCTTGCTTAATCACTGCAAATCCCTGGAGGGCCCTGTCACATGGAGTCAATGGTTGGGCCCATAGATCATGGAAGCCCAGATCCTTCCTTTAAACCTCCTTACTCCAGACTGCAATCCGGACAGTGTGGGGAGGAAACAAGATGCTACCCAGCCCGTCCACGAGGCTGACTGTGACCATGCCAGTACACTAGCACAGCGCCTCTACCGTCAGGGGCCGTGGTACCCCGTGTGTGTTGCTGCCTGGGGCCAGAGGACCTTCCCTGGAGGATTGCTTGAGGACTTCCTGACCACCCGACTTCCCTCAGCCTTGGGTCACAGGAGACCAATGGACAGGTCTGTCCCCATAGACCAGTCTGTGTGCTCCTTTGGGGTTCTGTGAGAAATACCCCCTAAGCTTGCAAGCCAGTCATCTCCCCTTCTTCCTCTTTGGGGAAACTCCTTTTGGGCACTCTCAGCTCCTATAGTTCTGGACGCCCTGGCTCCAGGTGTGATCAGGTGACCTAGGTCTGCTCTGTGACCTAGGCCACACCCACTAGCCATTTGATTGGTTCCAGAGTAGCCATGTGACCAGGTCTGACCTATGATAGGGCCACATCCTTCTAGCCACTTGATTGGTACAGGGATGGTCATGTGACTCAGGTGTGACCAGTGAGTGGACCACGTTCCCCAGGCACCCTGATTGGCTTGGCAATGGCCTTGACCCCTGTCTGACCAGTGAGAACCCTACCTGGGACTTTTCCTGGACCCACTGGGAAAGAGGTGCCATCTCTCCTCAGCTGAGCTGGCTCGATAAGGGCCACTTTAACACATTTTAACACCCACCTGAGAGGGCAGCTCATGCAGAGGAGCATGGAGCTGAGCCATGGTGAGAGACCCTGGTTTGAGTCTTTGAGCACCTGGAGCTCTCCCCTCCTTCAGAGGACAAGGCCGCCCCACATTCCACAACAATGAAACTTAAAAACTCTGAGTTGCAACATGAGTGAGTCTGGGGAGTGACAGCACTCACATTTTGAAGTGAGCACTGGCCATCAGGTTCAGAGGCAGATAGAATAGGGTGTGGGTCACAGCTCTGTATTCCCGCATGCTTAACCCTGGGCAGGCCACATCTTCTGTATGAGATTCAGTTACATCCTTTTTGAAATGGAGTTAATACCTGAAGGCAAGCCAGGAGACCACATACTATTTCCTTTATTAGAGTATACTTCTACTTCTCCATCTTTTGAACTCCTATTTAGCCATCAAAACCCCACTCAGTGTCACCTCCAAGCATTCTTATTCTCTCCATTCTGCCCCTATAGAGATAATATGTATTGGGTGCTTACTACATGCCAGGCATTATGCTGCTACATTTACCCTGCACAATAACCCTAAAAGATGGGGACTAAAATATCTCTATTTTGCAGACAAGTCATCAGAAACTCAGAGAGTTTAATTAACTTACTCAAGATCATGTCCTCCACTCTAGTCTTATACTGGTCCATTTTGCTTCATTTTGTTCTCCCCTCCCCACCCCTCAACAAGACTCCGAACTCCTTGGACCTTGTTCATCCCTGCATCTCTATCCACTCACCAGAGAAAACTTACACCAGACAGAAGCATCCACGCACTTGCTGACTGCCAAGAAAAACTTGCAAATACCTCCTCCTATTTACCTAGCCATCTTCCTCCCTCTGTTCCCCCTCCCCCCGCCTGCTTGGCCCTGCCATTCACTAAGTGTCCCCAGGACAGACTGAGGAGGCCCAGGGGCCTGATGGGTTTGTAAAAAGGAAAGCTGGTGTCAGGCAGACTTCAGTTATTAGAGAACTGGCCCCTCTGGGCAGCCAGCATCTCTCTACAGATTTGGAAGTATGTGTTAGATACATCATTAAGTGATCAGAGCAAGGGCAGAATCTATTATAAATGAAAGAGAGTCAAAGGAATACCTATTCTTATTTGTTCGTATTCTGTAAACAAAACCAGGAGGATACACAAGAATTGAATATAGGAGGTTTATTTGTGGTGACGGGTTGAGAACAGAGTGGATGGCGCCCCGTGTGGGAGTTTAGACTTTTCATTCTATTCTGTTCTGTATTGTTTTGATTTCTGAACTCTAAGAATGCATTATCTATTTAAAATAAACACATTAAAAATGTTAAATAGCCAAAGAGGAAAGCCCCATTCATCTCCAGCTGACTGTTGCCGTGCAAAGATGTGAGCCCTGTATTGCTGGAATTTGCAATTATTCAGAAGAAAGCAGAATATAGGGGTTCACTGTGGAACAGCCCCATTTTTAAATGTTGGTAATTACTGCGTTTCATCAACACAGCACATATTTTCACATGTGAAATCCACTGAAGTTGGGGTTCATCTTATAATTGCTGGCACATCAGAGTTTGTGAGCTTTTTTCCTTAATGGTACATAAAATGGAGGCATACCTTGCAATGTCTCATAGTACGTTTGATGAGATAATGCAGTAATGGTAATGGAAATAAATGTTTTAAAATATTTGCCGGCCCAAGAGAGCATACCAGGAACCAGATAGGCTCAGGGGCTGCTCATGGTGGGGGCCAGACACACCCCCCAACCATCCAGCCCTGTGCTGCCTTGTCCCACAAACACAATGTGGCAGGGTCCTCAGCCACCTTGGCGCCTCACTAGGGAAGGGTCACCAGCCACCACCACCAGGGCTCAGCATTGGGGCTGGCAAAAGCAGATGTTAAAAAATGTGTATGGAATGGATGCAAGATTGGCAGAAAGGAAAATTTAAAGACAAATTGGAGTTGGAGGTGGCCTCCCAATCTACCCACATTCAGCCTCAGTCCCTGGACCCAGTCCCTGATTCCCGAATGACATCCAGTGGGCCAGGCAGCCACACACACATTTCACATGTAGACATGGGAGTCATGTTCTTGAACTTAGCACATGCCCTCACATAGGTAAGACCAGTCCGATGCCCTTCATCCTCTAGATAAAATGGAAGAGGTCTTCCCAGGTGGAGAAGGCATGGATACCTGTTTGGGGTAGTGGGAGAGGATTGAAGGGTTTTTGGTGTTTGGTACTTTTTTTACCAGCATCTCCCCTCTATTTTGCTCATGGTATGTCAGTTTTCCTTTGAGACACCTCCTCTCCCCACCTTCCAATCAAAAGGGGCTGACCTCATCTTCCCAGCTCTAGTGATGGGTATATGACTCAGGCCTGGCCAATGAGCGTCAGCGCTGCGATTTATCCTAGAACTATTCATCACCGAAGCAGGGTGGCTGCCAATGCTGGTGAGCCTGGAGCTGCTGGGGGCCATCTTTAGCTGCAAAAAGGCAGACTCCCTCAGACTGAAGCTAATGCAGAGGAAATCAGGACTCAAGGGATGAAGAGACAGGTGAGTGAGTGCAGAGAGAGAGATTGAGACCCTTCCTGATGACACCCTTTTGAGCTCCTGGATCCAACCATTCCTGAAGTCTATACCAGCTTCCTAATTATGTGAACAAATAAATTTCTTCCATTACTTCAGTTATTTTGAGTTGAAGTTTTATCATTTGTAAATATCATCAAATAACACCTATAAAGTAGGTAATATCTACCATTTCTAGAATCCTTTTCAATTAGCCAAACACTAGCTAAGGACTTTTTCATCTCCATTTTACAAAGAAGTGAACTCATTGGGGTGGATACAGTGATACATCTCCCAGATGCCCCTTCAGGAATAAAGGACCTATTACCCCAGCTGCAGAAAGTCCACCATCAGACAGCCCTCATCGATCAGCACCTTCAGAGACTGGCTTAGAAGAGGGCCATCTCCCCCAAGGTGCCCACATCCAGTGACCGATCAACACAGGAGCATAAAGGCCAGAACCTTTTGCCCCAGCTCAGGACATGCCACCTACAGAACTCAATCCGGGGTCAGCTGAGGCTTCGACTGGCAGTGTATGATAATTTGACTTCCCTCTCTGCCCAATACTGCTTCTTTCCCTTCCCTTCTGCAGGTGTTGATTCTAAGAATAATTCTTAATAAATATCCTACGCACTGAATTCTGTCACAGAGTCTGCTTTTCGAGAGCCCAACCTGTTACATCCAGTCGGTACCAAAAGTGGGTCAAGGAAACAGACACTGGGATGAGAGTTTTGAGCTGAGCCACCTGCTGCCCAGCTGGCATTGGGGCCCCTCTCACAGATAGCCCCTGGCGCGGGTGGTAAATTAGGATGGCAGCCTGGGGAAGATACATTTGAGAAATAGGGTAGAAACAGTAACTATAAGGACAGTCCAATTGGTTGGATATTGTTAAACCCAGTTGATCTGGAAAAAGATAACAAAGGGCAGGAAAAGTGAAGACTCATCCCAGGCTCTGAAGAAGGTTCAACTCCAGCCAAGGCAGGTCTGCTCCCCCACGGTCAGGACCCCGGTTGGGAGAGAGCATTACACACCTCTTGAAAAACAGGTCATGGTGCGCTCTCGGAAAGCAGAGGGCCTAATTACAGGGTGCAGAGCGATCATACACCCAGAACTGCACGTTGTGAGCTGGGTCTGTCAGCCCCACCGAGTCAGAAAGTCATCACTCATCCTGAAGTGAACAGAGCAGGACCTGAGCTCACCAGAAAGCTGCACAGCAGGGAGAAGACCCCCGTGGCCCAGCACTATCGCATCAGCACCCTCAGCTCGAATGGCCACTTCGGGGATCCTGCACCACCAGCTGAAGAGGAGGAGAAAACCTTAGATTGGTTTGGGTAGGTGCATGGCAGATGACTACATTGGACCCCTCCACCCTGGGAAGACTGGGAATAGAGACATGTTCCCAGACAGAGACTTGCCTTTCCTGCCCACGGGCTCTCTCCCCAAGGGCTTATGAAGGGTTTGATCCAGTGACACGTGATGCCACCTAACAGCCAGCCCATCAGACCACACAACCCATCTTACAGTAATAACCCGGGGAGGGGCGTGGGAGTGGGCCGGCCCACGGGCATGGGCTCTGCTGGTAACTTCACACACCCCACAACCCAAAACCTGTGGCCACGTGGAGCAGCGTGATGGGGTGGAGCTAAGACACAGCTGGAAAGCCAACTCAGAGACTTCACCAGGTTTTGGCACCATTCTAAAGGGTGCAGCATCACTTTAAATCAAATGCCTTGTACGGTACTGAGCCCCAGCAGGGAGGACGCGTGGATCTAAGAACCAAGGGGTGGTGACCATCACCCCCAGGGACCCACTTAGAGAATTTGCCCTCTCCATCCCTCAGCTCTGGGTTCTGTGGGTTTAGACACCCTTGTTTCCATAGGAAGGACACTGCTGCCAGTGGACTCAGCAGGAGTCCCTTAAACTATAAGCGACAGCTGCCTCCTTGGAGCTTTGGTCTCCTTGTGTCAGGGGACCAGAGAGCAAGAAGAGGAGTCACCAGCTTAGCCAGAGCCATTGACCCCAGTCATCAGAAGGAGGTCACACTTGGGGACAAGGAAGAACATGGTGACACCTAGGTGATCCCCTTGGGCGCCTCTCGGGCAGTCCGATGACCTAAGCTGCTCCAGGGGGCCGGAGGTCTTGCTGAGTCCTGCTCCCGGCACTGGGGAGGGCAGACGCCCAGCCTCAGTTTCCTCAGCTCCAAAACGGGACCAATAAGGATGCACCTGTCAATCTTGCAGGACTTGAAGGTGTGCACGTTTGCAGGCTCCTGGCAGGCAGACCCCGCTCAGCGAATGCAGCCATTCTTATTCAGGAGCCACGGAGATAATTAGCCTCGCCGCTGATGCAACAGGAATTCCCAGCAGCAACTGGCCTGCGGAGGGGAGGAGAGGCTAGAACATCTCATTTTGACAAATGGTTTCTGTTTACCCACGACTGGCAAACAAACGCTCCACGATGTGTGGCTAATCACCTAAAAATAACAGCACATATGTCCCCTCGGAGGAGTGTTCCTTGCTAACAAGCACAGGGGCCGTGGGGCGCTGGGGAGGGGGGCGCTTCTGCGCTCCTCCCCCAGCCTCCCACAGCCCTGCGACAGCACCAGAAGGCTCTGGACATACACCTTCCTACCCTCTACATCCAGTCTGCCACCCAGCCCCATCCATCGCCACGAGCCCGACCTCCCTTCTGGGGCACCGGCCCACCCCACCCCCCCCCCACCCCGGCTACTCTCCTGGGTCAGGCCTCACCCTTCTGGCCGGGGCTGGCACCCCAGTCTCCTCACTGCGCTCCCAGTGCCCCTCTGTCCTGCTCTGTCCTGCCCGGGGGTGGGGGGGGCCCTGTAACAAGCAGATCTGCCCCCTACACCCCCCTGCTTAGAAGCCTCCCTGGCTTCGGGCCCTCGAGGCCATGCCAACCTCATTTCCCCTAGCCTGGCCTCACCTCACCATCTGCACTCAACCCCTCCCGGTGCCCTGAGTGCACCCCAAACTCTCAGGCCTCCAGGGCTTTTCAGGTGCCTGGAGTAGGGCCACTCCCATCTGTACAATGCCTCAGTGTTTTTGGCCAAGGGCATGGCTTTGAATGACATCTGTGCTGGTGACAAACCAATGGAATCTTCTCCCAGAACTCCAGGCCCATGTGTCCAGCCGCATACTCAATGCCTCATCTTGGTTGTCAAGCAGGCATCTCAACCATGTGTCCAAACACACACACACGCAGTGCACACACACCTGCACACACACGCACATTTCTCCTGCTATCCTCTCAGTGTTTCCAGCTGCTCAGGCCAAAAGTCCTGGAGTCCTCGTTGATGCCTCTCTTCCTCTCCAGCCCCACAACAACCCATGAGCAAGTGGACCAGCTCTGTCTTCCAGACACATCCAGACTCGCCCTCACCACTTCCTTCCGCTCTGCTGTCCAGACGCACCTGTCCCATCTCTCACCTCCAACGGGTCCGCTGGCCTGCGCCCCTGCCCACTGCAGTCTGGTCACAACACAGCTCCCGGGGGATCCCTTTAAAACTGGTCACATCTTTTCCCTATTCTGCTCCAAACCCTCCAGTGGGTTCCATCTCAGAGTCAACCCAAAGTCTTAGAAAGAACAAGGTGGCCACATTTAGCAAATAAAAGTACAAGACACACAGTTCAATTTGAATTTCAGAGCCAGGAAGATCTGGGCCCAACCTCACGCCCCCTCCACCCACATCACCCACCGCGCACCCCTGCAGCTCTGCCCTCCTGGCTCTTCCCAGCCTGTCAAGTGTTTCTTCTACCTCTGGGACTGTTCCCCGTGCTGTCAGAGCTCTGCCCTAAATCTCCTTTTGGCTGGCTCCCTTGCCTCCTCCGGTCTCTGCTCAAGCGGCACCTATTGCTCTGACCACTCGATACAAAGTAGCAAGCACCGGCTCTGCTCGGCTCCATCCTTCTCCACAGCAACGTCGCCTCCCACAGGAAAGTCGTCTCCTTGAAGGCAGAGATTTGTCTGTTTTGTTCACAACTGTATCCCCACACTTAGAACAGTGCCTGGCACATAGTAGGTCCTCAATAACTATTTTTTGGAATAAATGATGTCCTTGCTGTCCCACCCCCAGGCCACCTGTCAACTCCTCCTGAAACTGCAGGGACCACCGATGCAGGGTCTCTCCTCTGTCAGGCGCTCCTGATCACTGGCATGCGCTCCAGGTAGAGAGCACCGCCCCTCCCCTGCGCCCCCCGGGGCTGGGGCTGCCCATTGCCATTGCTGCAGCGCAATCCAGCCCATCCTCATTCCACAGCTCTGAAGAGCTGCAGGTGTGTTGGCCACATTTCCTAAACTAACAAAGTAATAATAATAATCATGTGACAGGGATAAGCAATGTGATAATGTGGACCAGGAGACAGTAGATTTGAAATCAGAATATCAAGAAAATCCAGGCGGAGAGTCTCTGAAATCAACAGCCCTCCTTACCCTGTATTAGAGCCATTATCTCCCCCTCTGTGGGCATCCCTGCTAGTCTAGGAGCCCCACCAGTGTGGGAATAGTGTCCCGGTCCCCTTTTTATCCCCAGTGCCTGGTCGGTGCCAGTGCACGGGAGGTGCTCAGTGTGAATGAAGAATGAATGAACGGAGTGAATGTTTGAGTGAGTGAAGAAATAAATACCTTAGGAAACAAAGAGAATTCTATTCTAAGGCTCTCGGTAGGGGCTGGCTTGAGCCCTACCGTCCCTAAAGTTAGAGAGCATGAAGGGTCACATCCCACAAAGCACGTCCATATCACGATCCTCCAGCAGCCCCGAGAGGCAGTTATTATGACCTCCTGGTCCAGCTGGAGAGACTGAGTCCCTAAAGAGATGGAGCTGTTTGCCGAAAGCCACACCGTGAGGGATGAGAGGAGACAGACTGAGACTCAGTCACCGCAAAGCACTTAGCCCAAGGTTATAACGACCATCGGGGAAGGGGCATTCCGTTCCCTGGATGCTTTTGTGCACAGCCCACCGGGGCCCCCTGAGCAGGGAAGAGGACAAGTCAGACTGCATGAGAGAACGGAGAGCGGACCCTGTGGCTTTGCTCCAGTCTTGCCACCAGGCATCCAGGGGACCTGGCCTGGTTTTCCTCCCACGTCTGCACTGTTCCCTTCTGCCTCTTACCACGGTTCCTTGGCCCCCACCAGCTTCGGAGCCAGCCTGATGCAGGCAGCGGCCCTGAATCATCACATTTGTCTCCAAATTTTTTTGATATTAATATCATTCTGCACTAATGAGTCCAGCCCACTTGGTCCCTGCTGGAGCCTCGGATGTCTGCTGATTAATTGGTACAGAGTTCTTGGAGGAAGGAGAAGGGAGGAGGGGAGAGAAGTGTGGTTTCTGGAGGAGAAACAGGTTTCCTCTGCTCACCAGTGACAGTCCCTCTGGACTTAAGCCTTTCGCTGGTTATGGGGCAGAAACTAGAAGGCTACTGCCTCTCTGGCCGCTTACTGTCCCCAGTTCAGGAGGAATGAGACATGTGAACACGGCCCCCGGGTGCAAAGGAGCAGGCTGGAGGAGAACACAGGTCAGGAACCAGAAGACAGGGCTTCTGCCTCATCCCAGCGCTGCCCAGGTTGCCTGGGGGCAAGCGTTGGCTCCCCTGAGCCTCATTTTCCCTGTCTGAAAAATGGGGACAAAGATCCCAGTAGAGCCCAGTTAGCTTAAAGCTCTCAGGCTTGACAATTTAGAGGCTGTGTGGCCTTGGGCAAGCCATTTAACCTCTGCAGAATGGGAGAGGTAACCGCAGCGACCTGAGTTGCAAGGATTAAATGAGTTCATGAAGGTGCAGTACTCAGCCTGGCACCCAGCAGGACCCGGCGCTCAGTGACCGGTAGCTACCGTCACCCAGTCCAGCAAGAGTCAGCTGATAAAGCAAAGCCTGGGACTCTACTCAGTGGAATATGACACAGCTACCAAAAAGGATGCACAGGACATGGTGTGGCCCAGGAAATGCCCACATGCAAATGCCTCTGTGCGAGGGGTACCCAAGCCTCAGAGAAGGGACAGGTCGCAGGGTAAGTACACGGCCGAGCTGGGAGTCGAATGCAAGGATGACCAGCCTTGGAATGCAGACACTTTCCTCTTTGCCAAGATTTCTGCACATCGAATTTTAAAAATTGATTTATTGAAGTCATGAGCCCGCAGGCATTTCATTCTGGTTTCTGTCCACGTGATTGTGATATTTTTGTGCTGTAGATAATAATTTTTTAAGGTAGATAATCATGCCTGTCCTGTGCTCCCCAGCTGGCTAATGTGCAGATCAAAGGAGCTAATGGCCGTGAGAGGGCTTTGGAAACAGGAAAGGGCTGGGCCCAGGGAGGCATCATTACAGGACTTGGGTGGCTTGGCTTAATGTTACACATTCATTCATTCAACAAGCATTCATATTGCCTAAAGGTATGTGCTCTAGGCTTAGAAGATATAGCAACGAACAAAAGAGATGACATTTCTGCCTTTTTGGAGCTGACATGCCTGTGGAGGAGACAGACAGTAGACGGACAGACGTGTTACGGGGAAAACAAAACAAAGGGTCCTGGGGAACGAGGCTCTTTTGTCTTTGGTGATGGGAGGGGCTTCTCCAGTAAGTTGACTTGGAAACTGAGTTTTAAACAAGGTACGAAGGTAAATCATGATATCAAAAGGAAAAGCATTCCAGACCAAGGAAACAGCAAGTGCAAAGGCCCTGGGGCAGGAGTATACTTCTGGTGTTCAAGAAATAGCAAGACCAGTGAGGCTGGAGTGAGGGAGGGGAGAATGATCAGAAAAGGGGTACCAGGGGATGCAGCAGATGTAGGGCCTTGGGGGCCATCATAAGAACTTCAGAATTTATACCCTTCAACTTGAAAGATCTAGTTTCTCATTTGTTGTGTTATTTACATTGCCTTTCCCTTCCAACAATTTCTCATTTCTGACTAGCTGTCCATCAACAGATGACTGGATAAAGAAGATGTGGTATATTTATACAATGGAATACTACTCAGCCATAAAAACCGACAACATAATGCCATTTGCAGCAGCATGGATGCTCCTGGAGAATGTCATTCTAAGTGGAGTAAGCCAGAAAGAGAAAGAAAAATACCATATGAGATCGCTCATATGTGGAATCTAAAAAAAAAAAGCATAAATACAAAACAGAAATAGACTCACAGACACAGAATATAAACTTGTGGTTGCCAAGGGGGCGGGGGGTGGGAAGAGACAGACTGGGATTTCAAAATCGTAGAATAGATAAACAAGATTATACCGTATAGCACAGGGAAATATACACAAGATCTTATGGTAGCTCACAGAGAAAAAAATGTGACAATGAATATATATATATTCATGTATAACTGAAAAATTGTGCTCTACACTGGAATTTGACACAACATTGTAAAATGATTATAAATCAATAAAAAAAATTTTTTTAATTAAAAAAAAACTCACTGGCATGACATTCAAGGCTTTTCAGAGTCCCAGCCTCCACGTAATTTTCCAGCCTCTAATCTCTTCCCTCCTGGTACCTCCCCTCTCAATCCCTCTGCCTTTGCCTGTGCTGTTCCTTCTGCCGGCCTCACTCAGGCTAACACTTAAATATTTGATGAGCACGTACTAGGTGTCAGGTACTATGGGAGGTGCTGGGGAAATGAGAACAAAACTGCCCCCGTCCCTGCTCTTCTGTTGTCTAGCCAAGAAGACAGACATGAACCTGGAAAGTGGGGAAATGAGCATGTGATTTCCATGAGCTATGAGGCCACCACCCTAGGGTGGGAGGAGGTCAGGGAGCTCCAAGAATGAGCAGGAATCAGCCCGGGGCAGAGGTGGGGAAGAAGGACCCCCCCCTGGCAAGCAGCCAGAGGAGAGCAGAGAGGAAGATGCTGACCTCCCATGACCCGTGGACCAATTCAGGAGTCAGGCTTTTCCCCTGAAGCCCGTGCAAGGCTTGGTGGTCAGGAGGCTCCCCTGACTCCCCGCCTGGCACAGCCTCTGCTGCCCCAGCTTTCTGCCTGGTGTCTAAGCCGGGCCAGGAAGGGAGCTCAGCAAACAGGCAGCGCCCGCCTGGCTCAGCGCTGGGTAAACAGGACTCTGCCCTGCACCTGCCGCGTCGGCTGAGCCTGCAGCTGCACGGGGATAAATATTTGCCTACAGCCCCATCTCTCCTAACGAGTGTTTGAGTGTCTGCCAGGCACCCAAGGGGAGCTGGCAGGAAAGGGGCCACTCTCTGGGATTCAGACCTGGAAGACTCACGGCCAGGGCACCCCTGAAGGTCTTCACCGGTGCTTCAGCGGGGTCTCGGGAAGCCTGAGGCTGGGAAGCCAAGGACAGAGAGTGACCCCGAGGATGCCAGCCCACTGCTATGCCTGCCAAAGAGTGGCAGCCAGTGTCCTCCACCCTTCTTTCTAATTTCCCCTCCCCCTCCTCCTCCAAAATACAATAAATTTGTGCTAGGAATACATTAATTCTACATCAAGCGGAGGAAAGGGGAACTGGAGAATTGTACCCCCCTTTATCCCTTTTGAATTGTTTTCACCTCATACATTATTAGGTATTCAAATGAATAAACAAAATTGTAAGGTAATACCTGTTCATAAATTTTTTAAAAATCAAATTGTAAGGAAGAGTGAATCAGTTGAAAATGAAAGTCCCCCAACCCCTACTCCTGCTTTCCAACTGAACCTCATCTTAACTTGGGCAAGATTTCACACTAGTTTCAACACACACAGCATCGTGCGGCCCGTCCTGCTCTCCCCTCCCAGCTTGTGTACCTGGGAGACCTCTCCACACCCACACGCCTGGGGCCGCCTCCTGCCTCTCAGCTGCTGAAATTTATTCCGCAGTTTGGATGTATTGTGATTCATTACACGGTCTCCTTCTGATGGGCGTTTGTTTCCAGTTGTTTGCTATTACAAATAATACGGTACTGAATGTCCTTTTACCTGCATCTTTGCATATTTGCTGGAGCTTATTTGTAGAATAAATTTCAAGCAGGGGGCCAAGTGGCTTGTGCATGTTCACATCTTACAGAATTGCCAAGTTACCCTCCAAAGAAGCTGTGCCGTCCTGCCCACCCCCTTATCCCCACCTCCTGCAAGTGCCTATTTCCCCATCCCCAGGTATTAAGCAACATTTAGCCCTTAGATAAACTCATAGGTGAAAAATGGTATCTCATTTTATTTGTATTTCTTAATTATTAGTGAGGTTAGACATCTTTCAGACATGCGCTTGTCATTTGTATTTCTTTTCCTGTGAATTGCCTCTACCTACGCTTTGTACACTTTTTTGGTAGCGGTGTTCTTTCTTTGTTTCATTTCAACAGTATTTTGGCATATATTCCATGGTGGATTGTGTTCAGCAACTGCTCATGAAACTTGAGATAAAATACTTGCACACCTGGGCAGGGGCTGGAAGCAACAAAGAGTTCCTGTGTGGAACATTCCCAAGACAAAAGCCTTGATTCTTGTGAGACATGAAGCACCTGCTTACAAATGGGCAGGGCCTCCAATTTCTTATCAGTAAAATAGAAAAATATATTAACCCCTGTTTGTCAGTGGAGGGGAAAAAAAGCACAGTTTGTAGAAGTCAGAGTAATTTCAGGTGCAAGTGACAGAAATCAATCAAAACTGGTATAAACAAAAAAGGGAAATTTATTGGCTTATGTGAATAAAAACTTGGGCTTCAGGCATGGCTAGATCCAGGTGCTCAAACAACACCATCAAGACTCATCTATCTCTCTTCATCTTTCAGTTCTGCCTTCCCCTGTGTTACTTTCATTCTCAACCTTGATGTATTAAGCTGTCCCTCAGCAGCTCAAGACTTATATCTATTGGTTCAACAACCCATAAAGAGGGACTTTTCTAGCAGCTCCAGCAGAAATCCAGGGATTAGCTTTGATTGGTCCAGACTGGGTCATATGTCCATCATCATGCTAACCACTGAGGCCTGAGTAATAGATTACATAAGATGAGGGATGAGTCCTGCATGAAACATACAGCCAGAGTATGAGAATGGGAAAATCTGACCGCCATTACTACACGAAAGGGCAGGCTAAAATCACAGACGTCCCTACACTGGATTCTGGTGCTGCTTCCTCTGTGTGACCCTGGACAAGTCACTGCTTCTTTCTGGCACTTGAGTTCCTCACCTGTAAGACTTGGGCACTAAACTCAATCACTGATTTTGACCTTTTCTAGTAGCAGAACCTTTTAGTTTTCAATAAATAACACTATTCTATATTAGTCAGTATAGAAGAGATAAGAGCTATGCTTTAGTAGAAACTGTATTTGTTTAAACCTATATTAGTCAGGGTAGAACAGGATTTGCTATAATAACAAATAAACCCAACATCTCGGTGGCTTAACACACAAAGGTTTGTTTCTTATTCATGTCACAGGTCAGTGCAGGTCAGGGAGCTCTTTTTGGCAGATTTCCATCTCCCCCAGCCAGTGATCCATCTCCCAACAATCTTGTGATAAAGTCCTAGCCTCTGTGGAAGGGGAAGAAAGAGCATACCCTACTTCTCCCCACATCCCAGCGGTCCTCAGCATCCAGTCACCTGCCTCAATTCAGATGCAAGGGACCCCAGAAAATACAGTCTTCTTTTACCAAGAAAAAGAAAATGATAAAAAAAAGTTTTGGTAACTCCATCACAAACTCTGTAACATTTACTTATTAGAAGGTCAATCACTGAGAACAATGACGTTGTTTTAATGGATTAAAGAGAATAGGAAATTAGATATTTGATATGGATGACAGATACAGTCATGTTTCAACCTCAGCACTGACTTTAAAGTCGTATTCTTTTTAAAATTGTAAATATCAAGAAAATCCCAGGTTGCAAGGAATACGAGGTGGAAATGCTAGTGGCATTTAAAAGTGTGCTTTCCAATTTCAGTATTCTTTTTAATTACACAGAGACAGAAGGAGAAACTTTTGTGTCAAGCCTGCACACAACCCAGGTAACCGAGAGCATAAGAAACTCTGCTGGTCATCTCTCTCTGAAATATTAATATTTAGCATGCAACACATCTGAGGGCTTTTGTTGCATTTATTACAATGTTTAAACAATTAAACACATTTACAATGTGAAGTTCAAGTATGACATTTGTGGAGGCCTCTGCTTTGGAGAGCACCGAGCTCGGTGACCTGTGAGCTTTACAACACATGCACCTGAGTGGAGTCCTGCTGGGCGTCCTCCAATAAGATGCTTCACTTCATTAGACCTTGGTTTTCTCATCCGTCATGGGATGCCTTAGCAAACTCAAGGGACTTGACCAGAGAAATAAAAAAAATTTTTTAATGAAATAAAAGGACAGACCAAGATGTGCCAGTCTACCATGCAGACAACTGTGACTCAGTCGGTTGCCTAAAATTTAACCCGCAAAAAGCGTTAAGTTGAAACCTACAAAACTCTTGTTTTAACAGATCAAAAACAGCCAAATAACATGCAGTCAAATTGTAACAACTCTACCTAATAAAACTGAAAAAAAAAAAAAAAAGCCAGGCAAATAAAAGCAATTTTGCATACAATACAGTTGACCCTTGAACAACATGGGTTTGAACTGCGGAGGTCCACTTACATGTAAACTTTAAAAAAAAAAATAGAATTGAACTATTTTTATTAATATAATAATATCCTTCATTATCTCTTTTAAAAGCTGAGGTATATTTCACCTATCACAGTGTATTAGTTTCAGCTATAAAACATAGTGATTCGATACATGTTTATACTGTAAAATGGTCACCACAGTAAGTCTAGTTAACATCCATCACCACATGTAGCTACAAATTTTTTTCTTGTGATGAGAACATATTTTAGTATAAACACTTACAATTTGAGATATTTCACATGAAAAACAGATTTCTAGTCTCTCTGTAGGAAAAAAAAATTCTACAAGAAAGCATGTGACAACATCTTTGCGATCACGGGTTAAGTAAAGAAGTCTTAGCTACCACATTAAAAGAATTACCCATAAAAATTGACCAATTGGACACTGTCAAAATTAAGCATTTCTTCCCTTCAAAGACACTGTTAAGAGAATCAAAAGACTGCATACTTAAGAGAACATGTTTATAAATCATATATTTGACTTAGAACAGTTTGTATCCTGACCATCTAAAGAAACTTGAAATCTTCAAGGCCACAGATTGTATGATTCCAGCTATATGAAATGTCCAGAATAGGTAAATCCATAGAGACAGAAAGTAGGTCAGGGGTTGCTTAGGGCAGGGAGAGAGAATTGGCGATGGGGGGTTAGTGGGTAATAGCTAAAGGGTATGAGGTTTCTTTTTTGAGGTGATGAAAATGTCTTACAGTTGACTGTGGAGATGTTTATACAACTCTTTGGCTATACTAAAAAGTATTCAATTATAAACTTTAAATAAATGAATTTATGGAGTGCAAATTATATTTCAATAAAGCTGTTATCCAAAAAAGGAACTCTCAGAACATAATAATGAGAAAAAAATTTAATGGACAAAATATTTGAATAGACACTTCACCAAAGAAGATCTACAGATGGTTAATAAGCACATGAAAAGATTCTCAATGTTATTAGTCATTAGGAAATGCAAATCAAAACCACAATGAAAAAACACTACATATCTATTTGAACGTCTTTTTAAAAAAAACAGTGACAATATCAAGTGCTGACAAAGATTTCTAAGTAACTGGAACACTTGGGCATAACCGGTGGTGGGAATGCAAAATTGTACAAACAGCCACTTTGAAAAACAATTTGGCAGTTTCTCATAAACTTAAACATTCACTTATGTTTAAGTGACACAGGAATCACGCTTCTACATATTTACCCAAGTGAAATGAAAACCCATACTGAAACACAAAAACTTGCCCACAGTTGCTTATAGTGGCTTTATTTGCAATCATCAAAAACTGGAAAAAAGTACGAAGGTCCTTCAGCTGGGGAATGGATAAACAAACCGTGGTACATCCATTTAATGGGATCTTGCTCAGAAATAAAAGAAATGAATAATACAGAGAGATGTAATTTTTTATTATGTAACATTTTATATGTAAAAATACACACATTTAATCATTTTTAACTTTCCAGAGTAAGACAAAACAGATTTTCCTATGATTCCACAACTATTAGCAATGGACTAAATTCATAAATCTCTTTGCTACTGTAGTAACTTAAATATTTTTACATTAGATTTTAGCAGAGGTAGTCTTATTTCCTCACTAAATGGATTTGGGATTTTTTTAGTTATTAGCATTCATTTTAGCTCGTAAAAATAATGATTTATCAACTTTTTTATTGAAGTCAGTTGACTTAACATATTACACTAGTGTCAGGTGTACGACATAGTGATTCAATATTTTTATTGATTATACTCTGTTTAAAGTTATTACAAAATATTGGCAATATTCTCTGAGCTATATGTACAACATACCCTTGTATTTTATTTACTTAATATGTAGCAGTTGTACCTCTTAATCCTATCCCCTACCCCCACCCCTCACCACACTGGTAACCGGTAATTTGTTCTCTACATCTGTGAGTCTGTTTCTGTTTTGTTATATTCATTCACTCATTTTATTTTTTAGATTTGACATATAAGTGTTAACATATAGTATTTGTCTTTCTCTGTCTGACTTAATTCACTAAGAATAGTACCCTCCAGGTCCATCCATGTTGTTGCAAGAGGCAGAATTTCATTCTTTTTTATGGCTGAGTAGTAGTCTATTGTATATGTGTACTACATCTTCTTTATCCATTCATCTGTTGATGATCACTTAGGTTACTTCCATATTTCCGCTATTGTAAATAATGCTCCTATGAATATTGGGGGTTCTTTTCAAATTAGTGTTTTCTTTTTAAACAAGGCATAGCATGTGACCTATCTTGGAGTACATGTCATATGCACTTGGAAATAATGTGCATTCTGCTGTTTTTGCACGGAATGTTCTGTAGAAAGCTATTAAGTTCAACTGACCTAATATGTATTTAAGGCCACTGTTTCCTTGTCTATTTATCTGTCCACTGATGTAAGTGGGGTGTCAAAGTCCCCTGTTATTGTTTGATTGTCAGTTTGTCTCTTTATGTCTGTTAGTATCTGCTTTATGTATTAAGGTGTTCTGATATTGGGTGCATATATGTTAACAAATGTTATGTGATCTTCGAATGATCCTCCTATTATTATACAATACCCTTCTTTGTTAAGATGAACCCAAAGAGACCAGCACCAAGACATATCATACTTAAAATGGCAAAAGTTAAAGAGAGAATTTTAAAGACAGCAAGAGAAAAAACAAACCATCACATGTAAGGGAACCCCCAAAAGGCTACCAGTTGATTTTTCTGCAGAAGCTTTGCAGTCCAGAGGGGGAATGGCAAGACATATTCAAAGTGCTGAAAGGGCAAAGCCTACAACCTAGGACACTCCACCCCACGAGGCCATCACACAGAATTGAAGGAGAGACAACTTCTCAGACCAGCAAAAACTATGAGTCCATCAATGCTAAACTGATCTTACAAGAAGTAGTAAAAGATTTTCTTTAAGTGGAAAAGAAAAGACTACAACAAGAAGAATTTATAAGAAAGGAAAATTCAACTAGTCAAGGCAAATATATAGTAAAGACTGTGGATCAACCACTTAAATAAGCCTAGTACAAAGATAAAAATACAAAAAGTACAAAGTCAACCATAACTACAATAAACCATTAAGGGGTGGACAGGAAGACGTAAATGAATATGACATCAGAAACACAAAACGCAGGGGAGTGAAAAGTGAAGCTATTTTAGAATGTGTTTGAACTTAAATGACTACCAGTTTAAAATAAGTAGATATCATTATAGGTCAACACATGTGAACCCCACGGTAATCACAAATCAAAAATCTACAATAGGTACACAAAAATTAGAAAGAAAGGGGGACACACACACACATAACACTAAAGAAAATCATCAATCCACAAGGGGAGACACTGAAAGAAGAAGAAAAGAACAGAAAAGAACTACAAAAACAACCAGAAAACAGGTAACAAAATGGCAATGAGTATATACCCGTCAATAACCACTTTAAATTTCAGTGGACTAAATGCTCCAATTAGAAGACATAGGGTGGCTGATTGGATTGAAAAAAAAAAAAGATATGTCTATATGATACTTACAAGAGACTTACTTCAGAGGGAAAGACACACAGAGTAAATCAATGAAGCTAGAACACTCCCTTACCCCATACGCAAAAATAAACTCAAAATGGGTCAAAGACTTAAACATAAGACAAGATACAATAAACCTCCTACAAGAAAATATAGGCAAAACATTATCTGACACACATCTCAAAAATGCTCTCCTAGGGCAGTCTACCCAAGCAATAGAAATAAAAGCAAGAATAAACAAATGGGATCTAATGAAACTTACAAGCTTCAGCACAGCAAAGGAAACCATAAGCAAAACAAAATGACAACCTACGGAACGGGAGAAAATTTTTGCAAAAGATGAACCTGACAAAGGCTTGATCTCCAGAATATATAAGCAGCTCATATGACTTAACAAGAAAAAAACAAACAACCCAATCCAAAAATGGGCAGAAGACCTAAACAAGCAATTCTCCAAGGAAGGAATACAAATGATCAATAGGCACATGAAAAAATGCTCAATATCACTAATTATCAGAGAAATGCAAATCAAAACTACAATAAGGTATCACCTCACACCAGTCAGAATGGCCATCATTCAAAAGTCCACAAATGACAAATGCTGGAGAGGCTGTGGAGAAAAGGGAACCCTCCTACACTCCTGGGGGGAATGCAGTTTGGTGCAGCCACTGTGGAAAACAATATGGAGATTCCTCAAAAGACTAGGAATAGACTTAACATATGACCCAGGAATCCCACTCCTGGGCTTATATCCAGAAGGAACCCTACTTCAAAATGACACCTGCACCCCAATGTTCATAGCAGCACTATTTACAATAGCCAAGACATGGAGACAGCCTAAATGTCCATCAACAGAGGACTGGATAAAGAAGATGTGATATATTTATACAATGGAATACTATTCAGCCATAAAATAAAACAACATAACGCCATTTGCAGCAACATGGATGTCCCTGGAGAATGTCATTCTAAGTGAGGTAAGCCAGAAAGAGAAAGAAAAATACCATATGAGATTGCTCATATGTGGAATTTTTAAAAAATGAACATAAATACAAAGCAGAAACAGACTCATAGACATAGAATACAAACTTGTGGTTGCCAGGGGGAAGGGGCCTGGGAAGGGACAGACTGAGATATTAAAATTTGTAGATACTGACAGGCATATGCAGAATAGATAAACAAGATTATACTGTGTAGCACAGGGAAATGTATACAAGATCTTGTGGTAGCTCACAGCGAAAAAGAATGTGACAATGAATATATATATGTTCATGTATAACTGAAAAATTGTGCTCTACACTGGAAACATTGACACAACATTGTAAACTGACTGTAACTCAATATAAAAATAAAAATAAAAATAAGCTTTTTTTTAAAAGACACACAGAGACTGAAAGTGAGGCTGATCTCACAGGGTTGAGCGAAGATCCAGTAAGATCAGTATGAACAGCCGATGTTCAGATATGGTCAGTCCCCATTCTCCCTTCTCTAGCTGAGCCACTGCGTGGCAAGGCGGGGGAAACAGACTCACGAGCCCTGGGTCCCAGGCCAGCTCATGGGACTCTCAGACCTTTATTTCCTATAAGCTTTGGCTGCCCCACCAGGAGAGTGGGATTACTGCTCATTTAACAGAGTGGGTCAAATGAGATAGTGAAAGCCCTCAGGAAACACTAAAGCCCTGGAAATGTTTCCCGAGACATCCCCTCCGAGTGCCGCAAATTGCTTTACAGTGTCAATTTCGGCTACAAAGAATGTTCTGCAGACCCAGGCCTGAGGAGTTCAAGGATAATGCGGGTCCAATCCCATTACACCAAATCCTATTATAGGGCCCGCTCCCCTGCAGCAGGCGTCTCTCTCCGCTGGTTTACCGCCTCCCAGGAGAGGGCAGGCCGACTTGCCTCGCCTCTTGCCGGCCCAGCACAGACCCTGGCACACTGTAGGAGCTCCACGACCAAAATCTCCTCTCATCCGCAGTTGAGAACTTGTTTGGTTTACATGATTTCCGTTTCGATAAGATGCCAACATTTGAAAGTTGAGAGGGTTCATAAACAAGTTGAGGTTTTTGGCTGTCTTGGAAAATAGACGGTTTACACGCTGAGGTCTAGTTCCCACATGTGGAGACAGTCAGCTGGGAATGAACTGCAGTGGCCTCTTGTCTCTTCCAATGGCCCCTGTCATGTGCCCTCCAGTCCCTGCAGTCCCACACTTCCTGTCCTTATGCTGGGTTTATGTCCACTTCCAGCCTTGAAATTGACAGTCATGCGAGCCACAGCCCCGCTCTTACATGCTCAGAGCACTGTAGAAAGCCTGTTCACAGGTACCATCTTCTTTAGCCCATAAGAAACCTCTGTGAGTTAGGTATTATCATCCCCATAGCACAGATGAAAAAGGCTCCAAGAGACAAAGATACCCAACCAAGATCACAAAGCTTGGATAAGAGACAAGAGAGAGACAATAAGGCAGACAGATAATAAGAGACAGAATTGAGATTCAACCATAAATTCCTGTTAACCGAAGATACATTAAAACCTCTAACGGGGCGGGGGAGGGCGGATAGCTCAGTGGTAGGGCACACGGTTGGCGTGCATGAGGTCCTGGGATCAATCCCCAGTGCCTCCGTTAAGGGGGGAAGAAAACCTCTAACAGCGGCTTCCACTTATTGAAAGCAAGAGTCACTGCAGCTACACTCTGGCACAAAGACTCTGAGCCAACCAGCCCTGGTTTGAGTCTGGACTCTGCCGTGTGCAGCTACATGACTTCACTTCATCTGTCTCTGCATCTCTAAAGTGGAGCCTAAAATACCTTCCTCACAGGGTTCTTCACTAAGCCTTCAGAGACCTTGGTCAATGAATTCAGAAAATGCCAGCCCAACCCAAGAATGAGAACCAGCATAGGGTTTTGGCTTGCTTTGGTTCTGTGCAGAGTCTCTGAGGAGCTATAGAACCAAAGGCAGCTTTCATAAACATGGCTGAGCCAGGTAGTCCTATCTGAAAAATGAGGCCTCAAGAAGCCATTCAGAGTATCCTATCTGACTGGGATAACGTGATGGGGGAGGGTCATCCTCTAATGACTTACACTTGGGACAAACACTTGTTTTTTCCCAAGCCTCATCCTCTTCCTTCTGGTCCCACAGCTAGGCTACACTTCCCAGGCAGCTCTGTGCAGTCTGGTCACTGAGTTTTGGCCAAAGGAATGTGAGCAGAAGTGATGTGTGTCACTTCCAGGACTGCCCAGAAAGCCCTTCCCTGCCACCTCCTCCCTTCATCCGCTTCCGTAGCCTGATGCAGACAAGCATCTTGGAGGTCAAGCTTTGAAGGTGGTGGACAAAACGGCTGGAATATGAGTCCCTGCATCGCCAGTGGAAGGGGAAATGCCCACTTATCAGAAATATCTGTTTCGAACAAAAATAAACTTTGATTCTGTGTGTCCCATTATATATTTGGGGGATGTTTATTACAGAAGATAGCATTGACTCGGACCAACACAGCTCTGTAATTTCTGTAAGGAAGAAGGAATCCAAGAAACCAATAACGGCCCCTCTGTATCAGACCCACCATAACAAAGAACCACGGATGTGTGGCTTAAACAACAGAAATTCACCCCCTCACGGTTCTGGAGGCCAGAAGTCCAAGAGCCAGCGCCAGCAGGTTTGGTTCCCTCTGAGCCTCTCTCCTTGGCTCGCAGGCGGCAGCCCCTCTGTGTCCTCAGTGAGGTCTTCCCTCTGCTGCCCAAGTGTCTGGTGTTTCTCACTGCCTGTGCCCTCCTTTCCTTCTCTTAAAGGGACACCAGTCATATTGGGTCAGGACCACTCATATGACCTCATTTTACTTTAATTACCTCTTTAAAGGTCCTGTCTCCTTTCTGAGTTATGGGTTATCTATTAAATAAATAAATGAATAAACCTAATTACCTCCCCCACAAAAAAATAAAAATAAAATAAATAAATAGATAGATAGATAGATAGATAGATAGATAACTGGCCTGGCCTCTTCAGAAAATCAATGTTCTAGATTTTAAAAACTAAATCTATATAACAACCAAGTGCAATGGATACTAGTTTTTTAAAAAATAATAGGCTGTGTGGGGGAATTGGACCATAGATTGAATATGAGATGATGAGGTAGCCAGCCTCCAAGATGGACCACAATGACCCCTGCCTCCACACCCTAACTGGAGGACCCTAGTGAAGTCCCGTCTACATTCCAGCAGGGTTGGTCTGGTGTCTAATACCATGTTGCAGAAGTGATGGTATGTCGCTGCCACAATCAGGTTATAAAAAACAATGGCTTCCATCCTGGGCCCTCTCTTGCACTCTCTCTCTCACTAAACACTAGTTTTGGGCAAAGCTACTTAGCATTGCCATGAGAACACTCAAGTAGCCTATGGCTGGAGCAAAGAAGCAAGGACCTGAGGCATCTAGACATCAACCATGAAATGAGCTTGAAAGTGAATCCTTCAGCATTATTTAAGTCTTGAGATGACTGCAGTTTCAACCAACAGATTTATTACAGCCTCACAAGAGACCCTGAACCAGAAGCACCCAGCTAAGGTGCTCTCAAATTCCTAACACTCAGGAACTGTGAGATAAATGTTTATTGTTGCAATCTTTTATGTTTTGGAGTAATGTGTTACACAGCAGTACACAACTAATACAGATGATAGTACAGGATGTGACTGAATAGTCTAAGGTGTGATAATGGTGTTGTGATTATGCAGGAGGATTTCTTCTAACAAAGCACTAGACATCTTAGCCAGAGCAATTAGTCAAGGGAAAGAAATGAAAGGCTTCCAAATTGCAAAGGAAGAAGCAAAATCATCTCTGTTCAGAGACAACATGATCTCATAAGCAGAAGAGCCTAAATATTCCACAGGAAAACTGTTAGAACTACTAAGTGAATTCAACAAAGTTGCAGGATACAAAATCAACACATAAAAATCAGTTGCATTTCTGTAAACTAACAATGAACATTCTGAAAAAGAAATTTTTTTAAAAATTCCATTTACAACAGCATCAGAAAGAACAAAATACTTAGGAATAAACTTAACCAAGAAGGTAAAAGACTGGTACATGGAAAACTATTTAATGTTTCTCAAAGAAACAAAAGAAGACATAAATAAATGTAAAAAAAAAAAAAGTCCCATGCTCATGGATTAGAAGACCTGATATTGTGAGGAACACTACAAATGATCATCTATAGATTCAATGCTTCCCTATCAAAATCCCAATGACGTTTGTATAGAAATAGAAAAATCCATCCTAAATCCATACAGAATCTTAAGGAACTCCAAGTAGCCAAAACAATCATAAGAGAGAAGAACAAAGCTAGAGGACTCACACTGCCTGGTTTCAAAACTTACTACAAAGCTACAGTAATCAAAACAGTGTGGTGCTGGCATAAACACAGACATACAGACCAGTGGAATGGAACGGAGAGCCCAGCAATAAATCTCCATATATAATCTTCAAGGGTACCAAGATCATTCAATGGGGAAAGAATAGTCTTTTCAACAAACAATGTTGGTAAAGCTGGATAGCCACATGGCAAAAAAAAAAAAAAAAAAAAAAAAACTCTTAGAAGAAAACACAGAGGGAAAGCTTCATGACATTGGACGTGGCAGTGATTCCTTGGATATACTACCAAAAGCACTGGCAACAAAAGTAAAAACAGGTCAGTTGAATGACACCAAAAGTTAAAACTTGTATGCATCAAAGGACACAGTCAGCTGATTGAAAGGCAGCCTACAGAATGGGAGGAAATATCTGCAAATCATATATATAATAAGGCGTTAATAACAGGAATATATAAAGAACTCCTACAAGTCAACAACAAAAATTAAAACAACCCATTTTTTAAATTAACAGAAAACTTTGTTAAAAACTGAATTGTGACCAAAATTCATACATGAAGCCCTAAGCTCCAGTGTGACTGTATTTGGAAATGAACTTTCAAGGAGGTAACTAAGGTTAAATGAAGTAATAAGGTAGAGCCTTGATCCAATACAACTCGTGCCATAAGAAGAGGACACAAACAAGAGGAAAAGCCATGTGACAAACCAGTGAGAAGGTGACTAAAATACAAATCAAGCAGAGAGTCCTCACCAGAAGCCAAATTTTCCAGCACCTTGATCTTGGACTTCCAGCCTCCAGAACTGTCAGAAAATAAATTTCTGTTGTTTAAGCCAACCAGTCTGTGGTATTTTGTTATTGCAGTCTGAGCATAGTATAATTGACCCTTGAACAACATGGGTTTGAAGTGCACAGGTCCACTTATACATAGATTTTTTTTTTCAATAGTAAATACTACACAGTTGAGTCTGAGATTACAGAGGAACTGTATCCTTAAATAGACATTTCTCCAAAGAAGGTATACAAACCGCCAAGGAGCACATGAAAAGATGCTCAACATCACTAATTATGGGGAAAATCAAAATCAAAATCATAAGGAGATACCACTGCATACCTCTTAGGAAGACTACTATCCAAAAAAAAGAAAGAAAATTACAAATGTTGGTGAGAATATGGAGAAATCGGAACCCTTGGGTACTGTTGGTGGGAGTATAAAGTGGTATAGTTGCTATGGAAAACAGCATCGTGCTTTCTCAAAAAATTAAAAATAGAATGACCATATGATCCAGCAATTTCACTTCTGTGTATATCCGCAAAAGAATTAAAAGCAGTGTCTCAAGGAGATACTTGTATGCTCATGTTCATAGTAACATTATTTGCAATAGCCAAAAGATGGAAGCAACCCAAGTGCCCACTGACAGATGAATGGATAAAGAAAATGTGCTATGGACATAAAGTGGAATATTATTCTGCCTAAATTGGAGAGAAATTCCCCCACATGCTATCACAGGATGGACCTTAGGACATTATGCTAAATGAAATAAGCTAGTCACAAAAGGACAAATATTGTGTGATTCTCCTTACATAGAGGAGCCTAGAATAGTCAAATTCACAGAGACAGAAGTAGAACAATGGTTACCAGGGTCTGGGAGAAAGGGGAGAATGAAGAGTTATTGTTTAACGAATATCAGGTTCATGTTTTGTAAGATAGAAAGAGTTCTGGGGATCTGTTGCACAGCAATATAAGTGTCCTTAACATTACTGCACTAACATCTAAAAATGGTTCAGATGGTAAATTTTATGTTACGTATTTTTACTATAATTAAATTTTTAATTTAAATATAAGTTTTGAAGACAAAATAAATGAATCAACAGTTTTTGAGGCACTGGACATCAGACAACAAAGGACAGTAATCTCTGAGAGATTGGAAATAAACAAAATGAGCCAGCTTAGTGTATTTTGAATTGAGACAGACTTCAGGCCTTCCAGCTGATTCTCTGAGTTGAGATAGAACTGTCAGTCCCAGGAGACCAAGGCAGCTAGACCTGCTAGACCAAAGTGTCAGAGACAAGAAGGCTGCCTAGAGAGAGAACCCTACAAATACGCAGAGGGTCCCCCTGAAGTACACAATAGAATAGTGATCAGCTCACACATGCTAGAGAAATAACTGAGGCTATGGGGGAAAAAATCATCTGAAAAGATGGGAAGAAACAGGGCCTGGCACCCACACAGGGCTGGGAATAGTGCCTGTTACCACCAGCCTGACATAAGCCTAAAAGTTCATGGAGCATTAGGTAGAGCACTCATAAGGGTCTTCCCTGAGTTATGAGAAACTCATCCTAGACTGAGCACTGCTGTAGACCTTCCTAACAAATCAATCATTACAGCAAGAACCAAAAAGATCAAGCTGTTTCCAGATAACTTAACTGGAATCCAGATTAGAGATTAAGAAGATTTGTATGAATTCAAAAATATCCAGCACCCGACAGGCAAAATTCAAAACATCTAGGATCTAGTAAAAGATTATCAGACATGCAAAGAGGTAGGAAAGCACAAACCGTAATGAGGAGAATAATCAATAAATCAAAACTGACCAAGAACTAACACCAATTCAAAGAAATAATTAAAAGCTATATGAAAGAAATACATAAAATATTAACAAAGAAATACACTAAAAGTTATTGTAACTGTACTTCATGTTTCAAAAAGTAGAGATACAGAAAATATTACAAAGACCTAAGTCAAACTTCCAGAGACGAAAATGACAATGTTTGAAATTTTAGAAATACCCAGGATGAGATTAACAGTAGATAAAATACTGCAGAAGAAAAGAGTAGGAAACTTGAAGATACAGCAATAGAAACTACCCAAAATCAAACACAAGAAGAAAAATTAAAAGAGTATTTGCAAACCTATGCCCACAAATTTGATGACCTAGGTGAAATACACCAGTTCCCTGAAAGACACAATCTACCTTAACTCACTCAGACGGAGATAGATAATCTGAATAGGTCCAGAGGCATAAATGCATACAATTTAAGTCACCAAAGGACTGGAGAGGGGAGGAAACAGGGGAAAAAATTGGAAGAAACAATGACCATTTTTTTCCAAACTTGATAAAAAATGAAAACCACAGATTCAAGATACTCAAAGAGCTCAAACACACACACACACCCCCCACATTCCTGAAGAAAATTACACCAATGCACATTATAATAAAATTTATCAAAACCAGTAAACAAGAAAACAATTTAAAGCAGCCAGAGGATAAGGGCATGTCATGTTGAAAGGAACAAGATAAGATGACAGATTTATAATAAAAATTACGGCAATTAAGAAGACAGTGGAGCAACGTCTTTAAAGCACTGGGGATAAAACCTGTCAACATAGTCTATACCCAGTGAAAATATTTTTCAAAAAAACAGTGAATTAAAGACAAAGCCTGAAGGAATTCATCCAGCAGACCCACACTACAAGATATGTTCAAGGAAGGCCTTTAGGCAAGGAGGATTAATACCAGATGGAAATCTGAATCCACAAAAAGGAAAAAAGAGCAACAGAAATGATAACTATGTAGGTAAGTATGAAAGATTTATTTCTAATTTTTTTGAAAATTTTAAATGGATAATTGACTATAATAATGTATTCTGGATTTTAAAACATAAGCAAAAGGATGATGCCTGATACTAACAGCATAAAGAATAGGAGAGAAAAAAATGGAAGAACATTATTGCAAACTTGCTATACTATATATGAAGCGGTATCATAGTACTTGAAGTTAGACTGTGAAAAGTTAAAGATGTATCTTATAAACCCTAAAATAACCACTAAAGTAACTAGACAAAAATATAGCTAATAACCCACTATTGTGAATGATACAATAGAATAATTAAAAATTAATCCAAAAGAAGTCAGAAAAAAAGAAAAAAGGGGACAAAGAACAGATAAGGAATAGAACACGAATAGCAAGATGATGAACTCGTATGTAACCGTATTAATAATCACTTTAAATTTAAGTGATCTAAACACTCCTAATTAAAATGCAGGGATTATCAGATAGCAGTTTGTAAAAAGGCAGACTAGACTATCTGCTATCTATAAGAAATAGACTTGAAATATAAAGGCACCAAGAGTTAAAGAGTAAAAAGATAGGAAAGTTATAGCATGCTAACACAAGTCAAAAGACAGCTTAAGTGGGTATATTAATATTAGAAAAAGTAGATTTCAGAGCCAAGAATATTACAGGAGAAAAAGACCATTTCATAATAAAGGGGCCAATTAATCAAAATACCATAACCATCTTAAACAGTTATGCACCTAATATCAGAGTTTCAAAATACATAAAATGAAAACTAACAGTACTGCAAGGAAAATAAACAAATGCACAATCTTAGTCAGAAATTGCAAACCCCAATAATTAATGGAACAACTAGATTGAAAATCAGCAAGAAGACAAAAGACCTGAACAATACTAACAATTGACCTGATTGATATTTACAGAACATTCCATCCAAAAAACAGCAGAATACACATTCTTCTCAAGGGTACATGGAACATTTACCAAGATAAACCACATTCTGGGCCATAAAACATCTCAATAAATTTAAAGGAATCAAGCCATAAAAAGTGTGTTTTCTCACCAAAATAGAATTAAATTAAAAATCTGTAACATAAACATCTCTGGAAAAAAATCAAATATTTGAAAACTAAATATCCCACTTCTAAGTAACACATGGATCAAAGAAGAAATCAAAAAGACATTAGAAAGTATTTTGAACTGAATGAAAATGAAAATACAACATATCAAAATCTATGAGAGGCTGCTAAACACTGTTTAGTGGGAAATTTATAGCACTAAGTGTCTATTTTAGAAAATAAAACTTTAAATCAGTGAGTTCATTTTGGGTATAAAACTAGAATAAGAAAAGAAATTAAAACCAAAATAAGCAGAAGAAAGGAAATAATAAAGAGTGGAAGTCAATGAACTACAAAGTGGAAAAATAACAGAGAAAAACAATAAAAGAAAAAATTAATTGTTTGAGATCAATAGAATTGATACTTCTAGCTTGATGGATTAGGAAAAAAAAAAAAGTTATCAAAGTCAAAAAAGAGAGAAGTGAGACTATTACAGGTCCTACAGATACTGAAAGGATAGGAGAATATCATGAACGATTTATATCAGTATATCTGAAAACTTAGATGGAGTAGACAAATTCATTGAAGGATATAACCACAAAAACTCAGGATGATATAGTTAAGAGAATAGCTCCCAATATATATTTTTAGAAATTGAAATTGTAGTTAAAAACTTTCCCACAATGAAAACTCTAGGTCCACTGGGCCTCACCTGTGAAAGTTATCAAGCATTTAAGGAATAAAAAAAATCAGTTTTACAAAAACTTTTCCAAAAAATTGAGGAAGAGTAACATTTTCTAATTCATTTCATGAAGCAAGCATTACCAGATACCAAAACCAGACAAAGACATTGTGGGAAAAAAAAAAAAAAAAAAAAACTATGGACCAATAGCTCTCATAAACATAGATATTTTAAAAGTCTCAACAAACTTTAGCAATTTTAATCTAGCAATATACTAAAATGATAACATATCATGACCAACTGGATTTTATGCCAGAATTCAAGGTTGGTTTAATATTTGAAAAATCAATCCATATAATTCACAATATTAACAAACTCAAAAACAGAAACCACATAATAATTTTCATAGAAAGAAAAGGCATTTGAAAATATTCAATATCCATTTCTGATCTTTTTAAACTCACAGAAAACTAGGAATATAAAGGAATTTACTCAATCTAATAAAAAGCATCTGCAAAAAACTACAACTAACATTACACTTAACAGTGAAAGACTGAAAGACTGAATACTTTCCTCCTAAGATCATGTCAAATTTTATAAAATTACATAAGGTATGCGGTTTACTTTATATCAACCATATCTCAAACTGATTAACAAATTAAATCACAGCAGAACATGTTAAATGATGCCACAAGACTGCAATCCACAAAACCCACTGCAAAAAACTCTACAGGTGAATGACCCAGTTTCTTCGAATATAAGTTGCAAGAAAAAAGAAAGAGAACCACAGGGAACCTTATGTTAACTAGGCCAAGGAAATCTATTAACCAATTATAATAATCCTGATTTGGATCTGATGCAGACATCTCATTAGGAACTTGAACACTCACTGGGTATTCCGTGTTGTTTAAGTATTTTTCATTTTAAGTGTAATAACAATGTGGGTACATTTTTTAGAGTCTCTTTTAGAGATTTGTACTGAAATATTTATGGATAAAATTATGTGACATTTGAGATTTGCTTCAAAATAGCCTAGAAGGGGAATAATTGAAACAATATTAGCCATGAGTTGACAGTTGTCAAAGCTGAAAAATGGTTACATGGGGTTCATTACACCTGTGTTTCTCAACCTAGTTTTTCATTACCATCCCCCTAAAAGCCTTTTTAGACATTATTTCCTAATCATTCCTCCACCTCTGAAATTTTAATACCAAGGATATACTGTGTATTTGTCTATGTACATGGCCCTTTGGAGGACCACAAATTGTAATAGTTAAGATTCACTCACCCACTCTGTCCAAGAACTAATTTTTGCCACCCTTTGACCCTACCTCCATCCTGGTTGAGACTGCATGCATTATAGTATTCTGTCTAATTCTCTATATGTTTTTAAGTTTCTATTAAAGGGTTTTTAAATAACATTTAAAGTTTTTAAGAAAGAAGCAAAATAAGAAGTATAATGGTTCACACAAGAAGACAGTGGCCAGGGGAGACTCCGTGGAACCGGCTTCTGAGTTGATTGGAACCAGGACCCAAATAGCACCGGGACTAACTGGTCAGTTGAGAAGCTTGTGGGGACACCCAAACCATAGAGGAGATGTACGGGTCCTCCATCTACAGGATCCTTGGGGAGATGGGCTTCAGGGAGGAACTGATCCATGAACTAGACCCAGAGTCTCTGCTCACATCTCCTCCATAAACGCTGACCTCATCCCAACACCACCTTACTTGCTGAGCCCCAGATGGACACGCACTGGGTAGCTATTTGCTTCCTAGTCCTTCTCCAACAGGAAAGAGAAACTGTGCCCCAGAATTTAGTAAATGTCCTTAATTCATCCTGGCTGGACCATCTCTGGCAATTTCTGTAGTTGGGGAATAAAACGTGCTGAGTGGCCGAGGCCAGGCCGAGCGAGGGAGTCAGTGTTCCCAGAGCCACAGAGCTCTTCAAACAAAACTCAGGGCTTTGGGAAGGGAGAAATGTCATTAGAACTTCCTGTTTTTCTTTGCTTCTCTCTGCCTGTCTAATTCTTTCAGCGTCTCGGGGTGAAGAATGTGTCTTTCAGATGATAGTTACACTATGCCAAGGGGCTAAACAGAGTTGTCAGCTCCAGGTTTTTTTAAATCCCAGGAACGGATGTGATTGCCCTGGTTTGGTTCACATGCTCATGCCTGGCGCAATCACTGTGGCCAGGGAGATGGGATACATGCCTGGAACAGCTAGGGCCAAACTCCCAACCCCAGCTGGGGAGAGTGCTGGATTTACAAGGTAACAGGAGCCATCTCGATGATACTTACAGGCAGGGTTGTTGTGACCAGGTACATGGCATTTCCTTGTCCCTTGGGCATCCGGTGTGTCTCCAACACCTTATTTCTTTCCCAACCCCACACCCCTACCCTGCTCCAAATTTGCCAAACTGAAGAGCAGATCCTGGAAAAAAAAATAATAATAAAACAAAAACCCTCAGACGGGTTCTGTCTAAGCAGACTCTGGCTTCCCATGCACATCTCTCTCATTTAAAATAAATAAATCAAAGCAGAAAGTGTCGGGTGAGCCACCACATCCCTGAGACTCAGATCCCCCACCTGTCGATGGCGTCAGTAATAGTCTCTACCTCAGAGAGTCACTGTGTGTGATGGGAACTGAGCTGATACACGGAAACGGGTTCCGAGCATACAACAGGCACTTAATAAATGGTAAGTATGACATTCCATTCCATCCTTTAAAAAAAAAAAGTGAAAAGGGAATCGCACTAAAAATAAATTCTCCAAGAACATTCCAAAGCCTCCCCCATGGCCAGGAAAAAAGCATAACACCGTCTTCCCAGGGAGCACTTGTCCCTGGGGTGTCACCCTCCAGTGTCCCACCTGCCACTCTGCACACCCAGGCTGGGCCCCCTCCACCCAGTCTCTCGAGCTCGGATCTGCACGTTTGCCTCCCACCACCTCCCTCCCCACCCTCCAGTCATCTGTGCTGCCCACCCTGACAAGCTGTCTTCCTAACACCTCACCTACTCACGGCTTCATTATTTTATTTCTCCACCTTTATTTCTCACTCGGAGGAAGGTGGGAGCAGGGAGAATCGCACAAGGCAGGAGACACTGGGAAATGGCTGGAACCAGCCCCTGCCCCCCTGGTCCACACCCTCCCCCCACGGCTCCCACAAGCCCACCCCCTAGCCTTCTGGTGCTCCCCTCTCCCTTCCCACCCCCTCCAACGGAGTATCAGTACTTTCCGGTCCCCACCTCTCTCCCCTCTCCCTCCACTTCTCAAGGCTGTCCACAAAGCGAGGCCAAATTCCAGACCCCCAGCTCCAGCACAAAGCCCAGTTCTCCTGTCCAGCGGGATGCGCTGGCTAGAAGGCACACTCCCCGTCTCTGAAGTGCGTCAGGGGAGCTGCCGTAGGAAAACCACTCACTGAGACCCCTGACCTCTCCTGCCCCAGGCTCACTAGCCCCATGACCTTGACCCCACCTATTCATTCCCCCTTCCTCCAAAACACTTTTAACAATATAACAATTTAACAATACCAACCCTTACTTCACGTGGCGCTGCGTCTCTTCCTGGGACCTACAAGGGCAGCACCGTGTAGTGGGGATGTGGCTTAAGCCTTTATGGCCCATGTGACTTTGGACAAGTCCCTTCTCCTCTCTGAGGCTCTGTTCCCTTATCTGTAAGATGGGGATGATCTGGCACCCGTCACAGGCCTGCTGTGCAAAGCCAAGCAGTCACAGGACGATAACACATTTACTCAAGCTGTTGGTTGTTACAAAGGGAGGTTGTTTCCAGGGAGGGTTTTGAAAGAAACATAATGGAATAAAAAGTTAATACACACTTCTGCTTCCAGCAAGAAGGAGTGATGGAACAAACTTACTCTCTCCTCTGACACAACCAAAAAAAACCTCAAACAAAACACCCCAAAACATGGAATAATAGTTTTCAAGACAGTCGGCGTAAGGCAACAAAGGATAATGATCTCTGTGAGAGGCAGAGAACAAACGAAGTGAGCCCTGCAAATGCGCGACCTCACTGCCTGGACTGAGAACCCCGGCTGCGGTGCGGGGAGTGCGGAGGACGGCAGAGGCTGGCAGACAACTTGAGTTGAGGAGACAAAGCTGAGAACTGGGAGAGACCTGGGTGTCTTCAGGATGCAGCGTGGAAACACAGAGAGGAGAGAAAGGAAACTCTGGAGGTCTCTGGATCATTCAGCAGAGCACAGAGCAGCGCATGCCAGGGTGTGAGGGGGCTGGGAGAAAGAATGTTCTGGAGGGTAAGAGGGGCAGTCATCACGTTGGGCTGGGAATATTGCCGGTTCCTAGCAGCCAGACTGCAGAGCTTGGTAAAACACTCGCGGTCTTGCCTTCATAATGAGGGAGGATTGAACAATTAACCCTCTACTCTGCACGCTCTGGTCCCATGGAGCAAATCTTGGAAACAACAACAAAAAACAAACTCACAAAAACAGACAAATAAAACTAGTAATTCAGCAGCTTTCCAAAGCTCAAGAATATTTCTAGAAATATTAAAATAGCCAGCAACCAACAAGGTAAAATTCACAGTTTGGCACCTAGGCATCAAAAGAGGCAGGAAAATGTGGTCCATAATAAGAAGAAAAATCAACTAGAGGCAACTTAGAATTGACACAGTTGTTAGAATTAGCAAAGGACATTAAAATAATTATTATATTTTAATATAGTATTACATTATATTATATTGTTATATTTTTAAATATTTCATAGTTTCAAAAAGTTAACAAGAGCCATGGAAGATAGATTTTTTTTAGAAGATCTGAAGTTTTAGAGATGAAAACTACAATGTCAGATAAAAAATATCCTGGATGGGATTAATAGAAAATATGAGTGAATTGCAAGAATATAGTTATAGGAACTGCCTGCCACGGAACATGCAGAGAGGAAAAAGAAATCTCAGGAATTAAAAGAGTGCCAGTAAGCAATGCAACAACTGAAAGGGCCCTCATATACATGCAGTTGGAGTTCCTGAAGAAGAGGGGGTGGACAGAAAAATATTTAAAGAAATGACATCCAAAATGTTCTGAGTTTGATGAGAACTATAAGCCCACAGATTCAAGAAGCTCAACAAACTCCAAGAACAAGAAACATCAAGAAAACCACACCAAGGACACATCGTAATAAAAATTGCTCACAAGCAGTAAACAAGAGAAAAATCTGAAAACGGGGGCCGGGTGGGGGAAGGAAGGGGCGGGGAAGCACGTCACATATAGAAAACCAAAGATAAGGATAACACAGACTTGTCATCAGGAACAACGCAGGCAAGAGAGACAGTGGAGCAACAAATTTAAAGCACTCAAGGGAAAAAGGGCAAACCCAGAGTTATTCCACCTTGTTACTGGGTCAGAATACTCAATATTATTAACATGCCAATTCTCCCCACATTGATCCATACATTCAACACAATCCATTTCAAAATAGTGGAAAGCTTTTTGTACAAACTGGCTAACTGATTCTAAAATTCATCTTGGGGAGGAGGGTGTAGCTCAGTGGTAGAGCACATGCTTAGCATGCACAAGGTCTTGGGTTCAATCCCCAGTACCTCCATTAAATAAACAAACAAACAAACCTAATCACCTCCCCTCCCCGCCAAATAAAATGCATACGGAAATGCAAAGGAGCTGGAATTCACACACACAACTCTGAAAAAGAAAGAACAAAATTGGAGGGCTAAGATCCCCTGATTTCAAGAATCGTTCTAACACTGCATTAATCAGCACAGCATCGTTATCAGCATCAAAGTAGCCACACAGATCAGAGGAGTTGAAGAGACAGCCAAGACATTGGCCCTCACATTTATGGGTTTTTGACAAAGGTTCAAGGGAAATGCAGTGGAAAAGAGACAGCCTTCCGAGCAAATGGTGCTGGGACAACTGGCTATCTGCATGCCAAACACCAAACTTGGATCCATCCTTGTCACAGCTATAAAAAATTAACTCAAAAATGGATCAATAATTGAAATGTAAAGGCTGAAACTACAAAACCACCAGAAGAAAACATAGGGAAAAAAAAAATCTTTGTGGCTCTGCGTATCACAGCATATCAAAAGACTTCTTCCATCTGACACCAAAAGCATGATTCATAAAAGGACAAGTTGACAAATTGGACTTCATCATAAGTAAACACTTCTGCTCCCGGAAAGACACTTTTAAGAAAATAAAACTATGAGCCACACACAGGGAGAAAATATTTGTGAAGCATATATCTGATACAGGATTTATATCCAGAGTAAAGAACTCTCAAAACTCAACATTAAGAAAACAAACAATCTGAATGAAATAATGCCATTTGCAGCAACATGGGTGGACTTAGAGATTATCATACTGACAGAAGTAAGTCAGATAGATATGATATCACTTATGTGTGGAATCTAAAATAAGATACAAATGAACTTATTTACAAAACAGAAACAGACTCACAGACATAAAAAACAAACTTATGGCTACCAAGGGGAAGGGAGATGGGGGAGGGATAAAATAAGAATTTTGGATTAGCAGATACTAACACTATATATAAAATAGATAAACAACAAGGTCCTATGGTATAGCACAGGGAACTATGTTCAATATCCTGTAATAAATCATAATGGAAAAGAAAACACAAAACAATATATATAAGGTGTGTGTGTGTGTGTATAGATACACACATATATATAAGTGAATTGCTTTGCTGTATACCAGAAACTAACACAACATTGTAAATCAACTATACTTCAATAAAAAAATTTTTTTAAAGAAAACAACCCAATTTTTGAAAACATGGGCAAAGCATTTGAACAAACTTTTAACCAAAGCTGTTACACAGATGGCAAATAAGCACATGAAGAAGGTCATTAGTCATTAGAGAAATGCTCCTTAAAACGACAGTGAGATACCATTACACACCCATTAGAGGCACTGAAATTTAAAAGGCTGACCATAGCAAATCTTTGTGGAGATATGGAGGAACTGGAACTCTCATGCTAATGAAGTTAAACATTTACTACTACTTTACAACATTCTGCTTGTCCGTGTTTACCCAAGAGAAAAGGAAATAGATAGCCATACAAAGACTTATGCACAGATGTTCATAGCAGCTTTGCTTGTAACAACCAAAAACTGGAAACAACGCAAACGGCCGTCAACAGGTGAATGCATACACAAATTGTGATGTACCCAACCCATGGAGTACTATTCAGCAACAAAAAAGGGATGAACTGCTTAATACAAGCAACACCATGGATCTATCTCAAAATAATTATGCAGCTTGAATGAAGCAAGACAAAAGAGGGCATGCTGTATGATTCTATTTATCTGAAAGTCTAGAAAATGCAGTCTGATCTGTGGTTACCTGGTGAGGGGAGGGGGGTAAAGAGGGAAATAATAAAGAGACATGAAGAAACGTTTGTGAGTGATGAGTGTGTTCACCATCCTGATTCAGTGATGGCTCTCACGAGAGACGGCATGTGCCAAAACGCATCAAATCATAGCCTTTTAATATGAGTAGTTTATTATATGTCAATATGTATGTTAAAAAACTTTTTAAAAAAGATAATGCTTATAATAATGGTTCATTGCTGCGTCCACTATAATCCACTTCAGGTCTTTTTTTTTTTTTAATTTTATTTTGAAACAATTTTACACTTTGGAAGAGTCGCAAAGATGGCACAGAGTTTCCAAATACCCTCACTTCAGCCAGCTTCCCCTAATGTTAACAACTCATGAAACCATGGTACAGTGATCAGAGTCCACAGTTCCACTCCTCCCCCTCTCCCTCTCTGGGACAGCCTGCTGTGGTCCGGCAGGCCTGTCCCCTCTAATAAGCGGGTCTAAGCCCCAGCCTCCATTCCTGCTTTATGTCTGCTGCTCTGTGTGCAGCTGACACTCCACGCTCTATTGACTGCCCATCTCTCATGAGCCCCAGATCTTACAACTACCTGCTCCTTTACATCTCTGCTGCTACCTCACAGATGCCTCAAAAGCAGCGCATCTAACACTAAATGTATTCTTGTCCCTGTTCCCCACCCACCTCAAGTCTTCTTTCTCCTGCAATCTTGAACTCAGCAAGTGGCGCTGTCACCTGTCACCCAGTCAGACATCTGGAAGCCTCCTCTGACTCCTCTCTCTCCCTGAAGGCCCACGTACAAGTCCCCATTCAAGTTCCATTAATTCTCCCTCCACACGTCGCTCAAACCCCACCCCACTGGTCCCACTCCACTGTCAACACCCTGATTCAGGCCATGATGTCAGCTCTCCTGGGGCTAGAACAAGTTTTAAACACTTCCAGTCTCCTCGCTCTGACCCAGCTGCCCTGGGTGATCTTTCTAAGCCCATTGACCTAAGTCACTTCCTGGTAAAAACAAACAAATAAAAAACAAACAAAAAGACCAGCAGCAACATGGATGGGCCTGGAGATGATCATACTAAGTGAAGTCAGCCAGAGAAAGAAAAATGCCATATGACATCACTCTTATGTGGAATCTAAGAAAATAATACAAATGAACTTATTTACCAAACAGAAACGGACTCCTAGACATAGAATACAAACTTGTGGTTACCAGTGGGGAGAGGTCAGGGGAGGAGGGGTAAACTGGGAGTTTGGGATTTGCAGATATTCACTACTACATATAAAATAGGTAAACAGCGAGGTCCGACTTGTCTAGCACAAGGAACTATATTCAATACCTTGTAATAGCCTACAATGAAAAAGAATATGAAAAAAAATGTGTCTGTATATGTGTGTGTATATAACTGCATGAGAATGCTGTACACCAGAAAGTAACACAACATTGTAAACCGACTATACTTCAACAAAAATAAATAAATGTTAAAAATAACACCTACCCCCGCAAAAAAAAAAAAAAAAAAAAAAAAAAACTGCAGTGGTTTCCAAATGCCCAAGGGTGACATTCTGGCTCCAGGTATGGTATTCAAGGTCCTTTTAAAAGAGCCTTCGACATCCTGTCTTGACTATTGTTGGCCAGCCAGTTGACTCCTAGAAGGAGTCATCGAATGAAAGGCATTCCTCTCCGTCCCAAGCCACCAGGCATCCTCATGCCTTTGCCCCGATGGTTCCCGCAGCCGAGAAGGCTCTTTCCCGTCTTCCCCACAGGAGACTCCTCTCCAAGGTGCTGCTCTGTTTTCACCCCCAGAATGAAGCCTTCTCAGAACTAAGAGGCAGAGCTGCACGTCTCCGTTTGTGCACAAGCAGAGCCCGTCACACATACCTTAGAGGCAGCTTTTTGGGATACGGGAAAAACCTAGAGAGCAAAATTGTTATTTAACTTGTTTTGGTCCCTAGCACCAGCCCGGGACTTGGGGCTTTATAGAGACATTGATGCCTGAATGAATGGATGAAGAGGTAAATGGATGTGTTCATGGATCAGTGGAGAGAGAAGCATGCTGATGAGAAGATGAACAGATAGTGGATGGACAGATGGACGGATGGATGGACGGGGAGAGCTCATAAGCAGTTCAAGGGCAGAGTCTGCTTCTTATTCAGCTCATCTTCACCGAGCCCAGAATAGGGTCTGGAATACAGTAACAGATACTCAATATGTGTTCCCGAAGGAGCGAATGAATGATGGAAGGACCAGGTTATTGTGGTAAAAGTTTTGGACTAAGACTCAGAAGACCTGATTCCCAGCTCTGCTTATATCTTCAGGTTATCTCTGTGAACATGAGCAATTTAACCGAACATCTTCTGTAAAATGGGTACACTGGATTCAATGATTTCTAGGTTTTTTCCAAACACTCTCACGTTCCCCTGATTGGACGCTCTGCAGATCTCAGATAACACTGCGGCACGGGAGGAGGGGCCACATCAGAGCAAATGTGTGTTTGTTTACAATTTGTCCTGATGCCTCGCTGATCCCAGATCTCTGCCAGGGACGGGGGAGAAGAGTTAACACACTCCAGCTGAGGTTCTGTTCAAACTGTCTGGCTGAAAGCCTTGTGGCGGAAATGAAACACAGGCTGAGAGGAGAGCCTGGCGGGTAATTAAGACTGAAACATGAGCCTCTGTGAGGCTGGCCCCACTTCAAGCAGAAAGGAAGGCGGGAAGGGCCAGGCGACACAAAGCCTCCCAGGGCCTTTGGCTGCTGGCCAAACGCACCCTTTGTCCAGAGGGACGGTTGTTTGCTCACAGAGCACGTGGCCTGTCCTGCCAGAGCTGCACCTGGACTCCTGGCGTGCTCCCGGGTAATCACTGTGCTGAGGACACATCTATCATTAATTATAGACCGATATGTGCCAGGCACTGTCTCTGTACCACCTCATCACTTCTCCCTGTGACCCTGGGAGGCAGGAATGATCATCTTCACTCCACAGAGGAGAAAACGAAGCTAGCTAGTGGCAGATTGAGGATTTGAACCCTGGAGAGTTTGGCTCTCTGTCCTGTCTGTGGACAGGTTCCCTAGACCTGGTCAGGTAACAATCCAGAGGCTTCAGACTTCTTTTTTAAATTTAAGCGTAACTGACATAGAACATCATATTAATTTCAGGTGTACAACATACTGATTCGATATTCGTATGCACTGCGAAATGATCTCCACAATAAGTCTAGTTAATACCTGTCACTATACATAGTTACATTTTTTTCTTGTGATAAACTTTTAAGATATACTCTCTTAGAAACATTCAAATATGCAATACAGTATTGTTAACTATAGTCACCATGCTGTACATCACATCCCAGGACTTATTTATTTTATAACTGGAAACAGGTACCTTTTACTCCCTTCAACCATTTCACCCACTCCCCACCCCCAACCTCTGACAATCAGCAATCTGTTCTCTGTATCTATGAGCTTTGTTTGGGGTTTTGTTTTGGTTTTTTTGGGTTTTTTTTTAGATTCCACAAATAAGTGAAATCTCTCTCTGACTTCTTTCATTTAGCATAATGCCCTTAACTTCCATCCATGTTGTTGCGAATGGTAAGATTTCATTCTTTTTCATAGCTGAATAATATTCCATTGTATATATATGTATATATACGTATATACTGCATTTCTTTATCCGTTCATCCTTCGATGGACACAGGCTGTTTCCCTATCCTGGCTATTGAAAATAATGCTGCAATGAACATGAGGGTACAGATCCTCTTTTGAGTTAGTGTTTCCATTTCCTTTGATTAAATACCCAGAAGTCGATTTGCTGGATCAGAGACTTCAGACTTCATGCCACACCAAATTGCAGTGACACCTGCTGGACTGGTGCCTTTACAATGTGCTTTCACACTGACTCAAGCCCACAATGCTGGACTATCACTCCCGTTTTATAGATGGGGACACTGAGACTCAGACTGACTGGTGACGTGACCCAGCCATGGCCACACAACTTGTAAATGGTGGAACTGGGGTTCCACCCCCGGGAACTGGAGCCCCAAGCCAGGGCTCTTCACTGATGGGTGATTCTGCTCCCATGTGGTAATTGCAGTGGACGTCTGTGCATTTTGCCTAGACATCCATTCTTCCTTCCTCCCTCTGGTGACTTCATCTGAATTGTCTTTGGGGAATCACACCAAACACAGCCCACCACCACCCCTCCGTCCCTGTGATTTGGAGGGCACTGGTACACCTGTGCGCTCCCCATCCTGTGCGGGGTGGGCAGAGGGTCTCCCTGGCCACAGTGAACATGAGACCAAGGACATCCAATGAGAATGTCCTTTCTGCTTACACCAGTCAGAGCCGAGTGTCCCTAACGTGGGCCTAAGAGTCCCCGAGTCAATACTGGCCCCTCATCAGACCGAATTTTCATCCCTTTTCCCTTGGCTGTTCACCCATTAGACCCAGGTCACTTGAGGACAGAGGCTGGCTCAAAGCCACCACTGCGGCTCAGTGCCTGAGTCCAGCCATGCCTGATGGATTCATCAAGTTGGATGAATAAAATTCCAGCTTGATTCATGGCCCTTTGTTGAAGTTAAAGGCTGAATTCTCTGGCCCAGATCACCCTTCTTCCTCCTCCATCATCTTTCAGGACCTGTTTTAGAGGCTATCTCTTCTGAAACTGACCGCCAGCCTCTTCCTCACTCCAAAAGTTCTCTCACCCACATCAGAATCTCCATGGAATGTTTGTGCCTCGTGTGGTAATTAGCGCCTGATCTGACCGCTCCTTTCCACTGGGAGGTCCTGAGTACGGGATCCAAAATGGAGCCATTCGTGTATCAAGCTGGCACCTGGCAGCCTCCAGAGCTCAGAAAATATTTTTCTGAATCCAAGGGCTTACTTCATTCGATAAACACTTTCCAACCCCTCAAAGAGGCCAGGCACTGAGAACACAGAGGTGACTATAGCATGATGGTTAAAAGGAATGATAATAAGAGTGACGCAATGATATACCAAGAGTGGTATAAAAACGATGATGATAATGACACCCACTGAGTTACTACTTTGTGCGACGCAATGATCTAAACACTTGACACGTACTAACTCACTTCACCCTCAGAGCAAACTAGGGAGGTGAGGAAACTAAGACTCAGATGTCAAAGAATTTGCCCAACCAAGGTCACAGAGACGGTAGGTGGCAGAGTCAGGACTGACACGCAGGCAACCTGGTTCCAAATCCAGGCTCTTCACTGGTCCACTGTGCAGGGGGATCATGAGCACTGGACAGGCTGGCTTGTCATAGGCCTGGCCTTCTCCTTCCTAAGGTCTACATCCCCCACTTCTGGAAAAAGCTGGGCTAAAAGTGGAACTGACCATGCCCATCATTCCGGACAGAAGGAGTTTGGGTTTTGGAGTGAGGTTTTTTTTGGAATTTCTTTTTTTTTTTTTTCTTGTCCATCAGAGGACTTTATTTATTTTTTACATTTTTTTATTGAGTTATAGTCATTTTACAATGTTGTGTCAACTTCCAGTGTTGAACACAATTTTTCAGTTATACATAAACATACATACATTCATTGTCACATTCTTTTTTCTGCTGTGAGCCACCACAAGATCTTGTATATATTCCCCTGTGCTACACAGTGTAATCTTGTTTATCTAGTCTACATATGTCTGTCAGTATCTACAAATTTCAAACTCCCAGTCTGTCAGCACCACTCTTTGGCCCTAAGGATCCTGCTGTAAACTCTCCAAATCTCAGTGTCTTCAGAATGAGTAACACCTCATGGGCAGTTGTTAGCGTTGAAAGAACTAATATGTGAAAATCGCTCAGCACAGGGCCTGGCTCTCACCACGCGATCAGTTAAGTGTAGGCTGCATCATTGGTACATTTTGTTATTCTCTTGGAATAAAGCAACTAACTCATCAAGGCAGGGCTTGGCACAAGGTACACCACCAAATATTATCAAAGTGCTTCCAGGTTTTTTCTTCCCCTCACCACATTCTATGACCTTGAACGTGCACCCACACTGCTCTGAAATGAATCGACCAGACCAGCGCTGTTTACCGGGCCCCTAGAAAGCCCTGCTTCCAGCCAGCCTTCCAAATGGGTGAAAGATTTGAAATTCCCTTTATTTCTCCACCCACAAGATCTAAGGGTGCAGGCAAGGGCTGGGGAGCGGGGGAGGAAAGCAAGATGGAACAGGTCCCGAGTTTTGAGCTGGCAGAAGAGCAACTGCGGTTCAGACCGGGCTCTGCTGAGCTGCAGGGCGCAGGCCCCATGTTCTGCTCCGCCTGCGCCCTTGAGAAATAAACACAGCTGCCAGAAAGTGGGACACTTCAGCCATGGCTAATCCCGGGCCGCAAGACAAGCAGGAACTGAGAGGTGCCCTGCGATGCGAAGTGTTTTCCAGAGTCGTCAGCAAGTACACAGAGCAAGGAGGGAGGGGGACAGTCGACGCAAATACAGGAATAAAGGCTGAGTGCACGGACCGGCGCCAGCCTTCCTGGCTCTCAGCCTCCCTCGTGCGGCCTTGGCTCTGCTGCCCTCTAGTGGCCAGACAGGGACCCACAGGCAGGTTTTAACCTAGAGCCAAGCGCTGGTTTCACACGGCTTGGAGCCTCTGAAGGAAACCAGATCCCCTCGTCTCCAGCCCACAGCCACTGGCCTGGCCCAGCCTCTCCTTCAGTTCTCCCTTGTATCTCGGCAACAGCCTCCTCAGTGGTATTAATAAAAATATAAAACCTACGGGATGCCGACTGCAGGCACGGTGCTAAGTGCGTACACACGTCGTCTCGCTGAATTCTTCCCGCCGCCTTTGGAGTAGGGTGGCATCTCATTTACAGATGAGGAAACTGAGGCTCACATGGGTTAGAGAACTTGGCCAGGGCCAAATGCCTAGCTATATGCGGAAGATCTAAAGTTTAAGCCCAGTAGCACCCTGGGCCGGCCCTCTGTGTATCTAACAGCTTCAGCGGCAGCAACAGCACATCCCCTGGGGGTCTGTTACAAACTCAGATTCTCAGAGCCCCGACCCCTTGTAGGGAACTAAAACCTCCGGGGACAGGACCTGGGGATGTGTGTTTTAACAGGCCTGCCGGGAAAGTCGGAGGCAGGCCACCTTGGGAAGCTCTGTATTAGGCCACGCGGCTGCAAGGAACTCTCTCCCTAAAGCATCACCTCCACACCGCCCCAGCTGGCCTTCCCCAAGCGCAGCGTTCAACCGTCTAAAGCTTCTCACCTGCTGAAAGGCCTTAGGCCGAGCTCCCTCGCACCAGGGTGGGGCCCCTTCACAGCCGGACCCAATCTGTCTCCCCGGTCCCTCTTCTGTCACACAGCCCTGAAATCCAGGGAAGCACAGGTGGCCGTGAGGAGAGCCTGACTCTGATGGAGGACCCTCCGTGTGGCGCTTGTGCTCTGCCCTAGTACTGAGCACACGGGATGGAGTAGACTCTCGCCTGGGGGAAAATCAAGCTGCCCAGATGGGTACCTGAAGTTTAGGGAGGTGACAAGAGGTCACGCAGCCCACATCTGGGATTAGCTGACACCACAGCCCAGGCACTTCCAAGCTGCATGGGGCCAAACCAGTGAGGATGCGGGCTGTGGGCTCTGATGCCTGAAGGGGCATAGGCTCCCTGTGCAGGTTCTGGTCTTTCGTAAATGGAGTCATCAAGCCAAAGTCCAGCTGATTCCACCAAAAAGCCTTCATGGACATGTCTCCATCCTGACCTCCTTCTGTGATCCCAGTGTGACAGGAGCTTGGAGAGGCCAGAGCCCCACCAGGATCCTGAGGTAACCACACCCAGAGGAGATATGGGTCAGATCACGACAGACAAGGCAGAAGATTCCAAAAGCTTGGGTGGGTACATCCACTGATACAAGGATCTTAAAGCGAAGCCCATCCTATCCCGGCTCGCCACCATTGCTCCCATCAGCCGCATCAGGCCAGGATGGTCTGAGTCTCCAAGCCGTGCCCAGACCTGGCCCCTCTGCCTCCAACCTCTTCTAAGGGCTGCCTGGCCGATTCCTCCCCACCCTTCTAGGACCAGCTCCAATGTCGCCTCCAGGAAGCCTTCTCCCTCCATGCTCCCAGGCACTCCTGTGCCATTTGTGACGTCACCGCCTTTCTACAAGCGGAGAAACAGCGAGCTTAGGGCAGTGGTCTCAACCGAGTTCCATGTTAGAATCCCCCGGGGTAGTTTGGTTGGGGTCCCTCTTCCCCTCTTCAGCCAGGGAGAGACACAATGGGGCCTGAACATAGGTGGTTCTAATGTACAGAAAGGGGCAGGAAAAACTGACCTACCGGAAAGGACTGGGGTTTTGGAGCCGCACCCAGAGGTTTCAACCCTGCTCACCCGCCTGAGAACCGCATCACTGGAAACCAAGCTCTCTAAGACTGTTTCATTTACCGTCACCTGGGGGTGACGCTTGGGGGTCTCATATACTATGACTTGGGGGTGATACCACCCACCTGTCTGGGTCACTGTGAGGGTTAAGTGAGGGCTTCGCCTTTCTTAGTTCCCCACCACCCTCATTCTTTCCCTCCTCTGCTCTCCCGACAGCCCCCCTCCTCAAAGCAAGTATTACCATCCTGGTTGGCATTCTACCCAAACTGTTACTACTTTCCCATCCATTCATTGATTTAATACACATTTACTGAGCACCTGCTTGGCAGTACCAGGCGTGGTGCTTAAGATTGGAGATAAAGCAACGAACCTGTCAGAAGAGGTCCCAAGGCACCGGCAGTTTAGCTGGAGAGATGGTCACAAATCAAGCAAACAAATGAGTAACTTCTGATGGTCAGAAGTACTCTGAATGAAGGTACAGCGAGCAAGAAGAGATCCAGCAATGAGGCAAAGGGGAGCAGCACTAAAGAAGAGGTGAGTTAAGACCCTTTAGAGATCACAGCACAGAAAGATCGGGTCTGGGGGACTTCCACAGGAGTGTTTTCAGCCAGGGAGAGACACGATCTGACTTCCTCTTCTATGAAACCACTCACACCGTGTTGTCACCATCTCCACACCGGGCTGTGGGCTCCTGGGGCAGAGACTGGCTCATCTTCACATCTGTACCCTCGGCGTCCAGCCTAGGCCTGGCACAGGGCAGGTGTTGAGTGACTCAGTGAATAAATCTTCTTGTCCATGTGTTATTTCCTTTCACTTCACCAAGCCACACATTCTCTTCTCTCTGGTTTCTGCCCATCAGCATCATCAACTTTGTCACAAAGCTCCAGACGGATCCCAATGTTATGGAGGACAATCTTTGAAGTCTCCAAAGCCTTGACATCTGTGTGGCTGTGAAGACACGTCTAGACTGAGCTGAACCTAAACAGTTGGGATTTTGGACCCACGTGTGGGGCATAACACGGTGGAAGAAAATTAACTTCAAACTAGTGCACTGACCAGGTGACCCAGGGCAACCTCACCTCCCTGAGCCTCGGTTCTCATCTGTAAAATGGGTCCAAGCTACAGGTTTGTTTTTTTTTTTCCCTCTCCTCTTGTACAAGACCCAGTGCTCAGAGGAAGCTCAGATGTTTGGTCAACCCAAGAAAGATTCCTCTCTACAAAGAGAACAAGAGGAATTCCCTCTTCTAAGGGTTGAACACAGCACTTCAACTGTCATTACAGAGATGCAGTCTATTGTGAATGTCCAATATTTCATCACAGGACTGGTCATCTTCAACTTGAACTCCACAGTGATATCTCATTTTAGGAAACTTTCTCCAAGTTGTCTTTATTTCTCACTCTGGGTACAGCTGATGACCAGGTACAATTCAGCCAGTGCCCAGCCTAGATCTCCTGCTGGTCCCCAAGGACATCCTGAGATGTGTTGACAGACTCTTTGCTGTATCTGTGCCATTGCCTGACCTGTAATTCTGGTAACTTTACCAAGAAGGGAAAAGGAAACAAGGTGAGTTTAGCAACTTGTCCCTGGTAAAACCATGGGGACCGTGGTGATGTCCGATGGCATTCCAGCCGGTGACTCTGCTATGACACTGCCGGTCAGACGAGCACATTGTCACTCTCTGCCTGCTTCTCCTGAGGGATGAAAAACTAAGATGCTGGATGCCTTGAAGTTCAACAGCTTGTTGGTTCCGCGTCAGCAACAATTTCAGACATGTGAACTACTCGTAAATTTGCAATCGCTGGCTGAATCCTTCTCAGTTTAGCGTCCCTAAACGTTAACAGGGGGCCTTAGTTCAAAAATGGGTATTTCAAAATGCATTAAAATATTCCTTTTCTCCAAATCCCACTCCACCCCACCCCCTATTTTTTTGCACAAAATGTGACTTAGGAGACAAAGAAAGCTCTGCCAGGTAAGAGGACTGATACTGCTCACAGATGTGTTGTTAACTCCTATGTAACAACAGTAGCTACTAACTGAATGTCTGCAACGTGCCAGGCACTTGACGTGTGCCAATTCGCCTCACCTTCATATGCTGCATTGCCACTGTGGACATTACAAAGACAAGCAAACTGCAACTATGCAGGGGAAGCAATTTGACCAGTCTCCCAATTAGTGGTGGCAGAACGAGGATTCCCGCCCGGGTCTGCCGGACTCTGCCCCACTCATCAGGCCACACCAGCAACCAGTCCAAAATGACATCACCCAGAGCCTGACACCCCCCACTCTTTTCTCCCCAACCCCATCTCACAATCCCCCGACCATCTTCTCCACCTCCCAGGACACTGCCACCACCTCGCTTTGCTCCAACCTGCAGCACCCTTTCTCCCACCTCCTCTGCCCGATATTCACACCCTCCAGACTCAAGACCTGCCCTGAGTCCCCCTCCTGCCCATCCTGTCCCTCCCCAGAAACCTCAGCTCACAGGAGCTTTACCCTCCTCCTGCTCTCCCTCCCCCGTTCGCACGCACACTCCTGACTTGGGAGTTCACGGGCGCACATATCCCTCATGGGCCCAAACAGACTGCAACGGAGAGCAGATCTAACGTTCCTCCTCCGGACCTCCCACCCCGCCCAGGCGGTGATGGATGAGTCCCCTCCCCCCACGCGCCCACGCCCCCCACGCCCCCCACGCCCGGAGTGATGAACGCGGCTCGCTCAGCTCTGGCTTTTAGAGCCCAGAAAGCTGACGGGCTGGTGGCCTGTCTCTGCGGGCGGGCCCTGTTCTCCTTAGAAGCTGCTCCCCCTCACGGGGAAGGGGTGTGTGAAGCCTCTCCCCTGTGCCCGGGGCCGTGCTAGACATCCTTCATCGCGTTTAATCCTCCTAACACCCCAAGGAGAAGGGGATCCATCACCCCCACTTCGTGGATGAGGAACGTGGGTTCAGGTCAGTCCCTGCTGGAGCCGGGGTTCACATCCCTTTCTGCTGCTCAAGTGTGAGGCCGCCTCATTTCCACCGCACCACAGTGTCGGAGGGAGGGAAGAGGGCGGCATGTCACCCACACGTGGGGTTTCTGAGCGTGCGGCGCACGTCCTCACGCGGGCTCTCCTCCTTCCAAAGACAGGGCTTACCAGTCCTTTCCACCTGTGGGCTCTCCTCCTGCCAGCCAGGGAGACGTTGCACGGTCCCCTTGCCGACTAAATCCTTAACACCTTTGAAAAGGGCTTATGGGTGTATCTGCCCCATTCCCGGTCATTCTCAGCTGAACCCACCCACACATCACACCCTAACCAGCCCATCTCTCTCACACACACACTCACACACGCTGCTCTGGGCTCTCCCAGAATTGGCCTCGTCCTGATCTGCCTTCTGGGTCTCCCCACCGCAGTCTCCTGATACAGAGAACACAGCCTGCTTTTGGCTTCACCAGGACTCCCTGCTCTGGCCTCCGACACAGGCTTCCAGGAACCTCCCCGCTCACACCCCGCCTTCCCCACACCCGCCACAGCCCTCCCCCTCTGCAGAGCCTCTCCCAGTGGAGGGAACAACCCTCAAGGCACAGAGACACCTCAGGCAAGCCTAACACTTGGTAGCTTTCATCCTTCGCTGGATCTCAGGCCACAGAGAACCCAGGTTCTCAGCAAAAGAGATACCGCAACCTTAACCTGACTTGTGATTCGAGTCAACTCAGCAGTGGGTCATTGGCACAGCAAATCCCAGACTTCACAGGCCGGCCAAAGCCTAGCTCCGAGCTGACCTCACCACTTGCTTCTGGCTTGCTCAAGTTTTTAGTAGTAACTGTACCACACGCCTGCACTGACTGAATAATCAACGGCCGGACGTGATTCCGCATGACATCCTCCCTTCTCTGAACTAGCAAACTCACTCAGACCACAGGGATCCCAGGCCTGGGACAGTTACGTCATTTCCCCAGGAGGGACCAGACTTCTGAGCCCCTCCACGACCCTGAGGCCAAGGCAGAGAAGATGTCAGCTAGGCCTTGACAGTGGGTGAGGCCCGCCACACGCTGGCACCCTATCCCTGTGGAGATGCATCTTCCCGTCGCTTCAAGTGTCCCACTACCTGAAAGCAACAAATCTCTTCTTGTTTAAGTGATAAGTTGAGCAGATCGTGACTCTACACAAACCCAGAGGGAAAAATCCACGTGGATGGAAGAGGAGAAAACCGATCAAGTGTCAAGGATCTAGACCAAATCCACAGCATCTGGTTCCAGTGCTGAGGGGGGCAGGGCAGACAGAGAAACACAGGAACAACCACAGGAATGACAGACAATTGCAAAAACGAGAAACAGTGCACCCAAGTTTATTCCCAGTGACACGCACCACACGGGGTTTCTCACATGCAGTGACAAGTGGGTTGTAACTAAAAAGACCATTCTTCAGGGAAGGTGAAGGCAGAGGCTGTGCTGGGCTGGAGGAAACACTCCTGAGCCTTGAAGAGGGGGCGCAATCGAGCACTCGCTAACCTGGACCACGAGCTGCCCGCTCAGAGCCAAGGTTTACTCTTCTGTAAAGTGGAAACAAATAACCATTGCAATAGCAGGCATACTGGGCCCTTAAGCGAACCTAGATCTGAACACCGTCACTAAGTGAGTAACACTGAGCTGAACTCCCTGCGGTAGGAAAGCGGTGTCAGTACCCAAGCTCAGAAGGCTGCTGCGAAACCTGAAAGATGGGCTCATCACAGTACCAGACACACAGGGGGTGTCCGGTCACGAAAAACGTCTATGAAGACGTGTGCTTCCTACACTGCTCGACACGGTGCGGGGCACCTCGTACGCTTCATCTTGTCATATTTGACTTGTCTACCCATCAACGTTTTTATAGACATGTTTTTATACATAAATATGAGCACAGGAAAACTCCTGGAAGGTTACATACAGAAGTGCTAATAGTGATTATCTCCTGGCGCTAGGAATAAAATTCTTTTTGCTTACCTGGTTTTTCCAAAGTTTTCTACGAACATCACTTACTGAGGTGTATTTTGGCTTGGGTTTTTTTTTTCCCCCTAATGCCTAAATACATTAAAATACAATGAAAATCAACATACTGCCCACAGGTAACTACCCCCTACAGGAGCCACTTCTTTGGGAGGTAAGAGCTAATAAAAGCTTTGCTTTCCCTGAGGAGCTGGCACGCGCTTATCTGAATAAGAATTAGCTGACTTACCCCCTTTTCACTTTGCCAGCAGGGAGTACAGAGCCAGAATTTTAGTTCAGTCATCCAGTTAGGTCTTTACTCTTGCATATTTCTAATTTTAATTCCTCCAGTCTTGACTTTCTATTTGAACGTATATGTCTTATCCTGATTTGACATTTGTTTTTTTACTACTTTTCTCAATGTTTATTATAAATTTGTTGCCTACAGCTCTTTGGCAGAATGAGGCCAGGAATACATACACATGAACAACTGATGACTTAAAGTCATCCAAGTGCCTCTGTTCGTGCATTTCATGCTCCACTGACAAGAGTTCTCGGTTAGGACACTGAATGACAGAATTCTAACCTTTAAATTCTATTTGAAATTTTTTTTAAAGGTAGAACTACATCTCCCTATAATAACATAAGAAAATAATACCACCGCCATAATTTTTAAACTCCTGTAAGTCCCACAATTAAAAAGTCAGTTTTATGAAATGCTCAGTTCTCAAAATTACATCTATTTTTTTATTATTAAAAAAATCTCCATCCCCACCCCACCCTTCCCCACCCTACCCCTCCACACTAGGTGCTGTCCAAGCAGAAGCAAGGCCAGCAAAGCCCACCCTACGCCCAAAAGCAGACAGACAGGGGGCCCCCAGGGGACAAGGTGTGCAGTGTCATCACTGCAGAGCCCTCGGGCAGGGGGCAAGGAGCGAGCACAACAACTAACACAGGAAACAGGAAGGGACCTGGAACGGGCCACCTGACAAAAGACCTGTGTGATTTACACCAGTTTATAAATACGTGGGGTGCCCACCAGCTCCAAGAGAACAGACCGAGCGGACTCCACAGCGGAAGCGTGCCAGGGCCTCCTTCATGCGTCAGGCCCTCCTATCAGGAGTCATTAGGGAGCCCAAACAGCTTCACAGTTCCAGCTTCCCGACTGCTGTCATATTTCCCATCTTTGTCATCACAGGCAAACGCCAGCAGAGGCCTTTTCGGGTGCCAAGCCACAGTGAAGGTTGGGGACTCACACTGCACCTCCCATAGCTTGTCTCCTATAAAAAACCAATGTAGGGAGACCAATCAATACGCTAACAACGAGAGACCAGACTCACTAGGCACTTACTTACATTAGCGCATTTAATCGGCTGAGTTACCCCCTAGGACAGAAGTGCCATCACGGCCCCACCTCAGAGAACACGCAGGTGCAGAGACGCCAAAGGCCAGCAGGTGGCAGAGCAGGACCAGGATGCAGGCCAGTTAACAGCTTAGGCTCTGAACCTTACTCTACCCTCCCCGCAAAAACAGAAGGGCAGCTGTTTGCTGAGCACCCTTATGAATGAGATGAGTAACTTTAGCGTAATAAAGTATAATAATCCAGCAAGGCAAGTAATGATTTTAAACCTCATTTCATAAAGAAACAGGTGACTTGGGAGGGGAGGGGACAGCTCAGTGCTCCTGGGTTCAACCCCCAGCACTGCTGCTAAATAAATAAATAGTAATAAATAATAAATGATAATAAATAAATACACTTAATTACCTCCCCCCAAAAAAGAGGGGGGGAAAAAAGGAACAGGTGACTTAAGAGTGAAGTCACACCTGAAGGAAGCAGCAGAACCAGCACATGAAGTCAGTCTGCATCCACAGCCACAGACCTTCCTACTGAACCACAACGCCTGGCAGACAGAGTTCTTTTTCCAAAAAGTTTATTCCTCCTACTTGTTGAAAGTAAACGTGATCTTTCCAAAGCAACTTTTTTTAAGTCCTACTCAACTTTTCTGCAACCTTCGGGTGAACAGCAACATAGTAAAATGTTCACAGTGTGGTGATGATTTTAAAATGCAGGATATACTGAATTTATATACTTCAAACTCAACTATACGGTATGTGAATTCTATTTCAATAAAGCTATTTAAATACATGTTTATATGCATATGTTATGTGTGTGTGTATAAAGAGAGAGTTGTTTTGTTTTGTTTTGTTTTAAGTAATTCTATCTGGGGGAAAGTTAACCACTCTTCATAATGCCAGGATCTGGCAATCTACAGCAACATGTCTGAGCAAATTTCTGTGTTACACAGACATAAAAAATGGTTTCAGAGGCTGCTTCTCCTCTTTCATTTCTTTTTAGGCCATTAACTTCATGCATGCATTGCTGCTGAGAGCAAACACTGCAATAACCCTTCTGTAATGAAGTTTGGTCCTTCCTAAAATGACCAGCTTTGACTCAGCAAGACCAATTCAATGGTTTACCCCAAAGGATGACTATGTAAGTAAAAGGATCCTCATCACAACGTTGTTTATCATGGTGCAAAAATCAGAAGCCATCTAAGAGTGGGGCAGCTTGGGGATATACCAGGAGAGTCAGTGGAATTATAAGCCCCGCGTTAAGAGTAGCAGCAGAGCTCAGCAGTCATCGCCACTGAAGAAGCTGTAACATCCTGCAGGTGAGGCAGGCGGGCCCTGGATCAGCAGGAGCGCACCTCTGCATCACAGGAACACGAGGGTTACATGAAGCTGCTGGATGGCTGGACCACACTCACCACAACGTTATCAACAGTGGCACTCTTTAAATGGCGGAATTTCAAGTTCTTTACTTTCTTCTTTGAAGTTTTCTATATAGTTTGCATTCTTTCACTAAAGCATCATGTATTTCCAAAAACAACAAAGCTACATTAAAAAATAAACTTGAGGAAATTCGTTTGTAAAATGAATACTCACCTCCCATTTTTCTATTTTCAAGTTTTCCTTTGTTGCTGTTTAAAACAAATCACATCTACTCTGATAATTTCTTAAATTATAAAATATACATATGTATTTTTTAAGTTCACATACAGGAAAAAGGCAGGAAGAAATAAAACAATGCAAAAAGAGGTTGTATTTAAATGGTGGGTCATTCATTCATTCATTTGTTCTTTTCTGTATTTTAAAACTTTTGTTATAATGGAAGAATTAAAAATGAATAAAATGCAAAATATTTTCTTTAATCACTTTCTTTCAGACCTGTCCTTTTCTTTCCTCCTTACTTCCCTCCTTACTTCCTCATTACGTGACTATAATAGTCTTAATAAATAACTTGCCCCAAGGAGACAAATTCATTCATGCTAATGCTGGTGAAGTGGTCATACACAGAGACGAAAGCGCAGGACAGGAGTCCCGATGGCCAGAGGTGAGACACAGGATTCTCGTTAAGGTAGCGAGGTTTAGTTACCTGTCTCTACTTCAGCAATGTCGATGAAATGATCTTCTGATGCCGATGCCAGCATTTTCCCATCGTGGCTAAAACTGAGGGTCCTCACAGGCCAATCCAGCCTATAACAGAGAAGACAGAGGAGCCATTAGAATAACCCAGTAAGAGGAGGGCACGATTTCGCCCACAATGACATAAAAGTAATTTACCTAACAAGGAAAGGGCTGGCAGAGCTGCTTACCTGGAAAAGCACCGAACACACACTAACTCATCTACATCCCAGAGGCTGACCAAAGCATCTGCACTTCCCGTGGCAAAGTACTTCCCCATGGGGTCGAACTTGATACAGATGCAGTTGGAAGGATGGGCGTTGATGGACTGCACGGGCTTCAGCTCCGGGTAGCTGAGGAACGAGACAGGCGGCAATCAAACTGGGAAGAGGACTCTGGCACTAACATGATACCAAGAGACACTGAAGAAGAAAACCAAAGTAAGACAGCAGAACAAACATCAAAGACTGTAATTCAAGGAAATTTTCCTCAAATAAAAAGATTTCAAACAATATACTGAAACAGCACACCACACACCTGAGAATGGGAACCAGACTAGCCAACGTGAAGACATGTGGTAGTAAAATTACTGGACTTTAAAGAAAATTAGATCATCAGACTTTCTGACTTTGACAGGAACACTTTACAACAAAAGAAAACGAGTAACGTACTGAAGATACACAAGCAAGAAAACAGGAATCAAAACTTTTGTATCTAGCAAAACTGACTATCAATTATAAAGTAATTCAAACAATAAGCACAATATCATAAATTGTAAGTTTTATATGTACGTAAGTTATAAAAAGTATGAACTGAGGGAACATTATCCCCCTGATCCCTTCCTGAGGAATCTAAACTGGAGAGTGAGCTCTGACAGTCAGAGACTAGAGACTTACCAGCCTAGGGCTGGTGATGAACATTAAACACATGGTTTCTTGGTGGGGAGGGCATAGCCCAAGTGGTAGAGCGCATGCTTGGCATGCATGAGGTCCTGGGTTCAATCCCCAGTATCTCTTCAGTAAGTAAACTTAATTACCTCCCCCCGAAAAAATTTTTTAAATTTCTTTTAAATTAAAAAAAAAAAGAGCCTGGCTCAGCTTAGAGTCAGGTTTCTTTAAAAAAAAAAAAAAAAACATAGTTTCTTGTAGAAATGATATATGTTTAGAGGTAAGGTATAATATGTAACAGCTGTACAACCTGACAATATATAGTATTAACTATTTTTTTTAATGGAGAAAAATGAAGAAACCATATTCAAAAAGAAAAATTTACTATTTTAAGTCATCAGACTGGTGGTGGTGGAAGGACTGTTGTTCTGAGATATCTGCATGTGTAATGGGACAGAGGTAATAAGTAACCATGGGATATTCAAATTCTATAATCCCCTGAATCTCCAAGAACCGGAATACTCAGTTTGGAAGGAAAGAGATTTTCGCTGGAAGTTCTCGGTATGAATTCACAAGTATTTTATCTTCCAGTATATACACATACTTCCTAGCAGCTCTGTCCACTGGGAAGGTCTAGAAACAATGATCAACCTGACAATACGGACATTCCAAGCTCCAATATTATTTCCAAGTAAGAGGATCCAGGGATTCTCAGAGAATTTTCTGACTAAAGGTTTGAGGCAAGAAATACACGAGGTGAACTTGGGATAGCTCGTCACACCAGAGAGCAAGGAACTGAAGACTACTGGGATTATGTCAAAAAAGTGACTCAGGAACCAACAGGAAGAGGATCCCACTGGCCAAAGACAAGATGATTTGAGTTTCAATTATGATACTGATTACAAAAGACTGAAACACACCCACCATGCTTAAACACATGAGTCCATGATGATTCTTTTAAGACAAAAACCTAGCTGATCACTTTGGAGGCAACCAGGAACTAATCCATTACCTGATGACAACGGGAGAGAATCAAGCACTTACCCTGCCTTCTCTAAATGAACTCGATTCCTAGGTAACCAAACAGATGAAATGAAGTGTAACTTAAATTCCAATAAATAAGCAAGCATTTGGAATCAGCAAAACCCACACTGGGATAAGCTCCACAGGTAAACAGACTGGTTTTTCTACAGCTAAGTTATTGGTAAAAAAAAAAAGGGGGGGGGGATGGAGGGAGATCCCATAGTTTAACAGACTTACAAGACATGTCAAACTTTTTTAAATGAGCAAAATTAGAGTATCTAGAGATGCACACTTGGTAGCTAAAACTATAAAGAAATACTGTAAAAATCGAGAAAGTGTTTTGAAGGGGAGGGGGTTGTGATTAGGACAAAGCCCATGGACAGACTTCTGAGGTGGCCGGGAAAGCACTAACCGACCTGGGTGGGTGACACAGGTGTTAAGCATATAATAGTTAATTAAGCTATACACGCGTAATTACATGGTTTTCCACATCTTTTTTCCCCCTTAACGGAGGCACTGGGGATTGAACCCGGGACCTTGTGCACGCCAAACACACGTTCTACCACTGAGCTATTACCCACATCCCCATCTGTTTTACTTTCTAAAACAAAAAAGGCTTACAAGCAAACAAACAAACAAAACCACTACCTACAGAATAAAATTCAAGTTGCTAAGCATAGAATTTCAAGCCCAAGTAACCTGATCCCAAATTATATTTCAACTTCACCTTCCCGTTTCAGGACCTCCCTCCAGATACTTTATCTGCCACCACTCTCAGCAACCCTGACCTACCAACCACTCTCCAAATGAGCCGCGCGCACTCACAGTTGTTCTGTCCATTGTGCAGCTCCCTTTTGCTGATTCTTAAAGTGCGACTAATCTTTCGAAGCCAAACTCAGTAGCTGCCTCCTTCAACCGCCAACTCCCACAGTCAACATGCTAAGTCTCTTTCCTTGGGATTCCACAGCAAACTCCCAGCCCCTCTGACACGCTGCCCGGCACTGCTCACCCAAGATGGCAGAAAGCACAGAAATCAGACAGACCTGAATTTCAATCCCACAATTCCATTCATTTAGAGAACCCATCTTTATTTACTGAGACCCTAACTTTGTGTAGCAGGCAGCGGACTAGGTACTAGGGCATCAACAGCAAACAAGTTGAAGGCAGTCCCTACCCGCGTGGAATTCACAGTCTAATGGAAGATACGGGCAAGTAAACATGCAGCTATAATGTAGAATGAGAAATGCTTCCAACAGGAAGTACATAAAATAAGCTTCTAACCTTGGAAGGGTAGGTGTGAAGATGGCTTCCCTAGAGGGGAAGTGATAGCTTTAAGCTGAGACTCTACAGGTGCGAATTAGTGATAACTCAAGGTGCGTCCAGCTCTAGCGTTCACTAGCTGACTACTGACTTAACCTCTCTGAACCCCTGGTCCTCGTCTGTGAAAAGAGAACCACATCACCAACTTCCTAGGGTTTCTGTGAGGACTCAGGGAAATATAAGGTGCCTGGCTCGACGGTGCTCAAAAGAGCACCTTCATTACTACAGCTGACCCTTGAACAGGAAGGTTAGGGATGCCGACCCTCCGCACAGTGCAAAATCCACGTGTAATTTACAGCTGGCCCTCCACATCCGCGGTTCCTCTGTACCTGCAGCTCCGCCTCCCAGACACAACCAACCACGGGTCACACGGTATTGTAGTATTTACCACCGAAAAACATCCATATATGTATATATGGACCTGGATGATTGACATCCATGTTGTTCCAACTGTAATTTGCCCTTTAAGCTCCTTCAGGATAGACTCACATCTAATTCATCTCAGTGTCCCCCACAGCACCCAGTGCAAAGATAGGACAGTCCCCTAAGCCAGAAGCCCCTCACCTGAGTATGTTGATGCAGCCGTTGCCATTTGTCAGGAAGAACATATTATTGTCATTGTTCCACGAGATCTCATTGACCTCAAATTTGAACTGCTCCTCTGCTTTGGAACGGTGTGTCTTGGCATCAATGAAGGTCACCACGTCATCCTTGTTGCCCACGGCAATGGTCTGCCCGTCCGGGCTCCAGCAGATGTTAATGTTCTCCCCTGGGAACCCAGATGTAATCAGCAAGGTACAGTGTGCCCGTAATCCTCCAGGTGTTTATTTTGTTGTCACAGGAAGACGAGGGCTGTCACCAGAGCTCACTCAGTGAGGTCCCCATCAATGGAAGGGAACAGCCACTTACAGATCACCACCTAGGAGCCCAGCACCTTTATCTACAAATTTCCCCCTTCAGTTCGCACAATCCTTCTCTAAAGGACAATTTTTTTATCCTCATTTTCAAGATGAAGAAATGGAAGATAAGAGAGATGAGCCAAAATGTCAAAGCTATACAGTCACGGAGCCAAGATCTAGGCCCAGATTAGACACCAAGGCCTCTCTCACACCAGCACCTCCCAAATGCAAGTCATTCACATGCCATTCTCACAGTCTTTGTTACTATCCGTGTGACTGCTAAGCTTTTCTTCATTTAAGATTTTTCTTAAAACTGACCTTAAAAACTTTCTTACATAAATATAGCTTCACTTTAGCAATAAATTCTATGGACTAGTTCTTCTTTTTTAGTCAATATTAAAATATACACACAATCAGTCTTCAATATTCATCCACATATCAACCAAATCATTCATGAATCACCAACTGTGTACTTGGGGAAACCGCTACAACATTCCACCTCCAGGTACAAGTCTTGCCAACAAAGCCCAGTAGCCCACATTGAACAAATCAATTAAAAATTTTGTCAACTTGATTGATTCTAAGATGCGTATGTTTTCATTTTATTATCTATAATGTATCTTAGAATGCATCACGACACATCTTAAAATTTTTGGTGTATCACAATTACCTGATACATAAAGCTTTTTTTTTTCCTAATGGTGCACAAAATATTAGTGCATCTTATAATCAATAACATTTTAGTCAATAAAATTTAATAAACAGCCTCAAGATTTATACGACAATACCTGGTAAAGAACAGAGTCTATAAATATACTGCACAACTTCCAGGTCATTTTCTCCCAGATCAAAACCACTTACGGCAAGATCAGTCATTCTAACCTATTAGCAGTTTCCCAACTGTTTTTTTTTACACATGTGTTTCTCTCCCTGCACTAAACCCTAAGGTCCTGGGAGCTGGAGATAGTCCCATTCAGCTCAGGGTGTCCCAGAACTACAGGGCCAAGCACAGAGAAGATAGTCAAAAAATGCCTGTTGAATGACTCTAAGTAGCTTATCTTCCTATTGCCCTCTCTCTGAACAGTCACCTTTAGTGTTCACGGTGGCAATGCATTTCGTAGTTCTCACGTCCCAGATGCGAATGGTTTTGTCCCCAGACGCGGTGACAAACAGATCAGGGTTACTTGGATGCCAACAAAGCTGATCCACACTATCCCCATGCCCCCGATAATTGTTTTCTTTGACCTGAAACGACAGAATCCAGATGTCACTTCACCCATACGTACCTGCCTCCACACGCACCTTCTTAACCTTATTCAGAACAAGGTATTTTATAACCAACAAAAGTGTGGATAATTAAAGAGTTCAGTCCTTCCAAGCCTCTTCCCAATATCCTCCCTCCCTTCCTTCCCATCAGTCTGAACTACTCTGCGGACGAGCTCCGCATCAATGCCCTTACCATTCTGCCCTCCCTGGCCTTCCTCATGCTTTCTGGTTTTCCACCCTACTCTGCCACCAAGGGTCCCAACCCACCTCCTCATTGCCAGGAGGCCCTATCGTTTCCAAAAAGGCCCTACTTACCAGCACAGGGAGCCCACCACCGCCGCCCTAGTCACTCCTCACCACCACACATTTTTCCTCTCGCTCTCCCACACCCCCACCACCCTCCTCATCGCTGGTCACCATTCCTCCCCGCTCATCGTCACACCTCCCGACTGCTACACTGCCTACACACCCCCACCTGCCCTCACCCCGGGTCCTCCTCCCCACCAACCCCCTCCCCGCCCCCTCGTCACCCCCACACTCCTCGTTCCCGCACCGCGCACGCCCCTCACCTCCACGCCCCTTCCTACCCCTCCCCGGTCTCACCTCCACCCTCCCCTTCGCCCCATTCTCTCCTTACCGTCACACCTCGCTTTACCACAGCCCCTCTCCCTGGCCTGGACCGGGCCCTAGCAGCTCACCAACCGGTCCTTCTCCAGCAGGAAGACGCTGGCCGTCTTGTCGAAGGACCCCGAGGCCAGGCGACGCCCGTCGCAGCTCCAGGCCACCGAGTGCACCTTGGCGCTGTGCGCCGGGAACTCGCGCGTCTTGCTGTGGCCGCGGAACAGCTCCTGCATCCCCAGCACGTAGCGCGTCGGGCCGCTGGTCACTGAGCACCAGGGAGCCATCGAGCCGGGACCGCTCTGGCCCAGCGCCGAGGGCCCCATGGACGTCGCGGGAATCGCCATGCCGAGCTCCCGGACGCCGACTCGGCCGCCCAAGCCCGGGTGCAGTCACTCCTGCCGCCGCCCCCACACGCATGCGCATGGAGAAGCGCGCCCCCCGCGCAGCCGCACTGTGGGCCACCCCGGAAGGGACTACAAGTCCCGGCATGCAGCGCGTTCCCGCTTTTTGCCTTTTCAAGAGGTAATGGTTCCGCTTTAAATTTCCTTCACAGTTAACATTTAGGAGGTTTTTCGGGGTCGTTATTTTCCTCTTATCTACTGTTTGGTAGATATGTTTTTATCCCTGTTTAATCGAAGAAATAAGCCAACGCAATCCTTCTAAACCTCAGGTCCCCATCAGTAAAAAAACCCTTTTTTCTAGGGTTGCCTCCGACCCCTCAGCCCCTCCCGTAAAGCAGAAGGCCCTCAACTCTTTGCTGCAGAAGAACCAGCTAGTGAGCTTGTCCGAGTAAAGGGCTAGGAGTTTGTTGGGTTGGTGGAGGAGTGGAGGAGGGGTTGGGGCTGTTTCTTAAATAAATTGTTTTTAAAAAGTGCTATATGCACATGATTATATATGCAAAAATATGTAAAAGACACAGAGTGAAAAGTCAATGTCTACCTATGTCCCGTCTCCTGGACTATTCCCTACCTCTCACACCCACACCTTAAACCACACGCCCAGCATCTTCTTGCTGAGGAAACCAGGGATGAGCGGCTGATGCCAGCCAGAGGCCTTGAGAAGGGCTGTGGGCTGGGGCAGGGTTTCGGTGGTGGGAAGATGGCTGGACCTTTGTATGAAAATACAACAAACTAGTGAGCGTAACATAAAAGAAGCAGACTCACAGATACAGGGAACAAACTAGTGGTTATCAGTGCAGGGGAGGTACAAATTAATGGGTGTAAAAAAGACAGGCTCAAGGTTGTATTGTACAACACGGGGAATAAAGCCAATCATTTATAATAACTGTAAATGGAAAGCAACCTTTAAAATTGTATAAAAATTAAAAATTTCAAAAGGTACAATTTTTTGGTACCTGGTAACAAATGTGGAAAATAGAGAGTAGAGTGAAAAGTAAGTTTACCCCCAAATCACCTTGTCCCCAAATTACCCTCCCAAAAAATATCGTTAAATTTCTTGCGTGAACTTCCAGAGATAGGTTAAGTAAGCACCCTGGGAGAGGAGGATAGGTGTGTGTGATCCTCCCCTGCCCCCCCAAAAATGACAGCATTCCTTACATACCTTGTTTTCTACGGTAAATAAACTTAAGAAATAATTTCGTATCAGTATATGCAGATACTCATTCTTTTAATGGATGCAGTCTTTAATGGTGTAATAGATGCGTAAGTTTATTCAGCTGATCCCTTTGAGGGACATTTTTGTGTCCATGAATTTGTTTTTAGGACCATACTGCAGTGAAGATCTCTATGCAAACTTCATTGTGCACATATGCATTTTTTTTAATCGAATAGATGCTACCAAAACACCTGAAGAGGTTCTAACAATCTACATTTCCACCAGCAGCATGGGAGAGTGTCATAAGGTCCTAAATACTAAACGAGTCCACATACAAAGCACGAGGCTCTGAGGGGTCTTAGGAAATGAGGCCCTTTTCTCTCCCCAGTTCACTTCCCTACCGCTTTAAAACTAGAAATTCTTGGAGACATCAGAGTTTTTTAGACTCCAAAGAATGCTGATAACATCAGTAGACTCTTGGGGTGGGAGATTAATTTGGTGTCTAGTTTTCCCTCCTTAGCTTTCATTTTCAGGAATCCTCTTCATATGCTAGCATTTGTTTTTTTCCTACATACACTGAGAATTTATATCTCCTGGTTCCAGATAAGGACACCGAAGAACAAAGAGGTAAAATGTCCTGCTCCGGGTCACAGGGCTGTTACTGGAGGCATGGGACAGAGCAAAGATTAGAACTCAGGTGTAATTGACTTCAGATACTACACTCTGATTCTCAGTACCTGAAAGCCTCTATGTTATAAATGTAATTCTTTGTATTTCTATATTGATTCTCTATTTTTGTATGTTATGTGTATTTTTTATTTCATTTTCCCTGGTGTCCTTTTTCTATATTCTGTAAACACAAATGGCAGAACCTCCATTGTAATACGTGTATCCCACTGCTCTTCACCGAGAGGGCTGTAATAGCACATTTTGGGGTGTTATGAAAGTCAGAGAGTCTCAAAGGAGATAAAATTCAGGGGAGAAGAGTCATGGGCCATTTTTTTAAAACTTTTTCTTTGGAAAAAATACAAATTTACAGAAAAGTTGCAAAAATAGTCAGAGCACTGCTATTCCTATGGCCCAAAGTCACCTACTTTTAGCATTTTGTTACATTTGCTTTCCTTAGACATGTTATACTTTTGCCTAAATGTTTGAGAGTAAGTTGCAAACATCATTATTCTTTACCCCTAAATAGTTGAGTATTTCCTGAGAATAAGGATATTCTGTTTTCTATCTCCAACATAGTTATTGACTTTGGTCATTTGAACAGTAACATAGAATTTAATCTACTGTCTGTATTTCAGCTGTGTCAGTTTAGCTACCAGTATCCTTAGGGCATTTTTTTTTCCTCCAGTACAATATCTAGTCTAGGATATCAAACTGTATTTAGTTACCATGTCTCTTTAGTCTCCTTGAATCTATAAAAACTCCCTAGCGTTTCTATGCCTATTATGAAATTCACATTTTTTGAAAATATATTTGATGAACCATGTATATAGTCCCTTCAGCCACCCAAAAATTCTCTCTGGGAGCTGATCTTTGCTCAAACTCTGCGGGATGTTTTCATATATGAGAGTCTCAGAACCTTTAGGGTCATTCAGATCGTAATCAGGTCATAATCAGGTCAAAAACAATCATGCCAGAGATGACAGGTTGTGTAGAGGGAATTTTCAAGGGCTGAAGGAAACATCCTACAAGGAAGGGAGAGTAGATAAGGAAGGAGCGGGGCTTGAAGTATAAGTCCTTTGATGGTGGGGGACTTTGGAGAAGAGAAGACAGGAAGGAGTCTGTCACTTCTGGCAAATCCTGAACATACAGATGTGAGTCAGTTCAACCAGAAAAGCAAACTAGTGAAAGGTACATGTTAAAGAGATTTGTTGCTGGCTTACACCACTGTGGGTGTTAGCGAGGCAAGTCTGAAATCCATAGAGCAGGCCATCAGAATGGGCAGGCTGGAACTCCCGGCTGAAGGTGCTCTCCACAGGTGGGCTTTGTTCTCTCAGGGAAATCTCGCTCCTGCCTTAAAGGCCTTTCAACTGATTGACTCAGGCCCACCCAGATTATATAAAATAATCTCCTTTAAAATTAACTAAGTATGGATCACATCTGTAAACTACCTTCCGAGAAATATCTAGATTAGTGTTTAATTGACTAACGGGAGACACATCAAAAAGACCATCACAGGGTGGCAGAGATTTGGGTCTCCCGGGCAAGGTAGACTCATTACGAGAGTCAGACAAGTGCAGAACTCAAACTAAGGAAAGGACACAAAGCTTGATTTCAGCAGCTTAGAATTTTAATTATGAAGCTGATAGTATTACAATTCTATCATAGACCTAGGTAATATTGTGAACTAAAGCATATTAAAAAAAAAAAAAAAAAAGAAGAAGAAAAGAAAGAAAGGAAAAAGAAATGACCTGATTACTTACTGTAAGACTTGTTTGGGAAGATGGCAGAGTAGAAAGAACAAGAAATCTGTCTCCCCACATAGACAACAATTGCACTAGAAGAATCTGTCTGATGTATACATTTTGGAACTCTGGAGATTACTGAAGTCTTGCAACTTCCAGAAGTCTTGAACAGTAACGCAGTTAATTTCAGTTAGTTTCCAATGAATATATGTATGTTCATGTATAACTGACAAATTGTGCTCTACACTGGAATTTGACACAACATTGTAAAATGACTATAACTCAATAAAAAAATGTTTAAAAAGATTTTAGTTAAAAAAAAAGAACATAAGTACAAAGCAGAAACAGACTCATAGACATAGAATACAAACTTGTGGTTGCCAAGGGGGAGGGAGGTGGGAAGGAGCAGACTGGGAGTTTGAAATTTGTAGATACTGATAGGCATATGTAGAACAGATAAACAAGATTATACTGTGTAGCACAGGGAAATGTATACACGATCTTGTGGTAGCTCACGGCAATAAAGAATGCAACGATGAGTGTATGTATGTTCATGTATAACTGAAAAATTGTGCTCTACACTGGAAATTGACACAACATTGTAAATTGACTATAACTCAATTTAAAAATTTAAATTTAACTTAAATATAAATAAAACTGAACATTCAGTTCCTCGGTGGCACTTAGCCACATTCCAAGTGCTACTGTACTGAGCAGCACACACACACAGCATCTGCTCTGAACACAGAATGACTTATTGGATAGTACTGGAGAGAGGATGAGATTTGACTTTAATAATAAATGATTCAAATCAGGTTAAAAAAAATTTCAGTCAGTTTCAGCTCTTAGCACAGTAGCAGCTATGCATCCCCCGTGTCCCGCCCCACGGCAGGTGGCTGTTCCACGTGCTCCTGCCACAGCCTGCACACAGCTTGCTGGAGTCGGTGTGGGCAGAAAGGACCCTGTCCTTCAAATACTGGGGATCTGTGCTCTGACTGCCACAGAGCACAGAAATGCAGACAAAAAGGCAGGCACCATTGTTCTTGCGCCTCCCTTCCCCTTTGCTGCAAGCCTGTCTCCCTCTGGCTGAAGTGACTTTCAGGGGATTTAACAGGCCAGCACCTTTTTACTCCCTCCTTTCATTTTTCTCTTTTTCCCTTTTTGGGAGCCAGACATTAAAGACTAGGACATTCAAAAACCAACTGCATATACAGGGGAAATTGAAGAGTAAACGCCATGCCCAGGGAAGCGCTTAGAGAAGACCTGAGAAGAGCTTAATTATACTTCAGGCTGATTATCTGCAGAGACAGCCTACACTAAGCAAAAAACTGAAGTAATGAATAAAAACAATAACACAACAAACAACAAAAAAAAAACAGCAAGTCCAGGGAAAGTGGGAGAATCTGATATCTAGAATTACCACATTATTAGATTCAAATTTTCTAACTTTCAAGAAAAAAAAAAAAGCCATGCAAAGCAATGGGGAAGTAGGGCCCATTCAAAGAAAAATGGATACGTCAACAGAAACTGCCCCTAAAAAGTCCACAAATGACAAATGCTGGAGAGGGTGTGGAGAAATGGGAACCCTCCTACACTGCTGGTGGGAATGCAGTTTGGTGCGGCCACTATGGCAAACAGTATGGAGATTCCTTAAAAAACTGAAAATAGAATTACCCTATGATCCAGCAATCCCACTCCTGGGCATATGCCTGGAGGAAACCCGAGTTCAAAAAGATACATGCACCCCAATGTTCACAGCAGCACTATTTACAATAGCCAAGACATGGAAGCAGCCTAAATGTCCACTGACAGAAAACTGAATAAAGAAGTTGTGAGAGAGAGAGACACACACACACACACACACACACACACACACACACACACACACACACACACACACACTGGAACACTACTCAGCCAAGCCACAAAAAAGAATAAAATAGTGCCATTTGCAGCAAGGTGGATGGACCTGGAGATCGTCATACTAAGTGAAATAAGCCAGAAAGAGAAAGAAAAATAGCATATGATTATCACTTGTATGAGGAATCTTTAAAATGACACAGATGAACTTATTTACAAAACAGAAGCAGGCTCACTGACATAGAAAATAAACTTATGGTTACCAGGGGGCAATGCAGGGGGGATAAATTAGGAGTTCAAGATTTGCAGATACTAATTACTATAGATAAAATAGATAAACAACAAGGTCCTACTGTAGAGCACAGGGAACTATATTTAATACCTTGTAATAGTCTGTAATGAAAAAATATGAAAAGGAATGTATGTATGTATAACTGAATCACTATGCTGTGCACCATATACTAACACAACATTGCAAACTGACTATACTTCAGTAAAGAAAAATTTTTTTAAAAATCCCACTATCCTTTGTTTTCTAAATAATACTGATCTCTAATCCTATATAATATTCACTTCAACAAAATTGTGCATTCCTTAAGAAAGAATATATATATATATATATATATATATATACACACACACACACACACAGTGGCACCAGCATCAAGCTGGGTGCTCAAGCCACAGTCCTAGGAGTTGTCTTTCTCCACTTGACGCTTTCTCTCAAATACCCACCTTCTACCCGTTTCACTGGCAAACCCTGATGATTCTGCCTCCGAAATGGACTGGTACTGTCCACTGCTCTTCAACACACAGCCACCCTCTGGGTCCAGGTCACCGTCACCTCTGTCCAGGATGACTGCAGTGGCCTCCTTACCAGTCTCCCAGCTTCCATGCTTGCCCGCCTTCAATTCTCCTCCATGCAGCATTTTCAGTAAATTTATTAAAACTTATGAAAGATCATGTCACATCACTTCTCAAAGCCTGTCGTTAGCATTACATTTCTTTTCAAATGAAATAAAAATCCCTCAATAAACACAGAAAAATCATTTAACAAAATCCCAAATTCATTCCTAATAAAAACTTCCAGCAAACTGGGAATTAACGGGAACTTTGGAGCCTGACAAAAGGGTTCTAAGGATACGTACAGTTAACGTCACACATAGTGGTGAAAAGCTAGCTCTGTATAGCACAGGAGGTTGCTTCCAAATCCTGGCTATTATAAATAACGCTGCAATGAACATGGTGGTACAGAGTTAGTGTTTCCATTTCCTTTGATTAAATACCCAGAGGTTGATTTGTTTGGATTAGAGACTTCAGACTTCATGCCACACCAAATTGCAGTGACACTTGGTGCCTCTGTCATGTGCTTTCACACTGACTCAAGCCCACAGTGCTGGACCATCACTCCCGTTTTGTAGATGGCGACACTGAGACTCAGACTGACTGGTGACATGACCCAGCCATGGCCACACAACTTGTAAATGGTGGAACTGGAGCCCCAAGCCAGGACTCTTCACTGGTGGGTTATTCTGCTCCCACATGGTTGTTGTAGTGCACATCTATGCATTTTGCCTAAACATCCATTCTTCCTTCCTCTAGTGACCTCATCTGAGTGTCTCTGAGGAATCACACCCGCCACCCACCACATCAATCCATGTGATTTGGGTGAAGGGATACGCCCTGGAGAGTGGGGGACGAATGAAAGGCGGAACAGGCACAAGTTTTGAGCTGGCAGAAGAGCAACTGCGGTTCATCCTGGGCTCTGCTGAGCTGCAGGGCCCAGGCCCCCATGTTCTGCAACCACTTGTGTCCTTGAGAAATAAACACAGCTGTCAGAAAGTTAAGAGATTTAGCCATGACTAATCCCAGGCCACAGATGGAACAGGAACTCAGAGGTGCCCTGGGATGTGAAGCGTTTGGGGGAAAAAAATGTCAGCGAGTACACAGAGCAAGGAGGGAGGGGATAGTCCAATGCAAATACACAATTAAACTCCAAAACAGGAGTGCAGGCTAAATGCACAGACCAGCGCCAACCCTCCTGGCGGGCAGCCTCCATATGCTGCCGTGGCGCCACTGTCCTCTAGTGGCCAGACAGGGACCAGCAGGCAGATTTTCACAATTCCAAGCACCAAGGAAAGGTGAAACTGTTCTCCAATGAGGGAGGATCACAGGGCTTGGAGCATCTGAGAGAAACCAGATCCCCTGCTCTGTACCTTCAGCCACTGGCCTCATCCAGCCTCTCCTTCTGCTCTCCCTGGCACTTCCACAACAGCCTCCTCACTGGTATTTATAAAATTTAAAAATTTAAAAAAAAAAAAAAACAGCCTGCTGGATGCTGGCTGCAGGCACTGTGCTAAGTGCTTACACACATTGTCTCACTGAACTCTTACAGCATCCTTTGGAATTGGGGAGCATCCCATTTACAGATGAGGAAACTGAGGTTCACACAAGTCGGGAAACTTACCCAAAGCCACGTGAGTAACTGTAAGCAGAAAAGAGGAGTGGCCACTGGTGGGTACAAGCTTTTTTGAGGGAGAGGGTGATAAAATATCCTCAAGTTGATTTTGGCAATGGTTGTACAACTTTGTGAATGCACGAAAACCCACTGCACTGTATGGCATGTGCGTTAGTCTCCTACTGCTGCTGTGGCAAGTCACCGCAACCTAGCGGCTTTGAGCAACACACTCCTGACTTGGGCTGCACTTGTTCACGGGCGCACATATCCCTCATGGGCCCAAACAGACTGCAACGGAGAGCAGATCTAACGTTCCTCCTCCGGACCTCCCACCCCGCCCAGGCGGTGATGGATGAGTCCCCTCCCCCCACGCGCCCACGCCCCCCACGCCCCCCACGCCCGGAGTGATGAACGCGGCTCGCTCAGCTCTGGCTTTTAGAGCCCAGAAAGCTGACGGGCTGGTGGCCTGTCTCTGCGGGCGGGCCCTGTTCTCCTTAGAAGCTGCTCCCCCTCACGGGGAAGGGGTGTGTGAAGCCTCTCCCCTGTGCCCGGGGCCGTGCTAGACACCCTTCATCGCGTTTAATCCTCCTAACACCCCAAGGAGAAGGGGATCCATCACCCCCACTTCGTGGATGAGGAACGTGGGTTCAGGTCAGTCCCTGCTGGAGCCGGGGTTCACATCCCTTTCTGCTGCTCAAGTGTGAGGCCGCCTCATTTCCACCGCACCACAGTGTCGGAGGGAGGGAAGAGGGCGGCACGTCACCCACACGTGGGGTTTCTGAGCGTGCGGCGCACGTCCTCACGCGGGCTCTCCTCCTTCCAAAGACAGGGCTTACCAGTCCTTTCCACCTGTGGGCTCTCCTCCTGCCAGCCAGGGCGACGTTGCACGGTCCCCTTTCCGACTAAAATCCTTACCACCTTTGAAAAGGGCTTATGAGTCGCATCTGCCTCATTCCCGGTCATTCTCAGCTGAGCCCACCCACACGTCACACCCCCACCAGCTCGTCACACTCACAGACACACAGATACACACACACACACACACACACACTTACACACACATACACACATCCTCCTCTAGGGACTCCCAGAATTCACTGGCTCCTGATCCCTCTTCTGGTACTCCACACTTCGGTCCCCTGCCGCGGAGAGGTCAGCCTGCTTTTGGCTGATCCTGCTCCTTGGAACGAATTGCTTCTGGCCTGCTGGATAGAACTGCTCTGGCCAGAACTCCCTGCTGTAGCCTCCCATTCGCCCACAGGAGGTGCCCTGCCAGGACCTCAGCTGCACCGCCTTATCCCCACACAGGTTAGGGTGAGGGAAGCAATCCACAAGGCACACACGTTCGTCTCACAATTAATATTTGGCGCGATAAACAGGTTCATCCTTCCCTGATCTAAAGCTACAAAGGTACTCTGGGAGCCAGCAAAAGACAAGGAATAAAAACAACAAAAAAGGGAACAGGCTGCATCAGACAGCTTCTGCCCTTTGGGGGACACTGTAACCATAACTTGTAGTGATGCCAGTCAACACAGCCACATGGTGTTGGTACAGCCTTTCCCCAGCTTTCCATGCCAACTCAGGTCTCGCCCCTTTCTGGCCCCATCAGCCCTCCTAACTTACTGGTATTTAGGGGAGAAACTGTATGATATGTCCAGACTGACCAGTCAATAAATGGCCAGGTGTGACTGGAGAAACTAAAGAACTAACCAAGTCTGTGTTCTGGGTCACTGGGAGAGCCCCAAGCTCAAAGCTCTTTTTGTTAGCTGCTCTCTCGGGCAGGACAGCAAGCCATCATGGACCGTGTAGCCAAGGAAAGAAGGTGGTGGAGCATGACCTTGCCAGTCAGCCAAGGCTGCCACAAGCTGGGGCTTTCTTCACTGATGTGTGTTAATAATGTTCCCGTTGCTATGATTGCTCGTTTAGTTAAACGTAATGAATCCCTTCATGTTTAATTGAAAAGTGGCAACATTTGCTATTTTTGCTTTTCACACATGTAGAGGAGACAATAAAAGAATCTGTATTGATGGGGAGGGGGTGTTAATAGGTCAGATAATGGCTGGACCAAACCCTTTGCGTCTGGTCACAGTGCCAAGGGGATAGTCCCAGAAATGGAGCCACAGCCGCCATTGGAATGCCGGATACTGGCAAATACACCCATGTTTACCCTCACTGAACTTTCACAGAAAACCTTGAGAGTAAGTGCTCCCCAGGCATCTGAACAGCAATATTCCTGCCGACATTAAGTGGTAGCAAGCTGGTTTGCAACATTTTTCAGAGAAGCTTGGGAGGGGGGCTGTTCTTGGGGAAGGCGCAGGTCAGCTCTCTGCGACTGAACACCTGACTCCATCTCTCGCTAACCTCGGCCAATCTTCAGCTTCTCAGAGCCACAGTTTACTCATCTGTAGAACAAGCATGGCAAGACTCGGGGAGTCAGAGTAGCCCGTTGCAATTGAAGGCATAAAGCCTTTTAGACAAATCTGGATCTGAATACTGTCACTGAGTAACGTTGAGTTACTTAATTTTCCCTGCAGCCATAAAATGATAGTAACAACCCAGTTTGAGGGAGATCTGTTGTGACAACTGGGTAACAGCTTATATAGAGTGTTTATTACAGTACCAGGCACAGAAGGCATATCTAATAAAAGAAAATGGTCTGTTAACGCTTACTGGCTTCTTGCTTACATTTTGCCTACAATATTGCTTACGACTGTACTGAGTGCTTTGCATGACTGATCTTGTCATATCCGCTTTGTCTATCCCTCAAACGACTTTTATGAAGATAAAACAAACTAATATATATATTTATCTGCTAATATGAGTACAGGAAAAGTCCTGAAAAGATATACACAAAAGTGTAGCAGTTATCTCTTACTGCTATGATTAGGGATGATTTTTTGTTTTCCTTTTGTTTACCTGCCTTTTCAAACTTTTCTACAAGCTTCCCTTATGAATGTTTTGGTTTTGTCTTCTTTTTTATGCCAAAATTCTTTAAAAAATGATACTGTTCAGATGTAACAACCTCCTACAGGAGCCATTTCTTTTGGAGGTAAGAGCTAACAAAAGCTTTGCTTTCTCTGAGGAGCTGGTCCTTTCGAGTTAGCTTATCCCCCTCTTCACTTTGCCAAGGGAGCTCAGAGCCAAATGTTTCGTTCAGTCATTCAATTAGGCCCTTACTCTTTGCATATTTCTCTTCGGTTCCTCTGCCTGCCCTGACTTTCTGTTCTAATTTATATTGGTCCTATCTTGATTATCTACCCTTATTTATATTTTACTACTTTTCTCAGTGTTTGGCACATGCCACCACAAATCCTTTCTAGCATGAGGCCAGGTGTACATACACATACATGTAAATAGCTGATGACTTTTAAGGCTTGCTGGAGCCCATGCCCTGCATTTCATATCTCGTGCATTTCACGGGACTCTTGGTTACAACATGAATCATAGAATTATAGTAATCTTGGGGACTGGAGGGGCAGTCTGAGCATGGGCAGGGCTGCCTCTGCCAGAGGCTGGCACCCGGCTGCCTGGACCTCAGCTTCTCCCAAACCTCCACCTCAGCCACAGTGCCCTCAGTGGGGTGGGGGGGGGGGGCCACCATGATGGCGGTGATGGCGGAGCAGGTGAAATATGTCTCAGTGGAAGGCAGTGGGGTGGGAAAAATTATAGCAATCTTTAAATTCTATTTATGGGTTAAAAAATCCAAAAAAAAAATATCTCCCTGTCATAACATAATTTTAGACCTCCTAGAATTGGGTCACTTTTGCTAAATGCTCAATTCTCAAAATTATATACGTATATTGACATATATTCCATTTAGATTTTTATATATAAATCTTTGTTAATTTTAAAATTAAAATTAGATTTTAAAAACTGCAAACTCATCCATGCCTTTCCCTACCCATGCCAACGGAATTTTGATGTACCCAGAAACTGCTCCTAAGGAAAAGTTAGAGGCACTAACAAAACCACTCTCTCAAAGCCCTGGGATAGAATTTCAAGAGGTCCTTAACCAGAACCTAATGTTGAAGCCAGCCAATCAGCCTGCAGTGACTTTATATCATCATTCTCAAAAGAGGGGCCTCCCTCAGGCTGGAGAGGTAGGTCATCCACAATGTCCTGCTACTGCAAAAGATGCGCAGGCAGTCCATCGACCAACACTTAAGATGCCCACCAACTTCAAGGGAACAGAACAAACAAATTATACAATTAACTTCTGTTTTGCCAAGAGAGGACATTTGGAAAATATAAACTGCTACCATTTACTATCCTCATCATTTTGTTGATGAAAGGGTTGTTGAAAAAGTAAGAACAATGTAAACTTAGAATAACATCAGTTTGCTAAATATAATAAATTTAAAGACAAGTTCATTACAAAAGGGCATTATCAGCCAAATACATAATGTAAAAGCTGAAATAATGGAGGAGAGAAGTAACGCAACAATAATAGTTGGAGACTTCGATACACCACTTTGAATAACAGATTGAATAACTATATGGAATATAAACAGAGGAACAGATGGCTTGAACAATACTATTAGCTAATAGATCTAACAGATTTATAGAACACTCCACACAGCAACAGCAGAATACATGTTTTCTCAAGTGCACATAGAACATTCTCCAGGATAAACCATAAGACAAGTCTCAATACATTTAAAAGGACTGAAATCATACAAAGTATGTTCTCTGACTATAATGGAATGAAATTAGAAATTAACAACAGAAGAAAATTGGGGAATCACAAATATATGGAAATTAAACAACACACTCCTGAGAAAAATCAGTGGGTCAAAGAAGAAATCGCAAGCGAAATTGGAAAATACTTTGATATAAATGAAAATGAAAATATAACATGCCAAGATCTATGAGATGCAGCTAACGTACTGCTGCAAGAGAAATTTATAGCTACAACTACATGTATTCAAAAAGAAGACAGAGCTCAAATCAATAACCTAACTCTCCACCTTAAAATACTAGAAAAAATAATAGCAAACTAAGCCCAAAGCAACAGAAGGAGGTAAATCATAATTAAAGTAGAAATAAAGAAGAGAAAAGCAATAGAGCAAGTCAACAAGACCAAAAGTTATTTCTTTGAAAAGACCAACAAAATTGACAAGTCTTCAGCTATACGGATCAAGGAAAAAAGAACAAGGCTAAATTGCTAACATCAGGTGTGCAAGGGAAGACATTACTGTTGACTTTACAGAAATGCCAAGAATTAGAAGGGAATACTGTGTATTTCAACAAATTAGATAACCTCAATGAACAAATTCCTAGAAAGACAAAAACTGCAGAAACTGACCCAAGAAGAAATAGAGTAGAAACAACCCAAATGTCCATCATTGAGGAATAGACAAACAAAGGTTCATCAGAAAAGGGCACTTACTAGCTCGCTCCCTCTCCTTCTCCCCCTTCTCCTCCCTTCCCCCTCCCCTCCCTCTCTCTCAATTGCATTTTGTGTGATTCCATTTATATCAAATGTTCAGAATTGACAAAATTCATAGGAGAGGAAATATATTAGTGGTGGTCAGAGGCTGGGGGAGAGATGGAAGCAGGGAATGACTACTAATGGGTTTAGGGTTTCTTTTTGGGGTGATGAAATGTTCTGAAATTAGATTGTGGTGATGTTTGTGCTATTCTGTGAATATACCTAAGAGTTGCTGAATTGTACACTTGAAAAGGGTGAATTTTATAGTCTTTGAATTACATTTCAATTTTTAAAAAGGGCATTAAAACAATGAGTGAAATTTGAATATGAATTACATACTAGATGATAATACTGTATCAATGTTAATTTTCCTGAATTTGATTGTTATAATGTAGCTATATAAGAGAATATTTTTAGGACAAACACACTGAAACATCTAGAAGTAAACAGTCGTAATGTCTATGGCCAATTATCAAATGCCTCAGCAAAAATAATAAAAATGAAATCAGTCAATGAGGCAATTAATAGTTTGTAAAATATTAGTTGATAACTCGAGGTGAGAGTTCATTGTTCCACCCTTGCAAGTTGTGGCACTATTCTTACAAGTTTAAGCTTTTCAAAGTAAAAAAGTATCTTTTTAATGAAAAAGATATAGGAAATTCAGAAAGGCTTAAGCAATGTTCTGATCTTATGTAAAAGTCACATAGTAATACAATGTCAGGGCAGCATTCCATCTGTATTTGTCAACACTTTTTCATTTGTAAGTGACAGAAACCCATTTACAACTGGTTTATCAGAAAAGGGCATTTATTAGTTCACAGAATTACAAAGTCCAGGAATGGGACCAGTGAGGCATGGTTGGATCCACACGTTCAAATGCTATCCTCAGGAAATAGTCTTGCTCTCTTAATCTCTGTTCTCTGCTTTCTTCCATATTCTTCTCATTGCCAAGCAGTTTTTGCCACTCCTGGTGGAGAAGATGGTTGTCACCAAGTCCAGGCTACCATCCTATTCTATCCTCTCACTAACTCTAGTAAAAAAAATAAATAAAAGCATACTTGTCTAACAGCTCCAAAAAATGTTTCATTGACTCTGACTGGCCTGACTTACAGACCATCTATGAACCAATCATTGAAGCTAAGATGATACAAAGTTTCTTGCTTTTCTTAATGGGCAAAATAAATTAAAGCAAAACAGAAACATAGTCTGTAAAAGTAGTCTCCCTTCCTTTCCTGGTGCCCAGTGCATCAGTCTTCCCCAGAGACAACATTGCTACCAGTTTTCTGGAAGCTTCCAGAGAAGTCCTTTTACTATACAGGCATATACGTGTGAGTGTGCATGCACTCACACACACTCACATGCACACACAGATGGCAGCAGAATGGACACACTATTCCACACCTTACTTTTTTCATATAACAATAGATCCTGGAAGTTTTCCATGTCATTACATACAGATCTACTTCGTGTTTTTAATGGATGTGTAGTGTCACACAACATGAATATGCCATAAAAATCTTTTTCATTTTATTCAATAAACTCTCATTTAAAAAAAAAACCTGGAAGTTCAACATCTTATAAGTAGAGTTTGGATTATTTTTCTCTAATATCATGAAATTGCAGTTTTTCTGCCCTCTAATAATCTTGTAAGCTATTTCTGCAAGTTATCCTTATATGATTTGAGACTGTCCAATCCAGAAAAATCTCTGGGTCCTGCCCATGTACAGGTTTCGCTACCTATTCACTGGCAGGAACGATTTCTAACTGTGTTCAGTGTTCATAGATTTGGCTAAAGATGCAAAGTTGGTCAGTTTCCCAGTGCTGTTTTCCAATCATTTTTTTCCTATTCTCGTTTCATAAAGGAGGCTGTTACTTTATGCTTGAATTAGAAGTGACACACATTTGAAATAGTGCCATAGTTGTAATATTAAGAAAATCTCACTACATGCATAAAACAGAAGCAATGCCATCCTTACCCAACCCCCAGTTTGAAAAAATCTGCCCAGGATTTTATAATTTCAAAGTTAGCAGGTGAAGGGGAGGGTATAGCTCAGTGGTAGAGTGCATGCCTAGCATGCATGAGGTCCTGCGTTCAATCCCCAGTACTTCCATTAAAATTAATTAATTAAACCTAATTGCCCCCCCCTCACAAAAAGATTATTTTAAAATAAGCAGACCAGGGGAATTGTGTACTGTGTTTACACAGCTGTCAAATAGGGCGTTTTTCAGCTAGCAAAAAAAAAGATACCATTTTTATGTGCTTTGGAGAATTCACCAACACGAATCACCATGATTTACCATGCTGACAGCTTGGAAAAGTACACTCTGCTAAAGAATAGAGATCATACCGAGAAATTTTTAGAAGTCAGCATTGAAACAAATATAAATAACATTGGCTATTAACCTAGAAATGGGTGAGTTTTTAATAACATGAAGTTACAGATCTCTGTCCCCCTCATAGAGAACTGGCCTTGAAGTTCCTTCAAAGTTCTTATTTCTGCTCTGGGGCTTAATAGCCAGAGACATCTGGCCAGTGACTTAATCTCTCAAAGCCTCAGTTTCCTCACTGGAAAATGAGGATGATAATAGGATTTGGCTCACAGAGCATTTGTGGGGATTAAATGAATTAAATGAGATAATGCACATAAAGTGCTTTTCGAAGTGGCTGGTCCAGAATAAACAATCACGAAAGGCTCACGGTGACAGTGGTGGTTTGGTTGTGGCTTGCTTCAGAGCGTTAGTTGGTGGATTACTGCTCCTTCAGTAGTGCCTTATCTGGGAGCTAAAACTGCCAGTTTCAATAAATATCAGAGCAGTGGTTGCCTGCTGGGGGTGGGGCTGCTCAGGACTGACTGTATTGGGGATGAAGGGACCCTCTGAGGTGATGGAAATCTTAGATATCTTTATTGGAGGGGTGGGTTTACAAGAGGGTATACATTTGTCAAAATGTGTAAGATCTACACATATCACTGCGTGTAAACCTTTAATTCAGTTTTTAAAAATTAGCATCTTAAGCTAATAAGTGTCCTATTCCGGGAACAAGGTGCCACTTCTTAGTGTTCAGCAGGTAAGAGACAGAAATTATTTTTGAGGCCACGCAAACAGGGAGAACTGGGTTTTTTCCTACTCTAAGACGACAAAATCCCCCAGAAGGGAGACAGGTGGAAGCCAAATAAAGAAAATCAGAAGCGGTAGAGTAGCTTCAAGCCCCACACCAGCTTCCCCACATCTAAGTTACGGCAGAGGGAGAAGGCACTGAAATGCCAAGGAAATTAGGGGACTCGAGAATAAGCCTTGGGTACCACCTCCTGGCTGGCACTCTGAGAGCAGTGCCCCCGTGCGTGTCCCCTGTACCACTGGACAAGGGCATGCTAAAGAGGACAGCATGTTAAGGGCTGGCAAGCCTCTCGGGAGGCTCCCCAGTACAGTTCCTGCATGCCTCCGACTGGCCAAGGAAAAAACAACGACAACAACAGCAACGATACATGTGAAGGCTCCCTATATTCCAAGCACTTTTCTAAGCACTGTATATGTATTATCTCAGTTAATCCTCTTAGAAGTCCTACACAAGCAGTTACTAGTATTACCCACTTTTTATTGATCAAGATACTAAGGCCAGGATGGCTGAGAAAATTTGACCTAAGGATGCAAAGCTAATGAGTGCTGGAACTAAGCAGTATGTAGCAGAGCCCTGTATCCTCCAACTTTTTGTTTTTCAACATTATTTTTGCTATTCTGAATTATTTGTTTTTATTTTGCTGTTCTAGTTAATTTGAATCAGCTTGTCATTCTTAAAAAAAATGCTGCTGGGATTAGGATTGCGTTGGCTCTATAAATCGATTTGGAGAGAGCTGACATTGTAGCAGTACTGAATCCTGGAATTCATGAATATGGTATATTTAGGACTTGGTGTTTCTCTCCTCTGAGTGAGGGTGAAGAAACTGGCTCAGAATGTCCTACAGCGGAGCCTCAGCTTGGAAATTCACTAGCCAAAGATTTGCCTCTTTTGTGCCCTGGTTCTATTGTGACAATCTACCTTAAGGCAAAGGATGACTAAGCATCTAGTCATCTGAGTGGAAAAAGAGTTACATACTGGATAAAAACACATGGGTTGAAATATCAAAATATTTTCCCAGCACACCAAACAAAAGACTTTGTTATGTATGTTACAATATTAATGTAACAAATGGTAGAATTCAAGATGAAAAGCACTAAAGGGGACAAAGAGTGATACTTCATATCATTAAAAGAACAATTAACAAAGAAGTATTGGATTTTTATATATCTCACCTTAGAGCTTATAAAAATATAAAGCAAAATCTAATATACATATCAGACTTCACATTTAAGATGATGAATCTTCTCCGTCAATATCTAATGAAACAAGCAATAATGACACATGTCATCAGCATTAGCCAAACAAGACGGGTGGCCAAGAAAACAACCAGAATTGTCTGGAACAAATGGAGAAGTCCAGCTTAGTTCAGGTCCTACCTTCAGCCTCACCTCCCAGCAGCCTTCCTGGTGAATTAATAAGATCCTGACAATTCTCGCTAGTGCCACCTAAGCTGGAGTGACCCAATCTGAATGAGAATCCTTATCTTTTATCCCTTTCGTCTGAGAAGTAGCACAGATGGCTTCTAGAAATGAATGGGGGAGGTAAACAATGGCACTGACTCTCAAACAAAAGGGAAAATTTCAGAACTATCCACTGAACTAGGGAAATAACCTAAAGAGGAGGAAATTCAAAGCTGCAAAGTTGAAAAGATTGTTTTAAAACTCACTGACCAAAGGTCTCCCAGAACAGACTCGTAGTAAAAAAGTTAGGTTTATTTACCCTGCTACCGCAGGGCAGAAAGTTCTCCAGAGGAACAACAGGGGCCTCACCAAGACTAGAAGGGGCTTCCTGTGGGGTTTGGACTTGTGCTGGATTATTCCAGAAAAGTTAAAGGAGTGGAGACCAGTTATGGACTGAAGGTTGTCAAGAAATTAGGGCAATTTAGTGGCTGGGCATTTTAGTAATTTTTCTCTAGGAAGATGGATTAAAACAAGGCTAAAGCCGTCATTGGTAAAGGACCATCTGGCACTCAGGTTAGTCGGAAGTGGGGGATGTCTTACTGTTTCTATAGCAATAGCAACAAATATTTTTCACACATCAGATTGACACAGATAAAAAGCGGTAACACCCAGTGCTGAGGGAAATGTATAGAAATAGGTTTTCTCATTCACACTAGATTGAGTGTGAATTTATAAGTGTTTGAAAATTATTACTGTGGAGAATTTTAAACATACATAAAAGAAGACCATGATGTAAGGGACTCCCATTATACCAGCTTCAACAACTGTCAAATCATGGCCACTTGTCCATCCTTTCATCCACTTCTCTCCCTCCAGTACTTTTCTGAAGGAAATTATTTCATCCATAAATATTTCAGTTTGTATCTCTACCATTATCACACCTTAAAAAAACAGTAAAAATTTCTTAATTTAATGAAATATCTAGTCAGTGTTCAAATTTCCGATTGTCTTATAAATATCATTCTTATTTTCATAGCTTGTTTGAATTGAGCTCCAAATAAGGTCCACATGCAGCTTTTTAAAGTAATACGACCTTGTATATTAAAAATTAAATATATACATATCCTTTGATGTAGTCATGGTAGTCCTAACAATCTAAGGAGGAATCTGTGAGAATATTTATTGTGGCATTGTTTATAATGACAAAGAAACTTGAAAACAACTTGAATTTCCATTGATGGAGGAAGAGTAAATAAATGTGTACGTCTGTAGTGTGGATAACTATGTTGCTATTAAAAAATCAAGTTGGATCTGTAGCTCCTGCTCTGGTGGGCTGCCCCGATGAATTAAGTAAGAAAAGATATGTAACTGAAAGATATATATAGTTTGTGATCTCACTTTTATAAAAGCAAATGACAAATTCACAATCTTCTATGCATTTTTATGTATTCATTTTTATGTGTTTGTACATATGTCTGTATTCCCTTGAAGATGTTCATATGGTTATGGGGAAACGTGTGTGGGCTCACATACCTGGGCAAATGACATTGGTCATACAATGGTTGTCAAGAAAGAGTGCATAAGGCAAAAGGAAATAAGAATAAAATCAGATTAGAACATGGAGAAATATTTATGGTGTACATTACATGAAACGTGGAAATCAAACTCTAGCCATAGTATCATTGCAAATGCACATGTAAAACTGACTGTAGTGGAATCAAGGACAAAGGAAAACTTAATTTAAGTGGTAGAGTTTTATCTCAGATTTTTTTTCACCAGAAAGTAACATTGGAAAAAAGAAAATAGATTGTTTTATATACGTGTATATTACATATATCCTCAAAATAATCAAATAAATCCATATTTGATCAATAAATGACAACAAACCAATTTTTGTCTATTTGATTTTGTCTGTCAATAATGTGTATTATTCAGAAAGCATCTGTTCAGATAGTTAGGTCATTCAAAATGGTGTTAAAACGTCATCTCTTTACTTTTTAAATTTAATTTTCTTACTTTATTTTATTTTCTTTGGGCAGTCCACCCAAGCAATCCTGGAATGCCTAGTGGAATGCAATGTTACCCGATAATTCCTATAAAACTAAGGTTGGCACTGTGGTCACCAATGCAATCTGGACTGAACTGATGTCCTAATCCAATTATTAACTCAAATCAGAAATGTAAAAGTTCACTATGTATTTTCTACTACATTTACTGCTAATGAACAAGTTGTTAGGTACAAAGACAGGATTTAAGTAATTCATCCTCCCCCAAGCAGCTTCCTACATTCTTCTAAGTTAATGGACTGCTTTGTGCAGAGTTTCTTTTGAACTCTGCTTCCCCAGGAGCCCACCGATACCACGCGTAACTGACTCAATTCTCTCACTTCTTCCCTCCATTCAGTTGAAATTCACAAACTCCCCTAATGCCGAATGTTCCTTCAAACAGCATGTACGGACTCAGACAATTGTAAACAGAAATGTGAAGCCAGCATTAAAATTGCATGCCCATGCAATGATTCAGATTTTAGCCTTGGGAAGGTCCAAAGGGAGGGTGGCTCTCAACTTTCACTTTTTATTTTGTAACTTTTTGTAGCATGAATTTTCTAATCTCATAGATGTGTTTCTTTTAAATTAACAAACTGTTCCTTGTAGGCTGGCTATCAGGGGTGGAAGAATGTGATACACTATTTTGTTTGCTTCTTTGTGCTTTTCTATAAAGTAAGAGCCAATCACATACTAGCCAAGGAATGGATAATGTAAATCTATATTTACTGGCCCAGAAAACTGTAAGGCCTTTTTTTTTAATTTAAGAAAGACAATTGTAATACAATGCGCACAGTATGATCCCAATTATGTAAAATTGTGTGTTTGCACCTGCAGGTATTGACATTAATAAATGTCTGGGAAGATATTATAAAAGTGTGATGTTGTTACACATTCTGTTTTATAACCATTCTAAGTTGCCTTAATTTTCTCACAATGAGGATGTGTCATCTTTGAACATAGAGGATAACACAAAATTTTAATAAAAACTCTGACATCTACTTGATATCCCAGCAAACTAGAAGCTGGGATGGAAACAGGGTAAAAGATAAGAAAATGATTTAAATAAAGTTATACACACTGAGAGGTTGCCTACTAAAGCAGTTCAGCGGCAAAGCGAGGAGTGACCCAAAACTGGGAGATTATACCTGGAATCTAGCAAAGGGAACAGAGTGTTCCCCAGGGCAGGGGAGAAACCTGAGCCAGCTAGCTTTAGCATAAACAAAAGTGGGTCTGCAGGCACTGACCTGCAGACCTGTCACAACAAAAAAAAGGAAAGAAAGAAAGAAAGAAAGAAAGAAAGAAAGAAAGAAAGAAAAAAGAAAGAAAGAAAGAAAGAAAGAAAGAAAGAAAGAAAGAAAGAAAGGAAGGAAGGAAGGAAGGAAGGAAGGAAGGAAGGAAGGAAGAAAGAAAGAAGGAAAGAAAGAAAGAAAGAAAGAAAGAAAGAAAGAAAGAAAGAAAGAAAGAAAGAAAGAAAGAAAGAAAGAAAGAAAGAAAGAAAGAAAGAAATAAGATGTATATCCACCCAAAAAGTCCCTATTAATAAGCCAGGAAGTCTTGTTGCTTAGAACATTTTTACTACAAATCATGGTTTCAAACCTCCATACCAAAGCAGAAATGCTCTTTGAATAAAGCTAAAACTACATGTCATTTTGATAAGTACATACAAATACAGGTAAATATACAGAAAAGTTCTAGAGGAGTAAACAAGGAAGCACTGAAGAGGAGAAACTGGGATCAGGGTGGAGGAGGTGGTCAAAGAGGCCTTTAACCTTGTCTATAATGTTTCAATTTCTTTAATAAGAGGAAAATATTAACATATTTTCATAGTGGTTAAAATACACAAAATTTACAACACAGCCATCTTTAAGTGTGCAATTCAGTGGCACAGTACAGTCACAATATTAGACAACCATCACCACTCTCTTCTAGAACTTTTTCATCATTCCAAACAGAAATTCTGTACCCATTAAATAACTCTCCATTTTCCCTTCCCCTAATCCCTGATAACCTCTGTTTTCTGTCTCTATAAATTTGCCTATTCTACGTAACTCATATAAGAGAATCACAAAATACTTGTCCTTTTGTGACTGGCTTATTACATTTAGCATAATTTCCTCAACTTTCATCCATGGTGTAGAATATGTCACAATTCCCATCCTTTTTAAGGCTGAATAGAATTCCACGGTGTGGACATACCACATGTTGTTTATCAATTCATGAGCTGATGACCACTTTGAGTTATTCCTGCCTTCTGGCTGTTATGAGTAATGCTATGAAGATTGACGGACAGATGTCTGTCTGAGTCTCTGCTTTCAGTGCTTTCGGGAAAATACCTAGGAGTAGAATTGCTGGATCCTACGGTAATTCTCACTTTTTGAGGAACTGCCAAACTGTTCACAGCAGCTGCACTGTTTTATATTCCCACCAGCAACGCACAAGGGTTCCAATTTCTCCACATTCTCGCCAAAACTTGTTTTTCCCTTTTTTTTTTAACCTAATAGCCATCTGAATGAGTGTGAAATGGTCTCATATGGTGGTTCTGATCTGCATTTTCACATGTTATTTTCTTTATGTGCTATAAATTTTTAATTAGAAATTATTCTAGAAGAGGAAAGTAAGGGATCAGGATTTGTTTTCTTCATTCACAAACTAGGGATATCTTCTTCACTGCTAAGCTCCGTGAGGACAGAGGCCAGCCCCTCACAAGGTGTCTGGCACTCATTAAATAGGGTATACATTTGATGAATAAATGACTGCATTCACCTCCCAATCTGTGTACGAGTTGAGGGGAATAAGTCTATGAGGAAGTGTTACCTTGAAAAATACACATGTGAATATTAGTCAGCCATAAAAAAGAAAAAGAAAATCCTACCATTTGCGACCACGTGGATGGACCTTGAGGGCATTATGCTAAGTGAAATGATTCAGACAGAGAAAGAGAAATACTCTTATGATCTTCCTTATAGGAGGAATCTAAAAAACACTGAACTCACAGAAAATGAGAGTAGAAGGGAGGCTGCCTGGAGGGTGAGGGGGAAATGGGGAGATGTTGGTCAAAATGTATAAACCTTCAGTTATAAGATGAGGAAGTTCCAGGGATCTAACGGACAGACAGCATGATTATATACTTGAAAGTTGCTTTACTGTTCTCACCATAACAACAACAAAATGGTAATTGTGTGAGGTAAAGGATGTGTTAACTAACCTTATTGTGGTAAATATATATATATCTCCAAACTGTACACCTTAAACTTACAAAATGTTAATGCCAATTATATCTCAATAAATGTGGAAAAAATTAAATAAGACAAGTCACCCAGAGGAAAAAGAAAAAAAAAACACACATACAAATTGCTGAAAAAGACAACGTCATTTTGGAAGTCTTGGGTAAACAGCATATTTCAAGACAGATCCAAGATGACCAAGAAAACCTAAGGGACACTACCTACAGTTTTAAGAAAAGCAGCTTCAGATCCAGTCTTCATCCATCTGGACTGCCAGATATGGACAAGGAACTTTTCAAGCGTACTCATATTACACAACCAGGGGACCTGGTGTTTCCTGTGTTTCAGGCAGGATGGCTGATGAGAAAGGTATATACAGTCAGGACACCATTGTACCCCTAAAGTCATAGCCCTACTTGTATGCTTGAAAGTCAGTTACTAATGTTAATCACTTTATCATAAATTTTGCAACAGGGGTAGATATTTTAATTTTTTCCAATTAGTTCATATATCCATGAATAAACATTACTTATCGGAGATGGCAACCATCCATTGCTTCTCCCTAACTGAAGAAGATGGAAGCCATTCAACTTGTTCTCTTCCATTCCCTTCCCACAAGTTTAAAGTGCGGTAAACTATTCCTCTCCCCACTCCCCAAGCTGAGAACTTGTCCGAAAGTCACTGAACCATTGCCCCGGACAAGCCCCTAAAGCCCTTCAGGGTGAAAGAAGGGAGGAGAGAGCTAATTGGTCCTGAGAGGCACCAAGATGGGAGCTGCGTGGATTCCCTTCCTCCTTGAGTCATGCATGTGCATTCTATATGAGCCAGTCAACTGGAAAGCACGGAAGGCGGCTGAGACGGAAGGTGGCTGAGGTGTAAGGCCCTTGCTGGTGGGGACGTCTGGGAGGAAGGGTTGAGACTGACCTCTTCTACGCTGGAGAGCGCACGGGGGGAGACCCCAGACAGCAACGACAAGCCCAGTCCAAGTTAAGAGAGCTGGCATCTGGACTCCTGACACGTTGGGAGAACCATCACTGACGTAGCAATACCCAGAAGAAAAAGAACAGACAATTTTTCATGGACAGTCTTGCAGAGAACATTCTTTCCCTCTCCTCTGCATCCCTGTGTGAAGGAGCAGGAGCCAAGGAGAGAGAAAGGAGTGACATTCACACGCCCTCCACTACGAACTGCTGTGGCCACAAGCCCACCTGCACCAGCAGAATGGAAAGAGCGATGAATTAAATATGAGATTAAAGATATTAAATGGGCAGGCCCAAGTCATAATAGTTGGAATGAGACTGTGCTAGTTACTGAAAGTGGCTGCACAGTTATGGGACGAGAGTAGAATATTCTTCAGGGAATCTGCTAAATGAAGAGTAAATGGATTTAAGTGGATTGCTAGAGAGTGACGGTTGTAGAGGAAAAACTAAAATTGCTTCCTACTTATATCTCACAAGCTCAGATTTCTCAAACTGGCTATACACTTACCATAATCTATAATTATTTACTCATTTATCGTTTGTCTTCCCCATAAACTATAAGCACCATGGACCCGAGACCATGTCTGCGTTGCTCACTGCTGTATCCCTTGAGTATGGTATATGTGCTCGGCAATAATTTGATAAATGAAGATTCCTTATCTTTTAAAGATACAAACTGAAATGCCTGCAGAATAAACAATGTGATGCCTGACATTAACTTTAAAATAATTCAGGAATGTGGGGGTGAGAAAGTGGGTGGAAATATAAATAGAATAAGATTAGTCATTCTTGAAGCTGAATGGTGGGCACATAGGGTTCATTATAATCTCTCTTTTGGTGGGAGAGGGTATAGCTCGGTGGTAGAGGGCATGCTTAGCATGCAAGAGGTCCTGGGTTCAATCTCTAGTACCTCCATATAAATAAATAAAACCTAGTTACCTCCCCCCTCAAAAAAATCTCTTGTTTAACTTTTTTAAATCATAGTAGAATCATAATTAACTTTCTTAATTTTAATTTTTTCTCAACATAGTATGAAAACATCTAAATATACGTAAAAGGTAAAAGTGAACACCTATACAACTACCACATAGATTTGACGTTAACATTTTGTTGTGTTTACTTTATCCATATCTATCCATCTATACATTTATCCATCTTATTTTTGATGCATTTCAAAATAACTTGCAGACTTCATTACACTTCACCCCTTAACACTACAGCATACATACCATAGAGCTCAAAATTTTACCAATTCTTTTTTCATTTACAGTGAAATAATATATTTACTATATATAAATACATCATACATTTACTATATAAAAATATAACATTTATTTACGTATATAGTCTACAAAAACACATATATTTATATTAGTTTTTATTTTTAGAAGTTTATAGTCTATTATGTTTGTGTTCCCCCAAATTGGTATGTTGATGCTCTAACCCCCAATGAGGCCTTAGGGAGGATATTAAGGTTAGATTAGATTAGGGAATAAGGATGGGGGCCCTCATGATGAGATTTGAGGCCTTATGAGAAGATGAAGAGGTCTATCCGTCACCCTTGCCCTCTCCCTGCATGCACCCACTGGGGAAAGGCCATTTGAAGATATGCTGAGAAATTTGCAACCCGAGAAGAGAGACCTTACCAGAAACTGAATTGGTCAGCCCCTTGATCTTGAACTTCCCAGCCTCCAGGACTATAAGAAAATTAATTTTTGTAGTTTAAGCCACCAGTCTACAGTATTTTGTTGTGGCAGCCTGAGCACACTAAGACATAGTGTTATTAGGAAGCCACTGAAGGGGACTTGATTACATACTTTCTTAAAGATCACTTTGAACAGGGAGGAAGGAGTGAAAGAAGACAAGAACAGGTTCAGGAAGACTGGGTAGGAGGCTACAATAGTAGACTGGGCCAGGGGTGATCTTGGTTTGCCTAAAACCATAACAGCAGACGCCAAAAGAAGTGAGTGAGTGCAAGAAATATTTGGGTAGTAAAACAGTATTTGTTGATGAGGAAAGGGTAGAAACTGAGCATTAAGCTCAGACTTCTCACTTGAGCAACCGCTGGCTGGTGGTACCACCAGTCACTGCGGTGGGGAACACAGAAGAGAAGCAGGCTTTCTTTGCAGGGGTCGGGAGGGAGCAGGTGAGTTCAGTTTTAGACATATTCAGCATGAGACGCCCAAGAGATTCAATAAACATTTGGATATACACACCTGGAGCTTTGAGGCCAGGGCTGGGCTAGAGATAAAACTATGGGAGTCATCAGCCCAAAAATTATCATTAAGGCGTGGGAATGCTTGAGACTGTGCAGGGAGAAGTATACAAAGGCCACGAGGAACTTCGTGATTTAAGGAGTGAGTTAGAGGAGCAGAAGTCAGCTAAGGAGACTGAAAAGATGTGGCAACAGAGGTGCAGAGTCACAGAAGCCCAGAAAAGAAGCAGGGAGTTAAATAAACTGAACGTTTCACGGTATTTGGTGAAGACAGCTTAATGAATCCCTTCACAACAAGGATGATTTCAAACGTACCACCAGATCATCTGAACTCTGCTGGCCGTAGACCAGCGGTGTTCAATGTGTGTTCCCCACGATGGCAGCATCGACATCACCTGGGAACTTGTCAGAAATGCAAATTTGGGGGCCTCACCGCATGCCTACTGAGTCAGAAACTCTGGGGTGGGGCCCAGCACTCTGTGTTTTATCAAGCCTTCTGGGTGACTCTGATGCTCAGTAAAGTTTGAGAATCACTGCTCTAGGCAGTGCTTAGATAGCACCTGATAACCATTCCGTTAGGATCCAGTCCCCTTTGCAGTCAACACATTCTCCTTTGGATCTGTTAATACATTTTACCAAGCTGCTAGAGCCTGAGCAGCAAGATTCTGTCAATACCCCGCATTTACTGTAACACAGATCCTATCCTGATTTTTATGTTCCTGCCCTACAGCCAACTACCTACCACTTCTCTGTCTGCTGGGTACATCTTTTTTCATCTTTATACCTTTGCTCATTCATAACATCTAATTACTCGTCATGTCTGCTCCTTCATCACTTCTCTTTGTGCATTTTTTCAGTTTCTGATCCTGCTACTGATCTAACCCCTAAATCGCACAGTTTAAATTCCTGAGTGGCACGGATTGTTGGTAAAACCGCAAATTGGCACAATTCAGGAGAGTAATTTGGCATCATTTATCGAAACAACAGATACATCGCCTTTGACCCAGTAATCCCACTTCTAGGAATTTATCCTACAGAGGTATTTGCCCATGTGCACAAAGAAGTGGGCCTCTTGCCGCCCACTGGGCCACAGGCCAGCTCACCCACCCTCAGCAGGGGCCCCTCCACCCGCCAGGCCAGTCCGAGGCCAGCCCCCCCCCCCCCCCGGGAATCGGTTGAGGCCTGTTTACACCTCACTGCACACTTGAGTCAGTTAGAAGCAGCTGGGAAAGAAGACCTTGCAGCCTCAGCGTCCCGCACTCTCGCCCTCAACACCGCCCCCAAGCCGGCTGATTTGATTTTCTCACTCTCTCTCTTTTTCTCCTCGGGAAGGGAGGACGAGGGCCACCGCCAAGGACAGCGACCGCGGCCCTGACCCGGCGGCCCACCGCCAGCCGCCAGGGGGCGGGGCTAGGGGGAGGCGGAGCCGGGCCGGCAGGGGCGGGGCTCGGGCGTGAAGGGGCGGGGCCGGCGGGGTGATGGCCCCGGTTGTCGCTGCCGCCGCCGCTGCTGCCGCCTCAGCAGCAGAAACCGAAGTCGCCGCCGCCGCCGCCGCCGCCGCCGCCGCTGCCGCCTCCCGGGTCGCCGGCCGCCCGCGCGCTGGCTCGGCTGGGACCCGCAGCCATGGAGGACTTCATCGTGATCTCGGACGACAGCGGCTCCGAGAGCTCCGGGGGCGCCCGCTCGGGCCGGGCGCGGAGGCTCCGCCGGGCCCTGTCCCGCACCCCCGGTGCGCCTCCCCGCCGAACCGTGGTGAGTGAGCCCGCTGCCTGTGGCCGAGCCGCTCGGTGGCCGGGGCGTCGCCTCGGCTCGGGAGCGGACCACCCGGCGCGGCCGGGCCCGGCCCGCTGCTCTCGGCGGCCCAGCCGTCCGCCCCTGGGCGCCTCACAGCTGCAGCGGCTTCCCGCCTTGCCGCCTTCCCGGCCTGTCCAGCCCCGGCCAGGCCTCCCGGGCTCCGCGCTCAAGCCCGAGCGGGCTGCGGCTGGAGAGTGGCGGCCGAGCACATGGACGAGCAGGTCCTGGCGCGCCTGGTGCGGGGGGTGCCGGAGCCCCCGGGGGGCCGCGGTCCAGGCCGGGCCGGGCTGGGGGGCTGGGGGCCTGGCGGGGGACGCGGGGGCCCTGGGGGCGTCCCGGACCCCGAGGCAGGGACGTGGGAGCGTGTAATTGGCTTGTGGTGGGTGCAGATGAATGCAGGGAGGTAACAGGAGCCCGGGCAGGGCGGGAGGGAAGCTGGGGCCTGGGCCAGATAGTGGCCTCGCTCCAGGGCCTGGCAGCCGAGCGAGGGGCCCGATTTTGGAGCTGTGGAGGAGGGTGATTTATGTCGCTTAGCAAACATTTACCAAGCTCTAAACGGATAGCGAGGGAAGCCTCTTGCACGAAGTCTTTTTCCCTCAGGCTCCCTTAGTCTTTGTCCTTCTTCCTGAGGGAATGAATAAAACATCTATGGTCCTTGCCCTTCTAGAATCCTCCACAGATATTTATTGAACCCTAACTCTGGGCCAGATGTTCCAGGAGCTGGGGATAGGATAGAACACACAACATCTGTGGTTCCCGTCACACAAGGTGATGTAGTCAACAAGTGGCTATTGAGGACTCAGGGGCTGGGAGGTGGGCAGGGCACCCCCTCTATCAGAAGACTCTCCACGTCAGACTTGCAACAGTCTTCTCCAGCCTCCCAGAGTCACGCCCCAGAAATAAAGGAATTATCACGCCCCTGTTCTTTGTAAACACCTTTCTTCACATGCAGATATTGTCAAAACAGATCTAACTTCTGCTCCTCCAGGCCCCTTCCCTTCCCAGCTTTGTAGTCCCCAAGCCTCCACTGTGAGCCACCTTTGTGTCCCAGGTATAGTGCTAAATCTAGGAGGTCACTATGCATGGCCTGTAAAACTAATTAACTTATGGTGCTGAGTTGACATGGTTCAATCAAGAGTGATTCTCTGTCAATTTCAGTAAAGAATTTAGAGGAGATGGACAGACAAAGAGATTTTCAAGTAAAAGTGACCCCACCTGGGAAGTGACTGTACTGACTGCTGTGACAGTGTCAGGGCCATACAAGATCTGCATTAAATATTGGTTGGATGAAAGAATGGTTGAAGGAATGGGGGAGAGAGCAGTTCAGATGGTGTTTGATAGGTGAGAGCGGATACAGTAGGAGCAGGCTTGGGGTGGAGGGAATGCTGCATTCAGTTTGGACTTCAGAGGAGTTGAACTCTGGAGAAAAGTCAGGACTGGAGAGATTTGGTAATCATCTCAGTAGAAAGGAACCTTGAAGGCCTAATTGTGATTTAGATAATCAAGGAAAGAGTATAGAAAGAAAAGGTGAAAGAAAAAAAAAATGCTGCAGAATAACTCACAAACTGCCTTTCCTCTTAGTTCCTCCTCTTTTCTATTCCTCTTCCTCTCAATCCCCACTTAACTTTGTCCTTCCTACCTGCTTCCTTTCCTGCCAAGTGGTGTCTGTCTTCCCTCATCCTGGTCCAGCTTCCTTCTCCAAGTGCACCGATGTCATCCTTATCCCAGTCTGTTGTGTGTACTGTCACCCTTCTCACACACACACGCGCACACACACACACACACACACACACACACACACACACACAGGGGTGTTCTCAAATTGCCCCCCTCCCTTATGACTACCCAACCAAGCATTTTGACATGGAACCCTCTGGGTTAAAGAGAAATAAAGGGCAGGTTCCAGAGCAGTGCCCAGTGTAAATCTTGCTTCTCCCAATATTTACTCCAGCTTTCTAAAAACTCCAAGCTGGTTCTCCTTTTATCTTTCTAGCAAGTTAGATAAGGGTGGTAGGATAACCACATAAAAGGTCAAGTCTCATTAAGAGACTTGCAAGGTTATAAAGCCTAAGGTGTCTTTGTCCAACTTTTCCTCAAAGCCCCAAGGTCAGAGGAACCTCTGTGCAAATCAGGAACTACCCACCTTCTCCCCTACCCCTGAACCACCCCTTCTCTCTCTCTCTCTCACACACACACACACAGCTGTGGGAGGAGCTTTGGCAAATTCTGTCATCTCAGCTTTTGCACTTGAGAACATCAGTGCCTACATGGCAGGACCATTAGAAGGTTTTTAATGAAGCAATGCAAGGAAAATGTTCAGCATAAATGATAGCTTTGGCTACACTTTGTGCTGTTTCTCAGCCAGGCCTGACCTTCTCAAGCTTGGCAAGCAATGAAATAGAAGAAACAAGTTTTGTAAAAAAAAAAAAAATTTTTTTTTTCTGTTTTTACAAATATTTGACTGAGGGGAAACAACTTGCTTCAGTTCGGAAGATCAGAAAGCCATCTCCAGTGCTGAAGCCGACGTTTCTGAACTCTTGGGTCTTAACCTGGGCTTTTGTCTTCAGCGAGTTGATGAAATGTGTCTGTGTTTTTTATAATATTTATTGGGTTGTTTTTCCCCACTTATAAAAGCAGAACATGTTCAGATAATTTTGGTTGGCCTAATTACAAAAAAATTTAGAAATATATATGGAAGAAAATTTAAATTGCCCTTAATCTCACCATCCAAAGATAACCAGTGTTAACATTTTGAAGTCTGCCTGCCTGAACTTTTATCTGTAAATGCCAGTGTGCTCTCATAATGTATCCATGTGTCTCCGCAATACATATTTTTGCAAAAATGAAGTCTTGCTATACTTCATTGTTTTCAGCTTGCCTTTTTCTCTTAATATACTTTTTATCTCTTTCTGTGTCACTAAGTAACACATCTTCAGTATTTTAATGTATTTCATTGTACAGATTCATAATTATATTTCTCTTTTCCTATAAATGGATATCATTCTGCCATTTCTAAATTTTCTCTAATTATAAACAACTCAGGGAGAAATTTCCTGAGAAATAATTTTTATATCCTTATTCATTTGTTTGTTAGTGAGATTGCTGAGTCAAAATGGGTGCCCTCTTTGGAGGGCTTTTGCTGTATATTGTCAAATTTCCTACAGAAATCGTGCACCAATTACATTCCCACCATACCCCTTTCGCCGCTACCTGGTCACTCCTAGATACTGTCAATTTATTGAGGAAATATTTATTGAACACTTACTATATGCCAGGCCACTCTTGAAGGTGCTAAGACTACAGCTGTAAACAAAACCAAGTCCCTGTTCTCGTGGAGATTTCATTTTAGTCAGACAGAGACAAAGAGTAAACAACCACATAAATGTCATGTCAGATGATGTACAGGGTGTTAGGAAGAAAAGTAAGGCATTTGTGTTCTTTTAATCTTTGCTGATTTGATAGATTTTGTGAGCTGTCATGGTTTTAGTTGGGGGGCCTGTGATTCATTTCTTCCTTAAATATTTATTGAGCACATGCTTTGACCCTGGGTTGCAAAGGTCAACAAGATGACGATGGGCCTACGTTCTGATGGGGAAATATAAGAAACAAACTAACAAATAAGTGAACAGTGTAACAGAGAGTAACTTGGGTGGAGCTGGGAACATTAGGTCATGTTTTCAAAGAAGCCCTCTCTGAAAAGTTCATGTTTGATCTGAGAACAAAATAACAGAACAGATTTGTTATGAGGACATCTTGGGAAATAAAGTAACAGCAAGGGCACAGCAGGAGCGGAGGCTTGGAGGTGGGAATAGGCTCGACTGGGGGAATCGAAAGGTCAGTGGGGCTGGAACGTGAGTGCAGGACAGAGTTGGAAGAGATGAGAAGTTGATGGGCTGGGTTATACAGGGCCTTGAGGACCACAGTAAGGAATTTGGATTTTATTCTTACGTAGTAAGTAATCTTTGAAGGGTTTTGAGCAGGGAAATAACATGATCTGATTTACATTTTTAAAAGGTGACTACCATGAGATGAGAAGACTGTAAGATAAGTTGACTGTGTAAATTTATCATCCAGGTGGAGATCTTTCCCCAAATGAAAGGGGGTGTTAACTGGACAGGGTGTCAAGCAACAGGTGAAAACTGAAACTGTCCAAAACAAACCAGAAGTATAGTCACCTTACTGTAAGGGACAAAAGTAGAATCAGGGAGATCCATCTCGGAGGTGGCAGCAACAGTCCAGACCAGAGATAATTGTAGCTTGGACTAGAGTGGTGATGCAAGCTGGGGGAGCAGAAGGATATGAGAGGTATTTAGGAAGTAAAATCAACTGGTCCAGATCCTTGGACATGGTTAATGAGGGGAAGGGAGGAATCAAGAATGATGCCCTGGTTTGGGCCTGAGCTACTGGATGCAAGTCCATGTCAGTCACTGAAATGAGGACGCCTTGAGCAGGAACAGGGTTGAAGGAAAGATTCAAGAGTTCTTTTTTAAAGGTGTTAAATTTAAGCTGCCTGTGGGATAGCCAACAGGTATGATGTTTGTACTGAGTTTGGAGGCCAGAGGAGAAGTCCTGACTAGGGCCCCACATTTGGTGTCATAGCACACAGGTTGTAGTAAAGTCATAGGCCAAGATGAGATCATGCAGGCTGAGTGTCTACAAGTGGGAGAGCACACAGGACCTAGCCCTGGGACGTGCCACCACGCCTCGCCCAGGTGAGGGCGAGGGAAGGAGGAGCAGCTAGTGAGGCTGGCGGTCAGAGCATGTGCCCAGCATGCGGTAGAGCTGGACACCCTGCACATGTTTATTTGAGATAGAATATTGGAGACCTCTCTCTATACACAGTGTGTGTGTGAGTGTGTGTCATCTGCCTCTTCTTGTCCTATCAAGTTTAGGGGTTTTTTTTTCTGCTAATTTTTCAGTTTTATTTACATAGTAAAGACTTTATAGGTTGGATTGGGTCCCCCAAAATGATATGTTGAAGTCCTGGCCACCACTACAGAATGTGCCCTGATTTGAAAGTAGAGTCACCGCAGATGTAATCAGTGAAGATGAGGTCATACAGAGTAGGGTGGGCCCTTAATCCCGTATGACTAGTGTCCTCATAAGAAGATGTGAAGACGGAGAAAGAACACATGTGACAATGGGAGCGATGCAGCTGCAAATCGAGGACACCAAGCAGTGTTGCTGGCGACACCAGAAGCTCAGGGAAAAGCACAGAACTGACTCTCCCGTAGAGCCTTCGAGAGAGCATGGCCCTGAAGACACCTTGATTTTGGACTTCCAAGCCTCCAGAACTGTGAGAGGATAAATTCTTGTTGTTTTAAGCCAGCCAGTTTGTAGTAATTTGTACCAGGAAACTAACAAAGCCCCCTGTGTCATGCATGTCACATTTTTTCAACCTTTTGATTTCTTTGGTTTTCTTTACAGTTTTAAATTAGTATGTAGTCAATTCTGTAACTCTTCTCCTTCATGATTTCTGTCTTTGTTGTCACACTTAGAAAGGCTTTCCTTACTCCTAAAATCATAAAAATATTTTTTGCGTTTAATTCATTAATCCACCAGGATTTCGTTTCAAAAAAAGAATAAAATCGTATTTTTCTCTCCAGACGGTTAGCTAGTTGTCCCAACATCGTTTATTGAATTACCTATCCATTTTACCCAGTGGTTTGAAATATTACCTTTATCAACTGATAACCTTCGTGTCTATCTGTGGACTTTGTATTGTGGCCTCATAACATGCTGTTATGGTAATAAGCAAAGGAAACTCTCATTGCTTTTCCTTTTTAGAATTTTTCTGGCTAGCTTTGCATATTTATTCTTTCAGGCAACTTTAAAATTATTTGGTCAACTTCCAAATTTTTACTTTTAAATTGGGATTACACTAAATTTAGTAATCCATAGTTTGTGGTGTTTTATTTAATGAAGTTTTACATTTTTACATATGTCTTTGTGCATCTTCTTTCTTTCTTTTTCTTTTGTTTTATATTTAGAAAGATTTTTCCTGTCCTGAGATTATTTTCCTACTATTTCCTTACTATTGTTCTTTTACTGTCTCATTCTTAATTTTTAGTTCTTTAATTCATCTAAAATGTTTTATGCAGCATGAAGTATGCTTACCATTTTCCGTATACTGTATTGCCTTATTTCTAAGACAGCACTTAATCTAAGACTTGCTGTCAATGTAAGAACAGGTTTTTAGGGAAAAAGAAACTATCACATGAAATGTATACACTATTATATGCATCCTGATTGCAGATGTATGAGGGAAACATTCTGGATATTCGATTTTATAATATATGATGTAAATCAACTGTCTGGGAATCATTTGTTAAATAATTATTTTTCTCCACTTATTTGAAACACATTTTTTACACCAGATTATTTTATACACTTGTATCTGTTTCTGGGTTTTCTATTCTGTTGCAATGATTTGTCTATTCTCAATGCCAGAACTCTACTGTTTTACTTTTGTGGTTTGATATTTTTTCATATCTGGCAGAGCAATTACCTCTCCTTACTTTTTTTTTCCCAAGAAATTTCTTGGCTGGTGTGACCATTTAGTTCTCCAAGTGAATTTTAGAATCATCTTATCAAGGATTACATTAGCTCAGGGGATTACCTTGGGCCAGTTTATTCTGTGCTGTGGGAGGCTGTCCTGGGGCACTGGGATGTTTAGTAGTGTCTTTGGTCTCTACCCCCCAGATCGATGCCAACCCATCACAGCACTCCCCTCCGCTTGTGACAACCAGATAGTGCTAAATGTCTCCTGTGGGGGGCAGAATTGCCACTGGTCCAGACCACTACATTAGATTTATCATTTAAAGGAGAATTAATATCTTAGTAATATTGTCTTTCTAATTAGAAGCATAGTTTAACTTTTCATTTTATGGGGTTTTCCTTCTTGGCAATCAATAAAACTTTAAGCCTTCCTTTGTTTGGGTCCTGTGCCTCTCCTATCAAGGAGCTGGTATTTTGATTCTGAATGACTGCTGTATAGGGTTGACCATATTAATCATGGTGAGCATGAATGACATAGTGAGAAAAGCTGGCGTTCATGCCAGGCATCATGTGAAGTGCCTTGCATGGATTAGCTCGTGCCGTCTTCACTGCAGCCCCATGAGAGTGTAGGTACTATTATTGTCCCTATTTGATAGATGAGGAAACTGAGGTAGGTTCAACCAGGTGCTAACTGGTAGAGTTTTAACTATTTTTATGTGTTTGTACACAAACATACATAAATGTCTAATTTTCTCCCAGTAGAGTCATACTAATCTTTTAAACTACTTAATACATTTTAGGCATTTTAAAAATATTGGTACCTCTTTCAAACTATTGTCCACTTTGTTTACAGTGGTATTCCCAGTATATAATAAGGATCCAGGCCCACAGTATTCATTTAATAAGTACTTTATCAGCTGTATGTTATTCTAATATAAAAAAAAGCCATAATTTATTTAACCAGCCCCTTATCGATTTTAATTTTTTTTTGCTATTACAGACTATGATGTAATGAACTCTCTTGCATGGTCATAAGAGTGTGTTTGTAGGACAGGTTCCTTACAGTGGAATTTTGAAATTAAAGAGCAATATGTATTTATGATTTTAATATATGTCACTGCTGTAGACATAACGTCGTTTGTTGTGGGATCTTAGTATCTGAAATCCAGAGCTCTGTTTGCAAAAACTCCCACCTTTGGTGATAAAATGTATTTCTTCCTAAAGAAGCTTCAATTCCATATACATTCCTAGGCTCCCTCGCACCTAAGGCTTGGACATATGTACTTATTCCAGACTTCGAATTGGAAGCTGGTGATGAGAAAAGCAGGGTAAAGTGGACTCTATTTTGGCGAGGCCACAGCAGCAATGGCCTGACACGTAGCAGTAGGGCCCAGGGCACAGCTGGCCACGTGACAGTGATACTGGCATATTCAGTTATGCAGTATGGTTTCAAGCATCCATTATGGCTGCATAGACTCCAAGCTTGTTCTCAGGCTCTCCTCTAAATCCTGGGTGCTACCCATTATCCTTAATCAGTTCCTTTTGTACTTAAATTAATCAGAGTGGATGTTTTTTAGGATTTGGTTTTTTCACTTGCTCCTAAGATCCCTGGCTGATACATAACCACCAAATTATACTTCAAAAAGACTGTAACGTACATTCTTACATGAACAGTGTTTAAGAATACTTGTTTTCTTATACTTTGGCCAACCTGGATGTTATCAAACTTCTTAGATTTGTGCCACAGGTAATAGTCTAACTTTTCAATTGTCTAGAATTTTGCTCAAAGGGAAGGCTCCTCTCAAATAGTAGGTTAACTCATTTAATACTGTTGAATGATCTACCCGATTATGTGGAAAACTACCTGTGTCATAAGCTAAGTGTCCAGCTCTGGGGCCCATTTTCTACATATTTTAATTGCTGTAGCTCTGCAGTTTACCTTGACGTTTGGTAGGGCAAAGCCTCCTTATTTATCTTTCGTTCTCCTTTTATGTTATTCTTGAGTCTTTCCTCTTTCAAATGAACTTTTGAATCATCTTATTCATTCTTTTTAAAAATACCACTGGAATTTTGTTTGGGGTTTGTTAAATTTATATATAGATTAATTTGGGGATAACCAACACTTTTTAAACTTTAAATTTTGTTATAAAATTTATATGGATAGACCTATATCTATTAAAGAAATTGAATCAATGAGTAATTACCTTTCAAATCACAAAGCACCAGGCCCAGATGGGTTCACTGGTACATTCTTCTAAACATTTAAGGAAGAAATTACACCAATTCTCTACAGAAGATAGAAGCAAAAGAAATAAATACTTCCTAACTTATTCCATGAGGCCAGCATTACCCTAATGCCCTAAAAACAGACAAAGACATTGTAAGAAAAATACAGGCCAGTATGTCTCATTGAACATAGATGCAAAATTCCTCAACAAAATGTTAGCAAATTGAATCTAACAATGTATAAAAATATACACCATGACCAAGAGGAATTTACCCTAGGTATGCAAGTCTGGCTCAACATTCAAAAATCAATTAATGTAATCCAGCACATCAACAGGCTAACAAAGAAAAACCACATCATATCAATAGATACAGAAAAAGCATTTAACGAAATACAATATCCATTCATGGTATTTAAAAAAAAAATCCTCAGCAAACTCGGATTAGAGGGGGAGTTTCCTCAACTTGATAAAGAACATCTACAAAAACAAAACAAACAAAAAACCTATCATACTTAATGGTACAAAGCTTGAAATTTTCCCACTTAGATCAAGAACAAGGAAAGGATGTCCCCTCTTATCAATGCTTTTCAGTGTTGTGCTGGAAGTCCTAGCTAATATAATTAGACAAGAAAAAGAAAAGTATACAGATTGCAAAAGAAGAAATAAAACTGTCTTTGCTCACAGATGTCATAATCACATATGAAGAAAAAAATCTGAACGAACTGACAAAAAAAAATCTAATAGGGGATAATAGCAAAATTGTAGGATGCAAGGTCAGTTTACAAGGCAGTCACTTTCCTATATTCCAGCAATGAACAAGTAGAATTTGAAGTTAAAAACATATTACCATTTATTTTAGAACCTAAAAACAAGAAATAACTAAATATAAACCTAACAAAACATATATAAGATTGGTATGAGGAAAACTCCAAAACTGATGAAAGATATTTAAGAACTAAATAAATGGAGAGAGATTCCATGTTCATGGATAGGAAGACACAACATTGTCCAAAATGTCAGTTCTTAGGAACCTGATCTATAGATTCAATGCAATCCCAATCAAAATCCTAGCAAGTTATTTTGTGGAGATCAATAAACTGATTAAAGTTTATATGAAGAGGCAAAAGCCTGAGAATAGCCAACTTAATACTGAAGAAGAACAAAGTCAGGGGACTGCCACTATCATATGGACTTCAAGACTCACTACAAACTACAATAATCAAGACAGTGTGATATTGGTGAAAGGAAAGACAGACAGATAAGTGGAACAGAATAGAAAGCCCAGAAACAGAACCACATTACTGCAGTCAACAAAGACTATAGAACAGGCGCTAAAGTAGTACAATGGAGCAAAGATAGTCTTTTCAGTAAATGGTGCTGGATAAGATAGCTTCCCATTTCTTTCTATCATCTTCAATTTCCTTCATCAATATTTTATAGTAACGTGGTACTGAAAGTCTTAGCTGGTACAATAAGGCAAGAAAAGGAAATAACAGGCATACAGATTATAAAGGAAGAAATAAAAGTGTACCTTTTTCCAGAAAACATGACTATGTACATGGAAAATCCTAAAGAATCTACAGGAAAGAACAAGGGGCGGGGAAGATGGAGGAAGAGAGGAAAGAAGGAAGGAAGAGAAACCCTTTTAGAACAAGTAAGTGGGGTTATAAGTTAGCGAGGTCCCTGCATACAAGGTCAACACAAATCAATGATATTCTGTATACGAGCAGTAAACATTTGGAAACCTAAATTGAAAACACAGTATCATTTACAAACATCCCCAAAAATGAAATACTTTGATATAAATCTAACAATATATATATAGGATCAATATGTTGAAAACTACAAAATGCTTCTGAAAGAAAGAAAACTTAAATAAGAGACATACTGTGTTCATGGATGGGAAGACTCAACATACTAAAGATGTCAATCTCTTCCCAAACTGACGTATAGATTTAACTTAATTCCTACCAAAATCTGAACGTGGTCCTTTATGAATATAGACAAGCTGCTCCCAAAATTTGTGTGGAAAATAGGAAATAAATTAGCCAAACAATTTTGAAAAAGACTATATAGTTGGAGGAATCAAACTATCCGATTTTAAGATTTACTATTTAGCTACAGCAATTATGACAGTGTGCTATTGGTTGAAGGATTACCACATCAATAAATGGAATAGAATAGAGACCTGAGAGACCCACACAAGTATAGCTGATTTTTTTTTATAAAGATGCAAGAATAATTCATTGGAGGAAAGATAGTATTTTCAACAAACAATGCTGGAACAATTGGACATTCAAAGGCAAAAAAAGAACCTTGGCATAGACATCATACCTTATACCAAAATGGTAACCTTACCCAAGGAAAAAGCAGATAGTCTCCCTAGGGTAGAGGGCTTAAAAAGAGAAAGGGGGATCCTGGGTCAGTCTTTGGTTCTAGTTTCACCAAATAATGAAGCCATTACTTTTTCCTTGTAGAAAAGACTGACAGGTGAAGGGAAACCTGAAGTATCTCTTTTATTTTCGGTCTTGTTGAATGGAAGTTCCATACATGAGGTGTGGAAGATCAGCTTTCCCCCTCGGAATTATTTCATTTTCAATTCAGCTCGTATTTCTGGAGCACTTAACCATGTGTCGGATGCTGTGCCAGTCACTGTGGCACTGTACTCAGTCCTAGAGGGAAAGATAAGCAGTTAATTTGGGGATATAGTGAAGAGCCTGGACCAGGACCTTCTGCCTTCAGCAGCATGACTGTTCTTACAGGGCTCTCTGCTAAAACAAAACAAAACAAAACAACTAGATCTTGAATGAAACTAATTTTTCCTGCTTGGTGGGCTGGCAGGAATTAACAGAAACCTCCGCGGAGAAAAAGAAAACCAAAACCATGAGCTGATCCTGGAGTGGAGAAGAGCAAATCCGTTATCAGCGCCGTGATAAGGAGCCAAGCCTCCGACCAGCACCTTGCAGGTGCTGGCGAACGAGACTCCCAACTTCAGGCTTTTCGGCTACAAAATGTGAATAATACTCGCCTCACAAGGTTGCTGTGAGGCATTGAGTTCTGAAAACAGGATTAATGGGAAGGACAAGGGCCTTGTGGGTTTATTGCTGAGTTTCATTCTGCAGATGCAAACTATTGGAGTGTCTTAGTCATCTGTATTTCTCTTCCCTCTGGTGACATAATTATTAAAATTAGAAACATAATTTATTATCTGTGAAAACTTAGGGTAATATGTGATGGAAATACAAATTACTTAATTAGGAGTTAGGAAGAGGCTGAGAGGACTACGAGATGAGAGGATCAATCTACAATAGTTATTAGATCAAGATTATTCGTTTATCATTTGTTAAGTCCATGATACCGTATAGGTACCAAGGATACAGGATACAAAAATAAGTTGCTGTCTAAAGGGGGAGAGGATTAGCAAGTGCTCTGCCGTATGCACTGAAGTGATACGGTGTGTACAGAGTGCTGTGGAGTCATTGAAGAGGGGAGCAATGAACTCTCTCCGAGGTAGAGCAATGCAGTTGAATTGTACTTCCAATCTATGAAACTCCCTTAACCTGCTAAAATACTCCCTGAAGGCGCAGTGAAAAATCAGCTGACAGTAGGGAGAAATCTACTCCTGAAAGATAGCTGCATGGGGCAATCTGAGTTTGCTGCATTCCCTGATTTGCCACTTACATGGCAGAAAGCTGAAGTTTCATGGTTTTGAAATGTCAGGGGATAGAGGTCAAGAATGGCAGAGCAGCAAGTAATTGGGAAAGAATCCACAGAAGCAAGACAGTCACAGGAAGGGTAAACCCTAAAATTTGAGTAAAATCTCTGCCCAAATCCTTGACTGACAGCCAAATTAGGCAAGCACAGGAGAGAACCACTCTGCCCCCCACCACCAAGGGGTCAGGTTAAAAGAGCAGCAGCTGGAAACCATAGATACCAGCAAAGCTATTAACACCTACCTTGTGTGAAGGAGACAAAGCTTGCAGTTTGAGCTCAGGCAGATTAACGACTCGAACAACAACAATGAAAAGACAGTTTTTAGAAGGACACAATCAGATCATTACATGTATTACATATAATACTGTTTCCAACCAAAAATTACTAGACATGCAAAGAAACAGAAGTGTGACCCATACTCAGGGGAAAAAGCAGGGCAGTCAATAGAAACTGACTCTGGGTGAGCCTAAGTGTCGGATTTAACAAAAACTTCAAAGTAACTATTATAAATAGGTTCATCCAGTTGAAGAAAATATGGCGTCAGTGAGTGAATAGCTAAGAAAATCTCAACAGAGAAATGAAAACTATAAAAAACAGAAATCCAGTTTATAAAAAAAGGGAACTTTAGATACAGAGATAGATACAGCCAAGAAGGAAGATTGTAGATATATATGTAAATATATCAATAATTAAGTGTAAATGAACCAAAAACTAATCAAAAGGGCAGAGGTTGTCAGACTGGACAAAAAAGCAATGACCAGCTATGTGTTAGTTATATGAGGTACACTTAATTTTTTCTCATTTTAATTTTTTTTCCATGTTCTTTTTCATTACAGTTTACTACAAGCCATTGAGTATAGTTCTCTGTGTCATACAATAGGACCTTGTTGTTTTATCTGTTCTGTACGTAGTAGTTTCTATCAGCCAATCCCAGACTCCCAGTTTATCCCACCCTTGCCCCCACCTCCCGGGTAACTTTAAGTTTGTTTTCTATGTCTGCAAGTCTCTTTCTGTTTTGTAAGTTCATTTGTATCATTTTTTTAGATTCCACATATAAGTGCTATCATGTATTTGTCTTTCTCTGACTGACTGACTTCACTTACTATGATAGTCTCTGTGTCCATCTATGTTGCTGCAAATGACATTATTTCATTCCTTTTTATGGCTGAGTAGTGTTCCATTCTGTATATATACACCACATTTTCTTTATCCATTCATCTGTCGATGGACATTTAGGTTGCTTCTATGTCTTGGCTATTGTAAATAGTGCTGCTGTGAACATTGGGGTGCTTGCATCTTTCTGAATTGGAGTTTTTCTCCTGATATATGCCAAGGAGTAGGATTGCTGGATCATATTGTAACTCTATTTTTAGTTTTTTAAGGATCCTCCATACTATTCTTCATAGTGGCTGCACCAATTTACATTCCCACCCACAGGGCAGGAGGGTTCCTTTTCCTCCACACCGTCTCCAGCATTTATTATTTGTAAACTTTTGATAATTGCCCTTCTGACTGGTGTGAAGTGATACCTCATTGTAGTTTTGATTTGCATTTCTCAAATAATTAATGATGTTGAGCATGTTTTCATGTGCCTTTTGGTCACCTGTATGTCTTCTTTGGAGAAATGTCTATTTAGATCTTCTGCCCATTTTTTGTTTGGGTTGTTTGGTTTTTTGATATTGAGCTGTGTGAGCTACTTGTATATTTTGGAAATTAATCCCTTGTCAGTTGCATTATTTGCAAATATTTTCTCCCATTCTGTAGGTTGTCTTTTTGTTTTGTGTATAGTTTCCTTTGCTGTGCAAAAGCTTTTGAGTTTAATTAGGTCCCATTTGTTTATTCTCGTTTCTATTTCCATTACTCTAGGAGCAGAAAATATTGCTGCGATTTATGTCAGTGTTCTGTCTATGCTTTCCTCTAGGAGTTTTATAGTATCCAGTCATACATTTAGGTCTTTAATCCATTTTGTGTTTATTTTTGTATATGATGTTAGAGAATGTTATGATTTCATTCTTTTACATGTAGCTGCCCAGTTTTCCCAACACACTTATTGAAGAGACTGTCTTTTCTCCATTATATATTCTTGACTCCCTTGTTGTAGATTAATTGACCATAAGCACGTGGGTTTATTTCTGGACTTTCTGACCTGTTCTGTTGAGCTATGTGTCTGTTTTTGTGCCAGTACCATACTGTTTTGATTACTGTAGCTTTGTAGTATAGATGAGATGCACTTTAAATATAAAGACACCAATACATAGAGAATAAAAGAATAGAAATGTACCATGCAAGCAGTATGCATAAGAAATTTAAAGCAGATATATTAATACCAGAAAAAAAATCAGTACAAGGAGGATTGCTGGAGACTAAAAGGAATCCTTCCAGTGATAACTGGGCTAATACATTAAGGAGGTATAACAACTATAAGTGTATATACATCTAATAAAATGAATTTCAAAATACATGAAGCGAAAACTAACTGAATGAAAGGGAGAAACAGTCAAAGCCACAGTCGTGGTTGGACACTTTAATACACTTCTCTCAGTAATTGATAGCACAACTGGATCCCCTCAAAAGTGAAGAACTCAAAGATCCGAAAGCCACCATCAACAACCATGACCTAACTGGCATTTATATCCAGCAACTGCAGAATGCAATTTTTTTCCAAGTGTACAAGGAACATTCAGCAAGTAGGCCATATGATAGGACATAAAATAAGTCTCAGTATATTTCAGAAGGTTGAAATCTTACAAGGTTCGTTTTCTGACCATAATGAAAGTAAGCTTGAACTACATGATAATTAAATGACTGTTTACTAAGAATTATGGGATGAAGCTAAAGCAGTATTTACAGGGAAATTTTTAGCTTTAAAATACTAATGTTACAAAAGAAAGATTTCAGAAATTCAGTACCTAAGCTTTCACATTAAGAAACTAGAAAAAGGGTAAATTAAATCCATAGTAAGTAGAAGGAAGGAAATAATAATGATAACAATAGAAATATATGAAATCGAAGACAGATTAAAAACCTGGTCCTTCGGAAAGAGCAATAAAATTGATAAACTTCTAGCTAGACTGATCCGGAAAAAATGCAAAGGATACAGGTTACCAACATTAGCGATAAAAAGAGAGAATCAAGAATAAATCTATACAGGGTATAGAATTTGAAAGATAATAAGGGACTGTTACAAACAACTTTTGTTAGTAAATCTCATAATTTAGATGAGACAAATTCCACAAGTCACAAAACTAACACAAGAAGAAATAGAAGAAATTATTAATAGCCCTATGTCGGTTAAATTTTAAATTTGTAATTTAAAATTTTCCTACGAAGCAAATTTCAGGCCCAGATAGCTTCACTGGTGATTTCTTTAAACACTAAAGAAAGATACAGTACCAATCCCACTCAACCTAAACAGAGTGGGTGGGAATATTTCCCAAGTCATTTAATGAGGCCAGTTTTATTCCAATAGCAAAACCAGTAAAAGAAATTATAAGAATAGCAAAACCAGTAAAAGAAATTATAAGAATAGAAAATTATAAGAAATAATATTCTTCATGAATATGTATAATGTAAAAATTCTTAACAAAGTATTGATATATTAAACTGAACAATATAGAAAAAGAATAACACATCATAACCAAGTGGAGTTTTCCCCAGGATAAATTTACTATTAGAAAAGCAATGAATATAATTTTTGATGTTAATATGACAAAAAAAAAATCTCAACATATGCAGAAAAATCACTTGACAAAATTTAATGATTCTCAATGAAAACTCAGAAAAGGAAAAAAAAATCTGTTAGAAAAGTGAACATTTGTTTTGAATGAGAAAAGAAATCACATTAAATTACAAACTATTAAAAGCTGAAAAAAATCTGATATGGGACATCTGTGAAAACTCCACGACTGACATTATACTTAAGATGAAAGTCTCATGTGCCTGCTTTTAGCACTTCTGTTGAGAATTATACTGGATGCTTTAGCCATTGCAATAGTCAAAAAAAGAAATAAAAGAAATGGAGATTGAAAAGGGAGAAGTAAAACTTCTTTATTTGCAGACAAATGATTTTTTATATGGAAAATACTAAGGAATCTCCAAAAAAAGATTACTTGAACTAGTAAATGAATTTAACAAAGTCGATGATAGAAGGATAATATACATAAACCAATAGTATCTCTGTACACTAGCAATGAATAATTAGAAAATGTCAAAAATTATTTCCATTTTCAATATCATTATAAAAACATTAAATTCTTTAGGATAAAGAAAGAGGTTTGTACAGATGCAGTGGGGATAGAAGGGAGGAAACAAATAATTTAATCTGAGACGAGAAGTAATCTGAAAGAATTTCGCACATAGTCATATCTGGACTAAGTCCTGAAAGACAAACTTCCAAACAACCAAAGAAATAATAGTCGTTCCAGGCAAAAGAAAAAAACATAAGCAAACATAAACAAACATAAAAATACTTGAGAATGCATGACACATTTGGGGATCTGAAGTAGTTCTGTGTGATTTGATCACATAAGGAGGAGCTAAATTATGAAGGATTTTATGAGTCTTACTCAGGCACTTGTCCTTTATCCTGTAGCTCATATGGTGGGTTTTAAGTGGGAGAGACATGGTAACGTTGCATTTTAGGAGTTGGCGATGAAAAGCAAGTTGAATTCAGACCCTCCATGGCCGTGCAGCTCTTCATGTTGGGTTCAGCTAGCAGTAGAGAGGTAGTACACTGCATGGCCGCTTCTTAGGGATGAGGCATTAGGTTTCACCAAGAAATCCCTACTCCAGGATGAGGTGCATGCCAACTTCTCACTTGACCCACCCAGAATCCTCTGCCCTGCTTTGGTGCTGTTGACAGTGGTGCCCATCACACCTGTTAAAAGAGACAGCAGGGTAGCTCTCATAGCAGCAACAGCTTTGCTGACAACAGCAATTGGTACCTAACATGCCAGTGGCAATGGTACTCAACGGAGTGAGGAGACCCCTGGAAGGCAGAGTAATATTCATCCTGGCTCATGACCCAGAGTTGTCTGTAGTGCCTCTGGCTGGCATCACCAGGCTTTGTGAACTGCCTAATAATTTTGCCAAGGAGTGGGAGTGAAGGTAGAAGGTTTCTCAGTAATTAATGTAGTTCGGGCTCAGACTTAACACTGGTTGCTTTTATAACTCTTACTGTATTATCCTGTCTAGAGGCTGATTATGTATTGAATGAAGTTGTACGTTCCTAGGCCCTAACAGGGAAAGAAGGAAACAGGCCTGGGTTTGAATGTCTGTCTCACCACATAGATGTATCATCTGTAGGCAAATAATCTAACCCTCTGAACTCTAGTTTCCCCATCTGTATAATGGAGATGGCAGGGACTTCCTGATAGGGTCACTGTGAAAATTCAAGATGTGTGAAAACACTCAACATGTTCTCAGCACAGAGTAGGTTCTCTTATATTAGCTTCCCTTCTTTAGTTTCTGCTGTAGGTTATCCTGTGTGTTTGCTTTTCCAATCAAAGGTTGCTTTTTACCTTGTGACTTCAGGTTGAAACCTTCCCTACGACTCCTCTGTCCACCTTGGATCACAAAACATTTCCCCCTGTGCCCTCTGTTACGTGCTTGTGGCATTTGGATAATTTAAGAAGGTATAGAAATTGCCTGCTTTGACAGTAGCAAAATTTTGCCCAAAGGAAATAAACTAATGCTTATGATATACAAGATGTATGAATTGTCAGTGAAGTAAAAAGGGTGAAATATGTTATCTGAGCTAAAGCTAAGACCCCTGCTTGATCTCTTATCTTCTCACAATCCTTCAACAGGACTTCATTGACTTAACTAGAGAAACCAGACCAAGGGCAAAGGATCGCAGTGGACTCTGTGTGATTGACCTGACAAGATCTGAGGAAGAAAACAGACCCATTGCCACTCTTGACCTGACTCTAGAACCTGTTGCTCCTGCCCAGAAGGAGCCAGCCAGTCTTCAAACATGTGCCAGCCTCTCCAGCAAGGAGGTGGTGGAAGGGCAAGTGGATAGAAGCTCTCGGCAGACAGCACAGAGAATCATTAACAGTGATCCTGTGGATTTGGACCTTTTGGACGAAACTGCATTTGAAGGTCCTCAACCCCCTACATCCATCAGTGGGGACTCTGTTTATCCAGCAGAGCCAAACTGTAGCTCAACCATATTCAAAGGTGACCTTGGCTTCTTGGCAAGCCTACAACTATCTTCAAACGTTCAGTCCCTCTCCCCAACAAGCAATAATGGTAGCAGCAGCAATCGAAGGGCACCCTTGCCATGCCCGCAGCAAGATGTGCCTTGCCCACCACAAGCCTTGCCATGCCCACTGCGCACCTTGCCATGCCCACTGCGCGCCTCACCATGTCCACCACGCGCCTCCTCGTGCCCACCGCGAGCCCTGTCATGCCCATCACAAACCGTGCAGTGCCAACTACAGACTTTGCCTCACCTGCCTCAGGAAGTGCCATGTCCTCCTCAAGATGTGCCATGCCCTCCACAGAATACTCCAGGTCCACCTCAGGGCTCACCTTGGCATCCTCAACACTCACCAAGCCCACCTCAAGACTCACTCTGCCCACCTCAAGATGTAACAGGCCCACCTCAAAACATATCATATCCACAGGGTGTGACACACCTGCGAGACATGTCACTGTCCCTGGGAGACGTGCCACAGTCCCTGGGAGACATGCCACAGTCCTTGGGAGACATGCCACCATCCCTGGGAGACATGCCACCATCCCTGGGAGACGTGCCACCATCCCTGGGAGACGTGCCACCATTCCTAGGAGACGTGCCACAGTCCCTGGGAGACGTGCCACAGTCCCTGGGAGACATGCCACAGTCCCTGGGAGATATGCCACAGTCCCTGGGAGACTTACCACCGCCCCTGGGAGACATGCCACAGTCCCTGGGAGACATGCCACCAACCCTGGGAGACATGCCACCATCCCTGGGAGACATGCCACAGTCCCTGGGAGACTTGCCACCGACCCTGGGAGACATGCCACAGTCCCTGGGAAACATGCCACAGTCCCTGGGAGACATGCCACAGTCCCTGGGAGACTTGCCACCGACCCTGGGAAACATGCCACAGTCCCTGGGAGACATGCCACCAACCCTGGGAGACATGCCACAGCCCCTAGGAGACTTGCCACGGTCCCTGGGAAACATGCCACAGTCCCTGGGAGATGTGCCACAGTCACCAGGAGATGTGCCACAATCATCAGAAGACATGCCACAGTCACCAAGAGATGTGCCACTGTTACCAAGAGATATGCCACAGTCACCAGCAGATGTACGACAGTCACTAAGAGACATGCCACAGTCACCAGGAGATGTGCCACAGTCACCTGGAGATTTCCCACACTTATCAGGAGATGTGCTGCGTTCACCTGGCGACGTGCCACACTTGCCAGAAGATGTGCCGCACACACTTGGAGACTTGCCTCATTTGCCACGAATCAGGCCTGACTCTCCCCCAAACGACATACAGAACCGCGACACGCCTATGGACATCTCAGCTCCATCCTCTCCACGCTGCTCTCCCAGCCCACAGTCTCCACAGTCTGAAACTCCCTTAGAGAAAGTTCCATGGCTCTCGGTCCCAGAAACGCCAGCCAGAAAAGGGATGTCACTGTCCCACCCGGCCGGCGCCGCGTTGGCCCGGGTACCAGCACAAGCGCCGCGAGGCGGGCCGCACAGCAGGCCGTGCCTGCACAGGCTGAAGTTCTTCCTGCGGCCTCCGGTGCATCACCTCTTCTTCCAGACACTGATCCCAGATAAAGACTCGAGAGAGGTGAGCCGCCACGTCTTCCCCTAGGGATTAGGCGCCCTCGCCAGAGGCCTAGCATAAGGTTACTGTGCTGTAAGGAGTCCGTGCAGGAGAGGACGGGCCCAGCATGAGTTTGACATCTTTATCTTTCCCCCACTTACGGCACCGCTCAGTGCAGAGTCAGATCTGGGTTCAAGTTTCAGACCTGCACTGAAAAACTGGTGCTGGAGAAGTCACTTGGCCTTTCTGAACCTAAGGTTTCCTTCCTGTCTGTAAAGTGGAGGTGAGAATAGATCTGGCAGCATCTCATTAATGAGATTACATGTAGAGCGCCTGTTAGAGTGTCCGGCTCACCACAGGCTTCCGTCAGATGCTTCTCTTCTGTTCCTGTGCCTGTCCATCCCCGATACCCTCACTATAGCGCCTGCATCACAGAGATGATTATGCTCATGACACTTCAGTGCCTTCAAAATTATTACTCTCTAACTTTGGGGGAGGAAGCTCAATTTTAAGATTTTTATTTTAATTCAAATATAGTTGATTTTACAGTATTGTGTTAGTTTCAGGTGTACAGCAAAGTGATCCAGTTATGTATTTTTTCAGATTATTTTCCACTATAAGTTGGTACAAGACATTGAATATTGTTCCCTCTGGTGTACCGTCAATCCTTACTGCTAATCTGTTTTATGCATAGTAGTTTGTATGTGTTCATCCCATACTGCTAATTAACCCTCCCTCCTTCCTTCCCCTTTGGTAACCGTAAGTTTGTTTTCTGTGTCTATGAGTCTATTTCTGTTTTGTATACAGATTCATTTGTATTATTTTTTTAGTTTCCACATATAATTGATGTCATGTAATATTTGTCTTTGTCTGACTTACTTTACTTAGTATGGCTCTGTAAGTCCATCCATTTTGCTGCAAATGGCAATGTTTCATTCTTTTTTATGGTTGAGTGATATATATATATATATATATATATATATATATATATATATATATATATATGCCACGTCATCTTAAACCAGTCGTCTGCTGATGGGCATTTGGGTTGTTTCCATGTCTTGGGTACTGTAAATAGTGCTGCTGTGAACATTGGGGTGCAGGTGTCTTTTCGAATTAGAGTTTTCAACAGATACATGCCCAGGCGTGGGATTGCTGGATATGGTAGCTCTACTTTCAGTTTTTTAAGGAACCTCCATACTGTTTTCCACAGTGGCTGCACCAGTTTACATTCCCACCAACAGTGTAGAATTCCCCTTTCTCCACACCCTCTCCAACTCAATTTTAAAATTTTAGTGGCCATGCACCTTCTGATTGGTCTTCATTGATCTATAAGAACAAAACCAGACGCATAAGGAAAAAAAAAATCTGTGGCTCTGTCCCCCAGCGTGAAGCCTTTTTCATTATAGGTTGCCACATTCCCAGCATTAAGACTGGCTTGAAGTAGTTCAAAGAATTCAAAAGGTACATTCTCCTCTTGGAGCAGTCAGTGATCCAGCTTAGCACATGTCAGGCATTCACACTGATTTGGCCTTGGAGAGTGATTTGTTTTTCCTCTATTTTAATTGTTCTATCTTCTCCTATGCTTCATGTCTTCTCCTTCTGGATGGCTCTCCTCAGCCACAGGCTCATTCTCTTTCTTCCTGTGGGTTTGCCTCAGGTTGGTCGATACATCATTTCCATGATCAAGAGCATGTGGGGGCCTTCAGAAAGTTGGTGTTTCCCTAGTCAAAGCTGTAGTGAAGCCGTCCGTAGGCGCAGATTCACCACCTTCTGTGTGCCCATAACTCAGATCACAGGGTGGCAGTTAGGCCACACACACTGAATTCTTCTTCTTTATTTCTTACCTTCTTAAAGAACCTCCGCCATCTAGAATACATCTGTAATTCTTTTCCGTCTTCTCTGCTTTTTGGGGGGGCTTTTTATAAGTACTTCACTAGGTCATTTTCCCCTAGAACTTTTTTTTTTTTTAAAGCATGATGTATTTTATTTTCTCTTCTATTCAAATTTATTGGGGGTTTTGGTCAGTTTTACATTATTTTTAATGAGATATAGTTGATTTACAGTGTTATATTAGTAATGGGCAAAGGATTTGAATAGACATTTCTCCAAAGGTGCTTAGTATCATTAGTCATTAGAGAATTGCAAATCAAAGTCACAAGGGGATATCACTTTACATCCACTAAGACGGCTATAACAATATTTTTATTGACGTATAGTTGATTTACAATGTTATGTTATTTCAGGCGTACAGCAAAGTGATTCAGTTATCTTTTTCAGATTATATTCCATTATAGGTCATTACAAGATTTTTAATATAATTCCCTGTGCTACACAGTAAATCCCCCCCAAAACTTCGTAGCCAGTCTCCATGCTGCCACTTACCAGCTATTGGCCTTAACTCTTCTGAGTCTCTTTTTGTTTAGCACTAAAGTAAGTCATAATGCCCGTATCATAGTGTTGTTTGGCTTAAAGGTAAACATATGAAAGTACAAAGCCACCTTTCAGGGCTATCGAAGTACTCTGTAAATATTAGTTCCCCTTAAGGATAGGGGCATCAAAACAATTTATAAACTTCATTTATAGAGGTCTCCATTTGTAGGTAAGTAGTGATAATACACGTTCAAGGTCATAAAGTGCAATGCATGTAGAACAGCTACCAAAGCGAGATTTTTGTTCTCCTATCTTCTCTTGCTCCTAATTCTCATCACATGCCATTCACAGCATTGGTCTCTCATCAGTGAGAACAGGGTTACCGTCAGGTGATTTGAGACATAAGAAAGCTAACTGGACTTCTCTCCTCCAAATTTCCTGGGAAGGCACTTCCAACCAACACTGTTTTACTATTACATATAAACTGTCAAAACTTTGGTTGGTGTTTTAAAATGAATACTTATTCTCAGATTTTAAAAATAATGCTTGCTTAGTATAAGACATTTTTAATATAAAATATTAAAAAATAATTACCCGTGGTGCGATCAGTCAGCATTTATGATTGTTAATAACTGGGTATATTTCCTTCCCAGTTGCCTTTTTATATGTAGGCACTTAAAATTTTTTAACAATTGAGATTTTTAACAAAAGTATTTTTCTGTTAGTTTTTTTGTTGTTTATAAAGAGTGTGTATGAGTTTAGAGGGTAGCTCTGGAGCTAAACCACCAATGTATGAAACCAGCTTCTGCCATCTGTTGCATGACAAATGCTTACTCTCTAAGCTTCAGTTTCCTTATCTATGAAATAGGAATAGTAATAGCATGTATCTCTTAGAGTTATTGTGAGAATTAAGTGAGGACAAGTTAAATATTCAAAAATTATTGTTATTATCATTATTGTTGTTATAATATTCCCATATCAAACTTTTTAATGTTTTTCTTCTAATTATGAAGGTAACATGTGTCTATTGCAGAAAAACTGAAAAATACTAAAGAACATGTAGAGGAAAAATCATCCATCATTTCACCACCCAGATGATAGAAAACCACTTTTCACATATACTCTCTCAGTCTTTATAAACATAGTGTTTGGGGGTAGGAATGGGGGTAGGCGTTGAAGCAACCTAGTGTATACTATTGACTCAAAAAAATCAGAACAGAATTCTTCTAACAGTAAAACGTATTTAAAATCTCTCTATTCACCTCTCTGTTTCAGTATTTGATATTGTAGCATAACTACCCCTAACCATCTCATCGTTCTCACTCCAGAGTCAACTTCGGCTAGCTCTTGACTCTTTTGTACTTTCCTTCCTATGCTGTATTTTAACATGGACGAAATCATGTTATATGTAGAATTTTGAATTCTCATTTTTTAACTTAATATCAGCATTTTCCCATGTCATTAGAAGTTTTTTAGATAAGGCTTTCCAGTCTCTATTTTTAAAATTATGAATATTTAAGGTACATGGAAAACTTTGCTGTCTTCAACTTGTTTCAGAACCTCTTCATTTTATCTATAGAAACCCACCCTAATTTATTTCTTTTTATCTCTACAGAGCAAGGGTCAAAAATTAGAACCCATTCCTCATCGAAGACTAAGAATGGTAGCAAACACCATTGAAGAAAATTTTCCCCTGGGGACTGTGCAGTTTCTGATGGACTTTGTGTCACCCCAGCATTACCCACCCAGAGAAATTGTGGCTCACATCATCCAGAAAATCCTGCTCAGTGGCTCCGAGACTGTGGATGTCCTAAAGGAGGCCTACATGCTTCTCATGAAAATTCAACAGTATGAACCTTAGCTGTTAGCATATCTTCTAGGGAACTTGGACTCAGAGCACAGCTTTCTCCTGCCTAAGCTTTATTCAGCTAACCATTAGAGAGGGTGACTTAGTATATTAGTATCATTTGGATTGCAAGTGACAGGAAACTCAATCCAAACTGGCTTTAACAGCGGGTAAAAGAGAATTTAATGATTCATCAAACTAGAAACCTAGGAATAATATGTGACTTAATTCAGTTCAAAAATGGTTGTCAGGATCCACTTTTCAGCTCTGTTTTGCTTCTGTTTTTAGGATTCATATGGTAGCCTTTTCAGCCTCCAGCTTTTTTGACACTCTTAGTACAAGAGGGAGTCCATTTCCTTTATAATCACACAAGAGTTCTCAGATTGAGTCTTGTAGACTTTAATTGGCATAACATAAGACATGAGTGCATCTTTGGGCCAGTCATTGTGAACTGAGGGGTAGAATCTCATGATTAGCTCAACATGCTTCACAGGCTTCATCCCGGTCCTAGTAGGTAAAGCCAATGGGCTAAGAATAATAGAGAGTTGATTTCTTTAAGGCAAAATTGGGGTGCTAATGCCTCCCAAAACAGAAATGGATACTGAATAGCAAAAAAGAGTGAAGTTCAACTACCCTCAGATGAAATAGTATTATACCAAAGGGTGGGCAAGAGCACTGAGGGTGAGAGGAGGCTTCTTGCTTCTATCATCCTCCAGATCCCACCCCTTCTTCCACTAACCCCACCAGAATTCTAATTGATGTCACTTTACTTTCAGGCTACATCCAGCTAATGCCAAGACGGTAGAATGGGACTGGAAGCTCCTCACTTATGTCATGGAAGAAGAGGTAACATAACAACTACAAGTGTAAATCTTTTGCAGAGGAAGTTTTAACTAGAAACAAAAGTGACAGTAAATCTGATAGTAAAGTCTTCACCATTATTCCTTCCTTTAACTCCCCTGCCCACCAAAAAATTCCTATTGAAAAGGTATGTGCTGTCTTCCAACTCAAGATTGAATACACTCATTTATCCCTCTCCTTCATGAGACCCCATTTATAATAACAGTAAATAAACAGAGAAAGTTATAAGCCTATGGCAATGAAAATAAGCGGAAAGACAATAGGTTTGAATGACGATTGGAAGAGCTAAAGGAAATGTAAGAGTGATGATTGATGAAGGTAGGCAGAGAAAGCTACAAGCTAGACTACACGAGGAAGGGCTGTAACCAAAGAGGGAGGGAGTCCACCCTTTAGAGCAGAGAAGTTTTGGACTCAGAAACACAATATATAAGAAGATTGGAGTAGGGTATGAGCTGTAAGTTTGTTAAAATCTTGTAGGTGGAACTGACAGCCTCTCCATTTTTGAATACAGAAAAATTAGTTGCCAGGTTACATACCCTTCAGGCAAAAAAAACAGAGGATTCATTGTCTAAAGAAATTGAATGAACCACCTGTCTTAAATGAAGGCAGCTAGTGTAGAGCTGGTGCACCAGAAAAAAATGTCTTCTGCATTCTGACCTTTAGGGATTCCTCAAGTTAATTGCCAGCTTGCTCTCTGCTCACCCAAAAGCACTTGGATGGAGCAAATTACTGTCAGCTTAGAATTCTATACTCAGCCAAACTATTAGTCAACTGTGACGGCAGAATAAAGACATTTCCAGACATGTATGAACTTGAAGAAGTAACCACACACACCATTTCATAGATTACTTGAAGATGTACATCCAGAAAATAGGGGAATAATCAAAAGAGCGGGAGGCACAGGATCCAGAGAACACTGGATCTAATCCAGAAGAGTAAGAAAGAGAAGTCCTGAGATTACCACAAATAATAGACTTAGAGGGCAGTCATTCCAGATTAGAGCAAAATAACACAGGGCTTTCAGAAAGGATGATCTGGGAAACACCACCAAGATGGTAGACAAGGAAGCTCCAGGCCCTTGTTCCCCGATGGAGACACCAAGTTAACAACAATGTATGGACCAGAATACCTTTGTGAAAACTCTATAGAGACCAGCTGAGAAGTTGCAGTACCCAGGCCAGTGCATAACCAAGAAGGGGCTCTCCTGAAAGGACTAGGAAAGTCTGTGGTATTTTGTATGCCGATGCCCCCTCCCCCAACCCAGCACAGCACACTGAAACTGGGAGGAAGCCTCCCGTAGCCTGGCTTCTTCCTTGGGGTGGAAACAAAAAAGTAGATGTCAAGTCCAATGTTCTGGCTCGTTAGGGAAATGGTTTCTGTCTCACCTGACTCAGAGCACCGTTGGGAACAGTGGCATCATTTTCCAGCTGAGAAGAGAGGTGAGCACTGCAACATTTATAGCTGCAAAGAGTATACAGTTCCACAAACAGGTCTCTGGAGGAGCAAGAGACTGTGGGCTCTTGAGAAGAAATATGGGCAAGCCACTTGGGAAATTAAGGCAGATAAAAGCACACACACCACCTCAGAGAAAACACATCCCCAGAAAAAGTCTGAGAAGTCCCGGAACCTCTAGCCAGGCCAAGTGATGAAGGTCTTGCCGTGCATGAACTCAGTGGATAAAGACTGGGAAAGATGGTTGCTTTTTTCAAATGTTTGAGTCTCAAAAGAAGATTACAGGGCATACAAAGAAACAAGGAAATGTGGCCCAATCAAAGAAATGAAATAAAGCTCCAGAAACTAACTCTAAAGAAACATGAATCTCTCAACTTCCTGACGAAGAATTTTTTTAAACTATCTTAAAGATGCTCAAGGAGCTAAAAGAGAATACAGATAGACGACAAACTGAAGCAGGAAAATGATGCATGAACAAAATGAAAATATTAAACAAAAAAAGTATAGAAAACACACACATTCTGGAGCTGAAAATTACAGTAACTGAACTGAGAAAGTCACTAGAGGGGTTCAACAGCAGTCTTGATCAGGGAGGAGAAAAAAAATCACTGAACATGAAAAGGTCATTTGAAATCATTAAGACAAAGGAGCAAGAAGAAAACAGTAAAGAACATTGAAGAGTGCCTAAGGAATTGTGGAGCACTGCTAAACGGACCATAAACACGTTGTGGGAGTCCCAGAAAGGGAAGAAAGGGGGTAGAAAGCTTATTTGAAGAAATAACCCAAAAACTTCCCAAATATGAGGAAAGAAATGGACGTACAAATTCAGGAAGGTTATTTCCAATGAGGATAAACCAAAAAGATCCATAGCAATATATGTTACGGTCATGCTGTCAAAAGTTACAGACTTTTTCTTGAAAGCAGCAAGAAAAAAAGTGACTTATCATATATAAGTGAGTTTGCATAAGACTATCAGCGTATTCTCAGTGAAAGGTTTCAGGTCAGAAGGCAATGGGATGATGTCTTCAAAGTTCTGAAAGAAAAAAACTGTCAACCAAGAATATTGTATCTGGCAAAACTGTCTTTCAAAACTGAGGGAGAGCAACAGGAGAGAAATGACACATCACGTACAAGATCCTCAATAAGATTATCAGCAGATTTCTCATTGGAACCTGGAGGCCAGAACGTAGTAGGGCTGATATATTCAAAGTACCAAAGAATAAAACTCAGCCAAGATTCTTGTATCCTCCAAAACTGTCCTTCAAAAATGAGGGAGAAATAAAGACATTCCCAGATAAAAGCTGAGGGAGTTCGTTACCACTAGCCCTGCACAGCAAGAAATGCTAAAGAGAGTCCTGCGGGGTAAGATAAAACACTGAGCAGTAACTTGAAGCTAAATGAAGAGATAAAGATGTCAGTAAAGATAAATGCAATTATAAAAGCTATTACTGTAACAATGGTCTGTACCTCTACATTGATTTTCTGTATAATTTAAGTAACTAATATGTTTTTAGTTCCTAATCTCAAAGCTAGTATTATTGTAACTTTGTAAATCCACATTTTGTCTTCTGCATAATTTAAGAGACTAATGCATTTAAAAGAATTATTAGTTTATTTGGGGGCACACAATGTATGAAGATATAGTGTTGTTATATCAATAACCAAAAGGGGTGGGAATAGAGCTGTAAAGGAGCAGAGTTTTTTTATGTCATTGAGGTTAAGCTAGTATAAATTCAAAATAGAGTATTATAATTTTAGAATGTTTAATGTAATCCCCAGAGTAACCACAAAGACAACAGCTGGTAGAATGTATACAAAAGGAAATGAGAAAGGAATGTAAACATTTCACTACAAAAAATCAACTGAAGACAAAAGACAGTAGTGCAGGAAATGAGGGACCAAAAAACCTGTAAGGCAGTTAGAAAACAAACAGCATAAGGACCGAAGTAAGTCTTTCCTTATCAGTAAAGGGAAAACGACAAATCTTCATGCCTGCCAGCTGTGTGACAGACACACTGGCTTTGGTGAGGTTAGAGTTATCCTCACGCAAATCACAAGGACACTGGGATTCAGAAGGCGTTAAGTTAAATAAGGGATGGAGCTGAGTTTCAAACAAACAAAAGTAAATGAAGAAAACCCGTGCTCTCTACCTGCGTCAGTTGGGCTTCAACAGTGAGGATCACTTCACCTCTAACAGGAAACCTGGCTCAGACTTGCTTATACAATACGGATATGCACCAGCTCATATTACTAGAAGTTCAGCAGTGGAGCAGACATGATGTTTATTGATCTAGCACCTTGGCTAGATCATCTTTCTGTCCCTGTTCAGATATCCAGTTTCAGGTTTATCCTGAGACTGAGGTTCGGTGAGAGGAGGAGACCGATTTTTCAAGCTCTGGGATTGCCCTGTTTGCCCTGATTTGTAATGACCTAGACTGCCTGCTGTCTCGCAAAAGCCTCTCTTTTAGATACGGACACGCTTACTGACTCATGAGCTTCCCTTGACAGTATTTAGGAGAGCCCAGTGCTCACTGTCATCCAGGAGATTGAGATGAAATACTTACTTCTCATTTTGTCCCTCACCCAGGGACAAAATCTGCCCGGGCGAGTCCTTTTTCTGCGTTATGTAGTGCAGACCCTGGAAGATGACTTCCAGCAGATCCTGAGGAAGCAGCGACAGCACCTGCAGCAGTCCATCGCGAGCACTGTGCTCTCCTGTGACAAGCAACCCCACAATGTCAGGTAACCAGCCACCTGAGCCCTGGGATGCCAAGAGGGAGGGGCTGGAGGTGGGCAGCTACTTGAGTCTGGAGAATGTCAGGCGGGTGAGGTTTCCTAGTAACCACGCAGTATGCCAGGGACAGTTACTACGGCTACTGACAGTCCTGCAAGGAGGCGCCTCTGTGCCAACCATGTGTCAGGCACCATGGCTTGCATGGTTTTTCTCCCAAGACCATCAGACTTCCTTTAGTCTATTTCAGGATTGTTCACACAACCTCATGAGATCCAGAGGGGGAGCCTTAACTTGTGTAAAACTTTTCGCAGCTTTTATAAACCTAGATTTATTTCCATCCCCCTGAGTAACTCAAGATGAATCTCATTTCTCACTATTACTTTCTGAAAAGTCTGTTACGATAAAGGTCGCGTGGCTGACAGTGAGGTACAGTAAGTTAGCAAACACATGTTCTTTATTTGTAGAATCAGGGCCAAAGCTTCTGGAAGCTTCAGAGTGGGGAACTACCATATCCTTATACCAAGGAGGGAAACGTGATTTCTAGGGTTAGGATCTCAGGCTAGAATTTTCCTCCTGGAACTCCAACCTGTGCTTCTTTTGGAAACAGTTCTCACCAGCATTGTGTTTTTTCAGAGCATCATTGAAATTCTTTCACTCAAAGTTATGTTCCCATATGTTCATGCATATTTATTAAGAATAGTTTTCACTGGCCAATGTGGGATATAGACTATTGTAACTCCTTTAATAAAAAAGAAGGAAGTTTCCTTATGTTTTTAGTATCAGTCAGCTTTTTCTCCCTTCGTTTGCCTGCTTAGATCCATTTCCCTAGATGTAGCGTTTTATGTGAAGTTGATATGTTAATGCTTATAGGGGTAGCAAAATCAGTGGGTAGAGAATCCACAGAGAGCACAGGATAGCATTAGCATAGTTGGATTTAAAATAGAAAAATAACCATTTAAATAATGAGAGCAACTCTCCCGACCATTCTGCCTTGTGAGCATAGGCATTGGATTGGGAAATGGAAGACACAAACCCAACTCAATCCAGTAAGTCACTCACTTTAATTTCCGCCTCATGGTGTGAGCCTTTCACTTCATAGAGTGTGACTCTCAGGTTTAAAGAGAGGCATTTGTGGTCTCTAAATGCAAGCCACATCTCCCATTTTGTGCTTTATCAATGAGAAAAATCACTACCAGCTGTATTTAATTCAGCAAGAAATGGTTATTAGATAGAGGTTGTGGTTACATGGATATATGCATTTATTTATCAAAACTTCTCAAACAACATAAAAGTGTGCTTTGATTCCTAAGGGGTGGAACAGTTCTCAGAGCTTTCTGAGAGGCTGTTCCCAGGTTACAATCCACAGGTTGGCTCGAATAAAATTTTCCATTCCATTCTTAAAAAAAAAAAACTCATCAAACAAAAAACCATGTGCAATTTATTTTATATAAGCTACACCTCAAAGATAAGTTATTTTTTTTTAAGAGTAATGGTAAGTCAGTCTCCTTATGATCCCTTCTTAAGGGATTTTCTTTTCTTTCTTAACGGTGCATGCAAAGAGTAAACTAGTTCTACAAGATTTTAGAAATGCGCTACCCACCAGACCCCCCCATCCACATTTCCCTTTTCCACGGGGGTAACTACTTCCAACTCTTATCTAAGTGATTCTTTGAATTTTTACCTCTTTGTGGCTGAATAACCTGCTTGTGTTGCTAATTCTTGATTTTTCATTGTTAGCTACTATCTATTGAGTCTCCACATGAAAGATGAGGCAGTAGCTTTTCTTCCTCCCCACCTCCTCCCCCCACAACACACACTTCCCAGCCTCCATACCATTAATATTAATTATATCATAATTTTGTTTCGATTGGTATTCAGTGTTTTTATCACTATGACTGCGTGCACTGGTCAGAGTTGAGCCAAGTACTAAACTGTGATTACTCTTTCTCTCACACCTTTTTTGTTTTCCTCAGGGTTCGTCATTGCCTCTCTTTTAGTCTCCTCGTATTCTGTGTGCATATCCGAAGCAAACACCAAAGTCTCTGCCGTTTGGCCTGAATATCCCCCTGACGATGTTTATTCATTCTGGGTAGTCTTAACAGGTTCTTCTTGAAGATCTGGGGTGGGATGTTTTGACCTCCTTCAGTCTGGGTTGGTTGTCCTCTTTGCCAGTCTTTGTCATAAATGTGAAAATCCCCTTCACCTGTTTCCAGTGTTGGATCTCTGTTTCCTGTCTTCTCTTTTTTGGTTTATTCCCTCATTTTGATGGGTGAGTCTCCAGTAGCTTCTTAGAAAGGTATGGGGGTAGTAAAATTTTTGAGATCTTGTATGTCTGAAAATATCTTCATCTTCCCAACTCATTGATTAGGAAGTGAGTATAGATGTTGAGGTTAGGAGTAACTTTTCTACAGATCATTAAAGGAACTCTGCCGTTGTCTTCTAGCTTCCAGAATTCCTGTTAAGAAGCCATAAGCTACTTTGATTACTGATTCTTTGTATATGCCCTGATTTTTCCCTCTGGAAGTGTATAGAATCCTCCTTTTGCCCAGCATGCTTATTGAAGGTCTATGTTTATCTATTAGGCTGGGTATGCAGTGGGCCATTTCTTATCCTCCATTCCTGGAAAACAGAGTTTTCATTCCTGTTACCATGTTTTTAATTTCCAAGAGCTCTTCTACTTTTTCTTTAACTATTCCTTTTTAAAATTAACAAACAGTATTCTGTTCTTGTTTTCTTTCTTGGATCCATATCTTTTTATATCTTTGATGATACTAATGATGGCCTTTGTTTTTGTTAGTTCTCTGTATAATGTCTGCTTTCTCCAAGTTGCTTTTTTGAGGAGCAAGGAGGGTTTATTTGGGCTATTTTGGTCTTTATCGCTCATGTTAGAATATTCCCAAACATGTCCGGCAAACCTTGATAATCTATCCAAGTTTAGCGGTGACATGAAAAGCTGCTGGAAGCCCTGAGTACATGGGAGAACTTGTCATTTCTGAGTTTCCCTGTAGATGGAACTGGCTGCCCGTTTCTTAGAAAAGACTTTGTCATTGTCTCTAAGTCTTTCCTCTTGGACTGGATGGGTTTTCCAGAAAAGACTTCCAGTCTCCTACGTGAAGGATAAAGACCAAGATGCCAGGTTTTTGGAAGACAGGTGTGGGAAGCTGGCAAGGGTCTCTGCATTCAACATGCCTAGGTTCACGTCATGCCCCTCGTTCCGCTTTGCTGCCTCCGCTTCCCAGCTGTGCCTGGTACCCCAGTCCAGAGGCCCTGTTTTACCTCTTCACAGAGTTGACCTGTAGTCTTCAGGGTTGGGGAAGGAGAGCTAGAGGGTCTAAAAGGCCTTTAAACAGCTTACGAGCCACCGTATTTATTTTAACTCACCCCCTTCCACCCTCACTCCATGGAAACCTTGTGTGGCCATTTGTAGCACTTACTGAAGATTTTTTTTTTTTTTTTTTTTTTTGGTAAATAGGGTTAAATAGAATTGTTCTTCTCTACCGCTGGCTTAGGGTTCAACTTTCTCAATTCTGCCAAGTCAGTTAAAATTTATCCCTTTGCCAAAGTCATTGACTTAGATTAAACATCATCTAAACATGACATTTGCCTTATTTACTTAGTTAATTGGTTACTTTTGATTTTGTCATTAACATCTCTTAACCCATCCCTTAAATCAAAGGCTGGGACCTTGATATTACCTACATCTAACCACACATTCATCCCCCATCACCCACTTTTGTACCTTCTTATACCCAAAGTAACTGGCATCCTGAATGTTCATCATTTTCCTTTCCTTTTTATGTAGTTTTATTGAATCTGCATGTGTTTCTATAAAGCATATATTTTTATTTTAGTTCCTTTTACCTGTATGTGACTATCATGCTGTTTGTAATTGACTGGCACTTTTATATTTCAGTTAATATTACAGAGTACTAAGATTTGTCAATCTTATTACCTGTCACTGGAGCTTATTCATCTTCACTACTATGTAATATTCTATTTCGTGACTAGACTTCATTTTCCTTCCAGCTTCCAAATATTCTCTGTTATTATCTCCCTTCCTTTTCTTCCTTTCTTTGTGGATTTTTTAAATAATTATTTACAGTAGTATTAGTGGGATTTTAGGAGGGAACAAAATCAGATGTATATTCTAATCCACCATTTTCACATGGGTTACTTAAGTGATCATCAGAAGTAATTCTGACTATATAAGATGTTTTTACCTTACTAATTTTGAGAACCTACACCCTTTATAAAGTATGTCTCTACTGTACATACGCTAAACCTTGATTATTAGCATTAATAGCTGGCACTTAATAATAGAAAGCCAGCAAGGTCACCCAGTCCAACTTTCTACCTTGTCAAGAAATGTTCCTGGTCAGGAAGCCACATATGGTGCTCTTTGACCTTGGAGATACCTTTCAGTAATTATAACTTAAAGAAAAATGTTGATATTTTATTTAGCTTTTGTAGCCTTACTGCAGTTAAATGTGGGGTTTTCATTAGACTTTTTAAATACTGAAAATAGCCCCAGGGCCCTCTCTTTGCCCTCAGGGAAATGTAGGGGTCTATGAGCCTATGTTAAGGTTGCAGTTCTGAGCACCATACAGTAAGAAAGAGCTGAAACTTTTTCTTTCTTTATCTTTTTTCCATTGCAGGGATGTCATCAAGTGGTTGGTCAGAGCAGTAACTGAAGACAGATTAACTCAGCCCCCAGATGAGAATGAAACCTCTCCAGGAACAGGAATCTTGAAGGCCAGCAGTAGCCACCCTCCTCCCGAGCCCAACCTGACAAAGAACACCAATCAGCTGTAAGGGGCAGGCAGAAGTTTTCTCTCCTGGGGCTACTGGGGTGTACTGTTTTAGAGAACAGCCCCACTCCCTAAGAACAGTTTCCCCCAAATTAACGAGCTCTTGTAACTTAGGCTGATTCTTACTAAAGGCTGTCTTAGTTTGACTGAAGGCTGAATTCCTAATTCCAGAGGTAAAACAAAAGCGGGCGCTTTCCCCCTAGATGAATAGGATTTCCCTAAGGGAATACAGATTCACAAAGCTCAAGTGGAACAGAAGCTGGGGGACACTGCCCTCCCTTTCCTGAGGTCCCAGATACAGTGCAAGGTTCCAGCTCCTCACCGCTCCATCTGTCCACTGACAGAAGAGGAGTCGTGGGCAGTAGGTGGTCCAGCGGCCTCTAGTCCCCACGCACCTGTGTCTCTCTCCTCCAGTCCTGGGAGAAAGAGGGAGCAGCTCGGCATGCAGACTTCACCAGATCACAGTGGCTCAGCCCAGGGGAGACCGCACTAGAAAGAGATTCCTGACGTTTAATTGTATGGGGTCGAAAGTGGTCTTGGCATTCTTTGAGAAATGCCAGGATTTTAGGGGCTGGAGCTGCCCTTGCACAAGTAACCTGCTATTTTATGTCAATCATATTGTTAAAAGCCAGGCACACTTGATATTTCAAATACAGCATTTGTGCCTAAAGTCCCAATGCTGTGTTACAATCTAGGTGCACTGACCTGATTTTCATAAGAGTGCTGCGGGCTTTAACTAATTTAGGAGACAATCTTGTACCGAAAGGGAGAATGTTTTGGAACGATGACGCATCTGCTTGGGCAGATTGGGGTCAATCCTAAGAAGGGTTATCCCAAAACCCCAGGATACAGACCCAAGAGAGAGGCAGACACTGTTCCTTAAATGAAAGATAATCTAATAATAATGATAGTAATAAATTTATTGCAAGTAAATATTAGTAGAAATAAAAATAGGGCCCTCTAAAAGTCAGTTTATCATGGTCTCAGTAATAGTAGGCACTTCTGTTTACTGTTAGTGAGTGCCTGTCTGCCAGACACCTTACCCAGCACAGCTTTATGAAATAGGTATATTGTTTCCCCTTTTTAGAGATGAGAAGATTTGGACTCAGCAGTCTAGTAATTTGTCAGCAATTGAAGTTTGTCACTGCAGAGCCACGACCTGATGCCAAAGTCCTTCACCCACCTGTTGCATCAGTGGATGGAAACTTTCTGAAAACAGAGCCCTTTCTTCCCTCACAAGTAATAATGCATGTTAGAAAAGGCTGGCTTCAGGCCAGGCTTCCGCAGGATTGCCCAGATTCCTTCTGCCACATCAGCCTGGCTCTCCCCCACAGTGAGGTCTAATGAGAGAGAAGGGCACGTTCCACCAGTTGAAATTCTAAGACTGAACTTAGTAAAGGATTATTGTAAAGGAGTCAGTAACAGGGGAAACTACATGGTAAATATGTATTTTCTCCTATCAAAGAATTTCAAATAGTTGCTAGTCATTCTGGACCTGTTTCTTCATCTGTGAAATAGAGGAGTTATGGGTTAGACGATCCTTAAAGTTCTCTAGATCCTTAAGATTGTGTGTTTCTATTTTTGAATTTAAAAGCAGCTTGCTTTTGCAGCCCAACCCCAGGTTCTGAGAGGTTCAGATAGTATGATCTGGCAAAAGGGATTCAGGTAGGTGACATTGCTAATAAAAGCATGCTGACGGCTTGAGTAGTTTTCCTGACCTAGTGTGTGCTTTACAAGATCCTTTAGTACACTGGAGGGGACCACATCCCAGCCAGCAGGGTAGCTCTTTGACAGGCCCTCCCGCTCACTTGTGTTCTGTGTTCTGGACTCAGGATTGTGTGCCAGCTGCAGAGGATGCTGTCCATAGCCGTCGAGGTGGACAGGACCCCCACATGTAGCTCCAATAAAATTGCTGAAATGATGTTTGGGTTTGTGCTGGACATTCCTGAGAGGAGTCAGAGGTGAGTCTTAGTTTTGTTTTGTTCTTTGATCTGGGAACATAATTCCAAAAGAAAGTTCAAAACAGTAGTAAAGTTAGGAAAAAAAGAGGTAGAGGGAGAGTTCCTGTCTCTTTAACCTTTTGAAAGAAAGAGGTTCTCAACCAAGTGCGATTATTTGCAAGTGAGGCATAATTTCTTGGGAAGAGGCAGGGTACCTTAAATGGAGCCTCAATTTTCCCGCTTTTTTCATTTGCCTAACAGCTTTACTCATCCCTCGAGGTTCAGCTGCTAAGCACTATGATCTTCTCTGACCCTCCACCGTAGATCCTAGTGTAAATGTTCTCTAAAGTCTTGATAGATGAATGAGTAAGGCATGTCCAATTTTAGGGGAAGAAGAGGTGACCAAGAATAAATAGAATTGCACCTCAGAATGAGCCTAGATAGTAATAAGGAATTCAGTTTCTCTTAGCATGACTTAGTAAGGCATTCCATTAGGAAGAGATAAAGAAACAGAGTTCTTGGCTAGGACCAGTGATTCCGCCTCTGAACCAGTAATTTTAGAACCCAAAGGAGGAAAAATAAACTTGAATAAATATGAATTCATGAACAGTTGCTGGTACAGAAAATAACTATGAGAGAGCCATTGTACGGTGCCAACCTTCAGGGAAATTATCTTCATCAGCTCCATGTCTGCTTCCCCTGCCCATCCTCTAAGCTCCCAGTTGGCAGCCAAGACTATTCTTGTACAGTTCCAGTTCCTCAGTTAGAAGAAAATATCATACCAAATAGTATTGTGATAAAGATTGAATTAAAATACCCTGCTAAGATTAAGATAAACATTTATTGGGTCCCTACAATGTGCCAGTCATTGTCACACTGACTGTGTCATGTTTTCATAAAACTTTGTAACGTTATTCCTATTTAACAAGTGATTGAAAAATACTATAAGTAGTTAGGTAACTAGCCCACGGTTACACAGCTAATCAGATTCAGAATCCAAATTTCAACCTGGGACTTCTTAATGCCAAGGTCAGTTCAGTGAAGGCAACGTGTTGCCGCGGTCAGCCAGGAGGAGGCCTCTATAAACGCCAAGCTTGCTCTATCACTGTGATAGGAGTATTTCATGTGGGCCCAACTCCTGCACCATTCATTCATTCATGCCCAGATTCTGCTGAGAGATGGTAAATCTAATGAATGGGTAACTATAAATAAATTTAGACTTGACATAGACAAAAATAATTTAAATAAAACCTAGCCCTACTTCAAAACTGTCTCAGACAGGGCAAATTGGCAACCATGCCAGTGTACTAGAAGATACGTAATCCGGCCTTTTCCTTGGTTTATATTGATTTTTTAAAGTTTAGGTATAATTTACATGCCATTAAATGATGCACACTAATTTACGTAAGTATCATTCCGTGAGTTTTGACAAATGCGTACCTCATGTGACCTCCTCCTGCAACCTGGCTGAATTCACGTATTTTAGTAGGAATTTTTTGTGGTTTCCTTAGGACTTTCTACGTACACAATGTATTGTCTGCAAATAAAAACAGTGTAACCTCTTCCTTTCCAATCTGTGTGCCTTTTGCTTCTTTTTCTTGCCTTGTTGCATGGGCTGATACCTCCAATAGAATGTTGGAGAAGAGATAAGAGCAGACATCCTTGCCTTGTTCCTGATCTTAGGGGAAAAAATTCAGTCTTTAACCATTAGGTATGTTAGCTGTAGATGTTTCATAGCTGATTTGTCAGATTGAGGAGGCTTCATTCTACTTCTAATTTATTGAGTGTTTTTATGAAGACTAGGTATTGGAATTTGTGAAATATATTTTCTTCATCTTTTGAGATAGTCATCATTTTTCCCCTTTGTTCCATTGATGTGATGAATTACATTGATTAATTTCTAAAAGTAACCTAGCCTTGCATTCCTGGAATTAAAAAATCCTACTTCATTGTGATATGTTATCCTTTTTGTATTGACAGATTCAGTTTGCTAATAGTCCTTTTGCGTCTATATTTACTAGAGATATTGATCTGTAATTTTATTTTCTTATAGTGGCCTCCCTCACTCATATTTAAAGAAATGTAAATTAAAACTACAGTGAGATAGCCCTTTCTAACTTATCTATAGTAAAAATTGTAAAGTACTATAAGACACCATTAGTGAGGCTGTGAGAAAGCAGGTAGGTACTTATACATTGCTGATGGGAATGCAAAATGGTGCAAGCCTTATGGAGGGGAGTTTTACAGCTAAATGTACATTTACCTCTTGACCCAGAAATCTCATAGATAGGAATTCACCCTGAAGATACACTTCTAACAATATGGAAATATATATGCACGAGGATAGTCCCAACAGCATTGATTGCAATTACAAAATACTAGAAACAACTCAAATTCCCATAGGACAGTGGTTGGATATCTGCAGTGCATCTGCACAGTGGAGATTTCACAGTAGCTGTGAAAGAATAGAAATTAAAAATAGGAGCAAATTTTTTATGAACGGTTTCCCAAAATATATTGTTAAGTAAACAGAGCAAAATACGAAGGAGTATACATAAATATACATATCTTTTTCTAAGAAGGAGAATTTTAAAATATGCATGGTTATAATCATTTGCGAAAAAAGAAACCAAGTTAGGATAAACTGCAGGCTAATCAAAATGCTTACATACAGGGCTGGCCAGCGGTGGGCTGGGAAGGAGATCGGGTGCGGGGCTGGGGTGGTGATGGGCGTAACAGTGGTGCTGGTAGTGCCATACTTCCCTGAGTATACTTCCTTGTATACTTATAACTTTTAGACTTTTAGAGCCACATTAATGTTTCACATACTCAAAAAAGAAAAATAAATCAGCAAGAAAGTTGGAGAGGAACCTAACATGCAGTACAAACAGACGCAAATTAACCTGTTTTCAATGAATAACAACTAGGGTGGGAGAGAAGTAAATTCTTTTTTGACTTTTTTTTGTAACAAAGTATAGAGTCGCAGGAAGTTGCAAATACTAGTACAGAGGGGTCCTATATACCTTTCACCCTCTTTCCCCCAGTGATTGCATACCTACAGTATAATATCACTAACAGGAGATTGACATTGGTACAATCCACAGAACATATTTAGATTTTACTCATTTCACCCAGATTGCACTCATTTGTGTGTAGTTCTGTGTAACTTTATCACGTGTGTAGCTTCATATGACCACTAGCACAACCAAGATGTACAGAACTCTTCCATCACCACAAAGATCCCCTTTTATGGCCATTGACTGTTCGTCTTCCCCAACCCCTGGCAACCACTAGTCTGTCCAAGTGAGTTAAAACAGTATTTGGACTAAATGCCCTCAGGCTAAAGACAAAACAAAGGGTAAATAAATATTGAATTCTCGTTAGTAAATTTCTTTTTCACAAAAGTGTGAGTTAACAATTCAAAAACTATCTTATGTGTATTCTAGGATTAAACAAATAAATGTGTTGTGGATAATGAGAGCCAAGTTTCTCACTGTCAGAGAAGAGAGTTACACATATGAAAAGGGGAAAGGATAGAAGGAGCCCTGTGGTGCTGGATTGGAATTGGAGGTATCAATACGAACTTGTGGTTTCTAATAAATATAGATAGATAGAGGAATAAATGTAGATGTGTGAGTGTGTTTTATGTATATATATTGTGTGTGTGTGTGTGTGTGTGTGTGTGTGTGTGTGTGTGTGTTTATATGTCTGTTTCCTCCCTCTGCCCATTGAGAGAGCATATAAACAATAACACCCCAGTAGCAAGGAACACACCTAGGCCGCAGACCTTTGTTTCTAAATACTGGTTTACACTGAAAAGAACCGGAGTTCTTTAGGAAATAAATGGCTGGTTCCAGAGCTGAGACAAGGAAAAGTATAAAATGAGCCTAGAACATCTTGTTCCGGAAGGTGAGGAAATGTTCAAAGAAGGTTCAGAACATGTCCAAAGAAGCATAAAGGGTTTCCACTGAATAAATCTGGGATAATTTGAGTATCAAAATAAATATTGACAGTAAAAGACTATAAAACGTTGAGTAAAGTAAGAATCCTTGATTTTAATCCTGATAGCAAGAGAAGGGACTCTCTTCCTTACAGTAGAAAGCCAGCTAGTTAAGGTAAGAAGAAATGATCAATTAGGACAAAATGCCATTTGACAACCATCATAAGAAGAGTTAATTCAGGTATGAATGGATACTAAAATGATGAAAGTTTGTGGAGTACCAAGAGACTAATCTCAAAGTACATTCTCACGAGATACTAATTATGAGGTGAAAAATAATAATTTTGTGGTAGAGATAACTACCACAGTTAAGTGATCAAAATTAACGCCAGCATATGCCCCTTGATGTGACGCAGTGAGAAGAACGCGTTTTTACAGGCCTCTTGCCAAAATATGCATAACCTCAATCAAATCATGGGAAAATATCAGAGAAACCCCAAATGAGAAACATCCTATTAAAAAAAAAACCTGCACTTTTCAAAAGTGTCAGTGTTACGAAAGGCAAAGCAAGGCTGAGAAACTATTCGAGATTAAAGCAAAGAACATTTAAAAAGATAGACAACTGATGCAATACATAATCTGGGGTTTTCTTTTGCTATTAATAGCATTATTAGAACAATGAAAAATCTGATTAAAGTCTATGGTTAATGTAACAGTATTGCATTAAGATTAATTTCCTGCTTTTGATTATTCTACTTGGATATCTAAGAGGATGTCCTTGTTTTTAGGAATTATACACAGATATTTAGGGATAAGTGGGCATCATGTCTGCAACTTACTATCAAATAGTTCAAAGAAAAAAATTGACAGGCAGTTAAGAAGGATAAAGAAGGTATGGTAAATGTTTAACCTTTGGGGAACCTGGGTGAAAATTATTAAGGGTATTTGGGAATTATTTGTACTATTCTTGCAAATCTTCTGTGAGTCAACAGAAACTAAAAGAAAAAAAAGTATGTATATTGTAAACAGCATATAGTCTGATTTGCTTTTTTAGGCAGCTGACAATCCCTGCCTTTTAACTGGAATTATTTATTCCATTTACATTTAACTTAATTATCAGTTTTACGTCTATCATCTTACTGTTTTTTCTACTTTTCCCCTTTGTTCTTTGTTCATTTTTACCTCCTTTTCTGCCTTCTTTTGAATTAATTATTTCCTATTATTTCATTTTATCTCTACTAAGACTTTTTAACTTTTTTAATTAAAATTTTATTTTGACATAATTGTGGATTCTCGTGCAGTTGTAAAGAATAATACAAAGAGATCACATGTACTCTTTGCCCAATTTTGCCCAATGGTAACATATTGCAAAACTTCAGTACAAATATCACAATTAAGATATCAAGATTGATGCAAGCCAAGATAACAGGACATTTCCATCACCATAAGGAATATTCATTTTGCCCTTTTATAGCCAGACCCACTCCACTCCAACCCCTACCCTGGCAACTATTAATCTGTTCTCCATTTTTGTCATTTCAAGATGCTATGTAAGTGGAATCAACCTTTTGGGATTGGCTTTTTTCACTTAGCATGATTTTCTGGAGATCCATTCAGATTGTTGTATCTATCAGTAGTTGATTCCGTTTTATTGCTGAATAGTATACCATTGTGTGGGTGTACCACTGATTTTATTTTTAACCATTTACCCATTGAAGGATATCTGTGTTATTTCCAGTTTGGGCTTTTATGACCAAGGCTTCTATAAACATTTGTGTACAAATTTTTAAATAAACATAAGCCTTTATTTCTCTGGAATAAATGCCAAGGAGTGTAATTTTTGCGTTATATAGTTGTTATTTTTTTAGTTTTTTTAAGAAACTGCCAAACTGTTTCCTTGAGTGGCTGTACCATTTTACATTCCCCTACAGCATTATATGAGTGATCCAGTTTCTCCGCATCCTGGCCAACATTTGCTGTTGCCACTATTTTTTATTTTAGTCATTCTGATAGGAGTATGGTGATATCTCATTGTGATTTTCATTTTCATTTCTCTGATGGCTAATGAAGTTGAAAATCTTTTCATGTGCCATCTGTATAACATCTTTACTAAAATATCTCTTCTCATGCTCTAAATGGATTGTTTGCTTTTTTACTGTTAAGTTTTGAGAGTCTTTATATATTCTAGATACTAATCCTTTTTCAGATCAATAGTTTGCAAATATTTCCTCCCATCCTGTAGTTTGTATTTTAATCCTAAAGATCTTTCACAGAGCAAGTTTTAAATTTTATGAAGTCCAGCTTATCAATTTTTTTTTATGAAAAATGCTTTTGTGACAAAGATTCCTTGGAACTGCCTTTGTAGACCATCATGGCACCTGCAGATAGGGACAGTTTTATTTCTTCCTTTCCAATCTGTATGTCTTTTATTGCCTTACTCTACTGGCTGGAACTACCAGTACTATATTAAATACCAGTAATGAAAGCAGATATCTTTGCTTTGTTCATGTTCTAGTGGAAAGCATTCAGTCCGTTAATTAATTATTGATTAAAATATCAGTTCAGTATTAATTATGTTGCTAGCTATAAGGTTTTTTTTCTAGATATTCATTAATAAGTTGAAGAAGCTCCCTTTTATTCCTAGTTTTCTGTTATTAGCTATTAGCATGAGTGGGTATTGAATTTTATCAAATGCTTTTTTGGCAAATTTTTTTTTAATGGCTGTTCTTAGAATCACAATTTGTATCCTTACCCGACTAGGGTCTGCCTTGAATTAATATTATATCGCGATATGCAATGTAAAATCTTACAGCTGTATTTCCACTGACCCTGCTCCCATCCTTTGTGCTATTGTTGTCACACATTTTACTTCTACATATTTTATAAATTCCAGGATGGAATCATATTTTTGCTTTAAACATTTTGTTGTTTTTAAAAGAAATTTAGAGATGAGGGAGGAAAAAGGCTTTATATGACCCATCTGTGATACTGTGATTTACAGTAAGAAGTATATATTTGATCGTCATCCTGTTTCTAGCACAGAGCTCTTTTGGAGTTTTCTATGTGATGAGAGTGATAAAGGTATCTTTTGTTATGTTAATGAGGTGTCTTTTGGAAAGCCTCTAGGTAACTTAAGGATGGGTTGGTTGCCAGAGGAATCAACCATGTGATTAGAGGGTTGGAACTTTCAGCCCTAATTCTCCACTCCCACCCCTTCCTCCACTACACCCCTACCTCCTGGGAGGGGACAGGGGCTGGAGATTTGAGTCCAGGTACCAATAACCAATGATTTAATCAGTCGTACCGATCTAATGCATCTTCCTTGAAAACCCAAAAGGACCAGGTTCAGAGAGCTTCCAGGTTGGTGAACAGGTGGAGATGCCCGGAGAGTGATGTACCCAGAGAGCGTGGAAGCCCCTCACCCTTTCCCCATACCTTATACACCTCTTCCGTTTGACTGTTCTTTGAGTTATCTCCTTTTATACTAAACTGGTAATCTAGTAAGTAAAGGGCTTGAGTTCTGTGAGCCACTGGAGCAAATTAAAAGCAAACCCAAGGCAGGGTCCTGGAAATATTCAGTCCATAGCTAGGTGGTTCAGAAGCACAGGTTAACAACCTGGACTTTTGACTGGCATCTAAAGGAAGAGTGAGAGGGCAGTCTTCTAGGACTGAGCCCTTAACCTGTGGGATCTGACACTATGGTAAATAGCATCAGAACTGAGTTAATTGCTTAGTGGTATAAGGAAAAAAAACACATCAGACCCACATAGTTACCGTTTTTGGTTGGTGTTCTTCCTTGTTTCTTGACAAGCCAAGTTCTATTTGGGATCATTTCTCTTCCACCCAAATAAGTTAACTTTTAAAAAAAATTGTAGTGTATTTCTACTTGTAATGAATTTTTCCAGCTTTTGTCTGGAAATGTTTTTGTTTTACCTTCATATATGAATGGTGTTTTTACTTGATATAAATTCTAGATTGATAGGTATTTTTTCTGTATGTAAAAGATGTTCCCTTTTCTCCTGGCTTGCTGATAAGTCATTAGAATTTCTTACTGTTTTTTTTTTTTAATTGAAGTATAGTTGACTTACAATGTTGTGTTAGTTTCTGATATACAGCATAGTGATTCAGTTTTATACATATTCTTTTTCATTATAGGTTATTACAAGCTATTGAATATAGTTCCCTGTGCTACACAGTAGGACATTGTTGTTTATCTATTTCATATAGAGTACTTTGTATCTGCTAATCTCAAACTCCCAATTTATCCCTCCCCCCTCCATTTTCCTCTTTGGTAACCACAAGTGTGTTTTCTATGTCTGTGAGTCTGTTTCTGTTTTGTAAATAAGTTCATTTGTGGCATTTTTTTAGATTCCAGAAGTTCTTACTGTTGTTCCCCTGTGAGGCATGTGTCTTTTTTACCTGGCTGCTTTTTTTTTTTTTTTTCAGCAATTTGATTACCATACCTAGATGTGGTTTCCTTTATGTTTATCCTGCTTGGGGTTTATTGAGATTCTTGAATCTTTTGAGTTGGTATTTTTGATCAAATTTTGAAATATTTTGGCCATTATTTTTTATGTTTGTTTGCCCCAAACTCTCATCTTCTTCTGAGAATTCAAGTACATGTATGTTAGACTGCTTGACACTGTTCCACAGAGCACTGCGGCTCTGGTGCTTTCTACAGTTGTTGCTTTGTTTGTTTTATTTTGTTTTGACCTCTCTTTTTTTTTTTTTTTTTTTTCTCTATTTCACTATGGAGAGTCTTCACGCTCCCTGATCTTTTCTCTTGTGGTACGCAATTTGTTGTTAAGCTCATCGTGTTTTTTGAATTTTTTTTTCACTTCAGATATTGTATTTTTCAGATGCAGAGTTTCCATTTGCCTCGTTTTTATAGTGTCCATTTCTCTTTGCTAAGAGTCCCCAACTAGTCGCTCATCATATACATCGTGGTTAGTTTGGTTGGTTGGTTGGTTGATTGGTTAATCTTGAACATATTTATAATATCTTTTCTAAAGTCCTTGTCTGCTAATTTCAGCATCTGCCTCACCTCTCAGTCTGCTTCTGTGGGCATTTTACTCCTGGTTATGGATCACATGTTCCTGCTTTTTCCCTTGTCTAATAATTTTTTATTGTGTGCTGAGTGTTAGGAATACTGCATCACTGAGAGTCTGAAATTTGCTGTATTCCTTTAAAGAGTGTTGAATTTTATTCTAGCAGGCAGTTGGTTTGCTGGCAGGTTAGCTTATCTCCCCTTGAGGCTTGTTTCTAAGATCTGTCAGGGTGGTTCTAAAGCAGCCCTTCTTAACAGACTAGAGTCTTGTAGCTTAGCCCTTCTGGGGTCGCAGCTGAATGCCCAGGACGTTCAGTGAGCTCTCTTCTCTAGCTCCCCGAGCCCCCAGTGTCTCTCAGCACTGGGAGCTCTCCCGAATGCCCTCAGCTCACAGCCCCTCACCAGCTGGGGGAGAATCCCGGGGTTCTGGAGCTCCTCCCTGTCCATCCTCCTCTGTGCCAAGGGGGCCCCTTACACACATTTCTTGAGCTCTCTCTTCTCTGACAGTAATTCCAGCCACCTCAGCTTTCCTGAACTCCAGTAGCTGTTTGCTGTGCCCAACAAACCCACTGCTTTCTGTTTGAGACCCACATTTTCCTCTGCTTTAGTTGGAAAGTGCCCCCAGCAGGAAATCCAGGGTAAATGTGAGGTTCACCACCTTTGTTTCCCTTCTCTGAGGAATAGTTGTAATTTGTAGTAGCTCCTCCAATGCCTGAAAATAGTTATTTCATATATTTTGTCCAGGTTTATCATTGTTAATGACAAGGTCCTACTGTAGGGCACGGGGAACTATATTCAATACCTTGTAATGGCCTATAATGAAAAAGAATATGAAAAGGAATATGTGTATATATATACACACATATATATAAATGAATCACTATGCTGTACTTCAGAACTTAACACATTATAAATTGACTATACTGCAATTTTTTTAAATCATTAAAAATTTTTCAAATTAAAAAAACTGATTTTTTGAAAAAAATTAATAATTGTTGATGACAGGAGGGTAAATCCAATACCAGCGACTCTTGTTAAGGCTGAATCTGGATGTTGGCCTTCCTGCATGTTGGTATCTTGTTTTTAAAATTAGAATTTGAATTGCTATAGATAACTGTACCTCCATTTCCTACCAAAACATTAAAATTACTTTCTTGTCTTCTGTATATCTCTGGGTTTGCCATCTTGTACTCTAAAACCAGGACAAATGCAGGCCCTGGAATAAACATTGGAAGAGAAAATACAGTTTGAGATAAAAAGGTTATTGAATAGGAGAACTGTCTTATGAGAATAATAGGCCAAATGCAAAGTAGAAATTTTGGGACTATCTTACAACTGTAATAATTTGGAGTCCTTTGCATTAAAGAGCAAAATTTGTCAGAGAAGATATAGAATAGTATTTTTTAAACACATTAAAGCGATAAAGTGGATTTTCATAAATAGTGTAGACTGTTTTAAACTTTTGAATAGTAAGAAGCAAAGGTTTAAAAATGTTTCTTCTGCTTTTTGACTTTGCTTTTATATGTGTGCCTGGTGGAAGAGCAAAAAGAAAGGGAAGAAAGAAAATAAAAATGAATGGATACTTTGTTATTTATTGTTTTTATAAATGGCAGTGGCACAAATATCCCCTGTTTTTCCAGATATTGCAAAACTGCAAAGGGGTAGGATGTTGTAGAAGAAGGAACTCTTAGGTGTGGGGCTGGCTCTGCCGCTGATGGACCGGGCACGTCCTGCTCTTCCTCTTGCTGCCCCCTCCTCACTGCTCGCGAGCTGTCTGCCCCTCAGGACTGCTGAGACCAGCGGACCTGGCAAGGACCACCCAACAGGTCTTCAGGCGAAAACCTCCAGGCCGTCCAGAGATGCACCGTATGCATCTGAGAGTCATACCTTTTTTTTTTTTTTTTTTTTTTTGGAGCTGACATTGCTTTTAGAACAATGAGTTTAATTCACCTCCCCAAGCACAGTCCCTGCTTTATGGCTCTCCTGCTATAAACGCTCCTTTGAACATGCTCCAACCCACCCGTGCTGGCCGGCCAAGCCCTGCGCTGCGCAGAGTGACAAAGTCAAGGGCCAGGGTTCCTCTGGGACTCTTAAGTCCTGGACTTGAAATTTAAGAAAGCTGCAATGGCCCAACTGTCTATTTTTCACTTCTTTGTTTTTGCCCAGGTTTTTCCCTCCATTGAAGTGCCTCCTGCCTTGGGCCTTCTTTACTCTTCCTAGGCCACTGTCCCCAGTGCCTCCTCCTCCGTAACACAGCTGCTTCCGGCCCTCTGACCAAATGAGCTCTCTCCTTGGTGTCTGTCAGGCACCACAGGCACCTCGCCTACCTGTCCGGTTGCCCTACACTTTATGTGGGTTCCCCTTGCCTACTTCTTGCTTCTGTTCAAATATCAGCTTTTTGAGAGTAATCCGCTCTTTTATTTATCTTAACAGCCCTTGTTTGTACCAAACAGTACCTGGTACATTGTGGGCATTTAGCAATGTTTAATCCCATGATTAATCCTGTTGATTACAGTATGATGCAATTCTTTTCAATGTCCTAAACTTGTCTTTGTCAAATGTCAGAGACCTTCCCTCCTCCTGGCAGTGGTTAATTCACGAGCTGTCTGCCCCGTCTGCTCTGGCCACAAGCTTCGTGGTTTTGTAGGCCTTCATTGTATTCCTTCTCTGTCTTTGGGCAAAGGGTGAAGCACTGGGGGGATCTGTGGTTTCTGTTCTCTGAACTAATAGTTGTGATGGTGAACTCTGTGTCTCTTCTCCACGCAGAGAGATGTTCTTTACGACCATGGAAAGCCACCTCCTGCGCTGCAAGGTGCTGGAAATCATATTCCTGCACAGCTGTGAGACTCCCACTCGCCTGCCCTTGTCTCTGGCCCAGGCCCTCTATTTTCTGAACAATTCCACATCACTGCTCAAGTGCCAGGTAACGTTCTCCCCTACTTCAGCTCCAAGCCCAGAGCACCTTTTCCCTAGGCCCTGAGCATCATGTAAAAGTGACGTGAAAACTGCAAAACCTTTAGCTGAGGAAGGCATTCATTGCCAATGGCTTTTATTATCTCCGCAGTCGGATAAAACCCAGTGGCAGATGTGGGATGAGCTGGTCGAGCACCTGCAGTTTCTGTTATCCAGTTATCAACATGTTTTACGAGGTAAGGAGCATCTGTCCACAAACAGGGTGGTGTGAGGGTCTCACAGTGGACATTATTATGAATTAAAGCTACATGGGGGAGTCTAATTTGTTAGCTTAAGTAAAGCGCTGTTCCTTGCCTGTAACTGTGAGGAACAAGGAATGACGTAGCTGGAATCTGCTGCAAAATAGAAGGGTTCACACCGTATTTTTGTTACGGCGGATAGTACAGAGGTCTGCAGAATTGCTAGGTCGTGGAGGGACGTGAACGTCGTCCTGACGTGAGACGGATTCGGCAGTGACCTGATGTGGCGTCCTTCCCAGCCCGTCACTGCAGCATCCTTGGTGGGGCACTTGCTCACTGACTACGGACGTTCGTTAACATCTGTCAGTAGGATGCAAATACAGAGCAAGTCAGCGGCAATGGAAAGATGTGCATCTTGCCAAGGATGTAGGACGCCCTTAAGTCTGTGCAGGCGGCTCTGCTCCAGTCACAGGCCGAGCCCGTGGTCCGTGAGGATCTGGGAGCGTCGGGCCAGTGAACACTCAGGGGGTAAATACCGACACGGATAACGATGGCATAGCAGCTTCAAGATCATTTTAAGAATGATTTTATTAGCCAAAGATTGAGGCCCCTGGGAAAACTGATTGTTAATTACATCAGGAAAGAGAGTAGGTTTACAGGGGAGAAAACTGACACTCCTCTTGCTGGGATGCCCTGAGAAGGACACCTCGTCACTGACGTAGTGTTCTTGCCAAGAATTCATGAACCTGAATTTAATCGCAAGGAAGTATCAGACAAACCCAGACTCCAGGACCTTTTACTGAATAACTGACCTGTACTCTTCAAAAGTGCCAGTGTCTTAAAAACAAAGAAAGGCTGAAGAAATGTTCTAGATTAAAAAGCAACTAAAGCACGTAAATATTACACACGACCCTGGATGGGATCCTGAACCAGGAAAAAAAGAAGCTGTAAAGTAGATGACTGGAGCAATTGGTAAATTTTAAACAGATTAGATAATAGTATTGGATTAATATTGTTTCCTATTTTTTATACTTATCTTGGCTTATGAAAGTAAATATTCTTGGTCTTAGGAAATCCATCCTGCAGTATTGAAGCCTAGAGAGGCACAATGTCCAACTTTCTCAAACAGTAAATGGGAAGAGTGTGTGTGTGTGTGTCTGTCTGTCTCTGTGTGTGTGTGTGTATAAAATGTCCCTGCCATGATCATCTCGAGGCTGACTTTGGCTTAGCCATGGCACTTAGGAAGATAAGATGCCCATACACCCTTTGGGCCTGGAACTGAGGAAGCTGTTACAGAAACATTAAAAAAAAAAAAAACCAAAACCCACTGGATTTAAGATAGAAGGTCTGGGTTTAAATCCCAACTCCACTGCTTACTCCGCACTGAGCAGCTAGCTTTATCTGTCTCTAGTTTCTTCCTTGCATAGAACAGGGATGGTAATGCTTGGCTCACCCAGGTGGATTGCTCGCGGGCACGGGAAAAAAGTAGGCAGTGCTCAGGCCATGGTAGCTGCCTCTCAGTCTGCCTGTTGCCTGGCCAGGAGTCGGCCACGAGGATCTTCTCTGTGTTTCATGTCCTTGTAACTAAAACTTAAAAGAGAGCTTTGTCAAGGCCACAACACGTGGTTGTGTGGTTTGTGCATCTTTTAGCTCAAAGAAAGGTGCACATCCTTCTCAGAACCAAGCCCCAAAGGCAGATTCCTCGCATCTTCAGCCTCACCGAGGTGTATGGAATTGTTTCATTGGGAGATCAAGCAGGAAGTTTAACACTAAAGCAGCTTGTTTTTGCCTGAAGTTCACCTTTAATACTTCTTACTCGTTTCTGTTTTGCTTCCCAGGGAATAACCTGGGTCGTGGGCGGTAGCGACTTAAGACGGGCACGGGATCTACTTTCATTACAGAGGATTCTTCTGCTTTGAATAAAGAGAGGAAGGCCTCAGAGCAACGTATATTGACCGAAAATAAGCGGGGTGTTTCAGTGCTATCCTTAACATCCTTTCCAGCTCTTTGGAGACCAGAAGTTAAGAAGGAGAAAAGACATTTAGAAGCAGTAGTTTGAAAACAGTGTCCTACAAAGAACATGGCTGAATGGTTCCCTGAAGTGGCAGGTCCTTGTCAGGGGGCGGTTCACTGTGAGGGCCCCTTAGGCGTCTCTGCCCTCTTCAGGCGGACACTGGGGACATTGTTGAGTGCAATTCTGAGGTCAGTCTGAGTCGTCCAGCTCCAAGTGTGGAGGAAGAAGGGGAGAGGTGGGGGCGCCCGAGCTTGCCCTTTGTGGGAACCTCTTAGCCCGGAGGAAGAGAAAAAGGAAGACGGGGTGGGTCCGCAGTGTGCACTGGCGTATCTGATCCAGGAACCTTGTGGAGGCCTCTCCCCCGATTTCACAGAGGGGCAGACGAAGGCTGAGAGGAAAGTAAATTCAGGGCTAGGGTTCAGACTTAGGTCTGTTGCCAGAGTCCGTGTGCAGTGAAAACACACTGGAAGGAATTGCTTTCCTATGAAATCACGAGGTGAGATCAGAAGGTGAGATTCTAAGGAATTTCCAACCCCTATTTTCGAAACTCTCTAGACATGGTAAAATGAGTTTTGTGTGGTCCCTTGACCTCAGGGAGAAGTATATCCTGAACCCCCACGTTTTATCAGCGCTTCCATAGAGAGCAGAGCAGCCCCACTGAGATGTGGGCTCTGGGCTGTCGGCCGAGCTCACGGCCATGCAACTCAAGTGTGAGCCTCAGCAAAGATCCACATTGCTGTATGCCATGAGTTTTCCTGATGCTTGTGGATAGTTAGAACCTCATATTTTGAAACTATGAATTCTAGGAATTTAAACGTATGGTAATTAAATGAACAAAGTGGATGCTTTTCCCGAATCCGCTCCGCTGGGCTGCTTACGCGGGGCAGCTGCGGAAGTCAGACAGCTGTTCATCCCGCAGGGAGTCTCACACGCAGCCTTCCCTCGGGGAGCCCTGTCCGCAGAGGGGAGGACAGACTCAGGCAAGACCAGTCCAGTTTGTCCAGGTGATACTTCAGCTGAGATGTGGTGTTAGCCAGGCAAATAGGAGGGGCAAAGTTTTCCAGAAAGACAGACACAGCGTGTCCAAGGGCTTTGAGGCAAGAGGTTGCTTAATGAGTCCAAGGAACATAGAACAAACTAGTGAGACTGGGATGCAGTGAGCCAGAGGGGGCTGGCGCGGGATGAGATCATGAGACTAGATAGCAGAGGGCGTGGGGGCCTTCCTGGTGAGGGGTTCGTGGTACGGAATTTCAGCTTGATCCCAGAGTGAGGGGCACCCGTCAAAGTGGTTTTAAGTCAGGTCACTCTCCCTGATGTGTGACGAATAGTTTGGCCGAGGACCAGAGAGGTCGGGGGAGGGGTAGCAGTGGCGAGGATGTGGGTGGCGCAGGGGGGAAGTCAGCGGGTGGAACAGGAGCATTTAAAGATCAGTGTCCCAGGGCTTGAGTGTCCAAGGCTGAAGGGTGACTCCCAGGCTTCTGCCACTACTGACGTGGGGATAAATGAGAGATGCAGAGAAGATGAAGGTCTCAGTACGACTGATAGGTCGGAGATGCCTGTAACGATGATGATAATGATACAACAATAATAGCTAACCCTGGTCTTGATCCAGGAACTAATAATAAAAATACTGTCGGCCAGGATGCCCTGAGCCAGGCCTTGTGCTAAACCCTTCACGTAAATCACCTCACACAATCGTCACAGGAACGTCAGCTGTAAGGACTCTCATCCCTGCTGAAGCATTAAACCGAAGGCCTTGCCAACTGGACCAGAATGGTTCAAGTCCACTGGCCAAGGCTTCCTCCCCGCTTGCTAACATTTGCTGCTTTGAATTTCCTGTATTAATAAATTCCAGATTCTCCTTGCTCCCAACCCAAGTCTTGCCTATTGCCACCCTATTCAGCCAGTTCTTTCCATTTTTAAAAAGATCACTTTTATATTTTTCAGAGTAGCACATGCTTTAAGAAAATCGAAGTCCGCTAAAAGGCTTTTGTTCCCCCGTGACTGCCAGTAGCGAGGTGACACAGAGCACGTTTCCCTGCTTAAAGCCCTCCGTTACCTCCCTCTGCTTTCAGAGACCACACTCCTCATTGCCCTGCGGCCCAGCCTGCCCTCCAGTCTCCCTCAGCCTGCTCCCCCTCGGCCTGCTCCCCCTCGGCCTGCCCAGATTACCTCCTGTCCTCAGAACAAGCTTTTCCCCCCATCGCGGCATTTGCACGCTTCTCTCTTCCTGGACTGCTTTTCCCTGGACCTTTGCCTGATGGCCTCCTTCTCAGTCTTCAGGGCTCAGCTGAGACCACCCCCATTGCCCCATCACCCTGACTAGAGCAAGCTGCTTCCTTATTTCCCCAACGTCTGATTTCTTTCTTTGATTGCACTCACTGAAACCGTGGTTGTTTTTGTTGGCTTGTTCACTGTCAGGCTTCCTGTCACTCAAGTGTCAGTCCATGAGGGCTGAGCCAGGTCCCTAATCCCACTGTATCCCAAGTCCAGCCCAGCTCCAGAGACGCAGAGGTGCTCACTGCACGTGTTTGTTGACTGAATGTTCAAAGGGCCCTGCAGTGGCACCTCACGGCAGCTTTGCCTCCTGTGTTTCCAGACTTTGGGGACACTCCATATTTATCTATATGTATTTATTGTGCTTTTTTTCGGATTACAGTTAGGCCACTGCTATACATTTAGAAGGACTTTACCTGAGGACATATTTGAAGGTTGAGGAAAAACATATTAAGCATTTTATTTGAAAATATAACCTAATACTTTGCTTATAAATAAGTTTATTCTATGTTTCCCAAATTTCTGGGCACTGTAGTTCAGTCCTTCTGATAACCCTGTCAGTGAAGGTGCCATTACCCCATTTATAAATGAGACGGAGAAACTGATGCTGGCGGGACCCCCTGCGCGCCTGAGGTCAGGTCTGCAGAGCTCTTCCCGGTCCATTTGCCTTTTATGTGACCTTGGGCTCCTTGGCCTCAATTCCAGGCACTTTCAGAACGTTGTTGGGAGTGACCTATGGATGTGGAGTGAGATACCTTTATAACTTTTTACTTTTCCCCAGTATTTTACTTTTGGACCCACAGGAAAGTTAAAAGAGTAATATCCTGTACACCTATATACCCTTTACCTCGATTCACAAGCTGGTAACATTTTGCCACAGTTACTTTATCTTTCGATCTATCTATGTACTTTTTCTTTCTTTTTTTTTTTTTCTGAACCCATTGAGAGTAAGTTGTGCTGTCATAATCCTTCTTGCTTAAATACTTCAGCTTAAGAATAAGAATATTCTCCTGCGTACCACTCTCCATTATCCCACTCAAGAAATCTTTCCTTGATGAAATAGCATCTCTTATGTCCCAGAATACCCTTTCTAGGTGTGCGGGTTTGAGCCAGGATTCAGTCAGATTGTACACCGGGCTTGGGTGTCACGCTCCTCTGTCTCCTGTCATTTGACATAGCTCCCAGGCCTTGTCTTTCATAATATGGACCCTTCTGAAGGGTCCAGACCAGTTATTTTGTAGAACGCCCCGTAACTGAGGTTGTCCCATTGCTTTCTCGTGCGCAGCAAGAACACCGAGCAGGTGAGGGTGCACAGCCCTGCCCTGCGCGGGGCGTCGGGAGGCGGTGGCGTCAGTTTGATTAAGTTTGATCATGTGGTTAAGGGAGTGTCCATCGGATTTCTCCGCTATTCTCGTTATTAGTAGGGAATCCAGAGGGTCAAACTGTGAGACTGAATGTCCCATTCAGCCTTTCACTCCATGGCTTTAGCGTTCATCGATGGTTGTTACCTGAATCGATTTAGTAGCTTGAAAAGCGGTCACTTTCTAGATACATTCCTTCTACATTTCTTAACTGGCCTTCTTCTGGAAGGACCTTTCCCTTTTCCCTGCGCCTTTTTATTTACTATGGATTTAGGGCTTTTTAAAATTCAATGCGTTATAATCCACTTTTGTCATTTTTTATGATCACGTCCAAAATGTGGCCAACAGGAACCCTCTTCAAGCTGACTTCTTTGACCTTTTGACGTGTTCCCATCAGGTTTTGAGCATTTCAATCCTCAATTTCTTGTCAGAGGTGTTCCAGGTGCGCCTTGTTATTTCTTTGCCATGGTCCTAGAATCAGCCTTTTCTCCAAAAAATGTCCAGTTCCTTGGTGGGAAGTGGGGAATAGTGTTTAGAAACCAAGATCTGGGTGCTAAGTATGCAGGTGGCCACTGGGACAGCAGTCAGCTATCATTGCTTCCAGGCCCTTTCTGACAGCAGAGCTGCGCATGTATTGTTTAAATGTAAGTTCATGCTGCTGCCTCAGTCTCCACTCCTACAGAATTCTCCCTCTCCTCTTCTATAAATGAACCTCTCTTCTCCCACAGTGAGAGCCCTCATTCTGAACAACACAAATATATTTATCCATCTGGTCTATCCTATGAGACATACAAAGTGGTTTCTTTTCAAAAGAATTACAATAAACCATATCACAACAAACTTAACCAAGTAAAGTTTAGTATTTCTTTGTAGTTCTTTACATACTTAGAACAAATCTCCCTGAAGATATTCAATATTCACATGAGTATTTTTCCAAGTGGTTACATCAATTTGAAATATAGTTTCATTATTTAATATAGGTTCATTGTTTAAATCAACAAAGGGAAAAAACTAAAATGAAATACAATTTTTTTTAAATATGTGTAACTTGAGGTCCAGAGAGAAACAAGAACAGAGGAGCTTTTGGAGATGGAGTTACCACGGGCACTAACACAGCGTTTGACTTGTGTCCTAGTAACCGGTCAGCAAGGCTTTGCCCAGACCCTGCCCACCAAAGCTGGACTTCATCTTTCCAGAGCCGTAAAGGCTAGGAAGCAGTTCAGAGCGGCTCAGCTGCCTTTTTCCCTCTTGCAGAGCACTTACGGAGCTCAGTGATCGACCGGAAAGACCTAATCATCAAAAGGATTAAGCCGAAGCCGCAGCAAGGAGACGACATCACGGTGGTGGATGTGGAGAAGCAGATCGAGGCCTTCCGCAGCCGCCTGGTCCAGACGCTGGGGGAGCCACTGGTGCCGCAGCTCCAAGACAAAGTGCACTTGCTGAAGCTCCTGCTCTTCTACGCCGCCGACCTGAACCCCGATGCGGAGCCCTCTCCAAAGCCCTGGAGCAGCCCCTGAGGGCCTGCCGAGCCCTGAGCACCAAGGATACCTCCTGAACTCCATCTCCAGCTGCTTGGAAATCCTCCAAGTACAGAAAGTAGTTCAAAATCGTACAGGACCAAACCTGTCTTATTTATCTATAGGCTGTAACAACTTTCTAACTCTTTAGTAAATATCTTTTTTTTTTGAATAATCCTATCCTAGCCTGTTCTCAGACGGCTTAAATATATAAGGTGTATATATTTTTTAATAAATTATTTATGTATACTTTTTTTGAAACAGGTAATACTATATGCACTATATGTTTAACATTTCCATTCAAGATGTGAAAAAAGAATCCCTGTGCTGAACAAATCCTGGACATCAGTGCTATGTCATTCACGGTACTGACAGCCTGTTTCAGAAGAGAAAGACACATTCGTCTCTCCCTAATGGAACAGAGGCATCCTACATCGGACCTGTTCTGTTGCTGAAGAATTTGACTTTGTGGCCAGTCTATTAAGATCTAATGTAATGACGGGGGGGTTAGAAACAAAAGGATTGTGTGTTACAAAAAAATCTGATGTTAAAAGGATACAATAAAAAGGCAATGGTTTTTGAAAATACCAAGCGTATCATGCTTAGGTCCCACCACTGCGAGGAGGCAGAATGGAGTCACGACTCTTAACAGGACAAAAAAAAAAAAAAACACTGCCAGCCGCCTTTGAGAAAGTAATAAGGATTTTTATTGTCAAAACAGGTAAGAGGTAACAAGCATAACAGAAGACACAAATAAATTAATTGTTCTGATCCTTTTAGACCCCAGGGCGTCTCAGTGGGAAGGTCAGCTCAGCTCCTTACCGTCCAAGGCCACAGACAGCAGGAGCCTGAGCCGGCGGCAGGACAGTGACTGGACATGTGCACAGCGAGGCGAAAGGAGGCGGCGGTCTCCCTGGCTCCTCTCCTCAGTAAGACACGTGTTTACAAGGTATGAGCTCATGTGGAGGGACATATAGAAAAATGTTTAATTCTTCCACCTCCCAGAAAAAAAAAAAAAAGTTTCAGGCCCTGAACAAGAAAATCGATACAAGGTGACATATAAGGTGACAGCAGTTACACGTGAACCTCAAGACTACACTCCAGCTGCAGCTGCCGCCTTCTTTAAGGAAGCTGAACGTCCGTTTGTCTACACCACACCAGCAGGCTGAATCTGCTCCCTTCAGAAGTTTTCAACCAATGGAGTTAAATTAATGTCACTTTAAAGTGCAACAAAGGGTCTGTCAGACTAGTGTTTGTTCTGTGACACATGAGAGAGAAGCATGCCCCCAACAGCGCCGGCCCGGGAGGCGCCACACACAGGAGGAAGTGGCTGCGGAACAAGCGATCCACTAGGCCAACCGAAAAGCCAGGAGACCCCGGCTTCCGCCCAGAGGAGCAGCTCCCTGCCAGGCCTGGCTCTTAACCGCACTCGGACCTCAGGCAGATCGGAGGGCCCCCACCTGACAAGGCTGGAGCACAGCCACGAGGGCCAGCGCTGGTCAGTGAGCACCTCTGCTCCGTGATCGGCCAGGGCTCACGTGGACGGCGGGAAAGGAATCAAAAAGCCTTGGTTCTAGAACAACACAAACGTTATCTACCTAGTCAGCAACGAGCCGAGTTCTTGTGCAGGGAAAGGGTACAAACAGGGCGTGAGGCCCCCCACACATCACTGCTGAGTTTACTGAGTCTCAATTAAAGCGACGCACAATGGCTTCTTCCACACAAGGACAAGATTTGCACTGATGTTTCTCAAAAACCAATTATGTCTCCAGCTCTAGCCTCAGTTTAAGAGATCTGGAAAAACAAAAACAAAAACAAGAAAACCTTTCCTATGTCAGAGCCAAGTTAAAGGGGAGCTGGGCACAGGGCACCCTCTGTCCAGAGTCCCCGGGACGGAAAGCGCTCTAAAAGCCAGTGGGTGTGAGAACATTCAAGTCGCGGGCTTTGAGGTCGTGGGTCCGCGGCAGCTGTCTCTTCCCGTCTGTCACCGGGATGTCCATCTTGGGCGGCCTGAATGTTGCTGGGTCCTCAGCCATGCGCGTGGCCTGCACGCGCATCAGCTCCACGGGAGAGGGCTTCTGGGCGCCTCGGTAGGCCTGGGTGGCAAAACCTCCTACAGAAGGGACGCACAGAGCAAGTGATTTCAAAATGCGGGGGGGCTCCCAGCACACACGGCACAGCGCCTGCCTCACCGCGTTCTTGTGTGAAGGGGCCGCCTTACCCGAATCAGACTTCTGGAGGGATCTTGGTCCAAAAAGGCTCCATTTATCTGCCGAGCTTCTCTCTCTATCCCCACTTCCAGAATCCATGGTGCTAAGACTGGGGCCAGGTAAGGCTGTGGAGGAACCGGAAGTGAACCAGCCTCTGCAAGAGAAAGAAGAAAACGGACGCTGGTGTATGTAGCCTTCTACACGTGCAGACTGGGAACTGTCAGCTCCCCCTTCTGGCTCAGAAGCCACAGGCTGATGTGGGCGCTGAGGGGCTGGGAGCAGCGGCTGGACGCGGTACCGGTGGTCCTTCGGCCCCGGGCTGCTCAGAGTCCCGGGAAGGGCTCACCTGGGCTTCTGCTTGGGGGAGGAGTGGGGGCTACTGCTGGGAGTGGACGGGGCTGAGGCCGGCTGCTTCTCCTCTCTTGTCATCTCTCCGCTCTGCAGCTTCAGCTTCTGTGCGGATGGGTGAGGGGAGAGACTTTTTAAAAAATCAGAGCAAATACACAACAGCTAAGTTTGCGTATAAACCACCCGGTTCACACAAACTTCAGGCAAAAGGAAAACAGTCATAGGTGGAGAAATTCTGGATTATAGGATAGATGTTCCTTTGATTTTGCCATACTAGATAGAATTCCATCTTTTAAAAAAACGCAGTCATTCTACAACACATCTCAAACGTCTCTGTGCCAAATAGCACACTAGAGCTTCTCCTGTTCCCACACTCACCCGGCCAGTCGCGGAGGAGCCAGAGCCCAAGCCACAGGCCTCCCGCCGCTGGCCCACCGTGGACGCCACCTGCCGCTCCCAGTCTCTCAGCGCCCAGGCTCAGGCGCGCTAATCCTCTCCGGCTAAACGCTTCCCTGTGCAACCTTCCCTCCCAGCGCCAGTCACTCTGTGTGCCCTCAGCTCCGCAAACAGACGTCTGGCTTCTCACTTCTCCCAGGTCAAGGCTCCCGCATGGCCTCCATGCTCCAGGCCCGACAAGCCAGTGCTTAGCCCGAGCTACATTTCAAACGAATGACTGCCTGGATTTTCTCAAACGCTCACCATGCCAAGTCACGTGCCCTGGCATTCACCATCCGCGGGTTCTACTCCTGTGGGCTGAGATGCAGACAACGGGCCAAATTCATTTCTGCCAGGATACAGGGTGAACTGTGCACCTGAAATTCTGACACACACCGATCCTGGAAAGTCCTCAGTGTCAGAGGCCGACAGCATCCCGCCGTGGATGCATCTGTCTTATCTGAGGGCTCGAGCTCGTCACCAACCCAGCCCTGACCAACCCGGGCAGAGGTGTTTAAGCTCAGCGTGCAAAAATCGTCTGGGACACTCCCTACAAGATGCAGCCGTCCACGATGTCCTCCAGCCCTGCCACGGGCCACTCACTCCACATGAGCGTGAGTTTCTTACAAGGTACAACACGAGCCTCCTTTGAGGCCCTCAGGAGCCAGGTCCTCCGACAGCTATGGAATGTGGGGGAAACCAACGGGCCAGCAGGAGACCTGAGTTCAGGTACTGCGACTGGTTAAATACATCACCCTGGACCTCAGTTTCTTCATTTATAAAACACAGAGAGTAGCATCTCCCTCAAAGAACGAGTATGAAGAGGAAGTGAACGCAAGTGGGTCATACGCCGGGAAACAGTATTAAGTATGAGCTGTATTCCCTGGAAAAGAGCCACATGGAACTATTTCACTCACACAACTGTCCGGGCATCGTTAACCTTACCAAAAAGTCTTCTTCACTCATTCCAAGTTTAGAAATGAAAGAGAAAAAAAAATTCCAATTACACATTCGCTTTTAATTTTTTTTTTAATTAAATGCAGGGCCTAACATTCCTTCCCAGCTAGCGTCACCCTTGTGCCAGAGCCTCCTCCCTCTCCCTCGGCGCCCATCACTCTAGTGCACAAAGTGGTCTGCAGCGGCGTCACTGGTCATAGCACGCGCGCTGCGCGCGCGCACACACACACACACACACACACACACACACACACACACGACACGTGTAACCCTGGAGTCTCATCTGATCCTCCGAACCAGAAGCAGGCGGCACAGATCCCCTCGCCGTGCAGACAGGGAAGGCTGAGAGCCCCGGGGCGGTCAGCGAGAGAGCACGACCGCAGGAGGGACTGAACCAGTTCAAACGCCTCGCTCAGTCCCCTTTCCACCACTCCCCACCACCCCAGCTAGCTAGCTGAGCTGGTAACTTCTAAATCCCAGCCACATCTCAAGCCATGAATGGTGAGGGTTTTGTTTTTTTAAAGTCCCTAAGAAACAAGCTTACGTGGAGTGCTTCTGCCACTCGAAGGTACTTGGTCTCCTCGGTGGTAAGGCCCTTGTGGGGTGTGTAGCCAGCATCTCTCAGCCCTGCCTGTTGCTCAAAACGGTGAATGCTCTCCTGGGTCTGTTCTGGGAACAGAGGAGATGACCATCATGCCCATCCCCCTGTCCCATCAAAACCGGGGGACATCAACACAGATGTCCACTGTTCTCCCCCGGAGACCACACTGGCCCCCCGAGAAGGAGGCTGCTCCCAGACAGGCCTCGTAGCAGAGATTCTGGACCTCCCACAAAGCTTCCCTGAGCAGAAAGAAGCCTTCGCACACAGCAAGCTAAAGAACAGCTCACCCCTAAAGGGGCAGCCGGATAACCTCCAGGGAAACACTCGTTCGCTTCCTCTCCTCGGTACCCTGTGGCATTTTCTTTGTATTTAGAAATGCAACATGAAGAAGGCAGCTGACATTCAGAAACAGTGCAAGTTCTCCAAATATAAACTTTCCTCTGAGAGACCACCCTCATTAAGACCTTCCACCAAAGAGAAAGGGGCCACATTGAGGCTGGATGGCACCGAGGTACCAATTAGATCCAAACCAGAAAGAATGTGCCTTGAACGAGCCAAAGTTTACTGATCCACCACTTCCCGTGTGTGAAACTGCCCGTGACGGGGCTGGCGCAGCAGGCAAACCGGGCTGAGGCCGGGTCGGTCTGACCTATTATTTCATAATCAGTTGTCAGTTGCACCTTGGAACGACTGACAGCGGGGTTTCTGAGTCTTACACACACGACACACCCCTGTGGACAGGACTGTGGCAGCTGTGGACCAAAAGTCCAGACGCCGGATGTCCTTTATGACTTAGTCATTCCTCTTCTAAGGAACCATTTTACTTCCATCAGAAATAGAAGCAAAAGGGAAAAAGAAAACAAACCACTAAATGTATAAAGACGTTTCTTGCCAGGTAGTCACCTGAAAATTTTAAAAGCAGGAAAGGATTTAATGAATACGGTATGCCAATCCTGGGGTTTTAAATGCAGCTTTTTTTTTTTTAAGACTATAGCAACATCAAAAGTTCACGGCAGTATTAACTGAAAAAAACAGAATGGTTTGTCTATTATATCTGCAATTATATAAAAATATGCATATACGTGGAACTGACTAAGCCAAGTAAGCATCTGAGTGACAGCAGTAGCTACCGGGGTGTTACAACATTCTACGCTGTTGGAAAACTGTTTTCAATAAAGAAGTTATACCTGCACTAAAAGAACAATGACTACACCCCCTAACGTGGCCAGAACACATGCCCAGCTTGCAACAGGCAAGTAGTAGTTGCTGATTCAAATAGTGCGCTTATGTGTGAATAAGAAAGAGTCCAAGTAAGCATTTGGACTTTAGTTTCTCGGGTAAACTCCCCAGGAATCGCCCAAGACAAACTGCTGCCCTCCCAGAGCAGATGAACAAGGGCTCCCCATGCCCTGGCAGGGGCTGCTGCCCACGAGCAGAGCTGTGCATCTAAGGACTGTTCACGTCCCCCAGCAGAACCAACAAGTTTGGTTTAGTTGTTATAAGGCTTTAAAAAAAAAAAATGCAAGCTCTCTTGTTTCCAGTCTTATCAGGACCACAAATCACATATTCTCAAGACTAAAGATGCTGGAGGCACCAAACTTGCCTCAAGGTCCAGGAAGAGGAACAACTTTGAGCCATTTAATTAAAAAAACAAAAATCAGTGCAGGGCAGGTGGGAGATGCCTCAGAGCGTTGCCTTCTCCAGCAGCACTTGCGACAGCAGCCCGCAGCAGCTCCCGGCCGCTGGGGCCATCCTCCCCTCCACCGCCAGCCAGCTCCCCCACCTCGTGGAGGGGAAGCAGTCTCCACAGTTCCGTCACTTGCTAAGGCCACATGATGGACGTGGGAAAATGAGACTGTCAACAAAGCAGCGGGAGTGCGCCTAAATCAACTCAGACGCTTAACGCTGGGCAGATTTTCCACCTAAATGCAGCCTCAACACTGGTGACCCAGAGCCAGACTGACCTCTGCCAGGCACGGTTAGGACACGCTAGGGCAGGCGTCTTGGCAGAAGCCCCCGCAGCTGGGCTGCCCCGGCTTCACTGCCGTGAGGGTGCAGAGCGCTTACTTGTGATCAGAGAGCTCATGATGACACGGGTAGCTCTAGCCTTCACCACGGGGACCTTGTCCGTGCTGTCGGTGGCCGATGGCTGGGGCACAGCAAGGGAGGAGACGCTGGCCTCTCCTTCCTCCACCTGTTCAAGAGGGGTAAGGAGGCACTTGAGCAGGGCCAGGGAGTCACACACTCAGCTCACTCCTTTGGGAGTGCTCAGATACACGGGGGGCTGGTCATCTTCACCTGGTCAGATACGTACTATCCACAGTGACCACCAGTAAGACATTACATGAACAGCCTGTGTTTATAAAAGTGGGAGAGACAGAATCTGAAGCTCTGAGGTCTATTATCTTCCCAGACTGTGTCCAATATACTGCACTGCTGTGCCTCCAAGAATTCAGAAGACCCACTGCTAAGCACCGCCTGTGTACCAGGCACAAGGCATGCTTCTCCTTAACTAATCACTGCATTCCCGAGGCGCTTCTCAAACTTGGCCGAGCACCAGAACCCCCTGGAGGGCTCCTCAGACAGACCACTGGACCCCAACCCAGGACCGAGTCCCTAGGCCTGGGGCGGGGCTCAAGGATCTGTTTCTAACGACTTCCCATGAGGTGCTGATGCCGCTAAGACCACGCTTTGAGGCCCACTGCTCTAAAGGTTCAAGGAATGGTCTTTTAAAACAAACCCCCAAGTCTCCGTAGCTCCTCATTTTAACATGGGCCAGCTGGAGCAGGCCACCTTCTGAAATCTAAAAACAGGGACACCCATGCTCAGGACTAAGCGAGAGCAGAGAACGGGCTTGATTCTCCGTTCTCTGCTTCTCCAAAGGAACTGAGAGGAAAAGATGGCAGAAAGGAGGGGAGCAGAAGGAAGTACTGAGAAGCTGTGTCCCTGCTTCAAGACAGGATTTAAACTTCTCAGCTCACTGGACTAAAAAGCTGGGCCTGTGCTTCCTCCCTGGGGACGCGGCTGCCGGTTGGGATGGGGCGCGCCGGGACCAGCGGAAGAACGCGTGCGGTGGCTCCAGCTGAGCTCTGCACAGACAGCAGTTGTTCCAAACCGTCAGCTGTCCCCGCCGGGGCGCAGCAGAGAACCGGAAGCCTCTCCTCTGCCCAGCGAAGCACGCAGCAGCCTTTGTGAGTGCAAACGGAGAGCGGCTCTTCGAAGCCCTCTCAGGAGCCTGCCTGATTTTTGGCTCCAGTCCCCTGAGCCTGCTGCTTTGGCGCCACAGGCAGGCTGCCAGGGTCCCCTTCTCCTGGAACTGCCAGTACTTTTCACACAAAATGTTTCCACCTCCACAGCTGACTGGGTTGGGTTTCAGTAGATAAGGGATACAGGGATATAGGGAATTTACCCCGGAGCTGGAGGGGACGCTTTCATAGAAAGGAGCGCCCTGTTCTGAGAGCTTGGGGTTGGGGATGGGGGGAGGGGGCTACTCATTAGAAGGGAAAGATCAAACACGCTCTTCCGAGTGAAAGTTAGGCTGGGAGCCAGGAGTCACAGCATCGGCTCCACATTTCTATGTGCAAAGCCTTCTGGTCCTCCCTAATCCCCACAACACCTCCAGGACAGAAAGCATTCTCATCTCTCAGATGGAGACACTGCGGCGCAGGGGTGAGGCTGTGTGCCCAGGGTCACTGCCAGCACACACGCTGCTCGGGGACTCACACCCAGGTCTGCCTAAGCAGGTGCTTACTGGTACTTGCTGTCAGGACCTGAGCTGTCACAAAGCTCAAAGTGAAGCCAAACTGTAGCTACAGGTTAAAAGGATTCATCTGAACTGGGCGGGCCTGGCTGATTCAGGCAACAGTACCCGCTTTCTTGCACTCTGGGTGGCTGGAGGGTCAGAGGCAAGACAGACACAGCCCCTGCCGTCAGGAAGCGCAGGCTTCGGTAACAGCCTGCAACAAGCGTGTAAGAACCCACGAAGCCCAACTTGCACAGAAGGGTGGTGAGAGCAGATCGGGGCGTGAGGAGGGATGTGCGTGGGTCAGGAAGGGCCTGAGGGAGGAGGTGGTGTGGAAGGGCATCTGAGGCAGGAGGAACAGCACGAGAAAAGGCAGAGCACGAGTTCAGGAACGGCCAATTCCCCCCCTAATCATTTAGCGGGCATTTTTTTGGAACCCACTTTCTGCCAAGTCCTCTGCTAGAGACCAGATGGAGTACAAACTCAGGCATGGCCCTGCCCTGAGGAAGCTGGTGGGGGCCGAGGAAGTAGCGGGGATTATGAGAGGGGTCTGCTGTACACTGGAGAGCTCTAAAGGAGAGGTGACAGTCTTACTGGGAGGACGGAGGACAATCTTGACAGAGATGTTTGAGCTGAGACTTAAGACACCATCTGTCAGGCAGATGGAGGAAGAGGACAAGATGGGGACTGTAAACATTCCAGGCGCTCAGAGCAGTGAGAAGCAAAGACTCGGAGGCATCAAATACCCTATTAAGTACAAGAAATCTTAGGTAACCTCCACGGGTGGATCATGGTGTTGGAGGGACAGGACCAGGCTCATGCAGAGCCAGACTAAGGAGCTTGGATTTAATGCTGTGGAAATGGGGAAGGGAGTGGGGGGTGTAGAGGGGATGGGGGGGTGTCTCAAGCAGAAGATACGCCATTCTAGTTTTAATGTTTTTTTTTAACTTCTTCCCCCAATAGAGGTACTGAGGATTGAACCCAGGAACTTGTGCACGCCAAGCATGCACTCTACCACTGAGCGGTACCCCCACCCACCATGGCCATTCTAGTTTTGATTTAAAAAGGAAAAAAAAGGCCCACCGACTCCAGCTGAGGCACAGAAAACATACTGGGATTGGTGGCTGCCCAATTCTAAATTCTATGGGTGCCAGGAGCTGCTGACAGCTGCGGAGCAGAGGAAGCAGAACGGAAGGGCCGGGCTTGCCAGCAGCGGTTGGCGGGGACAGATACCTCGGCAAGGTGCTGATACTTGCGCTCTGGAATCACCGGCTTCCAGGGGATGCTGCCCATGTCCGATGGAGGAGGAGTCATGGGCGCAGGGTCCTCAAGGGCATCATCATAGCTGAATGCCCGGCGGTACATCCCGATGGGCAGGGACATCTTGCCTAGAGGCCCACTAGGCTCAAGAGCTAAGAACAGAGACACCTGTCAGGATGGGCATCCGCAGCTTTAAGCTAACCTGTAGGCAGGAAAGGTCAGGAACACTCTTGTTCTGGGTGGGACACAGCGAGAACAGCCCGTTCTGGAAGAGCTAATCCAGCCAAGGAAAAGGAATGGCACGAGTCCCTTCCTCTCTGCCTGGCACTTTGGACCCTCCACTTACCCCACAGCAGCCCTAACCCATTTCTATGGACCAGGGAGCCAAAGCTCAATTTAAGTTTACCTGAGCAGGTCACACAACTTCACCGTGCAGCGAGGGGCCGAAGCCCAAACCTATCTGACTTCAGGGCTTGTGTTCTTTGTGTCCTGGAAGCTGCCCCTGTGGCAGTGCCCAGACTCTCAGCTCAGGCAGCACTGAGGATATGAAATCTTGTTCCCATTTCATAGATGAGGAAATGGAGGCCAGCGGTGGCAAATCCTGTCTTTCCCACCTCCCCTAAGAACACGAGACCACTGTTACCAGAAATCTTTAAAACAATATGCTGTTCAGCACTCTCACTAGCTTTGAGTGATCTGTGTGACCTAAACAGCACAGCCAATTTCCATCACAGAAAACTGCTGACAAGCACCCTCACCCTCGGATCCCTTCCCGTCCACTGGAACTGACCGGCCCAACACCCGCTGTGACGCAGGCGCCCCACCTCAAGGGCACGCTGGGCTCTGCCAGACCAGGGAGCAAAGCTCATTTTGTTTGTTTGCTGTTCCTTTCATAGCAGAACTAATGTCCATATCATGCCTTCAGGGTGACATTTTCCTGTCACTAAAATTAAATAATCATGCTCCCCAAGACATTAACTGACGTGGCGGGCAGTAAATCTAAAACCAGGAAAGACACTTCATTTAAACAGCAAGGGGACCCAGCAGCTACCATTATTATTATGATTAATATTAACAACAATAACAAATTCATAGAATCAGAAAGGATTAGTGGTTGCCAGGAGCTGGGGGGGGGTGGGGAGGGACCCTGGGGGATGAGGAGTAACTAGTAATAGGATAAGGTGTTCTTTTTGGTGTAAGGAAGATGTTCTGGAATTAGACAGTGGTTTGTGAATATACTAATCACTAAACTGTTGATTTCAACTGGGTGAATTTTACTATCCATGAATTATCTCAAACACATAAGCAAATAATAATTACCACATACCCTTCCCTGCCAGGCACTTACACCCCTCATCTTACCTAACCCTCATTAAGCAGGTATTTTTTCCATTTTCCAGCTCAGGCAACTGAGGCACAGATCTTAAGCAACACCCAGCCAGCCCGTGTGCAGTGCTGGAACACAGATCTAAGCCAGCGCTCAGGCACTCACACTCCACACCACAGGCACTAACCTAACACGTGCAACCCTACGGCCAGGATGGTTACAGGGACTTCATGGTAATCAAGAGGACAAGGAAAGACAAACTAAAACACACGCTGATGAAGTTAGAGACCAGACACATATCCAGGCTAGGAGACGGGGGGGGGGGGGGGGGCCTCCTATTACGACACTGAATTTGGGAGCAATTTCAAAAACATAAAGATCCCTGCCAACAGTCAGCCCAACAGCCTTCCAAAAAATAATAATAAAGTTGCTAGTATTTACCAGAAAATACACTCCTACAAATAGAGACCAAAAACAATGGGGGACAGTAATGCACATTCATTTAATTTTTAACTCTCATTTTCATGTATTTTATGTTTTTGATCTTTACAGCAACACTCAGAGACAGGGATTATCAACTACACTTTACTGAGAACCAAAAATTGGATGATTCAGATTTTTTAAATCACCAGCCCTTCCCACTAAAACAGTCCAACAAGGGGTCGATGATTTCACTAACCCGGAAATTACTACTTTCTACAGACCCTGGGCACACTCAAGCTGCAGTGCGCATATGACTGTCAATCTGCCTTGAATCAGGCTAATGCTTTTTTGGCCAGACTTTCATACCTCCTGCCCTCGCACCTCCTCCCCACTAAAAAGCAGGTGAGTTTAATCATTCTGGTACATACTACAAGAACTATGCAACTTATTCTGAATTTTCCTTTGAGACCGTAGGGAAGTAAAAAATTTGTCACACCTTTAAGTGGAATGACTGTTCTCTTTCCAGGAAACCTGGCTAGGTGGTTAATAAGATAATATTTAAATCTATTAAGTCTAAATACTCTCCTGGTGGCAGAGAGTAACCATTAATACATGGTGCAGAAAAAGTGGTTTCTGTCTAGCTTAAAATGCTAAGGGCAAAACATAACTTTACCAAAAAGAATTAAGTTTACCAGGTACTTCTGGTTGTCTCGAAGCCATTGTAAGACCGCAATCCAGGTGCTTTTTCTATACAGAATTCGGAGCTGAGTCCCTGCCACCTAATAAAAATAACAAAGGCCGTTTTCTTACAGTGAACACCAAAGAATAGCTCCAGTGCTGTTCTTTTGACAGGCACACACAGTTTTATGGCTTGTATACAAGGTTGAACACACATAAAAGAGCCAATGGGTGACAAATATGCCGGAGGGGGGGAAAAAAGGATAAATTCAAAGGTCTCACTGCACCAGTCACTTAACATCATGATATGACAAAGACACTCTACACAGTGAAAAGGTCATCTTACCAGGGTGAAATGATGTGACGATTAGGCTGACAGACAGATATTAACGAGGAACACTGTCCAGCTGCTGCAAATTAGCAAAGCTGCTCCGGAAGAATCCATCCATTCCAGAAGTTCTAAGAACAACAAACAATCAGCATTGCAACCGCCCTTCAGAGTCTGCCAAACTCCTTCCTGTACTTTCATGTATTTCTCCTAACAACCTTGTGAGAGGGACCATACTCATTTCGCTTTTTTTACCCGTGACCCACGGTAAGGGGCTAGGTACCACAATGGGTAAATTCTTTCCTTGCTTCTATCAATGACTGATACTTTTTAGGGTTTGTTTGGGGTGTTTTTTTTCAGAGGGTAGTAGGGAGGAATTAGGTTTATTTATGTATGTATTTATTTAATGGAGGTACTGGGGATTGAACCCAGGACCTCCTGCATGCTAAGAACGCGCTCTACCACCGAGCTATACCCTCCCCCCATAAGGGTTTTATACAACACTTATCTTGCATTTTAACCCTTGCAGCAACCCTGCAAAGCAGGCACTGTTTAGCCTCAATTTAAAGAAAAGGAAACTAAAAAGCAGAAGTGATTTGTCCAAGGTCACAGATAAGTGGCCCATCTGTAAGGCCCCCATTTTACAGGGGAATCCAAACAAAGCCATCAGAAAGCCAAGTTACTTGTTTTTCAACCTGCTACACCGCCACCTCTATCCTGATGGAGCTCAGAAAGCCAACTCGTTAGTTCTTTACAGCATCCCAGAAACCAAAGTTCCGCCACCCGCCAGGTCCACGGAGCTTTCGGACCCAGACACATCCCCTTCCAGTTCCCAAAGCCCGCCCCCGCCCGCCCCCGCCGAGCTCTGACTTCTCCTTCACAAGACACAGGACAATGCCACCGGGATGCGAAAGGCCAGGGCTGACTCAACCGCCTCTCCCACCCGGCGAGCCTGAGAAGAACTAAGGAGATTAGGACCGGGGCCTAGCACAAGCCAAATGTTCCCCGAGGGCAGGGCAAGTAGGAGGCTTGCGAGGTGAGGGTGAGGAGTGGGGGTCCGGGCCTAGGCCGGTCTGGGGAAGCAGAAGCGCGGCCCGGTGCCAGGGCTGCAGAGGCATCATGAGAGAGAAACCCCACGGGGGTGCCGAGAAAACGGGGTGAGAGAGGCAAAGTGCGGTCCGACCAAGATCCGAGCCTAGGTAACAGGAGAGGAGAGAGACCGCGAGAGGCACCGAGAGACCCCGGGGCCAGGCCTTGGTGCAGCTGCCAGCGGCACGCCCTCCATCAGCCTCGGCCCGGCCGGGCCCATTTGGTTACCTGTTCTTCCGCCGCCGCGGAGCTGCCTGCAGCCCGAGCTCCGGCACTAAAGATGCTCCGAGGACCCACGTCTCTCAAGAGGCTGTGGCGTAAACAAGACCCAAGCCATGGTGTGAGCGGCGCTGTGCCCGTGGCGACACAGTAGGCCCCGAGCACCGAACAGGGAGCAAAGCTGCCGGCGCGCAAAGCTGCCGGAGCCGCCGGCAGCTTTCCTGATAAAGCCTCTCGAGGCCGCGTCATTTCACGCGAGACTTGGCCGGGGTTGGAGTAGAGGACTCTTGGGACATGCTGGGAGTTGTAGTCCACGATCGGGAAAGCCCCAGGATGTTCGCTGCGCTGCGGGGTGGTAGGGTCACAGATCCGTGGGTGGAACCTGCCAGCTCCAGGAGGAAAAGCCACCCTTTACCAGCGCTCTGTGCGTGGGTCCGTGACAGGCTGAGGGCAGATGGAGATGGCATAGCAAAGTGACACCCTCAAACCCGTTCACAGAGGGGAAGTTGAGGTTTGAAGAGATGAGAAGTCACTCTGTTAATAAACAGTGAAAGTGGGTGGGTATAGCTCAGTGTAGAGCACATGCACGAGGTCGTGGGTATAAAAAAAGGAAAAAAGAAAAATCTTTTTTGAAAAATAAGCGGTAACGTGAGCAGGAACCCTCTTCCAGGAACAGCTGAGTTAGGCAGGCTTCATACTAGTAGCAGAACCAAAAAGGGGAGCAAGCCGCACCTGCCTCCCCTAGGTAAGGTGATCCTAATACCATTTACCTTCTACACTAAGGGAAGTGACACTTGGAGAGGTGCCAGCTCAAATGTCACATCCTGAAGGAAGCCTTCTTTTTTCCTTAAAGAGTTTACAAAGATGACAAAGCAACAAAGTTGAAGAAGCAAACGAAGTTGAAAAAAAATCTACCCACATTTCTACCCCAAGTTCAAAGCTTGCCATCAATGTTCATCTTAGGAGGGCTATACGGGCTGGGGGCTGTGACTTTCAGATTTCAGCATTTGACTGTTGGCCAGACCTACTGGCAGGACTGACAGAGGCTTACTTCATGCCCCTTTAAACTTGAGTGCTATCACCAGACCACCTTGCTTGAGGGCACCATTAATTAGTCTTTTATAAAGCCCATGATAAGCTTATAAATGGCACAGTTACATTGCAGTGCGATTTTTTTTCCTGTCAAGTGTTACTTTGTAAATTGGGAATTTTTAAAATATGCCATAATTTTTACCCCTGTGGAAGCAAAGCTGACACCTTGCCCTCCATCATCACAAGGACGGCACGCACATCACATCTCAGTCCACAGGGGAGGAAACAGCACTTTGCACCCTTATATAAATCATTAAGAAAGGATCACTTTGTTTCATTCTTATCCCCAAATTAAAAATTTTAATTTCATTAATAGATATTAATGATTGATAATTTTATCAGTGGAAATTAATGAATAGATACTAATTTCATTGGTAGAAGTTAATGAAAACTGAAGCCTTTCCTGGAAGTTACTGACTCTGGCTAAGACAACTTTATCCCTGACTTCCATCGTACTGATGTCTGAAGCTGTGGCTATGTCTGTGAAACTGAAACACCCTAAAATCCAACTGAAGACACATGTGAGAGACTTCAGAGCCAAACTCTTGAGTTTCACTTCTTTTTCAGAAGAAAGGTCTGATACAATGAGTGGACCTAGTTTCCAACAACTGTAAAGGAGGATCCTGGATATTTAAAGCCTGGTTTTGCAATCACACAGAACTGGTTCAAACCTCAGCTGCATCATTCATTCACTATCTTATTTTGGGGAAGTCACTTCCTCTCCCCAGGCTTCAGTTTTCTCTTTTCTGAGGCGGAGATAAGCTGACAAGTCAGCAGATAGCCCAAGCCAGCCCCAGGCAGCCGGACACCTGAGAGTCACAGGGAAGCTGGCAGATCTGAGAAACTAGCCCGGCAGCTACCAGAAGAGGACTGGGCTAGGCTGTGGACAACGGCAGCCCAGAGCAGAAGACAGAGCCCCATCAGAGTTTTCAGATAGATGTACCCTTTCTTCTTCCCCACCTTGCCCAGGACAGAACCTGGTCAGCCCTATAGCTGTGGCTACACCATGACTGCAGATTGAGAAGGCATTGGCTAGGTGGGGGTGGTTAGAGCCTGAGTGGTGGGGCAGAGGGGGCGTTGGTCAAAAACAACTACAGGGCAGTGAACTGGCCTGTACCTTAGCAGCCTCTCTTCCACTACCTCTCTTCCCTTTCCCAAGACCCTGGGCACTAGGTTATGAAAACCATGGGTGGCAGCTTCTTGTAAGAGTCTCACCTGGGCAGAGAGAGGTACAGGGAAGTTCTCCAGGGATGCAGGAGTCTGCTCAGGACAGTACCAGAGAGTCTCCTTCCCAACCCAGCAGGGAAAGTTCAATCTACACTTGGGCTTTGCCCCCCTCCCCTAGGCACTCAGTCCTCGCCTCAAAGAAACAGGAGCTCCCAGGGTAGGTAAGAGACAGTGGAAGGACACACCCAAAGGAAAGACAACATACAGGGTGACCGTATCCAGACACAGCAGAGTTAACGGACGAGGCAGGACAGGAAATGAAAATACACATTTTAAGTATCACTCTAAAAAGGAAAAGAGAGGATTTGGGAAATATGAAGGAGGGACAAAAAGTCATACAGAAGAACTATACAGCCAGATATGAAAAATGTCATACATGAAATAAAGACCTCAGAGGATGGGGTTAATAACAGAGTGGATATAGCCAAAGTCCAAGTAAGCAAGTATGAAGATCGGGTTGAGAAAATTCAAAAAGCATGAAAAAGGTATAGAAATTTTTTTACATGGTACCCCAGTACACACACACACACACACACACTTAAAATTTCTTAAAAGGATGTTATTTTCCACTCTGTTCTTTTCTATTCTATTTCATTATATATATACATATATATATTCTATTTCATTACATATATATTTGCTATCTAATAAATTGATTTCATAATTCACTAATGGTCTTGAAACACAGGACTGGAGTCACACTGTTAGGCTCTCTCGCTGAGCCTCACTCACTTCTCCCCAGAGAAGTAATTTCTTTGAATTGGGAGTTTGGGAGAAGGCGGTAGGCATGCTCAGCACAGCTGCTTCTGGGCTCTTCCCCTGCCCTGCCCATCTGCAGAGACGATGCTCTTCGACTGCTGGAGAGGAGCCTAACCCTGTAAGGTCAGCAGGTTCCTAGACAGTTTCTGTTCTCACTTCAGTACCTACCCCTGTTTGGTGCTTATGCTAAACTGGTTATTAATATTCTTAAGACCACTCACTCCTGCCCTTGCTTGATGTGTTGTGTCACTGATATGGGGGGCAGTTCATCTGTTTCAGGGGAAAGTACTAGCAAGTCTATTTAAGCATTCCTTATTAACCTGCTGTTATGGACTGAATGGTTGTATCCCCCTAAAATACATATGTTGAAGCCCTAACCCCCAATGTGATAGTATTTGGAAGTAACTAAATTTAGTTGAGGTCAAGAGGGTGGGGTCCCATCATGGGATTAATGTCTACGTAAGAAGAGGAAGAGAGAGCAGAGCTGACTCTCTCTGTCATGTGAGGACACAGTAAGAAAAGTGGCTGCCTGTGAGCCAAGAAGGGAGCCCTACCAGGGAAATGAATCAGCTGAGACCTTGATCTTGGACTTCCTAACCTCTAGAACTGTGAGAAATAAATTCCTGTTGTTTTTCACCCAGTCTGTGTCCTTTGTTATGACAGCCCAAGACTAAGGCATCTGTTAAGATTTAACACTGTTAAATGGTGCCAGGAGATCAAGCAAGATAAGAATAAGATGCTACCAAGGGATTTACCAACAAGGTGTTTGTTAGAGACCCTGGTGAGAACAGTTTCTATCCGTGGGTGGAGGGAGGAATAGGAAATGCACATTATCTGGAGGTGGGGCTGAAATGGAAAGGAGAGGTAGTAACCAGAAGCAGAAGAAATAGGAGAAATCTGCGCATAGCTGTGGGTGACTAGAAAAAAGTCCAGAGTCCACCCCCAACCCCACTCTGTATGACATGGGGTGGCTTACAATAAAAATACACCCCTTCACACCGCAGCCCCTCTTGGGGTCCTCTTAAGTACCTCAGCCTTTCCCCTGCTTACCCTCCTTGTGCAACACCTGGAAAAGCTGGCAGTCACTGGGGGTCACGGAGGACAAGGTAGTCAGGTCTGAACACTGACTCCTGGGCCTGCCAGCTTCATCCGGACGCCAAAAGACTCCACGAGAGCAGAACCCCTGGGGGCCAAGCAGCAGCCAAAGGAGGGTAGCGAGTACTAAAAGTCAGAGACCGTGGATTTCAGTCCCGCCTCTACCACCCCATAACCTGCCACCTCATAGCAATTCCTGTCTGAGATCTTGAGGGATGCCCAGGAGAGATCGCTTGGGTTTGAATGGAGGTTGCACCACTACAGTACAACTAGGGTCTCGGTTTTCCCTTCTTAGGGGCATTGTTTTAAAGGGTAACCTGGAACAGCCGTGAGCTAACCCCTTGGTAGACACCAGTATCACGGCCTCTTGTCCTCCCTAGGCACAGCCTCTTGCTCCACACCGCGTCTTGCAGAGGGGGCGGGAGGTCCCAGCGCTCTCTGGCCAGAGCCCCCCGCCGCCAGGATGCGGGCGGCCTATCGCGACAGCGGCGGTGCATTGTGGGGCTTGTAGTGCGGGGCTGCGGTGGGTGGGCGAGTGGGCGCGGCCGCCGCAGTCGCTGCGGGGCCATCTTCGGCAGGCCGGCCGGTTCGGCCTGTGCCGCCGGCATCCGCGCCCCTCGCCCGGCCCGATGGCGCCGCGGCCTCTGAGCCCCCTGGTGCTGGCGCTGGGCGGCGCGGCAGCCGTGCTCGGCTCGGTGCTCTTCATCCTCTGGAAGACCTACTTCGGCCGCGGACGGGAGCGGCGCTGGGACCGAGGCGAGGCCTGGTGGGGCGCGGAGCCCGCCCGCCTGCCGGAGTGGGACGAGTGGGACGTGAGTGCCGGGCCGGGGTCTGCGCCTCCGCGCGTGCCGCCGAGGGGTGTGGCTGCCGCCCTGCGGGATGGCCGCTTGGCACCGCAGGCCTGGCCCGTGTGGGCTGGCGGTGGGCGGCCGGGAGCCCTGGAGCGGAGGGATGGGTGGGCGTTTGGGGGAGTGGGCGGCGCTGTCCTGCACCGCCGTAGGCCTCGGGCTTCCTCGCGGTCGCCGGAGCACGAGCGCACGGCTCCGCAGCACCGTCGGGCCCGCGCCGGCTCCAGCCCGCGCCTGGCCGGCGCCTGCGCAATGCGCGCGCCCGGGGGATGCCGGGAGAGGTCCCGCGCCCCTCCCTGGATCTCGGCGCTGGGCGCGTTACCTTGACGTGGTGGTCCCTGAGGCCCGGGAATGTGGAGACTGTTGGCCCGAGGCGGCTCAGGCTCCTCAAGGGCGAGGAATTTGCCATAGCTCACTCAGGAAAAGCCCGAAGAACGGGGTTTGGGATTCAGGACTCCAAAAGCAGCGCTCGTCCCTCTGCACCAGACCTGCCCCTTGACGGCCGGAGGGTGGGGATGGGCCCTAGGGGCCTTCGGTCTTCCCTCGCGGAGGGGCAGGCGGGAGGGTGCCGGCCCCAGCCTGACCTGTGCCCCGCAGCCCGAGGACGAGGAGGATGAGGAGCCGGCGCTGGAGGAGTTGGAGCAGCGCGAGGTGCTGGTGCTGGGGCTGGATGGCTCCGGGAAGAGCACGTTCCTGCGAGTGCTGGCCGGGAAGCCACCGCTGGAGGGCCACATCCCTACCTGGGGCTTCAACTCTGTGCGGTTGCCCACCAAGGACTTCGAGGTGGACCTGTTGGAGAGTGAGCAGACCCCACCCCAACACCCTGTCTCCCCATCATCTCAGCTGGACCCAAGCCGGGGCTTTTTATCTAAGCAGGACACATCCCTATGTAAAGCCCTTCCTGTGCCTCCCTGGGGCACAGGGTACAGTCCAAGCTCTGTATTCTGGCTGGGGTGTCCCGTCCTTCACCCACACTGCAGCTCACATGCCTAACGCTGAGATACTAACAGCTGAAGTTTCCTGTATGCCAAGCACTTGACAGACATTACTTTAAAAATCCTCCCAACAACTCCATTAAACCGGAAACAGTTACTTACTGTCATTATATATGTCCTGCATGAGGAAAGTGAAACCCAGAAAGTTACATAATCTATCCAAGCTCACGCAGCTTGCTGGTCTGCTAATGCAGACTGTCTGCCTCTGGGCTCTGGATGTTAAGCACCATCCACATTGCTTGTTTCTCAAGGGTGCTTGCTGTTCTCTTTCTTATGTTTTGGGCTTTACATGCACTGCCCTGCCAGTCTAGAAAACCCTTCTTCCTTTGACAAACTGCTACTCATCCTTGTAAGATTTAGGTCAAACATGATATCCCTGTGAGGCCAGGTTAAGAGCTGCTCCTCTGGGCTCCCCTTCTGCTGCAGTATTTGCTGCATAACAGCCTGTGTCCCTGATGAGGCATCTGGGGCACAGATCTATCTGATCCAGCTCTGGCCCCTAGGGCCTAGCACCCAGCTGGCACCTGGGAGAGCTTCTTGAGTGAGTGATCAGAGAGGGTCTGAGCAGCCCCATGCCCTCAGTGTTAGGCTTCTTGGGATCCTGGAAGGGGATGGGAGAGGGGGTATTGAAAGGGCAGCAGTACTTAACTACCTGTGTCCAGCCAGGGACTCAGCGGGGAGGGACAGGTAGACTTCTGCCAGCCAGAGGACTCAGACTGCAAAGACGAGGTGGGTTGAGTTAAGTGCTAAGTGGTAGGGTCAGACTCTGAGGGCCTGGCTGTTGAACTGAATGGGCCCAATTCCTCTGGTCTCAGGGACTTGCCTGCTAGCCTGCCCTGGCTACATCTTTTCTCCCTGATTGTAGCCAACGTTGATATTCACCTGGGATTCAGTCCTTTCAACAAATTTTCCGTGTCTCCCACCTCTTGTTACAGGGACACCGGAAAATCAAGTAGGGGTTGCACACTTGAGGCCCACTCTGTCTGGCAAAGACAGTGTCCCCCTCCTTCAACCCTGGAAGAAGTGGTTTGTTATTTTCATGTTACCCAAGGGTTTGACCAGTTAACCCAGGCCCAATAGAGTCACTCAACCCAGATTCAAACCCAGATCTCCCGTTCAAGTCCTGGGGCTTTCCCCTCCCATGACACTCACTTTGCTGTGGTCTCCTACAGTGCTCAGCCTGGAGCCCAGCTGACAGTGAGCCCTTTGTGGATCTGTGATGACTCTTCCCTTCCCCACACCTCCTACATCCATTTTGTGAGCTAGTTCTGACCACTTTATCCTCCAATAGATTCTGCATCTGTCCACGTCTCTCCACCTCCATCTCTGCCTGCTTGGTCCAAGCCACGGTCATCTCCCAGGACTTCAACAGTCTCCTGGCTGGTATTCCTGCTTCCGCTTCTACCTTCAGTGTCGGCCAGTGGGATCTTTCAGAAACTCAGATCAGATCATGTCATTCTTGCTTAAAATACTTAAGGGGCTCCCATCAGCCTCACGGTGGCCTTACCGGCCCTGTGTGGTCCAGCCCTAGCCAGCCTTCCCGGTCATGGCTTCCTTCTCTCCCCTGGCGGCGCCTCAGCCACCCTGGCCACCTTCTGTTTCTCGAACACATCAAGCTTGCTCTGCCCACTTCCTGTAATGCTTTCCTCTACCTCTTCTCATAACCAGCTCCTTCCCCATCGTCCCAGACTCAGCTCACATGCCACCTCCTTAGACCGCCTTCCCAGACTACCCAGTCCAAAGCCAGCAGCACACCCCCCCAGCCACTTTCACTTTTTCCATTTTATTTCCTTCTTCTGTGAAATGTCTTTGTATGTCATTGCTGTGTCCATCCTGGTGACGGAGGGAGCTCCTTGAGAGCAGGGCCCCTGCCTGCCTTGCTCACCCCTGTATCCCCAGCACCCAGATCAGCGCTTGGCACCTAGTAAGCACTCAGTATATACTTGTTGAGTGCCTGCTATGTGCCAGGCATTGTGCTGAGGGCTTTGGGGGGATTCAGAGGTAAATAGCTCTAACTCTCAAAGAGCTTAGAGTCCACAAGGGTCAGAGGTATAACCAAAAACTCTAGGATGCAGGGTGACCTATGGGGACGTTGCAGAGGGACAGAGAGGAACAGGAACACAACCCAGCTTGGGGATGCTGCCTGGGCAGCCACGTGGTGGCGGGATTAAGTATGACATTCCTAAGGAAAGAAAATGGGGTGACCAGACTGAACGAGAGAGGCTGAATGGAGAATGGCTGTGCACAGGTAGGGCAGGGCATCCTGGCTGCTGAACACAGCCACCGCTGCCCCAGGGGGAAGCTAGGAATTGGGAGGAAGCAAGGCAGCCCAGGAAAAGAACCAGAGAGTACTGTGTATTGAGCTCGTATCTTCCACCAGTCCTGTGAAGGGTGCATGGCATGTGGTACCTGTGGGCTTTGCTGCAACCTGTTAGGTGAGTTAGGTTAGTTCAGAGGAGGAGACATGCTTGGAGACAGCGGCCTGCTCAGGGAGACCCAGCTGTCAGCTGGAGCGAAGCCGAGGTCTGTTTGGCCCTGGAACCTGTGCCCTTCCCTTGCTCTTGGCCGGTGGAGCCTCAGGAAGCTCAAGTGGGGTGGGATGGGCTCTGCGTAGAAAGCCCGGGCCCAGGGGGGCTCTGAGCTGGCCCCTGGCCTCTCCTCAGTCGGCGGCAGCCAGAATCTGCGCTTCTACTGGAAGGAGTTTGTGAATGAAGTGGATGTGCTGGTGTTCATGGTGGACTCAGCTGACCGGCTGCGATTGCCCTGGGCCCGCCAGGAGCTGCACAAGTTGCTGGATAAGGACCCTGACTTACCCGTCGTCGTGGTGGCCAACAAGCAGGTGAGGGCCGCGGCAGGCTGGCTCAACGCCAGTTGGGCTTGGTCCGCAGGTGCCTAGGCAGGGGCAGGGGTGGGGAGCACCGGAGAGGGAGTCAGGCCCAGGCCCATGACCTGCGGCTGGACTGTGTTGCTGTCCCCAGCCTCTGCTGCCTGTGCTCTTTCCTCATCCCTAATCCTCATCCTCTCTCTGCCTTTCTCTTTGCCTCCCTGTCACCTGTCATCCCAGAGAAATGAGAAAAATAATTACTGAGTATCCACTATCTCCCAGGTGTGGTTTTAAATAACATTTCATATTACACTTCTGTTTACCCGACAAGGTACAGATACTGTTTGTATCTTACAGATGGGGAATCTGAAGCTGAGAGGGATTTTGTACACCTGGAAAATAGTGAAGGGGGGATGTCCAGCTCCAAAACCGGCACCTTTTCCTCTCTGCTATGTCCTTGCGATTTCTGACCCTAGACCAGAGACCTTTAGCTGGGAAGTGATAAGAAGTTGAACAGATTAAATAATAATAACTAACATTTATTGTGCACCTGCTAATCGGGACCTCACTTCAGTCCTACAAAAACTCCCATGATAGGCCTTGCTGTTAACCCAAGTCATAGCCAGTATGCGGCAAAGCCGGGACGTGAGCTCAGATCTTCCTCAGAAAACTTCCTGCTCTTAACCGCTACACTCCGCCTGTCCTGGGTGTCAGCGGGCTGCCTTGGGCCCAGCAACTCGGCATCACGCACGTGAGGTGCCATTCTCAATACCAGCCGAGACTGCCACAGTGTAGAGGCTTGTTGTATTTCCTGTGGCCTGTTCCCATGTCCCTGAGAGCTATAGGAAATGTTTCCAGCCTGGCTTGGGTAGTGGCTGTACGTCCTTGATCTCAGTTTCCCCTTGCCTATCAGGAAATACTTGACAGTCATTTATAAATAGGGTAACCATATGTCCTGGTCGGCCTGGGACAATCCCCTCTTATGTCTGTTGTTCTGGTTTAACTATTAATAGTACCCACTTTGAGTCTCAGAAGTACCCATGTTTGGACAATGAATCACATCATCATTCTATATATAAATTATAATTTATAGTGATTTTGAACCTACAGGAGACAACACCTAAGGTCCCAGCATTTTACGAGTTGTTCCAAGAAGAATCATTTTCATCTTGGGCCAGGCTTGAAATTAAAATGCACCATCCCCAGCCACACGTGTAGTGGCCTCTGTTTTCCTCAGCGGGTTTCTAGGAGTCTGGGGGAGGTAAGGACCTTGTCTGGAAGTGACCCTACTGTAAGATCTCCCTGCCATTAAGTTTAGGAATCTGAGCTAGGATTCCTATAAAGGTCATGAACTTGGTCATCAAAGCAACCTGGGTTGGAAACCTGGCTCTGCCACTTACCACTGTTTGGCTAAATGACTTCACGTCCTTGAGCAGATTTCCTCGTCAGTGAAGTGTGGGCTGTGAGAATTCAGTAAGACCAAGTGCCTCTCACAACGCCTGACTTAGGGGAAGTGCCGTTTCTTAGCACAGTGGCTGTGGATAAGAATGATGAGTGCGAAGGGGTTGGTACAAAAGAAAGTCACAGATGAGGAAGGGAGTTTAGACCAAGGGGCCAGGGGCTGCCTCTGGGAACTTAGGCCCTGGTGTTCCCCCGGGGTAGCCAGAGAAGCTTATTATCTAGGTAACAAGGGGGTGTTGTTGGGAGACACTGCCAGCGCTGACTCTGTCTCCCCCCAGGACCTGAGCGAGGCCATGAGCATGGTGGAGCTGCAGCAGGAGCTGGGCCTGCAGGCTGTCGATAGCCAACGGGAAGTTTTCCTCTTGGCGGCCAGCATCGCCCCTGCAGGACCTGGCTTCGAGAACCCTGGCACCGTGCACATCTGGAGACTGCTCCTGGAGCTTCTCTCCTAGGGCAGCGCCCGCCTGGTCGCCGGTCAGCCCTGGGGACCCCAGTTCTGCTCCTCCTGCTTCTGCATCCCCAGCGGGGCCTGGGGCAGGGGCCACGTGGCGGCACCTCCCTTCTCCCCTCCTTGCCCTCTCAAGAGCAGGACCTGGGCAGGGCCGGGAACCACACAGAAGCCTTCCTGGTGAGGCGGAAGCAGGGAGGCAGAGGGTGGGAGAGGACAGTGTCTTGCTCATTCTCGGCCGGGTGTGGATCCCGCTTTCACCAGGGAAGGCAGCCTCCTCCTCTGGCCTGTTCAGTGAGCTGCTCAGTGGGCTGTTTTCTGCCCGCCATGCGGGTCCCGGTGGTTGAGGACCAGCATAGGTGTGCCAAGGACGCCCAGTCTAGATTGTTCCCTCCTGGTGGCTTCACACCCCTCTCGTGCAGGCAGATTCTGGGCAGCATGCCCTGAGCTCTCGCCCCCAGTCCTGCACTGTCCTCCAGCCCCAGCTGGCTCGTGTGGCCTTGTGCAATCTCTGCCTCTGGCCCCAGGGCCACCCTTTTTAAAGGGAGGTGATTTGTATGGGTTTTTCTAACTTGGAGAAGCACTTCCCAGCCACGAACATAGGAAGCATGAGAACGATCCTCGCGGTCCCAGCAAGGAGCTTTCCGAAGCCTCCCTGCCTCCCTGAGGTTGAGGCCTGGACTGCCAGCCTCTCTTGACTGTGGAGTAAGTGGTGTTCACCCCCTCGTCGGAAAAACTGAAAGCCCCACCCCCCGCACCTAATCTGGAGACAGAGGCTGCTGCTATTACACTGACTGTGCCAGTGCCCATGTTTACATACGTCTGGGGAAGGAAGGAGCCGCGTGTGTCCCTGGGAAGACGACTGTCAGCGGTGGCCTCCGAACTGCGTTTTAATTATTTATTTATTTATGAAAGGAACAGGCCAGAGTTTTAGGCTCTGTTTCTAGGTGCTGTTATCAAAACCCCAGATGACTGTCATGGAGAACCGGGAGCTTCAAGGAAGACCGCTGGAACCATGAATGACAGTGTGGTAAGCCACGTGCGTCAGTGGAGACAGAGCTCCAGCTGCCCCCACCCTCTGTGGCTGTAACTGACAGCATAATACGTCACGATGATCCACGTGAACTTAAACTCCACCAGAACATCCAAGGGATACAGACCCTTCCTGCGTAGGTAACAAGTGACTCAGAGAGGCAGTTTTATCGTGGACATCCACATAAAAAGTAATGAGAATTAGCAGACCAACCTGCTAGGTAGCCTGTGGTCCATCTGCCTTTCTGGACCTGCTGACTCCCTGGCTAAGGCGAAGCTGGACAGGATTTCTAGTGTCCTCTCCAGTACACATTCCGTAATTCTCGTGTTCTCAGTGATCAGCCAGCATAAGGACTGTCTCTGTACTGACACTTCTCTTTGGTGCAGGCAGAAGAAGGAGCCTTTTGTCTGTCAGGGGCCACTGAATAGTCAACAGCCACAAATGGACCTTTTTTTAGGGGAGAAACCCAACTCGGTTTGCTTTTTAATTGAGAATAGAGATTATGTGCCTTTGTTTCATTTGACATTTACTCAGAGTGCTTCAGTTCCACGCCGTGGCCGTGCCAGAGGGGCGGGGCAGGGAGGCGGGGCGGGAGGCTGCCGGAGTCCAGAAGTGAGCACGATCGTTGGAAGCTCTTGGGCTGTGGGTGTCTCAGAATAGAATCCGTTTGTTTGAAATTCTGATTAAGTTTCTGCATTAAGAAGTGATTTCATATTTCAGGAATGCCATGGGTTTTAGAGTAGCCTTTGAAACTTCGCTGACGTTTCATTTTGTCCTTGGAAGGTTGAGAAACCTTATTTCTCTGTTCTATGAACTCCGCCTTGTCCTCTAGCATTTGAAAGTGGTGTCTGGAGCCAGCATTGTCGGGGGGACTCCTTTTTCTACTAAGATCTGCCTTTGGTCTAATGAGTACCATTATGCAGTACAGAGTTTAAAGTCCCCACTGTGGGAACGTGAACTTGAGTATAGAGTTTAACTATATCTACTTGAGCGGCTTTTTGAGACCACTACCAGAACCAGCAGGTCCCAGTGGCACACCAGAAGACACACAGCGCTGAGGGGCACTGAAGGTACGGGGTGCCACCTCTCTGGTACTTGGACAGAGCACAGACGCTCTGCTGGCCTGGGGGTGTGCCTCACCATGTTTGTGGCTGACGGCGGCGCCCCTCTGGTGGAGCTGCTGGCCCATCCTCCAGGCCAGGTGCCAACCAGTACTCATCTGCTCCAGCTTCCACCAGGACCAGATGCAGCCAAGTGGGGGAAGGGCCTTTCTTAAGAACACCTCGCTGCCTGGCCTTGTCATGCTCTTCCCTCCTTGTTCCTGAACGTGACTTTGGTTCAGGAGCCCAGATAAATGCTTTTGGGAACCAGCCGTTACGTGCAGCTGTTCATCTCAAAGTGGAATTCCTGTGTTCCCCCCACTGCCCTGCCTCTACAGCTACCCACCAGCCTAAGCCTGGGAATAGGGAGTAAGCAGTAGGCAGCTCTCATGTTCGAATGAAGACTCTTCGAGAGTGGGTGGGCGCTGACCACCCAGTGCCCGCCTCACACGAGAAGGAAGCTTTTGCTTCTTGCCAGTTGAACCCATGCCTGGATCACTCACCCTGGCACTGGGATCTTCTGTTTTTAAGACTTATTTCAATGAAACCATGGCTTCTGAGCTTCTCTTCTCTGACCTGTTGCCATCCCTTTGAGCAGAGGCCAGCTTGGCCCAGAGCTTGGACATACGGATGGTCTGGGCAAGAGGGCGCCTGAGGCTGCTGGGACCACCACCATGGACTGGCTGCCTGTCCCAAGAAGCCTCCTGTGGCACCTGCTGGTGCCCAGACCTGCCCGTTGGAAGCTTGCGCTGACGCAGGGGCATCCATTTATAAGCACTGGGGAGGAGATGAAGTTGGTCCATCACGGCCTCCCGACCCTCCGCAGAGAAATGCTGATGAAAAATCTCACAACTAGCCTGTCTGCCAGAGTGAAAACCCAGATTCTCCAACAAATGTTTCCACTTGCCTTTGGAGGACATTCTGTTCTTTCACTAGTTCAGTAGCTACCGCCAGCAGTTCATCCAGCTGCTAAAACCTGTGCTGTCAGTCCTCGCGCAGCTGCCCCAGACCTTAGACTGGGGCGGTCCGGGCCGTCTGCTCACACGTCCTCAGAGTCCTCTCTAGTAGCTGTGAAAGGGGAACCTCCAGCTTCCCCTGCTGCCTCCAGGAGATCCGCCCGTTAAGGGACGAGAGGAAGAGTCCCATCAAAGATCTGGAAGAAGCAGCCTGGCTGCCCCAGCCCAGGCCTTGTGACCCCAGACCCACAAGATGCGTAACATGGAGTGTCGATGGCTGTTTGAGGTGTACAATAAATGCCAAAAATCTGGATGTGGTGTCCTTTGAATTCTGACCTCTAGGAACATGTGCTGGGTACTCACAGTCCCAGGGACGGGCAGCTAGGACACTTACTGTGACACAGGTTGTCAAACACCAAGTCCTAGTGCCCTGTCCCTTCAGTCCCTGTGGGAGTCGGGTGGCAAGAACATCAGCTTTGGTCCAGCCCAGTACTTTGGGGGAGGTACCCAGACCCTTCCTGGGGAGGCGTTCCAGGGCTGGCCGTGGAAATGGGAGCAGGACATCTGCCTGCCTCCACGCCAGAGGTCCAGATGGAGGTCGCGCCGTCCTGCAAGCACCCCCACAAGCACCTGCTTCTGGGCTGGGCTCTCGGATCCCCAGACGAGGTCCCGGCACTCAAGCCCAGTCTGGTAGGGGTTGTCAAGCCGACTATCAGCAGGCTACAGGAAGTCGGGCATGAGGACTCTGGGACACTTCCACAGCCTGGGGCAGCGGAAGGCTTCCTCAAGTTGGCACCTGAGCTGGGTGAGAAAACAAGGGAAGAGCCCAGCCTAGTCAAAGGCCTGAATCTGGAATGCTGTGAGGGACAGAAGTTAGGAGGCCAAATCCTGAAGGCCCTCGGGAGGTCTGCTGCAGACACCATCCTAAAGGCTGCGCTAACCGTGGGTACGGTGGCCAGTCACTGCCGGCGCCCAGCAGGCTGGGTCCGACGGGGTTTCTGTCCAGTTTCCAGCCTGCCTTAATGGTGTGGGATGGATGGGCTGCCTTCAGGGGCCGAAGAGAAGGTCAGCAAGTGAAAGTCTAGGCTTCGTCATCAGACTAACCCCACACTGATGCCTCTCAAGCCTGTTTCCTTACTTGTAAGATGAAGATAAACCCACACCACCTTACAGGGCTTTATGTGAAACGTTCTGTGTGAGAACATTAAGCCCTTCTTTTCAAGAGCAGTGAGGGGAGACAGATTTAAAGAGAAACCTTAGGAACAAGAGGGTTTTTGTATTATTAATAACTGAAGATAATAAAGTGCCCACCTCACACGTTGCCTGTGGTCCTGGCAACCAAATCGGGCAGGCCTGGCCCCAGGGAATGACCGTGCAGTGTGCAACCCAGTGCCTGGCACACAGCAGAGTGGTACTCAGCAGTCCACCGAGCAGTCTCAGCAGATTTGGGGGCTCAGGTTCCCATCAGGAGAGACAAGCAGGGGAGAAGGCAGACCAGGATGCAGCAGTGTACCTCCTGACCCTCTGGCACATGAGCCACAGCTGGCCTGAGACCAGGGTCAAGGAGTGGGGTAGGGCTAGCACTGGCCACGCAGGCCCCTTCCAGGCAGCCCCGGATTCCCTGCAGTCTTCCGTAGCAGCGTTAATGGAACTGCGTGTGCAGGAAACCAAGGCAGAGAGCAGGAGAACCAGAACAGGGCAGAAGAGGAGGGAGGCTGCGCCTGGGAGAGCCCATGAATGTGGAGCAGAAAGGGCTGGTGGCCCCTCTGCCCTGGTTGAGTAGGTTTTTGCAGGGGCAGCCCCAGGGCGTGGCAGGGAACAGCAAACACAAAACCATCAGGGAAGTAAAATACTGTATTTTATTGTACACAGTCTATATTCAAACACATCATCTGCTCTGAAAATAGCAGGTTCCGACTTTTCCCAGACAGAGCTCCCAGAAGACTCTAAATTGGAGCCTCTGGGAGACAGTGTCTTCCCCAGAGAGGGAAGTGTGAGAGTGGGTGTGCGTGTAACCTTTTGATTCCAGGGGTCTGGCCAGCCGCATCTCTGGCCACATGCCCCTTCTTGTCTTAAACCCTGGCTCCAGCTTCTCTGGTCCAGGAGGAGGCCTCAGCCTGGGGCAGACGTAAACCAGTCACTCAACCTCCATCTTATTCTTTTGCAAAGAATCGACGAAGGCTTGCCACTCTGTTGGGTAAAAACGCTTATAGACGTTGATCTTACTCCGAATCTGTTTTGGGGTATCTTGATAGTAATTCTTCTCATCCCGGGCCATCGCCTAAGAAGGGAGAAGGGCCATTTGAGGAGGGCTGGACCGGCAGAGGTTCAAAGCCTAGCCCTGCGCTGGGCAAGTCACCTCCCGTTCCTGACGATCAGATTCCTCACCTCAAAAGCCATAGTGTAAGTGGGGACATGGGTATGGATGCCCTCAGCGACTAGGCAGGAGCTGGGCCAGCAGAGCAGCTCATTCTCCATCCATAGCCAACTGATCCCACCCGGGCACAGGGGTCCAGTGTAGCCAGAACTTTCAGGGTTTTTTTGGTTTGTTTGTTTTTTTTAGAACTTTCAGTTTTTAAGAGAAGCCAAAAATAAGGAACTTCATTTGAAACCTCCCATAATAAAAATGGCAACTACAGTTGACTCTTGAACAACACGGATTTGAACTCATACACAGATACTTTTCAATAGTAAATACTGTAACACTAAATAATGATGATGATGATGATGATGATGATGATGATGATGATAATAATAATAATATAGCACTACATGGTCCATGGGTGGCCGAATTCCCAGATGCGAGGAACCACAGACCCAGAGGGCCGGCTATAAATTATACGCAGATTAACTCCCAAATTGTTCAGGGGTCAACTGTAGTTCAAGTTCATTAAAAATACCATGCAAGCAAAACAATGTATCTAGGAGTGGGATATGACCCACAGGCCCTCAGTCTATCCAGCTATGATCATTCTGTCAATGGAATTCACTTCCCAGAGTCTCTTTCCTCCCTTTGTTTCCACTCAGTCTCAGGAAACAGGCAGGAGGCAGGCAGATCGGACCCCGGATGGTCCAGGGTACCTTCCCCAGGGGCCCAAGCGGTTCCTGCTGCCAGGCCTGAGCCGCTCACCTTATAGTCCTCCCCGTGGTTCTCCACCATGTAGCGAACGTAGTCAATGAGGTCCCGGGATAGCGTATTTCCTTTCTTCTCTGGAAGGCTGGCTTCGGCCTCTAGGTCTGGGTTGAGAGAAACCAGGAGACAGGGAATGAGGTCCTGCTTCCCACATAATCCGAGATGCTCAGTCAGGCCCAAGCCACAAGAGTTGCTACACCAGCCATCTGATGAGCTTTGCCTCTCCATCTCCAAACTCAGTGCTAGAACCTTCCCCTTTGGCCCCTCAGGTCCCGGGCTCTGCCTAAGGCACAAGCATCTATCAGTATGGCAGCTACCTAAAAGGCAAGTCGTCTCTCTTTGGGCTGCAGATGGGTAAAAGGAAGGCACCAAACCAATAATCTCTTAGTGCCAGCTCCTGGGGACGGAGGTGACAACACACTGCCTGTCCACAGAGCAGGGCTCCCTTCCAGCTCTAAGACTCTCTGAGAAAATCTTCAGGTGTTAACAGCAGTGCATGAAAATGGAAAGGTCTGAATAAATGAGAACTAGGGCCTGAGGCACCTCTCTGCTCCATGTGAGGGGAAAACCCAAGCAATGGAGCCAATAATGGCCTTACTTCTAAAATAGCGGGGGTAGGGGTTTGTATAGCTTGTGGTAGAGTGCATGCTTAGCATGCATGTGGTCCTGGGTTCAATCCCCCCACCACTATTTTAAAAATTTTTTGAAAAAAAAAAAAAAAAAAAAAAGAAGCTAGGCAAACACTCCCCAATTCCACATCTATGAAGGGAGAAAAATAGCTACCTCACAGAAACGAAGTAGTCGAATCTTATCCGGGATCAGGTGCTAAAACTGTTTATAGTCAAGATTATCTTTGACCTGGTTGACTGATAAAAAGGAAAAACCTACAACCAAGAATACTTTAGAGCTTCAGTTTTGTAAGATGCAAAGCAAGGCTCTCATGGAGATTTGATGGAGAAATCAAAGCTTCATAGATGAGCAAAAGCTAAAAGAATTCACCACCACCAAACCAGCTTTATAACAAATGTTAAAGGAGATTCTCTAGGTAAAAAAAGAAAAGGCCACAACTAGAAACAAGAAAAGTAATCGTGAGGGGAAGAGGGTACAAACTCAGGGCATCTAAAATGCATTTGAAATTAAGAGATCAGCAACTTAAAACAATTATGTATATATATAGACTTCTATACCAAGACCTCAGACGTAACTGCAAACCAATGTAACTCTACAGTCATTAAACCACAAGAGAAGAGAACAAAAAGAAGAGAAAACAGACCAGAAAACAAATCGAAAACAATTAACAAAATGGCAATGAGAACATACATATCAATAATGTATTAAATGTAAATGGGTTAAATGCTCCAACCAAAAGGCACAGACTGGCTGAATGGATACAAAAACAAGACCCATATATATATACTGTGTACAAGAAACCCACTTCAGAGCTAGAGACACATACAGGCTGAAAGTGAAGGGACAGAGAAAGACATTCCATGCAAATGGAAGCCAAAAGAAAGCTGGAGTAACAGTACTTATATCAGACAAAATAGATTTTAAAATAAAGACTGTTACAAGAGACAAATGACACTACATAATGCTCAAGGGATCAATCCTAGAAGATATAACAATTGTAAATATATATGCACCCAACATAGGAGCACCTCAATATATAAGGCAACTGTTAGCAGACATAAAAGAAGAAATTCACAGTAACACAATAATAGTGGGGGACATTAACGCCCCACTTACATCAATGGACAGATTATCCAAACAGAAAATCAATAAGTAAATAGAGGTCTTAAATGACACATTAAACCAAATGGACTTAATTAATATTATTAGAGCATTCCAACTGAAAGCAGCAGAAACCATTCTTCTCAAGTGCACAGTCTCCAGAATCGACCACATGCTGACCCACAAAGCAAGCCTCAGTAAATGTAAGAAAACTGAAGTCATATCAAGCATCTTTTCTAACCACAATGCTATGAGGTTAGAAATCAACTACAAGAAAAAACTACAAAAACTGCAAACATGTGGAGGCTAAACAATATACTCCTAAACTAAAATATACTACTAAATGGATCTTTGAGGAAATCAAAGAATATAAATAAAAATGAAACACAACAATCTAAAACCTGTGGGATGCAGCAAAAGCAGTTCTTTAAGAGGGAAGTTTATAGTGATACAAGCTTAACTCAGGAAACAAGAAAGATATCAAATAAACAACCAAAACTTACACCTAAAGCAACTAGAGAAAGAAGAACAAATAAAACTCAAAGTTGGTAGAAGGGAAGAAATCATAAGATTAAAGCAGAAATAAATGAGAGACTTTAAAAGAAAACAATAGGAAAGATCAATGAAGCTAAAAGCTGGTTCTTTTAAAAGATAAACAAAATTGATAAACCTTTAGTAGATTCATCAAGAAAAAAAGGGAGAGGGCCCAAATTAATAAAATCAAAAATGAAAAAGGAGATGTTACAACCAACACCATAGAAATACAAGGGATCACAAGAGGCTAACTATGAGCAACTACATGCCAACAAAAAAGGCAATGGAGAAGAAATGTACTTTCTTAGAAAGGTACAATCAGGAAGAAATGGGAAATATGAATAGACCAATTACCAGTACTGAAATAGAGTCAGTAATTTAAAAACTCCCAGTAAACCAAAGTCCAGGACCTGACGGCTTCACTGAGGAATTCTACCAAACATTTAGAGAAGAGTTAACACCTATCCTTCTGAAACCATTTCAAAAAATTGCAGAGGAAGGAACATTTCCAAACTCATTCTATGAGGCCACCATCACCCTGCTACCAAAACCAGACAAAGATACCACAAAAAAAGAAAATTATAAACCAATATCACTTATGAATCTAGATGTTAAAATCCACAACAAAATACTAGCAAATCGACTCCAACAATGCATTAAAAGGCTCACACACCACGATCAAGTGGGATTTATGCCAGGGATGCCAGGATTTTTCAAAATCTGCAAATCAATCAATGTGATACCCCACATTAACAAACTGAAGAATAAAAACTGTATGATCATCTCAACAGATGCAGAAAAAGCTTTTAATAAAATTCAACATCCATTTATGTTAAAACCCCCCAGAAAGTAGGCACAGAGGGAACATACCTCAAAATAATAAAGGCCATATATGACAAGCCCACAGCTAACATCATACTCAATGGTGAAAAGCTGAAAGTATTTCCCCTAAAATCAGGAGCAAGACAGAGACCCCCACTCTTGCCACTTATATTCAACATGGTTTTGGAAGCCCTAGCTATAACAATCAGAGGGGGGAAAAAAGGAAGAAAAGGAATCCAAACTGGAAAAAAGAAGTACAACTGTCACTATTTGCTGATGACATGATACTGTACATAGAAAACCCTATAGAAGCTACTAGAAAACTACTAGAGCTCATCAATGAATTTGGTAAAGTTGCAGGATACAAAATTAATATACAAAAATCAGTTACATTTCTATGTACTGACAACAAAATAGCAGAAAAAGCAATTAAGGAAACAATCCCACTTACCATCGTACCAAAAAAGATAAAATACTTAAGAATAAGCCTCCCCAAGGAGGCAAAGGACCTGTACTCTGAAAACTATAAGACACTGATGAAAGAAATTGAAGACAACATAAATAAATTGAAAGACATACCATGTTCTTGGATTGGAGGAATCAATATTGTTAAAATGGCCATACTACCCAAGGAAATATACAGATTCAATGCAATCCCTATCAAATTACCAATGACGTTTTCCACAGAGCTGGAACAAAAAGTGTTAAAATTTGTGTGGAAATACAGAAGACCCCGAATAGCCAAAACAAAGAAAGAGGAGAATGGAGCTGGGGGAATCACGCTCCCTGACTTCAGACTATACTACAAAGCTACAGTAATCAAAACTGTATGACAGAAACAGACTTGCAGACACAGTAAACAATTTTATGGTTACTGGGGCAAAGGGGTGGGAAGGGATAAATGTAAGAGTTTGAGATTTGTAAAGGTTAAACACTGTATATAAAAATCGATGTTTCTTCTGTATAGCACAGGGAACTACATCCAGTATCTTGTAATAACCTTTAATGAAAAAGAATATGAAAACAAATGTATGTATATATATGCATGACTGGGACATTATAGTGTACATTAGAAACTGACACATTGTAACTGATTATACTTCAATTTAAAAAAAAAAAAAAGTATGGTACTGGCACAAAAACAGACACAGAGGTCAATGGAACAGGATAAAGTCCAGGGATAAACCGACACACTATGGTCAATTAATCTATGACAAAGGAGGTAAGAATGTACAATGAAGAAAAGACAGTCTCTTCAATAAGTGGTGCTGGGAAAACTGGACAGCTACCTTTAAAAGACAATTTCAGTCTAACGCTATACATAAAAATAAACTCAAAAATGGATTAAAGACCTAAATTTAAGTCCAGATACTATAAAGCTCCTAAATGAAAACATAGGCATAACACTCTGCCATAAATCCCAGAAATACTTTTTTCAAACCAGCTCCTAGAGTAATGCAAATAAAAGCAAAAATAAACAAATGGGACCTAATTAAACTTAAAAACTTTGGCACAGCGAAGGATGCCATCAACAAAATGAAAAGACAACCTACAGAATGGGAGAAAATATTTGCAAATGATTTGACTGACAAAGAACTAATTTCCAAAATATACAAACAGCTCATCCAGCTTAATATAAAAAAAAAAAAACAAGCAACCCAATCAAAAAATGGGCAGAAGATCTAAACAGACAGCTTGCCAAAGAAGACATCCAGATGGCCAAAAGGCACATGAAAAGATGCTCAACATTGCTAACTGTTAGAGAAGTACAAATCAAAACTACCATGAGGTATCACCTCACACCAGTCAGAATGGCCATCATCAAAAAGTCAACAAACAATAATTGCTGGAGAGGATGTAGAGAAAGGGGAACCCTCCTGCATTGTTGGTAGGAATGTAAATTGGTGCAGCCACTATGGAGGGCAGTATAAAACAGTATAATTCCTTACAAAATTAAAAATAAACTTACCATATGATCCAGCAATCTCACTCCTGGACATATATCCAGAGAAAAATATAATTTGAAAAGAAACATGCACCCCAATGTTTACAGCAGCACTATTTACAATAGCCAAGACATGGAAACGACCTAAATGTCCATCAACAGATGACTGGATAAAGAGGTCATGGTATACATATACATATATATATATATATATATATATATATATATATATATATATATATATATATATATATATATACATATATACAATGGAATACTACTCAGCCAGAAAAAAGAATAAACTAGGGGAGTGGAGATAGCTCAGTGGTAGAGAGCATGCTTAGCATGCAGGAGGTCCTGGGTTCAAATCCCCAGTACCTTCCTTAAATTTAAAAAAAAAAAAAAAAAAGAATAAAATAATGCCATCTGCAGCAACATGGATGGACCTGGAGACTGTCATTCTAAGTGAAGCCAGGAAGAGAAAGAAAAATACCGTATGATATTCCTTATATTTGGAATCTAAAAAATAGACATAAATGAACTTATTTCAAAACAGAAACAAACTTACAGACTTTAGAGAACAAACTTATGGTTACCAGGGGGTAAAGGAGGTGGGAAGGGATAAACTGGGAGTTCGAAATTTGCACCTCTTAGGGAGTGATGGAAATGTTAGGTATCTTGATTGTAGTGGTGGTTTCATAGGCGTACAGATCTATCAAAATTCATCACACTATACATCTGAAATATGTGTAGTTTACTGTACAGAAATTATACCACAATAAAGTTATTTTTAAAATTAAAAATAAATTGATAACTTCAAAAACAAAAGAGAGAGAGAAAGAAAAGTTCTGGAGATCTGTTGCCTGACAATGTGAATATACTTGAAACTACAGAGCTACAGATTTTTAAACGATTACGATGGTAAATTTTATGTGTTTTTTTACCACAATTAAAAACTTCTTTAATCAAAGAATTAAAACTTTTTAAGATTAGCTTTGACTACAGTAAGTACACACAGTTTTTTATATACAATCCTGTGCAATAACTCTTAGGAGAATCACTGAGATAGACTAAAGACAGGAACTCACAGAATTTTGAATCAAATGTCTGGACATTCAAATACTTTAACCTTCAGAAGAACTATTAAAAATCTCAGACAGGTAAGAGGAAGGAAGGGTAGAGAATTTCATAGCATTCCTGTTTCCCTGCAGAATCTACCTTCTTCTGTTTTAATATTCAGTCTCTGTAGCCTTAATATACATGAAATTGATTTGTCACTGGAAAGATTAGATGGTGGAATCTCTAAAAATGTGTTCATCCTTAAACTCATGAGAACCTGAATGCATGCCTGAGACAGTTTTCTCTTCTATCCGCTTAGGCACTGGTTCCATCCTCTGTGACCATCTCTGAGCTCCCCTCATACACTGGAGTTTAGTTAGTAGACTGAAAATGTCTCAGCCAGGACACAGTCCTAACTCTGTGAGCCCTGAACCAGCCTGGTTCTTCCCTCTGAACCTCAGTTTCTCCAACTGTAAAATGAGAAGATCTGAGAGTCCCTTCCAGCCCTGACTGCTGGATGGTGACCTAGAGTGACCTAGAGGAATGTGGCCCATACCCACCATTGAGCACGTAGGGCTTCCGCACAAGCTCCTTAGGCCTTTCCCCTACGTCTACCTCCATGGCCTTTACCTGCAGAGAACAGAGACTGTGTGAGTTTAGTAGACAAAGGAAAAGATTCTAGATAAGGGAAAATTCTAAAGGCTCCTGCATTACCCATAAGAATTCCTCTACAAGGTCAGGCAGGAACAGATGACAAGAACAACCAATGCCCCGGACACTTCATGGTTTCCAAGAGGCTCAAGCAAGCAATTCATCTTTCTGTGCCAATCTATAAAATGGGCATAATACCCTTTGCCTGCCTCACTTCATTGTGCAATTATCAAATGAAACAATGCACATGAAAGGACTTTACACTGAGGGAGAGATATCAGGTTATCTTCTCTATGGGGAAGAGCAAGCTGACAATGCTTGGCTACAGCTTCACATTTGCTCAAGAAACAGTAGGGCCATCTTCCTCTGGAAAAATGAAGGGATAAAAAGAAACTTGCTTCAAAGTAAGGGGGCAAAATTTAACCAGCAAGCCCACTCTTCATATTAACTATTTATTGAGGACTAGTCACATCCTAAGCACCACTGGGGATTTAGTAGTGAATGGAACACAAAGTCCTCTTCCCCAAGGAGATTATGTTGGGGGGAACAGGCAAAGACAATAAACACAAACAAATATATAATGTAATATACCATCAAGTATTTACAAGTGCCAGTGAATTAAAATAAAGCAGGGAAGAAGTTACTGAGTGAAAAGGGGTGCTATTTTTGAGAGTGGTCCAGAAAAAGACTTATTCAGGAGGAAATAGCCCTAGGGAAGCCTCAGACCAAGGATGATTGGATAACTGGGGAAAGGTGTAACGAACAGGAAGTAAAGATCTCAAACTCCTTACCAGGAAAGCTAAGGGCAGAATAAAGGCAAATTCTGGAAATTACCATGGAGATGCCAAGGGGCCCAAACAGTTTAATTTCAGAGAAAAAGGTGAGTGGAGAAGGAAAGGAGAAGCTCCAACCCACGTCCAGTATGTGCTGGGGAGGAAGTACGAGGGAGGTACAGGTAAAGGGCCTGGCAACCACAGTCAGTACAGGCTGACCAAGTTGGCTGTGGGGAGTGAGGGAAGTAATGGCGAGGATTCTGAAACCCAGCTAAGTATGGCGGGGGACAAGGGTCGGGACCCTACCATGTCTGTACCTTTCTCTTAAGCAGTGGCACCGCCTTGTTAGGGTCCATAGCCAAACCCATCTCGGCCAGGTTCTGCCGCACCGATTTGGTCTGGTCCCAAGCATGTCGGATGTGAGAGCTACGGCAAAAGAGAGGGCGACAGCGGAACTGTCATCTCGCCTGCAGTCTTGGCCGAGGCCCCGTGCCTCCTGAAGCCCAGTCCCCTCACCATTCGATCCGCGGCGCTGTCTTCCGTCGAGCATTTCGGTTCAGACGCTTCCGGTTAACACTGTAACCGAATTTCTGCCTCCGGGTCTTCCCCTTGGCCTTGGGCATCGCGCTGACCACAACACCAGCAACTCAAACTGGACGCTCTCACCCCAGCACCTCGTGGAGAAGACTCCTTCCGGCGAGTGCGAGCGTGGTTTTGCAGATTTTTGGGAAATGTAGTCCTCCTCGTAGCGCTAGCAGGCTGATTACTACAACTCCCAGAATGCAATGAGCGTGTGCGCCTGCGTACAACGCTCAGCATAGTTCTTTCCCCCGCCCTCTTTAATGACTTCATCAGGAGGCGGAGCTTAGCGTCCGGGATTTCTCCTACAGATGTTGGCTGGAACATGGCGGCTCCTGGCCCTGTGACTCCGGAGGCACCCTTTGAACCATCGCAGCCCCCAGTCATTGAGGGCTTTAGCCCCACTGTATACAGCACTTCGGAAAGCTTCAAGGACAAGTTTATTCGCAAGACCCGCGAGAATCCAATGGTACCCATAGGTAAGCGGGAGCGGTAGGAACTGTAGACCGAGAGGTTGTTGATGTCAGAAGAAATGAAATAGTGGAGGACCGGGGACACCAGGGGGGACGAGAATGAGGGTGGACCAGAGATGTAGCAAAGGGGCGGGGCGGGGCGGGGCGGGAACATGATTGGAGCTGGAGCTGAGGGGGACTGAGCGGCTGGGATGGGGCGGACTCTGACTCGTAGGACCCCGCTTCCACCGACCCCTCCCAACCAGACCCCAGCGGTACTTTCCTCCCCTCAGCTGCCGTTTAGAGCTCTTGACCTTAGCGGGGGAAAGCCCAAAGCGGGCCATACCTGCCACTTCTCACATGTTTTGGCTCCTCTTCAGGCTGCCTGGGCACAGCCGCTGCCCTTACCTACGGCCTCTTCTGCTTCCACCGGGGTCAGAGCCAGCGCTCCCAGCTCATGATGCGCACCCGGATCGCCGCCCAGGGCTTCACGGTCGTGGCCATCCTGGCGGGTCTAGCTGTATCTTCAATGAGATCTCGATCTTAAGCCGGTGGCCTGGCCTTGAAAGCTCCGGGGAGATTATTCCCAGCCCGGGGAGCAACCACCGGCGGCAGGAATTATTCCCTCATCTCCCCTGATGTGCCCCTGAATCAGCGGGGGCGGAAGTGGCCAATTGTGAAATCGACAGATTTTTTTTTTTTTTCAGAAACCTTAGGTTTGGTTCAGTTTGAGTGTGGCATACTTCTATTTGTGCTGAACCCTCTCCACTCCCTACGTAATAAACTCTGACCTACTTGTAGCTTGGTGAATTCATTCCCAGCCTCACCGCGATGGTTTCTGGCCTTTGGTTTTAGGAGAAGAGACTAAAGACTGCAGGGGCCCTTAGACATGGGATAGTCAAATGATTCCCAAACTTTCCTGGTAACAGTCACCCCCGGGGCACTTGTTAAAAGTAGAAAAGACTCTAGTGAGTGATGTTATCTGAAAAAAACCTGATCTTTCCAACAATTTTCAAACTTTCAGTAGAAAACCTTCCTTCACATGAGGCCTCCCATGGTTCTGTCTGGGGCAGGGAGCTCTGCCCTCCACTGTGCGTCTGCTCCTGACCCCACTCCCACCGCCTGAGGCTCCACTGATCTAGACCATCTCAGCTTGGGTCTTGATGCCTCTTACAGAACAGGAAACTGAGGCTTAGAGAAGCAGCTTGGCAAAATGGAAAGAGCGTAGCGCATAATCCCAAAGCTTGCCAGTGGTTTGTGGCAGCACCTCTTGTTTTATGGTTACGGAAGAAAGGAGGATGGGGACCTGAGCAGACTCTAGAAGAGAGGGGACTTGTGAGTTTCTCGTTCATGTGAAGTCTCAGACAGGGGTTCCTGGTCTGCAGTCAGCCCTAAAGGGTTGATTCACATCCAGGTTCCTTCCATCTGTGACTCCATCACTTTCAACACCAGCTGCAAGCTACCAGAAAAGAGGAAGTGAAGACAATACAACTACTTCTTGAGCCTCCTGACACAGTCCAGATTTCTCAGTGGAGTGTATGACGAAGGCCAGCTAAGCTTCTTGTCCCCACCATGGTCTTTCAGCTGTAAGGCAGAGATCATAAATGTAGAGCAGGATATTGTGGCCTCACGATTCAAGGAACAGCTGGGAAGTGATGAGGACTAGGGCACTTTTAAAGAGGATGACCACTATTTTTAACTGTTGGTGTTGTGTCTCCTGCCCTACCCCCCGACCAAAAAAAAAAAAAAAAAAAGATATGATATAACCTCAGTGCCTCAGAATGTGACCTTATTTGGGACTAGGGTTTTTACAGAAGTAATCAAGTTAAAATAAGTTCATAGGGTGGGCCCTAATCCAGTCTGAGTGGTGCCCTTATAATAAAGGGAAATTTAGGCACAAAACCAGATGCATATAGAGGGCAGGTGATGTGAAAATGAACTCAGGATTGTAGTAATGCTTGTATAAGCCACGGAACACCTGAGCTGCCCAAAGCTAGAAGAGAAGGCTGCCACAAACCCTCCCCTAGTGCCTTCAGAGGGAGCACGGCCCTGCTGACACCATGATTTCAGACTTCGGACCTCTGGAATGGCAAAACAATAAATTTCCATTGTTCTGAGCCAGATGCTGTGGTACTTTGTTACAGCAGCTCTGGGAAACTGATATGGTTGATAGGTACTCAGATCTTTTTAAACACTGTTCAGGTCACGGTGGCTTGAACATAGCCTTTCTGCAACCTCTGCTGATGGGGAAGAAGGTATAGTCACCAACCGTTTCTCTCAAATCCACAGAGAAGTACAGCTGAAGGAGGGAGGGGCTCTGGCAGAGGCTACCCTCACCAGCCTCTAACCCAGGTGTAGAGGGAGCCCCCACCAGGAACTTCTGGTCTTGCCTCTTGCCTCCAAGCCACTTCCCCTCTGGGGGTCCGTCGCTCTATGATGAGAACAGAATCCCTATCTCACAGGCTTGTTCAAGGATCAGAAAGGATCAAGGCTGCAAAAGCATTCTGTGAGAGGTGGCCTTTTCCCCTGGGGCTGGGGGCTGCAGACAGAAACAGATGGGGACCCCCACTTCCAGGGGGAGCTCCTGGGTTTCCAGGGGAATAGCCCTCCCTTCTCTCAAGTCCATGAAGCTGGGAAAGTTCTAAGCACAAACTGAGCCCTGACACCAGTTGTGGCTTCCAGAGAAATGAGAATGATAATAAATAAGTGTAAAAAGAGTTAACAACACACCCTTTAAGCCAAGACAAAAAAATACATCAGGAAGGCCAGTCACAATTTTGTGGACTGAAAGTGTGAGGGGCTAGGGCATAGGGCCGTGAGGGAACAAGGGGTGAGGGGGTGAGGGTTCCCCTTCCCAGCCCCGGGAGATGGGGAGGAACGGAATAGGCTGTGTAGCAGCTGCTGGAGGCATCCCCCCCAACCCCAGCCAAAACAGCTGCTCCTCCTCTGCCCGGCCCGGCCCCTGCTTTGCGGCCATGCTGGTGGCAGGCTCCTAGCGGGACAGCGGCGTCTGCTTCAGGGACATGAGCACCGAGCGCAGGCGGGACACATCTTTGCACTGCTTGCTGCTCTTGGGGTTGAAGTCACACAGCTGGGCCACCTTCTCCCACTCTGTGCCTGGGGTGTCCTCCTTGGATTCCTTCACAAAAGCCTCCTCAGATGCCCTGCAGGTGGAGATAGGACAGGTTTCATAGCTGTCTGCCTTCCCCCTGAATCAGTGACACTCTGCTTCCACTGGGCAAGGCTGCTTTGCCCTGTCTACTCCGGGGTACTCTGTCCAGATGTCTCCTCCCCAGCCCCGTGCCTTCTGACCTCAGGCCCCCAGGAACAGCCTGGGCAGCAAAGGAAGCCTAGTTTGGTCCTGCCTCAGGTCCTTTGCACTTGCTGTCACCGCTTCCCCGAGACCTGCTCATGGCTTGTTGCTTCTTATCACTCACATCTGAGTGCAGGGCTTACCTTCTCAGAAAGGTCTTCCCTTCTTGCCACTGCAGTTAAAGTAGCCTCCTCCCCCTGCCCCAGCACTCTCTGTTCAATACCACTCCATCGAGAGTGCCCAAATTGGAGGGAGGAGGGTATAGCTCAGTGGCAGAGTGAGTGCTTAGCAGGCATGAGGTCCTGGGTTCAATCCCTAGTACCTCCATTTTTAATTAATTAATTAAAACCTAATTACCTCCCAAAAAGGGAAAAAATTATTTAAAAAAAAAAAAAAGAGTTCCCAAATTGGAGCTCCTGACACTTAAAGGCCTTTGGAGGAACTAATACAGCACCTCAGCTATTTTCAGTGTTTCCAGAAACTGGGCGGAGATAGGACACTGACTAACCCCCTAAGTGACTGAAGCATCTGGGTCAGCATTCCCTCGGGGTTCTGTGGACCCCATTAAGTGTTCTGCTGAAAACAGCTGTGGTCAAACATCACAGCAGATCTCAAAAGAGGATCTTCAAGGCCTTCAATGCGCTGTGTGCATCACGAACCCCCATGATAGGCACAGAACCTACCACCTCGCAAGCACGTTTGACTACAGGTCTCTTTTTAGCCCTGAATGACCGTTAACCTCTGTGGAGCCACAGCCTGGGGAGCGCTCCGTGGAAGTCTGTGCTTTTGGTTAGAATCAAGTTAGGATGAAAATTGGTGGTTTCTTCATCATGAGTTCTGGCTGACAGTGACAGAAGCCACTGTTAAGGAACAGTGGAGAAGCAAATATAGTAAATGCAGTTTAGTGGACAAAACCTAACCATGGGAGTCATTAAGAGAAAGACAATAAGGGATTCTTGCGTGGAAAGGACTGGGTCTGTGTCCTGTTTGGCTAACAAGTGTCCCTAAAAGCCCCTTTCTCCTTGGAAGTGCCCCCTGCTTCTCAAGCAGGACCAGTCCTGCCACATGCCGGGCATTGGCTGACGGCTGAGAGCTCTCCAGGTGACCCCCACGGGGATCAAGGATGAGCTGGCCCTGGATCAGGTGTCCTACCCACTCCCCCCAAGCCCCGCCACCAGTGATCTTGCTTCCCTGCCCTGGGCTCGTTTCCTAACCTGTGAAGTGGGGATCAGCACCCCGCCTGGCAGATCTGTCTCACTGGGCTGAGAATTGAACAGAGCAGCAGGTGTGTGCAGGCTTGGGGAAAATGTAGTGCTGTGTGGAGTCGGCTGGCCAGCGGGGCTGTGGAAAGCAATCCTAGGAGCTCTCCTTTCTGGGTCAAGAGGCTCCCCTCTAACCTCACTGCTCCAAGTGGGGTTCATGGACCAGCAGCATCGACATCACCTTAAAGTTTGTTGGAAATGCAGAATCCTGGCCTCACCTCTGCCTCTTGAATCAGAATCAGACAAGATCCCCTCGTGATTCACAGGCACTGGAAGTCTGAGAAGCACCGGTCTAGACTCTTCCTGTCCTCAGGACTCCCGTGGGTGCTCCTTGACCATTTCTTCAGGCACAGTAAGAGCACTGAACCCCCTGTGGTGTTCCCCAGTGCCAGTGCCCCTCTGCCGTCCACACCCTCCTGCTTAAAATCTCCTCTGGCTCCCCACTGCCTTCAGGATCAAGTCTGAGCTTTTTAACACTGTACAACAGGCTTTTTGCAACCCTGCTCCAAACTGACCTCCCTGCCCCAGCCGCTGCAGGCAGATAAGTATTTCCGGTCTCCTGGCCTTTGCCTCAGCGACTTTTCGTATCCTCCCCACCCAGCACACTCCTTCTCACACTTTAAGGTCCAGCTGAAGGTCCTGCATCTCTGAAGCCCGCCCTGTCTCCCCCCACAGAGGGTGGCTCCCAGAGCCCGGCGTGGCCCTCCATGCAGCTCTTGTCACAACATGCTCCTGACCAGGAGCAACTGGAGGGGACGGGCTGTGTGTGTCCTATTCCTGTCTGACCAGACACTGGCATTGGGTAAGTGCCAATAAGTACTGGACAGACGGGAGCGTGGACGGAAGGAAGGAGCGGAAGGCTTTTACTCTGGAGTGTCTGGTGTTCGATGAGAAAAGGGTTAGCCCAGACAGCGGCAGAGGCCTGCCAAGGGCGGACCCAGAGCAACGAACAGCAAATATTTGGCATCTACACACATGACCGTCATCACACAGTCATCACTGCATTTTTTTTTCCTTCGGCTTCACAATCCGCAACACACCATCCAGGCTGTCACTACCAACCAACTAGGGCGGCGTGAAAGGAGATCTCTGCCGTCTCAGGTCTAAAGTAGTCGCAGGACCAACTAGACCCCAAACCAGGAACACGTGAGGGGGCCCATGGTGGTCTGGGCAGGGGCTCGTGGCCAAATGCAGGCTGAAGCTCTGCAGAGGAGCAGTGCACTTGGGGGCAGGAGGAGGGGACAGGCTGCGCATTCTTTCTGCATTCAACATTTGTTTTGTTCAACAGAAGACTCACCCCACCTCCTGGGCCTAAGAGGCTCTCAGAGGGAGGGAGCTGGCTGCTCTGCCCTTGGCCTCTCTCACCTGGGGATGGCCGGGCATTCTTTTCTTTTCTCTGCCTGGATTTAGCCAAGCTGTCTCCAGGCACAGGAGATGCTCATTAAACACTTGCTGGAGGGATGGAGGTGAAGGTCAGTGCCTGTGCCCGCCCCGCGGGCTCACCTCCTGCTCTGATCATCGCCCCAGGCCCAGCCACACTCATTTATACCCCGCAAGTGGGAGACCAGAAACCGCACCAGCCACACACAGGGGCCTTTGCAGAGGAGCAAAGGAGACACGTACACGTAGCCGATGATATGAGCATCTGGCTGCTGGTAGAATGCTTTGTCAGCGATCCTTGAGGGAAAGGGGTTAGGTGGGGGAAGGCGGGATGGCAAGACAGACGGACACGCAGAGGGTTAAAGAGAAAGAGAGACAGCGTTAGTACCTCCAGTCGGGGACACGTTAGGAAGCACAGTTCTGGAAGGCTTGGCAAGTCTCCACAGCCCAGAGAGGAGAGCGGGGAGCCTCCACCCAACCGAGTGGGTGGCATTTTCTAAAACTCAGCCCTGATCATGTTACACCCCATGTTTACAAACCTCCAGTGGCTCCCCACAGCCCAAGTCTGCCCAACCCTGGCATCTGAGGCCCTGCACATAGGAGCCCTCATTCCTGCCCTCTCTCCCACCATTCCCTGGTGCCCAAGACCCAAAGTCCTTTCATATCATGCTGTTCCCTGGTCTAGAATACCCTTGCCCATCCTCTGCCCTCTTTCCTGAAGAACTCCTCGTCATCCTCCAAAGCCCAGACCCCAGACACAGAGGTCCCTGCCCCTCCTACATCCCTTGCTTCCAGAGCCTTCCTGCAGAGGGTCCTACTCTCGAGTTCAGTTGTGCATGTGTGTTTCTGTCCTCTGAGCTCTTTGAGGACACAGACTGGGTCCTTCTCGTCTGTCTCCCCAGTGCCCAGCCCAGAGCCTGGCTTGCAGCAGCTTCCTGAACAGAAGTTGGGGGCTTCCCAGAGCCAGCCTTTCCCTTCCTGGCAGGGCTGGTACCTTGAAGGGCACAGCCTCAAAGGCCGGGGCTGCTGGGCTGTGTCTAGTCTGAAACCATTTCAGCCAAGGTGGTCTGTGGTAGGCATCTGCTGTCTTTCCTGCCCAAAATCTGTCCCTCTTCTTCCAGGAGGGGCATCCGGATTGTCCTTTGAAGCATCAGCTGCCTCCACTCGGTCCCTGTGGTTTGGGTGGGACTGGACCCCAGGCACAACCCAAGGAATGGGAGTACCGCCCAGGCTGGGTGCCACGGAGAGTCCCTCCCTGGGACAGTCACTGGGCCTGCGATGGGCCCGTGACCCACACCAGACCAGTGAAGGTCAGCTTAGCTGGAGCTACTGGGAGCAAGAGGCTTATTCCCACTGAAGTTGCCAAGAAAATAGCACAGAAGCCTGAGCTGCTGGTGGCCATCTTTGCCCCCCTCCCAGGCATGTGTGGCCAGGAGTGAAGGTCACAGCCAGGAAAGCAGAGCCGAGACAGGAAAGGTGAGCGCTGGCGGACCTGGTTTCAGCCCCTGCGCCCGTGGTGCCTGCAGCCCTCCCCCTGGTCTACCCAGTTACACGGGCCACTCATGTCCTTCTATTCTTTAGCCACTCTGGGTCGAAGCGTTGCCATTTCTATCAGCAATAAAATCCTGCACGCAGCTCGGTTCTTCCCGCCCAGCCAGGCCTGTGTCCTCTGGGATGCTAACCATGGCCACGAGGGGCCGAGGCCTAGGCGTTGGCGGCTGGGCCCCAGGACAGCCTGGCTCACGCTCCATTGGGTCCTGGGGCCTCATCTCTTAACTGACAGAACTCCCTTTTTCTCTCTCGTGGTGAGGAGGTGAGGGCTTAACAGCGCGCCAGCTCTGCAGAGTTCAGGGCTCCAAACTCCACAGGCCACAGAGGAAATAGCTCTGGGAGCTCAGCTTCTCCCTCCTCTGTTACTGCCACCAAATCACCCATTCTCGAGACCGTCCCCCACACTGTAGTTCCCCTCATGTCCCCACAGCCCGCTCATGTCCCCATAGCTCCTCTCATGTCCCCATAGCTCCTCATGTCCCATAGCTCCTCTCATGTCCCCACAGGTCCTCTCATGTCCCCGTAGGTCGTCATGTCCCGATAGCTCATCTTATGTCCCCATAGGTCTCTCATGTCCCCATAAGTCCTCTCATGTCTCCATAAGTCTCTCATGTCCCCATGGCCCCTCACCTCCCTACAGCCCCCTCCTGTCCCTGTCCCCGCTGCTGTCCCCACAGCCCCCTCCCTTCCCTGTCCCTGCTGCCGTCCCCACAGCCCCCTCGTGCCCTCACAGCTCCTCACCGGTTGTTGATCTTGTTCTTCTCCACTTGTTCACTCTGGCGCTGGTTCCACTCCTCCAGGTCCTTCTTGGCCTTCTCCCGCCACTCCTGCTCCATCACTTTGGAGGCAGCATCTGCGACCCCAGCAGGTGAGTGAGCAGCAGCTTTCCAGTAGGGATGTGCAGGCACAGCTGCCCTGGTCCGTCCCCCGCCAGTTCCCACATTACGGCGGCGCAGGGCCCCATACACCCTAAGGCTTGCCCGCTCCGACCCAGCAGGGAACCCGGGGTTGGGGGCGCCCCAGCCCGGCTCCCAGCCTCAGCCCTGCCCTCACCCAGCTCTTGCAGCCGTTTCCGCTGCTCCTCTCTCCATTTGCGGATGCTCTCGGGTTCCTGCGTCAGCCTGTCGGCCTGGGCGATTGCAGCATAGCCGTCAGCTGGACCGTTAGCCTCCTAGGACACAAACGTACAGCAGTGTGTCCAGCCCGTCCACCTGCCCGGCTGTCTCTGATGCCCAAGCACCCGACACCCCTCCCATCGCAGACAATCTCACACCCACTGTCTCCTGTGCCCCTTCCCTGCCTCTGCTCTCACTGTGTCCTCCGCCAGCAACCTCTCTGTGCCTCACTTTCCTCACTATAAAATTCCAAAATAGCACCCACCCCATAGGTTAATATAAGGATGAAATGAGTTAAAAAGGGTAAAGAACTTCAAACGTTTCTTGGCACACGAGGAGTCCGCTATGTTTCTATCACTAAAGCCCCTCTCTATTATAGTTTTTTTAAATTGTTGACAGTTGAATTTTATTAATTTTTTTTTTAATGGAGGTACTGGGGATTGAACCCAGGACCTCGTCATGCACTCTACCACTGAGTTATTCCCACTCCCTATGTTTCTTAGGTTCTAGTCTTTCTTTTCTTTCTGTTTTTTGGGGGGTTATTTTTTGCTTTATTTTGGTTTTTTTGATGGAGGTACTGCAGATTGAACCCCGGACCTCGTGCATGCTAAGCACGCACTCTACCCAGTGACACACAGTCCCTAATGGCCTCACTTTATAATATGCTTACTGGTCCATTGTCTGTCTCCTCCATCTGAATGTCACCATTGTGACAGCAGGGACCTTGCCTGTCCTGTTCACTGCTATGTCCCCAGCACCCAGCACAGTACCTGGCACACAGCAGATACTTAATAACTGTTTGCTGAGTGAACAAGTGGCCCTGAGATGGCCATGGCTAAGACTGTGCAGGGAGGGAAAACTCAGACTCTGCAGCTGGACTATCTGGGTTGAAATCCCATCTCTACTGCCTGCTATCTAGGCGTGTAGCCGGGGCAGGCTGCTTCACCTGGCCTGGCCTCAGTTTTCTCATCTGAGAGGGGAATCATAACAGGTTTATTACTTCTAAGAGCGATTGTGAGGGTTTGATGCTACGGTATTTGTAAGACATTTGAAAGGGTGTCTGGCATGGAGTGATGGCTTCGTGAATGGCAGCTAGAGTTACTATTATTATTCATTTCCATTTTACAGGGGAGGAAACTGAGAGGAGAGATGACATAACACAGTGGCAGAACCAGGGCCAGAGTCCAGGCCTCTGACTCCCAGCCCGGGGCTCTGCCTGATTCTCCACGCCTCCTGCCAGGGTGGGGACTCAAAGCTCAGTCCAGCAAGGAGCTGGCTCCCTGTGGTCCTACAAAACTGAGACCTCTTACAATCCAGCGCCACCTCCTGCCACTCCCACTGTGGTGCTCTGTCTGCTCTATGCATCCCCATCTGCAGGCATCCCCACACTCACGCTGCCCCACCGCTGTCTGCTCCTGCAGCCTCCTCCCTCCTTCTTCTGGCTGATGAAATCTTATTCCATGCCCTGAATTTCCATCTCAGAAGTACCAGCTCTGGGACCTTTCCCAACCCCCAAGCAGATTTCACACCCACTCCTCCCTGGGCTCCTTGGCACGACCTTCACCTTCTACTGTGTGCGTCTCCCCACTGGACCATGAGCTCCCAGTGGGCAGGGCAGAACCTAGTTTATACCCTCTGAACCCCTGTTCCATCCTTTCATGACTCCCGGGGCTCCTCCTTCAAGCACTCTCTGAAACTCTCATGAACACTGGTGTTGTTTAATGTCTTCTCCCACCAACGGCACCTGTCCAGTGACGCCCACTGTCCGCACACAGCCGCTGCTCAGTAAGCAGAGGATGCGTGGACGGAGATCCCCGGAAGCAGCATATGCCTGGCTCAGGGGAGGTGCTGGGTAAGCGTCTGCCCAAGGAGCTCTGGGCAGCAGGGTGAAGGAGCACACAGATGGGACATCGAGGCTGCATCTCTAGCTGTCCAGCGGGAGAGGGAAGGGCAGGTCCAGGGTGAGGCGGTGCAGCCTGGCTCCTCAGATCAGACCCACCCGTGAGTGGGCCTGCACAGGGTTACGCTTCAATTTAGAGTCTCTCGTGACATCTCGAGGAGCCTTTCCAGGGCCCTAATCTGGACAAGCTGATCACTGATGTTGGGTGAGCCCCACCCTGCCCACTTCCGGGAACAACCTTGTCCCGACGCCAGGCTACAAGGACCTCCGCCCAATCCTAGAGAATGTCCCATCTGCAGACAACGGCAGTCCCTTTCATGTCTATGTGTTTATCCAGGTGCTACATTTTGTTTCTTCTTGGCACTCATCTATATCTTAAAAGGCTGGTTTGTTCACGTTTACCATCTGCCCTCCCTGACGCACCCCGCCCCACCAAGCAGTGGCCTCCAGGACAGAGACTGCCTGTCTCTGTAATGTATCTAGGACAGGGAGGGCCTGGCTGTAGAAGGATTTCAAGAACATTTAATGAATGAATTAAATGATGATCAGGCTTGGGCACATGGATGAACAAGACAGCCCATCAACCAGGAGTCTGGCAGAAGGAGTCCCTCACAAATGAGAACCTGGGGTTCGCGCTGTAACACAGGTCAGGAAAAGAGGAGGGACAAGGGAGGGAGTGACCCTTCTAGGCTGGGAGCAGAGCAGGCTGCGAAGAGATGGGGAAAGGGCATTTCAGACCAAGAGCCGGCAGTGTAAGGACCATGTGAAGCTGGTGCCTTTGGGGAAATCTGAGTACAGAGATGCTACTAGGCATGGAGGAGATGGGGCGGGAGAGGTGGGCTAGAGAGGGTCCTAAGGGCAGAACAGAACTCACCATCTCCATCAAGACTACCCTAAAATTAAGACTCACAGGTTATAGTGTTTTAAA